>NW_024104398.1:1475000-2212500 GCF_003945595.2 Pipra filicauda
CAGCACAGCGCCGCCCTCACGGCTGCTGCACCTTCGTCCGCTTCGGGGGCGGGTCATCGCCGCTCGCCGCCGTGTCCACGTTGTTTTCGTCCTCGCCTTCATCCTCTTCGTCGTCGTCCTCCTCGTCGTCGTCATCCCCGAGAGCGCCTGCCGGGGTTGTAGCGGGTGAGCGGCGGGCGGTGTCCCGTGTCCGGCGGAGCGCCCCGGCCGCGCCCGCCCCGCCACTCACCGCGCCGCGCGCCGCCCGCCGCCTCCCGCTCCTCCTGCACCAGCGGCGCAAGCAGCTCCACCACCCGCTCCTGCAGCTCGGACAAGGCCCCTCGCAGCCCGCGCAGCTGCGCGGCCTCGCCCCCCTCCGCCGCCGGGTACGGCACTCGCACCGTCCGCGTCCGCCCGTCGCGGCCGCGCAGCTCCGCCACCAGCTCGGTGCCGGCCGCCGGCTCCGCCATTGCCGCCTCTCCGCTCACGTGCCGGGCCCGCCCCGCCCCGCCGGTCACGTGCCCGCCGCGCGCCCGGCCCCGACGAACCGCCCTCGGTCACGTGGGGCGCGCGCGATTCCGCTTCCGCCGTGGCGCCCCCTGGCGCCTCCCCGCGCCCGCGTTTCCCGCCGCGCTTCGCGGCCCGCGCAGCCCGGACATGGAGGCGGCGGCTCCCGAGGGCGCCGAGCCGGGCAGCGGCGGCGGCAGCGGCGCCGAGGAGCCCGTGGTGTCCCTCGCGGAGGTGCTGGCGGAGAACGAGGAGCTGGAGAAGGAAGCGCGGGCCGTGCTAGGGGGCAGCGACCACGAGCGCTGCAGCTACTCACAGGTGGGGGCGGGGCCGGGGGGGGCCGCGGGCTGGGGAAGTGGGCGGGGCCGGGGGCGGGGTGGGGCAGAGGGGCGGGGGGCGGGGCGGGGCTGTCCCTCCCTTCTCCCCCCGGCGCCCCCTCATCCCGCGGGTGGTCGGTCGGTGTCTCCCGCAGGGCGCGGTGAAGCGGCAGGCGCTGTACGCCTGCAGCACCTGCACGCCGCCCGGCGCGGAGCCGGCGGGGATCTGCCTGGCCTGCAGCTACGAGTGCCACGGCACGCACCGGCTCTTCGAGCTGTACACGAAGAGGTACGGACGGGACGGGACGGGACGGGACGGGACGGGACGGGACGGGGGTGAAGGGAGAGGGGCGGGGCTCGCCTGCCGGCGGCGGGAAGCGCGCGCGCTGCGGAGGCGGGTGGGGAGCACGCGCCCCCTCAGCCGCCAGCGGGTCCCTCACAGCTCCCATGGCTCCCAATAAACTCCTGGGAATTGTTATGAACACAAAACCCAGTGCGTTTTCGGTTAATAAACCCCCCTGAAACGCTGCGTTTTTCTTTCCAGGAATTTCCGCTGTGACTGTGGGAATAGCAAGTTCAAGAATCTGCAGTGCAAATTACTCCCGGTGAGTTCAGGCGGGTTTTCAGACGTTCAGAGTCAAAATAACACGCTCCTGGGAGGCTGGTGCCTCGCCTCAGCCGGTGCTGACTCATGCGACGCCTCCAGCCTTCCTAGCAAGTTAAGAAAGGAGGGAGTATTACAGCAGGAGATAAAACTGTTGAGGGACCAAAGGGAAATGTTGGGAGGAGAGGGAACGTTTGGTCCTTGTCATCCGTGAATGCAGCAATTGCTGTGCTGCCAGCAGCATGTTGAGGCGTCTGCACTAATATATCTCATTAGTTTTAAGCTGGTTTCAGAAGAATCTTTCGGGCTGCAGTTTTACAGTTGCGTTAAGGAGATTTAAGGCTGTGCTACTGTCAAAGGGACAGTTTCCTTTCCTTCTTTGTGGTGGCATTAGTGCCCTAATATTTTTTGACAGGTTGTCACCAGAGCCTACTGATGTTTTTTACTGTATTAAGGTGCCTATGCTTTCATACTTGGTGGGTGTTTTGAACTTGCCAAGTAGTTGGTAATCTGTGAAGCAGTGACAGGACGCTGCTTAGCTTGCCTGCAGTGTTGCTCCCAGGATAATAACAGTCCAAATGTAGAAACAGGCAGTGGTTTTGTGTATGTCCGTTTTATTCTAGGAGAACTGGGAGGAATCCAGAGCTAGTCAGCTAAGCTGCAGTGCAGTGATCCCTGCAGAGACAGGTGTGACAAGTTTAACATGTTACCGTTTCTCATTTAAATGAATCCATTTAGTGAAGTGGATCAAGTGGTTTTTCCTTCTGCATCAGTCCAGTGCAAAATCAGCTGTACAGGTTAAGTGAACTTCAGCATTTGTCCATAAATCTGTCTGACACCACAGTTGCCAGTTGTTACAAAGGTGGGCAGACTGTTTTTCCTCTTTGCTTTTCAACTTCAGCGTTCCTCACATGCCCTATTTGTTGCTCACTTTACAGCACAGGTGCCTGGATAATATGTTTCTTCTTGGATATTCAGGCTGATGAATGTGATGATTGCTTTTAGGAATTAAGGTGGAACAGAAATTGGGTTTTTCCAGATTATGCATATTTTCTGTCTTTTGTTTTTCACTGCATTGTCTGTTAAGACACTTCTTCCTTCCTCCCAGGAAAAGGGCAAGGTGAATGCAGGAAATAAATATAATGACAATTTCTACGGATTATACTGTACTTGTAAAAGACCTTATCCTGATCCTGAAGATGAGGTAAGAAATACAAACCACAGTAGCAGTCGTATATAGATGGTATTTATGCAAGATACTGTGTAAAGAGTGGTCACTGAGCTGCTTCGTAAGGAAGATCCCACTTTAAGAAATCTTAAGTTCCATATTGGTTGTCATGTGCTATATAAAGGTAATTAATTATTTTCTTTTTTTTTTAATGGTAAAATATGTATATGCCTTAAAGGCTGATGAGGAGGACAAACCATCATTTGGACAAAGTTGTGCTGCAGTTCTCTGCTTTCCCCTCTCTGGAGTTGTAGAGTTCCCTCAGGGGATGGGTTTCTCATCATCTTGAGAAACATGTGAGTGCAGAATAAGCACATTGCACATGCTAGGAGAGACCAGAACCTGCTTCTGGTGCCTGCAGCTGTGCTCTCACAAGGCTTCTGGGATGGGGAGAGTCTGTCTTGTAGCACTGGCTTTAGCTTTCCTTTACAGTAGCCAGAACATTTTTTGTCTGTTTGAAGTACTAAAACACAGCACTGGGTTTGCATGTGCTGTTTGCAGTCAGAGAAGTCAGGTGTTTTAAAGAATAAGGAAGGCACAAGTCTTTCACATACGAACAAAAGTATTTTATAAACTCACCTCTGTGAAGTGCAGAGATAGCTAAACATCTCTGAGGAAGTCATTAATAATTGTTTCATAACAAAGCAGTTTGTACTGTGCTGCATCGTGACCAGTTATGTTCGGATTCTGGCATTGCTGTACAGTCCTGTTGACATCACGAGTATCAGTATCTTCCTTCTGTTGAGCTGCCTGTTCATGCATTTCTGTTTACAGGAAGAAAGATACCAGTAATGTATTAACTTTTTTCAGCTCTTTGTGTGAGAAAGTCTTGCCCTGCTGGGAAAACATTTTGTAATAATAAATGGGAATTTCCTCAGCCTTAGTAGTATGACACATGACATGAGCTGTTGAACCTGGGGGAAGCAAGCTGACTGGTGAAGCACTAACTACTTATTAATGGCAGCTCCCTGTGGGGGGTGAAGAGGGAAATGCAATTCACCCGAGCAGACTTTATATAATACTGCAGTTTGAGGCTTGTGAAAGATTCTGGAGGCTGTTATTAATGCTAATAATGTGACTGTTCATCTAGATTCCAGATGAGATGATCCAATGCATAGTTTGTGAAGACTGGTTCCATGGAAGGGTAAGGAAACCATAAATAGCAGAATTGCCATTTGCACAGAAATGACTTAGTGCTGGTTAGTTTTGTGTGGTTGTTTTTACTTGGGAAGTTTGCTGTGGTTCTCAAAACAGAGTATTACATGAGTTTTAAGGTATTTGTTTTCATTCTATGCAAAGGAACATTGAAAGTCTAATCTTGCACTGCTGTCCAGTCCAGAAACACTAGGAAGAGTCCTACCTTTTTGAAGGTTACCACTTTGGAATAAAGTAATAGCTTTATAGCTGTCTCTTTAATTAGAAAACTCAGATCAGTACAGTCGCTGAGGAAAAGATTCTTACTGAGGCACACCGTTATCAACTACCTGAATAGTTCTTCATTCAAAATAATGCCTTTTAAACTTCTAATTCATTTAAGTAGCACATTCATTAATGTGCTGTTCGTTCCTGATTTGGAACTTTGGGAAAATGTTTTAAAAGCAACCCAGCACTGTGGTGAGTGTCCTACGTAATGGGTAAGCAGTAAGAATTCAGCCTCTTGTGCCTCGAAGGGCACGAGTGAAATTTCATGTTTGAAGTTGCAAGATCAAAGAGTAGTAAAAAATGATGATTGGCTTCAGTTATGTGTTCTGTAGATAAACTGTTGGATTCTTTTGTGTAAGTGTGGGAATGAAGACTCTTGTGCTGCACACTGTGAACTTTAAAGGAATGCTTTTAAAAAGAAAGCCACTAAGTGCTTTTGATTGCCCAAATAGTTCTCACCAGTTTATGGAGAGCTTTGGGAGCTAATTCTTGAATTACGTATGTTATCAGTATGAAGGCTTTACAATCTTTTACATGTAAGGAAGGAATTGTAAAAAGTCATTTAAGAGTTGAAATGTGCAGTATGCAAGAGCTATCTTCACCTTTCCTATGTTTGGGACAGTTTAGCAGAATATTATTTAGAAATGAGATTTCTGGGTATGTGGAAGGCATAAAAGGGTATAGACAAACAAAATTATTTGAGTTTTTCCGTGGAATTTTTATCAGCTCTTTCCAGTCTTCACATTGTTCTAATGGTCATTGTAGAAAGTTAGGAAAAGTGTTTGCTTGTTCTGAAAATGTGATGGCAGATGATGTTTTCCTTCCTCTAAACCTGGAGTTGAGTCTGTTAATTTGCAGCAGATGCTTCACTACTGTGTGCTTGTTTCTGACAGCATCTTGGTGCAGTTCCCCCTGAAAGTGGAGACTTCCATGAAATGGTGTGCCAGGCCTGCATGAAGCATTGCCATTTCCTATGGGCTTATGCATCGCAATTAGCAGGTAAAGCAAATCAGATCTTAAACTGTGATACCCTCTTCCCTCTCCTAGGGCTTCCTAGATTTTGGGAAGCAGAGTGTTTTAGAATGGGGTATGAGAGGTGAAGGAGACTATGGTGAAAGAAGGAGCAGTTTCTTTCTATACCTCAGTCACTGTGTGTTTGGACAGCTTAGAGTGTATCCAGGACCTTGCAGTGTATGAGGGGATCTAGGTGCTCTCCAGCACTGCACTGTGAAGCAGAGAGAACATCTGTGGTGGCCTGTATGTTGTCTGGCACAGTATTTTCACTTATGTGGGTATGTATCTTCCAGTTCCTCCTTTGACCAAAGTGAACTCTCTTGAAGATGAAGGGATTGTCCTGAAGATTGAGGAAAGTGAAGAGCAGAAAAAAGAAATAAAAAAAGAAAGTGGAGTGGAACACCAAGACACAAAGGAGGAAAAGCAAACGGAACAGTTTAATGAACCATCCACCAGCTCTGGGTCTGCCTGTCCTGAGGTAAAGTGTGCCTTCTTTTCTGACCTGCACAGCTTCATAGTGGTGATAGGTGAGGTGAAGCCCACCTCACTCTGCACAGGCTCAGGGAAGGGGTGAATGCATCCAGTCTGTTCCCGTGTTCCTCTTCAGTCAGTGACACTTCAGACGTGCAGTCTCTGTGGAGCACAGTGTAGGATGTGGGACAGGGCTGTCCAAGGATGTGGTGTCTGTTTGCAGATGGGTTAGATCCGTCCCTTCTTGTCAGCCAACTGGCCTGGGCACTGAGGGGACTTCTGTTTGTTATTACACAGGGGTATTATGTGTTGTAACTGCACTTGTGTGATGGTCCAGCTCTGAGTTCTTAAACACTCCAGCTATTGCAGGAAATTTCTACAGAAATTTCTAGTGGAAATTGCTAAAACCACATCAGAATCCTCATGTGGATGGTTATACAGGTTTTTTATAAAAATAAATGTCTTTGAGACGAAAGAAAAATCTTGCCTAAGGAAATGGATGTGCCAGAAAGAACGGAGTGTCTTTGAAGTGATGTTACAGGGTGCTGAACGGTCTCATTTTAATTCAGGTAGTTACTAAGAGTAAGGAACCAGTCTGCAAGCTGAAGGAGCTCCAAAGCAAGCCATTCTTGAAAAAAGATACTGCTACCTTTTGGCCATCGAACTGGAGGAGCAAATTATGCACCTGTGAAGACTGTTTGGTATGTATGCTCTCTTCATTACCATCACTGATCTGGGAGAGATAGAGAGGAGCTCCCAGAGAATCTTTGAAGAGCTTTAGGTAAAATCTGTGTAAATGTTCTTACTCTGCATATAAACACTGAAAAACCCCTTCACCCCACCTAAAGAAACACACTGATTCCTGTGAATTAATATAGCACAAAGGAGCTTCTAAACGTTTGTATTTTCTTTGTTGTTTAAATCTAGGATTGCTTTGGAAGTTGGTGTGGGGAAATGTCTGAAATGCTGGATACAAATTTACCTGATAATTGCTGTTCTTTGTGACCTTGAACACAAAAAGGATTGGGGGAGAGCATCTCCCACCTGAGAAGTTTTGTCATGTAAAAGTAAATTTTACTTTATTTTCCAGAAAATGTATTCAGACCTTGAAGTCCAGTTCCTGACAGACGAATGTGACACTGTCTTGGCTTACGAAAATAAAGGTACCAGTGACCAAGAGACGGAGAGAAGAGATCCTTTAATGGACACCCTTAACAGCATGAACAGAGTTCAGCAAGTGGAACTCATCTGTGGTAAATGCAACTTCATTTTTAGAATATGCCTTAACACTTTAACTGAACAGCTTCCCACAAGAGATTAGTATCAGGTCTTGCAGTGTAGTGCAAAACTATTTTTGAAGTAACATGCAGACGACTGACAGGTTGCACACCTCAGCCAGGATTACTCTGGAGAAGTCGGTCCTCTCTGGCCCGTTCTTGCAACTTCACCTTAGAGTGAGACACTAGATGGTGTGGGAACCTTCACCCAGTTTAACATCTTAGGTACTGTATTGATTGTAATGTATTTAATGTGCATATTTAACATTAATTTGCACTTATGCTGTCTAGCTTATTTATTTTACCCTGTTCTGCTGATTGGCAGTCTCCTGTCTAGAGAGTGCCAGTCAGGTGTCCCCTGCAGCTCTGCTGCAGAGAGTATTGACAAAGCATTGCTGAGGTATTTTATACCTGGAGCTGTGTTTCCCTCTTCGGTGAGGGCTCTGCACTCTGGAGAGGACAGTTGGCCAATCCCGAGTTACAGGCTGGAACTTTCTGCCACAACCCATGCTGGCTTTTGCAGTGTCTTTTAATTAATTGTACTAATTCATTCACTGAACTCTATACATTGCTCTGAAATCAACACAAACAGATAGTCACACTGCACAGGTTAGTCTCAAATTATTAGGCTTCTCATGTTTACCTGGACTTGTCTTTTTAATTATTATTAATTATAATCCAGTTCAAGCCTAGATTTGTCTGAAATAAACCTAATGAATGACAAGGAGTAGAACAAGTTGTCTGCTTGAGCCAGTGTTAAACTAAAAACTGGATATCTTACTGTTTTTTGTTTTTCTTTGCTTTTGCTTTGCCATTCAGAATACAATGATTTAAAGACGGAACTGACAGACTATCTCAGGAGGTTTGCAGATGAGGGAACGGTAAGGGGCAACTTCCAGAATTTGTTTACCAGAAAATGTGTTTTAAAGAATTGTTGAGGGCTGGGTGCTGAATACTACGATGCTGTGCTGTAATATTTTTTCCTGTCTCTTGGAGTTGCTGGTGCTGCAGTAGAAATTAGAAATTCCTGATTTCATTGGAATGTAACAGTTATATTTCCTTAATGACATTGCTGAGAGGTAACGGGGACTTTGCAAACAGATTTCTGTAAAGTACTAAGAGCAGTTCTTACATTTAAAGGAAACTTCTGTTGCTCTAGGAGAAGTAGTCAGGGAAAAAAAGTTCTTAAATTTTCTGGTTTTTCTTAGATTGAATTTAAACCCTTAGAAGAATAAAGAATACCTATGATTGTCAGTCTTGTCAGTTGTTTTCCTGCAGGAACGCACCTGCTATTATTCATTAACACTTGCATTTTGGTGGCAGATTTGCTGTATTGCCATTCATAGTTACATAGGAATGAGACTGAAGTGAGCTAATGAAGATCTTTCTTTGTGTTAAATTTTCTTATGGTAAAATCAAGAGGTCAAAGTACCATTGGGAGCTTTGCTCCATGTGTTTGTTCTGCCTTAGGGGAACTCGTTTCCTTGTTTGTATTCTTTGTAGTAGAATTTGGGCATTAATCGTCTCCTTTGGGTGCAACAGAAGAGCTGTATCAGAGAAACTTCAGGATATTTGCTTTCCTGTACTTTGTGTATTGCATGTGGGGATAAAAAACGGGATCCTTTAATTGAGCTCTTGCACCGCACCAAAACTTGGGTTTCATGCTCTTCTAGGTGGTTAAAAGAGAAGACATTCAGCACTTCTTTGAAGAATTTCAGTCACGGAAAAGGCGACGGACTAACAGGATGCAGTACTACTGTAGTTAGACTGAGAGGGTTTGGGTCTGAAAGGACCACTGGGGAAACAATATTCACTGGCAAACAGAAGAGGCATCTTCAGTATCTCAGTATATCAGCTTCTCATCAAAATCCAGCTGTCCAAGAAACATCTTCATTTTGTCTCCTACTTTATTTGTAGCAACTAAAACATGTTCTTAAAAGGTTCTTACCATTGCAGTTAGAGGGATTTTGGTACCGATCAACTTTGCATTCCCCCAAAAGCCAGCTTTGTCTCCAGGGAGAGTTGGCTTGTTACCAGAACAGTGTGTCACTGTTTGTTCCCTGTAGCCTTTCACCCTTTAGCCTCCTGTCAGTGCCTAGAGCTGTAGGCTGTGCTAAACCCACCTGGGCTCTGCCTGCCCTGCCCTCCCCTCTCTGCAGTGCAGGGAACGAGCTCCTTGCTTTCCTGCTGTAAATGGCTCTGTCTCGCCCTTTGGGGTGCAACAATTCTGGCCAGGGCTTCCTGCACGCAGGAGGTGTCTGTTCCTGTGCAGGGCTCGTGGCTCCTCAGTGGCTGGAGCGGGCACAGTTGTGGCTGTGGGTGACCCACGGGTCCCTCCAGGGCAGCCAAATCACGTGTCACTGCTGCCTGCTCGCTCACTGCTGGGGAAGCGCTCCCTGGGCAGGTCAGAAATGGGGAAGCAGAGGTTAGGCTTGATGCAACAGAATGTTCTGTCTGGTTTTATACATTAAAAAACCTGTTTCTAATATTGTACAGTGATATTTTACATGAAAAAAATTGTCACACGATCTCAATTCACTTATTAGAATATAAACAATATCTAGGAGGAGGTACTGAATTACAAACTAAGCATGGGGGGTTTGTTATAGGACTTGTAATGTGCTTTGATTTCAAAAACTAGCCTACAGCAAATTATTCTACTTCATAAATGTTGCTGAAAACCCTGAAGCATCCTGGTATTTTGCTACAGTATGAAACATGATCTTTTTATAACCACTGTGATAAGCATGGGAGATGTTTCACTGACTTTTAAGACTCTACACTTAGCTGCAATTAAGAATTGACTTTTTGTAATTTTTGGAGCCTAATGTAGTTTTTAGTTTTCTTTATCCTCAGCCCCCAAAACATACATTAAAGTTCTAGTTTTTGAGGATTTCTATACCGTGGGGTACTATTCTGCTTCTGTGTTAATGATTTTTGAGAACAAAGACCTTTATCATTCTCACTATTAACTGTTTCTGACCACTTTATTTACAAAAACTAGTTGTAGCATAGAGGCTCAGCTCATCCGTTTCCTAGAATTACAGAATATGCTGAGTTAGAAGGGACCCATCAGGATCATCAATTCCAATTCCTGGCCCTGCACAGGGCACCCCAAGAATCCCACCATGTGCCTGAAAGCATTGTCAAATGCTTCTTGAACTCTGTCAGGCTTGGGGCCATGACCACTTTCCTGGGGAGCCTGTTCCAGTGCCCAAACACCCTCCTACCCAACCTAAACCTCACCTGACTCAGCTTCAGGCCATTCCCTCAAGTCCTGTCACTGGTCATAATAGTGAAGAGATCAGTGCTTGCCCGTCTTCTTCCCTTTGTGAGAAAGTTGTGGACTGCCACACTGTCTGTCCTCAGTCTCCTCCAGGCTGAACAGACCAAGTGACCTCAGCTGCCCCTCTTATGGCTTCCCCTCCAGCGACTTCACCATCTTTGTTGCCCTCCTTTGGACACTCCAATAGCTTAATATCTTTCTTTTATTGTGGCACCCGAAACTGCCACAATATTCAAGGTGAGGCTGCCCCAGTGCAGAGCAGAGCGGGACAATCCCCTCCCTCGACCAGCTGGAGATGCTTTGCCTGATGCCCCTCCAGGACACGGTTGGCCCTCCTGGCTGCCAGGGCACTGCTGACTCATTCCAACTTGGCATTGATCAGAACCCTCAGGTCCCTTTCCTAGTTGCTTTTAAATTTAACTCCAGGTATTGTACATGCTGTTTTTTGGTAGCAACTGTTACAGGAGCTGTAACTGCACATCTAACTACAATATAAAAAGAATTAAAGAACTGTTCAATCTGTACTGTCTTGTTTTTTCTCACTGCTGCTGTAGTGTTTTGTTTCCAAGATCCAGGCAGACACAGGGAGCCCAGTGATGACCAAGATACATCCCAGGGGCTGAGTCAAGCCCAGGATTCCTAGACCTTTGCCTCCACCTAACCCAGGTGTGAAACAAGGGCTTGCATCCTGCCAGCAAGTACAGAAAAAAGCAGGATGGGGGTATGTTTGCTCTGTATTGCTGTTTTTGTAGTTCACTGAAGGGGTGAGGGAGAGAGTGCCCAGAGGCAATCTTTGTCCTGGGTTCCAGCTCTGAGCTCAGATCACCCTGAACCCAACACTTCACTTTTCCAAGCTGTGTTGTTCTCCACAATAAATACACACTAAGAGGCCCCAGGGCACACAGAAGTGCTGCAGTGAGGCCCAGCCCCAGCCCCGCTGTGCTCATGCACCTCTGCTCTGTGTCAGATCGTAATTCACAGTATTTTGCTCTTGTACATCAAAGTGAGACCAGTCAAGCGACTGGATGACACTTCTGAACTTCAGTCATCACTCTGAACCAATGAGACACTTGTTTGTGAATGAGATGTAATGAACAGTCAGCCAGTGCAGCAAAACTGCAACTTGGGAGTGCCAAGTACTAAATGTGTCTGTCCAGCTGAGCACACACTTCCTGGATCCAGGGCTGTGTCCCATGGCCCCAGCTCTGAGCCCTATTGCCTTTCACAGGGAACGGCCTCAGTCCATCAGGCTCTAGACAGAACTCACAGAACTCTTTCACTGAAATGCTTTTTCCTTTTTAAAAACTGCTTGATCAGTGCCACAGATTCTGAATCCTTCTTTTTACACTATTTTATATCATGTCTTTGATGTTCAAAGCATTATTGGGTACTTTTTTTCCCCCAGGAGGAACAAACCCTGTCAGTCTGAGGAGCCTTTACAGTCAGAGGGCACCTTTCTGTTTGTGTTGCTCAGCTCCTTTCCCCAGGCCCTCAGTCACTGCCAGCCTGGAGTGAGCAGGACAGGGTGGTGGGTGTAGCCAGCCCAGCACTGCTGGTCACAGTTCACGGGAAGCAGCCACACAAGCATGTTCTATACAAGCCATTTATTTGAAATGCCAACTATATGTAGGATAAAGTCAGTGTTACATGCTTCTCAGCAACAGTAGAAAAATAGAACCAGTGAAAACCTTTTTACAACTGTAATGGTACTCAAAAGAGAAATGTATTGTTTTACAATGCATCACACAAGACTAGAATTCAAGTTTGGAGGTACCTAAATAAAAATACTATTTTTTTTTTTAAAAAACACTATGTACAATTGAAGCGTAAACAAGTTTTACAAAGTACTGGTTATGCAGGTTGTAGAAAAAACACTTGCATAGGACATGAAGTCAGTTTAAGAAAGTTTTCTGAGCCTTTAGCATTGAAGGCACTTGACTTTATACCAGTAACAACACAAGGACAAGAAACATCCATAATGCTGCCGAAGGCAGGGCTGCCTCCTGGCAGTACAGGTAATTACAGAAACCCCAAGTGCGGTTTTACAAGTTTCCCTCTCAGCTGTTCCCTGTACCCCACAGGGCTCAGCACCACCTCTACCATAGAAGCATAGAATTATTAGAAGAAGGAACAGTGCCTCAAACAGCTTTAGTGTTCTTTCAAACAAACGAAAAAATACCCAACCAAAAAAACCAACCAAAACAAACAAACCAAAAAACCAAACAAAACTAACACCCAACCCCCTCAAAACCCCCACCAAACCAAAGAAAACCCTAAGACAAACATTTGGGACATTCCAGGACCAAAACCCAAGGCTTTACAAGTACAGGTGGCCACAGCCTTAATTTTCATAGGAGAAAGTCCTTAAGAACAGGAAAAATACAACAGGAAACTGCCAATCAACACAGCAGTTACTAATACACAACTACAGTAATTCCGTAGAACAACAAAACATTTTAAAGGAAAAAATGTGTTTTAGGAATTAAGTTATTCATCCATATATTAAGGAAAAGAGGAAGGGTAGTTGGGGAAAAGGGAATAAGAAGTTTTTGCATGTTGCTCACTAAATACAAAGTCTGAGCTCTCTTTTTAACAGAACAAGGAGCACAAGTCTCCCTCATTCAAGAAAACAATGTTTATACCTCTTTATACCTCTATCCAAGCAAAATAGTCAGTAATCTGTCATCTCCATCAAATTTATAGGAGGAAAAGGTGTCAATTTCCAGCCTAATCAGAAAGTGCTTCATGTAAACAAGGAGCTTCTGCACCAAAGTTTCAGTAGACAGAGAATAAGAAGTAGCAGGTAGCACAGGTACATGTGTTGTGTGAGTGAGATGTAGTATGAACACTAGCTTCTGAATAATGCTTCTAAGAAAAGATGGTTTCTCCTCTCCCTCTGCACATCCAACTAAATAGGAAATCCTACGCTGGAGTAAAGTAATCCAGTTCCAGTAATTCAACAAGTCCTTCTTTTCCACTTCAAATCAGCTGCCATTAGCTACCATCTTCTTCCCAACTCAGAATATACAAGTGAAAACAGATTGTCTACGTGGCCTGATTGTCTTTGTGGCCTCAGAAAGACTTGTCTTTCATTCTGCACCTACTTTTAAACACTTGATTCTTTTTTGAATACTGCTCAGCTCCTGAGACTTCAAAAGCAATTTTATTTTCTAAAACGCAAACGTGTCCTCCCCTGAGGCATTTCTCACCAGCTTATTCCAAAGCCACAGCATTTCATGATTTTCCTCAAACCATAACCTCAAAACTTCTTACCTTCATCAGCCACGCCCCCACAAACTTTAAAGTTTTATCTGTAGATCTCAGCCGCACCTCTGTCCAGGTACACAGTGCCACATCAAACTGTGATAACTAAAATAGTTCTCCTGAAGTACATCTATCAGTTTTAGGTAAAAATAAATTATTCAGAATAATCAGTCTTCTGAGGACAGCTCTAACTTTTTAGTAATTAAGCCGCCAACACATACATGATGCAAGTGCAGGGAGTTTCAGGGTTCTTGTGTGAGATGAAATTAATGCTTCTGGTGAGGTGGTCTCATGCTGGCGAGGATGAGACCCTCATGTGCGGTTACAGCTACGCAGTCAGACAGCACCATGCTCGATCTTCACAAGAAACCCCGTGAACCTCAGTCACCAACCTGCAGCAGCACCATCTCCCCACTGACACCCTGCATTTAACAATGTTCTACACTGCCGTCCCATGGAAATCCCACATATGGGTGACGAAGCCAGGACCACCAAGTGCCTCGACTGTGGGCAAAAAAACAGCTTAAAAAGGCTGACAGAGGTAAAAAAGAAAGAAATCTCCCCTCACCCACAAGACATCACCTGCACAGTTTCTGTTCCAATCCTACACCACGTTTTCCATGGCTGCATCTCAAAAGGAGTGTCTGCAGAGCTTCCATGAGGCAGGAGGTCTACAGATGCATATGCAGGAGACACAGCATACTTTAATGAAACACATTAGCTAAGAATCTGCCATCAACTAAAACCAGAAGTAAAGTTGCAGCACGATTTCTGTTAAAACAGTATTAAGCATTTTGAGCTGCAGGAATCCACTCAACATAACCTTAAAGAAGTCCTAAGGTCACACATGGGACTAAAGTGTTCTACTACAGGGAAATGTATTATAGAAACTGTATTTAACCCCCCCCAAACAGGCCTTTACCAGCAATCACTACACTGCAGTGGCATCAGATTCCTATCCTGAATGCAATGAATCTGTTCCTAGAACTGCACAGTGAGTATTAAGGATGCACTTCACAACTGTAACCACTCCCCCCCCCCGGTGCCTTGCTGAACCCCACCCCAGTGGCAGGAGCCAGCCCAGATCACCATCATTCCCTCCTCACATCCTGTTAAGAGGAATCTCATTTCTGTGCTTTCAAAAAGCAAACTCAGGAAATGGAGGCATAATTTAAGAGTGCTAAAGCTTCACACATGTCATGATGCTAAAGCAGAGACTCTTCACTGGGATTCTGCTCCCAGAAGAGCTGCGATCATGGAGTCAGCAACACGTGAGATCAGGTAAGGAACACTACAAGACATCACCAAGAGTGAAGCCCTTTTGTAACTGTAGGCAGGAGAAAGCAAGGCAATGGACAGTCACCTCGGCACCTCCGGGAGAGGGAACCCTCCCTCATGTTCAGGCAACAGCAAAGGTTGTTGACTATGCCTTGTCTTCCTGACACTCCGACTCAGCAGGAATCCACAAATCTGGTCTTCACTATCCCCATGTATGAGCAGCTGGAAGAACAAGTAGTTACTATCATTTTTATAGTATTTCTACATTTATCTCTGCATGGGCAAATCAACAATTCTAATCTGTCTAGTAAGTGCTTCTGGGTAATCATGGAGTTCTCAATGGGCACAGCTGAACCAGAAGCAAACAGATTCAAGCTGTCATATTCCAGTGAATTCACTAGAATTTGGACTCCTAAATTTCCCTCTGAGCCCTTAAAAACCCAAATGTAATTCTTGAAGTGGGTTTGCTATCTACATAAGGATAAGACCAGCTGCCAAAACTTTTCAAACAAAACATTAGACTGGATTCTTGCTGTAGTCATAAAAATCAGGAAGATTTCAAATCCAAACAAACAAACAAAAAAATCTTAAATAAAAATGTAGGTTTTTTGATGTGCTGTTCTTTGGAATTCCTATAATTAAAAAATAAACAGGTTGTTACTATCTCATAAGAAAATACATTTCATAATGTGCAACCCAATGCACATAGGGAATTGGCATGTGAAAGGATAAATGCAAAAGTATGAAAATACAGTCCTTTAAATGTGACATTAAAGTTTAACATATTAGTACAAAACTAATACACTAAAATAGATGTACAGGTGCAAAAGGCTACCAGGTTGTAGAAAAAAGGTACCGGTTTTGTGGTGGGTTTTTTGTTGTTTTTGTTTTTGTTTTTTTTTTTTTTTAAAGGCTTAATTAAATCTGCTCAAAAAAAAAATTCCCACAAAATAAAACCAGAAGCAGCATTAAAACAAAATTGATAACATGCTGTCTCTAACAAAGCAATGTATGTACAAAAGAAGTGAGCGAAGCTGAATTTTTCTGCTGGCATGAAGGAATTTGTCTGACAGAAGTGAGGCCAAAAGTTGCAAGGAATGGGATGTTTACAACTCTTAGGCACAGAGAAATAGTGGAGGTTGCTTTCATAGGGCAGATTTTTTGTACAGGAAGTCTGGTTTGTTGGGAGACCTCCTTCCTCTGCTTACTGCATCTTCCCTTTCCAAATCTGCATTTCTCTGTGCTCCATGTTCCAATGGCTCATCATCTGCCAGTCTCCTACTGGGTCTCTCTTCTGGCATTTCAGAGGTGTAGGCAGAGAGCGAAGGTCTGTTGGAGGTTAGCCCATAGGTTAAATCCGTTTCCATTTTTGCTCTTCCCCTGACGTGAACAGGGCCATTCCCAGCATTTTCCTGGTTAGCCAAGGCCAAGTCCAGTCGCTGGGGAGGTTGTTCTAAGACATCGAGGTGTATTGGCTCATTCTTTTGCCTGTGTTGATGCCCATCTTGCGAGAGCAGGTATTCCCTCCTAGAGTCCTCTTGCTTTTTAGGAGATATCTGGGAAGGTAGATAGGCTGACTTTAAGCCACTTGGTGATGCCTTATTGTGGCTATACAAATCTGGGCCAAAATAAATGCCTTGTGAAGGCGAAGGACTGTGCCTGTTGGGTGCTGGAGTAGAGGGTCTGCATGCAGCATTGGAGAAGTCATAGAAGTCAGGATATTCCTGTGGATTTTCTCGAGCATCTATTTTTTGCTCTATTGCATGTTTTTTCCGAGCAGTAGGCATGTGTCTGTTCTGAATACATGAAATGTGCTGGGGTGGGCCAGGCCCTACCTCTGTAACCACCTGGCTTAACTCCGTGTCGACCGTGAGCTCTGGTAATCTTCTTTCCTTTAAAGACATCGCTGACACACCCATGGCAATATCTGGCATCAGGTCATTTAGCAAGGGCTGAGCACACTGGAAAAGAAAAGAAATTGGTCCATGGAAACAAAGACAAAAGCTAAACACGAACTGTATGTAGGATGGTTTTCCTAATCCAAAATGGCATTTTCTTAATCCCTAGCCAACCTTAGCCTGCAAATTTCCTGCACTGTTTAAAGAACACATGTATCCACCGACCTTCACCTTCCTGCTTGTTTCCTTCATGAAGCTGTTGTGCCACAATAATAGCTCCTTTTAAATGCATCTTGCCTTGACTATGAAGTAAAGGACACTGTACTGTTAAACTTCTTAAAGGCAGGCCTACTTTAAGCCACTTCCAATTACCAAACTAAGCAAGGCAGAACTTAACAAATGGTTTGTTACAGCACAGAGTTACAGTGCAGGAAAGCTATGGAACATGCATGTTGTCACTATAGCCTTCCAGACAGAAGAGTTAAAATTTCTGCTTGCATTTATAATTCTAGTGAAAGGAATGTTAGTAATCATTGATTACTAGTAACTAACAAATTGAAGAAAGAACACAGAACAAAAATATCCCTCATATTAAGCCTATGTTCCTCCTTGCATTATTTATGGAAACATTCCAGAAGAAATATTTCTAATGTGAAAAAGATCACTATATGGTTTCCTTAGGGAAGTCAGTATTGATCAAAGGAGAGAGACATGCAACAAAACCCACCCTTGACCAAACAATGGTAAACATTTCTAATGTGAAATTAAATATTTTAACCTAAAATATAAACAGAAGTGCAATGTATTTAAGACAATTGCTAAAGGGAAAAAAAATAAAATCCATGTTTCCATTCAGAACTCAAGGATTAAATCTGCATCTAATATGCAGGTTTTCAGTATGACACAACTATGCACTGATAGCTTAGGGAAGTACAGGAAATGCTAAATAAAGAACGTGGTAATTTATTTCTGCTGTAAAAAAAAAAATAAATCTATGTCTTTATCCAGTATCTTATATTTCATTGATTTCATTGTATCACATTGTAGTTAAGCAACGGTAATGATTGCTTTTAAATGCTGTAACAAACCCCTTTGTATTGGCAATTACCAATTTCTGCTTTCCTACTCCTTTTCAAGTATTTCACAGCTGTAAAGCTTTCACGTTCTTCACATATGTATAAAGGGAACCTGTTTACTTCAGACTACCTACCTGTGAATAGTTAATACCATCACTACCTCTACCTCTGCATTTACAGCCTGCAGTCCACTACTGAAGGTGGCTTATGCTTTGCTTTAGTGTAGAGCAAACCACATTTGCCACACAAGGAGCAGCTGAAATCCGGAGGAGACTGAGCGGAGAACTCACTGCAGTCCACAACTTCCTCGTGAGGGGAAGAGGAGGGGCAGACACTGATCTCTTCCCTGTGGTGACCAGTGATAGGACGAGAGGAAACAGCATGAAGCTGAGTCAGGAGTGATTTAGTCTGGATATTAGGAAAAGGTTGGCACTGGAACAGACTCCCCAGGGAAGTGATCATGGTAGCAAGCCAGGCAGAGTTCAGGAAGTATTTGGACAATGCTCTCAGGCACATAGTGTGACTCTTGGGACTGTCCTGTGCTGGGCCAGCAGTTGGACTTTTGGTGATCCCTATGGATTCCTTCCAACTCAGGGTATTCTATGATTCCATGATTTCAGAAGCATGAGTGCGACCTGCCCCTCCAAAAATGCTCCTGCCCCTGGAACGTTCATTCTTCCAGAGATTAGGATGCCTTTGGGATGTAGAATGCTGACAAGCCAGTTTGGTAGAAAAATCTTCCCCTAACCAACAAAAATGCTCTTTTATTTAACAAAGCCAACTTCATCATAAGAATTCCCTCTGACTCCTTCTCTAAGGTACTTTGAGTGGCCAGAGACAGGGAGGAGAAATCACAGTACTTACCACTTGTTTCTCAGCTGCCATCACTGCCGCTGCTGCTGCCACTGTTTGTCGCCCCAGACCTGTGGTGTTAGTGCAGTCAGGAGGTGCTGCCTTCACACCAGGCAAGTAGACAGGCGGTGCAGCTTTGGGGGCGGTGCGGGAGTGGAACAGCGAGTGATTACACGGGTAAGAGAAGGAACGTGAGGGATGTTGACTTGGCACCCTTTGTTTCCAGCCCACTTTGAACTGGTTATGAATAGGAGTTGCTGGTGGGTGATATGGAGGTGGAGGAGGGGGCAGTGGTGGATGGAAGGCCACAAAAGAGTCCAGCTCTGTAAACATGGTTTCTGCAGTGGGAGTGCTGTTAACACGACACCGTCCAGACTGTCTCATTGTCAGGAGGGGGCTTTCGTCCCCAAATCGCTCATCAGGAAAGAATTTGTGAGGATTCTGCAAAGGCAAAAACCCAGCATGTAACAGGACAAAGTAGAAAGTCATTTAGAAAAAATCTCCTAAACTAACACTCTTTGGAACTTGAAATGTGCTAGTACTGTAACTGCCTGGTTGTGCCACCTACAACCTCACCAGCACTCAAGGCGACTACAGCTACAACAGAATATAGATTTTTTTTTTTAAATAAGACAAGAAGCATCAGATTCACTGTGTAAGTTGACCAATGAAAGCATTTGCTTTAACAGCAGTGTATAAACAGAAGTGGGATTTCCAGTTTTCCCAGTTCTGATATGTACTGTGCAGACCTACAGTATTAGTTACCACTTTTTCTCCTTCCAATTCAAGAATGAATAATAATCTAGGTTTCAAGTTATGGTTCTACTCCTCTTGTCAACTCCCTCTTCGGCAGATGTTTTTTCATCCCCAAAATCTGCATCAGTAAGAACACCCTGAGTGGCAATGACTCCTGAGAAAAGTATTTATACATTGCACTTACACATTTATAAAATCACATATGTCAACTGCAACTGGTGTTTGCACCTGGACAGCTATGAAGGCATCTCAAAGCACTTGTGCACCAGCACACAGAGTGCTCCTCTTGCACACTGCACAATTAGGTCAATTCATTATCTTATACAGCAACTTTTCATACCTGCAGAAGTTCAGCAGCAGCATCAGAAAGCCCGAATTCCCGCAGCACACGGATCTGAATCTCATAACTGACTGTGGCACCTTCTCCACAGTTGAGGGCGTACGCTCTCTGCACCTGCTCCGTGTGACGCAGCTCCTGCAGCCGCTTGATCATCTCTTTCACAACGAGGAGATTGGGAACTGGAAGAATAACAGAGAATGGGGTAGGGATAATAGAGATTCCTTTTTGAACTGTGAGACAGTAAGTTTGACTGCAATTCTGAAGAAAAAGTTTAACATCAGGCTGCCTTGAGTTGTTTTCTTTTTTTAAGGAGCATTCTGCCAAGAACTGTTCAACTTACACATGCTCCATGGAGCATCACTAAGCCACATGGGATAACACACACCATACAAATGGTAAAAGCATACATCACTTTTCCAGCTTCTGCTAGAATGAGCCACAAACAGAGCCTTTTTTTTTGTAAACCCCTTGTGATGCAGGAATTCCATGATTGGAGGTGGGGGAAGGATATCTTAAATAACAACTGAATGTTCCCTTGTGAATTGTACAGGCCGAGAATTCACTGATTTTTTTGGCATACACTTCATACTTCTAATGCAATTCTATAATCACAAGACCATAACACCAGTATGTAACTAGAAAAAGTGCATTTTACAAAAGTTACACAAACTGTAAGCCAACAAAAACCTGCTAAAATTATACTGTTTTATGCAGCCATATTGAAATAATTTTAAAAAACCTTTCCAAAAGAAAATAGTGTATAATTTGGGGTATTTATCTTGTTGCAAAGCTTTCTCATGCCACTTCTTACTGCTGTTTGACGATGAATGGTATTTCTCTGTGGTCTTTCTGTCCTCATGAAAATGTGCATATCATAGAGAAGACAAATTCAGATACGTAAGTCCTGGCGTTTGATCCTTTAACAGCTTTACAAGTGCTTATATTGTCATGACCAGATGTCCATAATGAAAGCTCATAAAAATTAAACAGATCATACAGCAAGAGCAGTGTAAAAACACATTTGCATTACAGAGAAGGAGAAAACCCAACACCACACAACTACAACTGGTCCTTATTTCACAAAGTTTACACTGGTACATGAAGGATAAGTACAAGTAGTGCAAAATATTCCCCCTCCCCTCAATGGAGTTCCTGTGCTGGGAGGAGGAACGAACCCATTCTAATCAGTCTTCAAGGCCTGGAAATAAGTCCTCCATGCTACCCTCCACACACTTAAATTCTTCTGAAAAATCCTGATTTAGCAGCCATATGTTTAGCTACACCCAGCATTTTGCTAATACTGGAAAAAAGAGGATTTAAGAGAAGTCTGAAGCAGTTCTCCAAACTAGTAGGCATAAAAATGATATCAGTTTTGCATTAAGAAGTGCTGTATTCTCACATCCAGGTTTGTTTCTGGTTTTTTTTACTATTATTTGTTTGAAACACACAGAATAAAGATTACATATATAAAAATACAATTCTCTCAGTTGCAGGATTTCTAATTCAAAGTAAAATTGGAAAATATGTAAGGAAACCCAACCACTTGCAGAACCTGGCCTCAAATTAGAACAGTCTTCAGCACAGGCTGAACTCATTCTACAATAGTGCTGCAGGAAGAGCTTTAAGACACACTGCCAGCAGCATTTATGCAAATACAGTCCTCAGGCAGTGGGTACAAGGAGATGCCAGGGACAGATGGAGAACAGCTGAGCTGTAAAGAACCCCCTGTTCTGAGCCCAGTCCAAGGGGCATGGAGGCGATGCTGCCCAGCTCTCCCCCCGGCAGCTCCTGTGCTCTGTCTACACTTTAGGATGTATTTCTGTACAAGTTATAGGTTTGGTACAGGCTTTAATCTCCTCAAATTAACTAGGCTCCATCTGCCCATCCTAGCAAAGAGGCACTGGCAACCAATCAATTCTTCTGCTTAATTACAGAACTAAGCGAAGCAGACAGTTACTGGGACACAATTCCTGTGCTCCAACTATTGGCCAGGCTCAGGGCTCATATCTATGCTCAAATCAAAGGACTGGCAATAATTCCTACCCATTAAATTGTACAGAACCAAGCTGCAGTGGAGCTTCAGATTGGTAAAGATGTCTCATGCTTGCCAACAGGGAACATGAGAACTTTTGCAAAATATTGGAGACCTCTGAGAACCTGTTGCCTTTCTCAAATTCTTTGGAAACTAAGATTGAGCAAAGTGTTATCAAAGTCATATCTTATAATGAAATGTTTTATATTCAATTCATGGTGAGTACATTTATACTTTTCTGTGTGTGTGTGTATGGGAAGGAAAGTAACGCCCTGCTGAGATGCCACAACTATAAGTTTCTAAACAAAAAATTAGTGCTTTTATCGAATTTATCAAACAGAAGTTTTCAGAAGCTCCCTTTAAGGCTTTATCAAGTTTCTTCCCAAATCACAAGCAACAGATCAAAACCATTTCAAAAAATTTCCTAGAAAACTTATAACTAAACAGTATTTCAAATCTTCCTAACACCTCAAATTCTCTTGCAGCAATTTCAATCCATTATTTTTGTCCTGGCTCTAGGATCTGCAAGAAAAGTTTATCTACTTCCTTTCAACATAGTTGACTGAAGGGAGACATAACTGATACACAAAAAGTTTATAAAACAGGGAATCAGGAGTAGTGGAGGAAGATGACTGTTTTCTTGTTGGCAAGCCATCTTTATTGCTTTTCTAGAGACTCCCAAACTGATCTGTATCTACTGAAATGTGATATTTTGATCTAAAAACTGATGCCAAAAGTACACACAAGTTTAACGAGAGACTGCATAAACTCAGGGATTAACAACACATTTAAAATTACTAACTACAGAGAAAACACCATCCACCACAGCATAGCTACAAGCTGCACATGATTGAAAAGCACACAGAATTTAACGGGGATTATTTTATGTGGTTTCTCTGTTGTGCTTCCCTATGCACTCACTTCCAGTGACTGCTAGAATAAGGATTTAGGGTAGACAGACAAATCCTTGACCTGATCCAGTATGGCCATTTAAAGGGCTACACACGATGCTCCAAGATCGAATCACCTCACATTTTGTGGCACATTTGTTTTTGTATTTTAGTACAAAAATTGCTCTTTATGGAATTGTATACTGTTGACTTTCAGGCTGTTCTCCACAGAGCTCCCCTCAGCCATCCCACATGCACATAGCTGGCTACACCTACACAGTGTTTCACAGTTTCTTCCCCGAATTTAAATTAAATCCTGGTCATTTAGCTACCTAATCCTGTCCTCCAAAACATTCACTGACCTTTCCAACTTGTCATCAGGTGCAAGTTTTGGCAGTGTATTCTCTATGCACACTGAGTATTAATAATGAGTATTATTAATTACAGGGGTAAGCGAGGAAGAGCTAGATGCTTTGGGAATCCCACCAGATACATTCTTCCAGTCTGATACCAAAAGATCAAGTGCATAAATGACAAAATATATTTAGTACATATTTTCCTGGCTTGCCTATGGGGAATGTCACACCAAGTATCCTGAAGCAAAGAGAGGCCATATCTACTTGCCCATGAAAAGGAATGAAGCAGCTTTGACTTCAAAGCTAAAGTAGATTTGGTAAACGGAAATAAGTGTGTTTTGAATGTCTACTTCCAATATTTTCTAGCATACTAAATTAAGCTGATTTCCCTGTAAGTTATGCTCCTCAGCTTTTAATTTTTAAAATAAATCAGTGTTTTGCCATTTTCCAGCCTCCTGGATCTTACCCATCTTGGACAACTGGTTGTAGAAAACTGAGAACACTGTAGAAAACTCTGAGAACCAAGAGTGAGACTTCAGCAAGTGTTCTACAGTGTTTATCCAGTCCAAGGTTTTTCAGATTGTTTTCTAACTAGTTACTGTGCCATCCAAAACCAGCTAATGTCTTCAGAACAGACCAAAGCAAAGAGACTACTACTGATGCAGTGCTACTCTCCACGGAAATCAATGTTCAATAGCTGACTCTCACTTCCCCCAGGCCCAAGCCCCCAGATCAATTGGCATTGGAAACAACCAGCAGTCTTACCTGGGATCTCGTTGGCTATGACTGAGGGAGGACTGGTCTGGTTAGTGCTGACTTGCTGGTGGGTTATCATATGGCAGCACTGCGGCACCGCGTTGTTCACCATGTAAAGGGTGTCGGGCACGTTGGACATTCGGACCATCCGCAAACGAACGAGATCCGTTTGTTCCACCATCATCTCATCCAGCACAGACTGCAACGACAGCCACCAAAGCCCTCATGAAGGACTGCACACACACCCCACCACCTGCTGCAAGCGCAGTCCCCAGGGCACAAGTCTAGCAATTGCTACACCACAGTAACTTTTAGAGGTCACCAACAGTATTTGGCTTTTTCCTCAGCATTTGCTATTCCATTTTCCAGTCACAGTCAGAGTCGAGTCAGACCACAAAGCAGGCAGGCAAATAAAGTTTGGGAAGGTTGCTTTATTTATTTTGTACCTGCCAGATTAGAAGTGACCTTCTTGAGGCCAGACCTTCCGGACTTTGTTTGAGGCAATTATTGCCTGTGAGTCTCAACACTGTGCCACTGAGTGGAAGGCATGAGTCTGAAAATGAAACATGTTTCCCTCAGACATCTTAAAGAATAGAAAGGGATTTATGCCTACCCTTTTAAGATTATGATTTAATGTTATATGGATTTATTTCAAAATATGGGAGGCTAACAGCGAACTAAAAAAGTAACCAGAAATTACTCATTCACAGTTTTTGCATTTCACAATACTTAAACTATGAACAGCAGGAGTAAAGTTATCAGAGACTAAGTATGAGAGTCTTCTCTCTAAGGTTAAACAGCCAAAAGTGGTTTTAAAAAACATTAACAGCGTAATATGAAACTAACAGAAACAAGTAGGAATCCTGACAAGGAGTAGGAGGTGGGGGGAGTGTTAGAATGCACCTTTAGGTAACTACTAAAGCACTCCCATACCATATACCTGAAAACAGAGTCAAAGCTTTTATCACGTATTCTTTAACACGTTTTTGTCAGCTTTAATCTTCAATCCAAGATAAAAAGATAACATCTTAACTGGCTATTCTTCCTTTGCTGTTTTAGTGCCACTTGGTGCTCTAACCTTTGTGCCCAAAATGTGAAGTAGTTTTATTTCTTCCCTCCCCAAAGAGGATGCCAACAACAACACATACACTTAGAAAACATTTTCTTTCTTAGGCACAGGGCAAACTCTCTGAATTCATCAGAGCAGTGGTCAGAGTCTGTAGGTGATGTGGATGTACCCAGCTTCATCTAATCCTCTTGTTCTGCAGTCACCTGCCCTGCTGGGACTCGTGAGCTCTCAACTTAAGTCAGAGCTACCTTAAGTGATGGCATTAGTCAGCAACATAACAGGCTCCCATTCTGCCAAACAGAACGTGGCACGTTCCTGCCCCACACAGCACCAAACATCCTGCCCCTGTCACCAAACATCAGAGATGCTGCAAGATCTTCAGTTTGACAGTGCTCATGCAAGAAATTAAATAGGGAAGCTACTGCCTGAGAGGGACACAAAGGACTTCACTCATATGGGACACAAGATATTTATTCCATTTTGCGGAGGATCACAAGATTTTTGGGTATGTTCTGATTCAAACAAGAAGAGGAAATACCAAGAGTCCTCTGCCGAGTGGAATAGCAGTTCTCCACCCAGCTCTGGTGGGAGCTGGGGAGCCTGAAAGACCTGGCACCAAAGTTGCTGACTAGCTGCAAACTGGGACTCTCAGGCTCTCACCTTGCCATCCGCCTGCCAGGAGGGCTGCCGAGGAGCTGGGCCGGCAAACTGGCTGGAAACCGGGGAGGTTTCCCTCAGAACGCTGCTTTGTTTCCGGTGGAATTTCATCAAGATCTGTCTCGCAAACATTTCAATTTCGACAAAAAAAAATTTTGTTGAAATTTTTCTGACCAGTTCTAGAGACTTGAGCCTGATGATCAATCTTGTAAGTCTTGTTAAATTGAAAATGTTAGTATTTTAGGCCAGTACATGTAAAGAGACACAAAACATACCAAAATCTTTCCCTGTTTACAGAACCCCCTGATGACTCTAATGTGACAATAGTCAAGTGCTGCTGATGACTATTACCTTAGCCTCCTCCACATATGGCGAGAACAGTCTTGGCCGCACATATATCCCAGCATTTTTTTGCCGCAGCCAGGCATTTGACTTTCCACCTTCTGATGTTGGTAGCATGTCTGAAGGAGGAGTGCTAATCAGGCCTCTCTTCATCTTTAAGAATCAAGAAAGAGGTTTATGGTTTTTTAAATATAAATACGGTAAAAACTTGCAATAAATGCATTTTTACACGGAATTTTCTTTAGCCGCTACTGATTTTTCTTTAGCCCTCTGACAGATCTAAAGAACAGCAAATTTAACCAGAAAAAGTGTGTTATACATGTATTACTCTCAATGATAACATTTTAGAAGTTAATGCTTTAAACAAACAAACAAACCCAACACCCACTAAAGCAAAAAAAACCCCACATGTGAACATTGAAGTATGAAGAACCCAAACGGTATTTGTATGAGACTGACTTACTGCATCACTCAGTACTTCACTATTCATGGGTAAGATGTGCTCAATACGGACAAAAGGTAGAAGTGGAGACAGGATCTCCCTCAGCTCCTCAATGTCAAGGTCTCTCCTCTTCACACCTCTTTTATTCACACTGTGAGCAGTACCACTGAGTAAATTAGGCTCTGTGGGAAGGAACAAGTTTACATCAAAAAGTTTGAATAGGATAACAGGAGTTACAGGGCTTCCAGGAAGTTATAGAAAAGGAAACAAAATTCTCATTTTAAATTAACAGTGCTCATCAGCATTGTTCCACAAAATTAACAACTGTATGTGGCACTTAGTGTTGTGGTCTAGTTGACAAGGGGGTGATCAGTCAGAGGTTGGACTCTATGATCTTGGAGGTCTTTTCCAACCTAAATGATTCTGTGGTTCTATTTCATGCCTTAAAACCTGATAGAACATCCGTAGAGACAGGTTCAGTTTATACAAACACAGGTCATTTGCGCAGCTGCCAGTTTTAAAGTGTAAGCCAGGTAGAAAATAAAAACAGTGTTTGGGGTAAAGCTTGTAAAGCTCTATCAAGAGCTGTGCTATGAAAATATTTGTACCTTCCTGACAGCAGTTCCCTCCAGGACTCCCTCCTGCAGCTCCTCTACCTTTCCTCAGCAGTTTTCAAAGACTTATTTTCCACAAATTAAGGCCTGAAGAGTCCACTGGGATACCTTATTCTAACCTCATTGTGTAGCCCACCTTAGTAACAAGAGTGCCAAGCCCATTCCATTGCTCTCACGGTCATGGGATACCTATTTGTGCCAGGAGAGAGTACCTTCCTAGAGATGGCAAGATACAATGTATGACACACTCAGGTTACTCTTCCTCCCCAGTTAACTGCCTTCACGTTTATTTTAGGTATTGTGTCCAACCTGAATTTGACCAGCTTCACTCTTTGAGGAAACCTGTCAAACACACCCATCCTCCTTCAGTTCAGGCAGCTCGAGCTCATTACAATCTCTAATGCTTTGTGGCATTTGAGTGACACCACCACATATTCAGAACTGTAAACTCAGGAGTGTCACTGAGGAATTTAGATGAAAATACCAGACTAAATTCAGCCCTAATCTGACAGAACTTGACATAGCTCTTATTCCTGCCTTTGCTTATCATGTTATCTGATGATCCTGGGAAAGAGAAGTCGGCTGTTTACTTAATGAATGCCACAGAACAGGAAGCTGTGCAGTTATTCCAAACGAGCAGCTTCTGCCCCAGTCCAAGTCTGTTAATGTTAAACTGGCTCCATTATGTTTTAATGTGCCCTAAGACAAACACTTAGAAAATCTTGTTTTGAAAACAGGTTAATACTTACTCAGATCACCAGAAGCACATCTTTTAACTGACTTTTTGTTGCATTTCGTAAGACATGCCCTTGACAAAGCAGTTGTTTTGCAAACAATAACAGCAGATTTCAAAAACATGGCCAGCCCTCCAAAGACAGTAGTCACACTTTACACAGCCAGGTTCTTCCCCTTCTGTTCCCCTTGTACTGTGTGATTGATACTTTGTAGTCTGGATGAACTACAAGCTACTTGCATTTGCTATTTGGAAAATATATGTTTAACCTACTTCCTGTACCCATCAGGTGAGATTGCCCTTGAAGTTACCACTGTAGCAACAATGTGCATCCAGGCTCATAAAAATACATCTACATCTACTTTAGGGATGTAGTGCCATTTTTTGGCTTATTTCTCACCACCATAGATTTCGGTGGGAGAGACATACTCTAACTGAAGTGAAAGGCAGACACTAAGTAAGCTAAGAATAAGATTACTGTGAGAAGCCTGCATAAGCACAGGAAAGTAAAAGATACTGCAGGGTTTTTTTTTATTTGATGAATTAGTTACAAGAAAAATAATTCTGACAGAACAGGAAACCAACCAGACTTAAAATCAGACAGAGTTGAAAGGACACCTAGAAGTTTGGTCCAGCCACAACCACCACCCTCATCCCACACCTCCCCAGGAAGAGTACACAAATTGCCTCTCAGTACATACAGGTGGGATTTGAAGACCTCTAAGGATGGAGATCCCATAACTACTCTGGGCAACCTGTCCCAGTCTCTGACCATCTTCAGTTTCCTCTCTTTAAACAGAATTTCTTGTATTTCAGTTAGAGAACAAAAACTTTAAAAAAAACAAGTTCATTTGTTTAGTTTTGGCTATACTGTGAACAAAGTAGATTAAATCTCCTTAAGTTACAGATTACCCACAAAATAGAGCTTTCACAAATTTTGGGTTATTTGATTTAGTACTGTGTGGTTTAAAGGATCCTCACCTCGATCTGCTATTCTCTTCATCAGCTGGTGTTCTCCCCATTTAATCAGGTATTTAAGAATATCTTGTTCACTTGCCTGGTAGAAAGAGAAAGTCAGTCATCTGCATATGCTTAATGTCTCACATGCACACACACACACACACACACACACACAAAAATCACATACACAGGTCTTTTACAGTGCTAAAGAAACACAACTGTAACAAGGCAAGAAGGATTTGCACTTTATGATCTGCCAACCACTTTCTCCTAATATTTTAAGGTAGTACTCCTGGTATATCACCACCGTAATTTCTAGATTCATGCCACTTATTAACTCCCTAGGAAGAGGTAAAGGAGTTTTCCACAGAAGGAGAAATTTTATTTACTATGAAAAGTTACAGGTATTAAATTTGAATTACTGAATTTAATTAAAAGGGGCAGTTCTACCTCTGGGTGTTTGGATCTTTTGTTAACATTACAAATTCAGCATCTGCACAGCCTGGAAAGCTATGAAAATAATCAACACCACTAAATTATAACCTATGTGAAGAAAAAGATTTTCAGTAATACTATAAATAAAATAACTTTGCTTTGCTTATACCTATATACATGTGCTAACCACTCAACATTCTTACAGGAAAAAATCACATACTGAAAAATTTAAACTTATCTATGTAAATTCTTAACAACTAGGGTAGGAAATTTAGTCAAAATATACACTCTCACAGAAGATCAATGGTACTGTTAACTGTAATTTCTGAAATGTTTGAGGTAAACAAAACTTTAAAAAAAATCCATTTTAAATAATCTCTAAGACTTTATCCCTTAAAAAAGATTGAATGGATACCATTTTAAAAAATCCAGTCATCTTTAGGCTCTAAGAAGCTGGTTGTCATAAAGATATCTTCCCTGAAGAGAAATGGCAGCAAAAACCCAGAAGCTTTCTACCTGTCAGTATGATTTTCTCTCCCTAAAAACACACAATTACTGAAGGAAAGTCAGAAAAAAAATAGTTCTGCAATACTTGTCAGAAAAGGTATTTTTCTGTCTTTCCACAAAAATAAATTAAGTCTTCTGAATGATTACTAGTTTATTAGCTCCCACTGACTCAAATTAGTATGTATGTCGTTATAGCAAAACTACTACCACCACATAATTTTATAAAAAAAACTCTTAAACACGCAAGGGAAATGTTAAGTTCAGAAATGCCTTGTTTAAAATAATTTTCATCCATTTACAAACAATTATTAGACTTCTAAGCTATAGCATGTACTACGTTTGGGTTGTGTTACAAGCCAAGAACAAAACAGTTTTCTTAATCACTACTTCAATTTCACTTTTTAGGTATTACAAAAGGAGTGCTCAGTGTGTACAAACTCACTCTGGTGAGCAATTTAAAATGAGCTACTCCACGCATTTCTAGACATGGCGTAAAACACCCTGCCCCAAGCAGGACCATCTGTATTCTGCATTGCAGGTTACCTGTAAATAGTCAGACTGAATAGCTGTGAGCAGGTGGTCCTTGCTGAGCTCGTAGAAGACCTCCGAAGTCATGACCTGGGTAAACTCCTCACAGAGGAAATGTAGAGCTTGACGATGCACCCACTTGGAACCGTACGGCTGAGAGCTCCACTTCAGAATGGCAATTAAGGTGTCTAGTGAGATGCTCTCAGCAATAATATCTTCACAGCCTAGGAAACAAAGGCAAAAATCAATGATGTTGTTACAGAGGCACTTTGATCCTGAAGGAATAGTACATATGGCTCAATCTGTCATATATATGCTATGTATGTTATATGACTCCCAGTGAGAGTAAAAACAGAAATGCCCTACAGATCAAAGTTGAAAACAGAGTTAAATTCTGACTAAAAGTACAGTAATTTTAATAGTGGTTTAGGATTCCAGCTACACAGTCATTTACCTTTTAAAGGCACATGAAGTATCATGTCTGCTGGCATGCCTGGATGAACAACTGGGCTAGTTTAGCCCAACTAGAAACTCCTCTGGTTATCTGACTGTTTAACATATTTTAAAGTTGCAAATTTGAATTTGAGTCACTATTGTTTGCGGCAGATCCCCAGAAACCTATAAACTGTAACAAAGGTGGGATTTTCATCTGTATCACTTCGCACATGGATCCTCCTGAGACAGACCACGTGGAGGAGCAGAAATGAGCTGTGACAGTGTTGGTACTCAGCTACTCAGCACAGGATGAGGGCAGCAAAGAACCATTTTCTGACTCACAGCGAAGGCAGGAAGCACTGGCTGGCTGCTCTAGGCCATCACACTGGTATCCTTGGTATCCAGCAGGGCACAGAGGGTACAAGGACAGGGAAGCAACCACCATGCAGACTCACGGTGAGTCTGCTACTGTTTCTTTGTACCCACTGCTACATTAAGATTTACTCTTTCACAGGGTACATGTCTTCTGAAGAAGAGACGGGATAGTTAAAACTACTGAAGGGAGATGAAGCAGATTTGGAAGAAATGAGGGGAGATATACTGTGGGAGGGCTGAAAACAAGGGTACTTGGGGTTACTGAGTTAAGAAAGATGGTACCACAATGTTGGTAACTTGGAGTCTCCAAGACCACTTTGTTAATTTCCTTTATACATCTGGTTTAGTATAAAGATAGCCATTTAAAGGAAAAAAAACCCCTATTCTAGAATTATACATTGCAGTCTCAACCCACTACAGCCACAAAATTACAGCTGTGCTTATGCCCATGAGAGGTCTCCAAACAGTTCAGAGCTGTATGCTTACACTGCAAATTTACTTTTTAGACATCATCATTTTTCTCTCAATTTCAAGGATATTTAAAGACTAAACTTCGCTGTTCAGAGGTCTGTATCTCATTAATGAGCTCCTGGATAAGCTGAATAAGACAGTGTTTAGCACAGTACTCTCAACATTTTTTAAGATACAGATGGCTCTCCTGATGCTACATATCTTTGCACTGGTTGCATACAAGTAAGACACAATAGCAACAATTAAAAGAATTAAAAGAAAAAAAAATCTTACTTTTCTACATAGGCCAGCATACAGAATATACAGCGTTCACTCCATTTCCATTGCAACTAATAATGTGAAGGATATATTATTAAGGAGAAAGCAGTAACAAGGGAACGAAAAGAAGCTACTCCTTAGGAGCAAAGTCACTGGAAAGGGAACCTTAAACAGTAAGGTAAAGAAGAAGGTAATAGAAAGAAACAGTTCAAACATGACTGGTTATAAATTTCCCTGTCCTATTAGACACACATATTTGTACCTAATACCATAAAAATCCCAATGCGATAATTGTAAGAACAATATTCTGCCATTAAAATTTACTAAACTTATTCAGCAATATGTCTGAATGTACACATAGTTTTGGAAACACTCTTTATTTAATTTCTAAAGCAATTTATGCAAATAACATCTATCCCCCCAACAGTAATAAATTTTACACCAGTTCATATTTAAACCAAGCTTTCCTCAACACGCACTTGGATGATTTGTTTTTCACATGCCTGATTCACCTGAGAAAAGGAAGACCATGTATCAATGCAGCCACTAACAGAAGGGCTAGAAAAAGCACACACATTTCTGAACAATGCAGTACATGCAGCACTAGGCTGTGCATCCCCAGATAGACTCTTCTCTTGCTTTTGACAAAGGAGTGAGTGTTAAGTCATGTTTCAACACACCTGCTCTGTGTTGAAACCATTGTTGCTTACCATTACGGAAGTAACATGGCACTTCTCGGAGCTACCTATTACTATTAGGTTACATATTATCATTACTACTAGTAGTAAGAACAGATGCCTTATTATAGATATTGGCCTCTAACCGGCATGGCACACATTAACCTAAAGTGAGCAGTGAACAGGCAGCAAAGATGGGCTGGAGGCACTTGGAACATCACCACAGTCATCACCAGTACAAATGAGAGTAGAGGATGAGAACTGCTCTGAAATGGAAATACACTCTGTGGGCTGAGGTACAGGTTAGACAAACTGTCCCCTCTAGATGGGGGAATTCCCCAGATTCCTAAAGGAATCTTTCTCAAGTCTTAAAAAGGGCTGGCCAAGAATCTGAGAAACAGCATTAAATAAACAAATAACACAACTACTAAACCACCCAAAACCCAACCTATCATCAAAAAAGCTTAAAATACTTCAGCATACATTAAACGTGAGTAAAGGAAGTCTGAAGCTTTCAACTTCAGGATCCATTTTTACTTAAATACTTAAGGCTTCACATTGCATTTAACTTAGTCATGTGAGTCTACCTCATCTTCCTTTTGGGGCTCAAGAAAGGAAAATGTTAAGTTAGCAACAAACCTGGCAGGGTGAATGAAAGCTAATGACTAGCTGCAATTTGTTTAAAAGATGAGTTTTACTCCCATGAATAAGAAACACAGTTGTGTGAAACAATTCTTTAGGGTCATCTGCACATTGCACTAAGCCTTGCCCTGTTAAATCCTAATGCAACTTTTTGCATGCAATTATTCTTTTTGCATGCAAGATGACTTCAGCAGATACTGCATCCCCCTGAACTCTAAAGATCATAGGTAGGGACTGTTCCATTTCAAAGGCAGTATGTAAACCCACTCCTGAAATCAGTCACCAGGAAACTCAAACTGCAAGAGCAGAGTATTACCTCAAAGTGAATGCCATTCCTAGTATTTCATCTGACATTTATTTTTTAAACAATAAGGATGCCTGCCCCTGTAAAGACAGAAAACTGCATTTCCATGAGAAATGCAGTTCCAAAGATCTGAGCAACGCTGATTTATAGAAACATTGCCACTGGCTCAGTCTCAGTTCTTCTGTCAAGTCCAATTATAGCACAACTACCAGTGATATGACAACATCAGGCGAAAAGCTCATTAAGGACGACTAGCAAATGAAACAGTCCTTTTCCCAAGTAATTTTAGCAATGGGTCAGAAGTGCAGGATTATTAAGACTATTTCCTCTGAAGCAAGCATGAGGTAACAATTAAAGTGTTTTCTGAACACCTAAATAAACTGGGGTAACCCAATTCTAGCTGTGGAAGGAATCCAACTTCTTTTCTTCTTTGGCAGAAGGTTTTTCTGCTTTAACAATCAGCCACTTGGCAAAAAAAGTAGTCATCTAATAGCCACAAGTTCTCCACAGTGGAATAGAGCATTTTTCTCCTATGAATACTATTCTTTTAATATTCAGGCAGCAACAGCCTTCCCAAGATCCATTTGCAGCGTCCCAAAGTGTCCCATAAGCTTCTATGGCCATTAGTATCTGTCAGAGATTCAACTCAGACTCCAAAAAAATGAAACATAACTACCTTATTTCAGACAAATTAGGCTATTCCATGCACTCTTTTTGCTGGATACCAACAGGCCCTGCCTATAAACAAGTTCTTTCTTCCACAATTCTCTCTCAAATACAGTTTCACAGCCCTTCCAGAAAGAAATGGCTTGAGCTCATGTTTAACATTCTAGCTAGTAGCTTGGATCAAGACAGTTGACAGACCTACTAAAGACAAATTAAGTGCCTTCAACAATCAACAAAAGTGGCATTAAACAAAGTTTTTGCTACAAAATTTTCAACTTGATTTAATTCATTCTGTGGTGAAGAGTTTCCCCTTAAACTTGTACAAACCAGTGGAGCCAAGGAAGAAAAAGCAGTAAGAATTCATCTTAATACTGAACTGGAATCTAGAAGCTGTTCAATTTTTTTTTTTTTTAAGTTTGTGACATTAGAAGAGACCATTCTAGCAATCAGGAACCACACTTTTTGAATTTGCTGGCACATAGAGAATGGTTTGGACTCATGGCCTGTAGCTAGTCTGAACTGCAACATGGTTAGAAGATCCAGAGATGCTCATCTCATACTCAAAAGTGCCCTTGCTGCTCTAACCAAGCTTCTCACAGGAAGAGAAAGGACAAAAGAAGCAAAACATTTGTCCAGATGTCTCACAGACCCAAAGCTGCAAATGTGCCCTGTACTTGCCAAGGACTCCTTAAAGGGCAGCCCATGCTCACAGGCTTGTGAGCAGTCATAGAAAGCTAAGCCCCTTGTACAAGGGGTATTAAAATAGATTGTCATCTTCTTACACTCCATAACTCCTGCTCTTCTGTCATGTTGGTGCTTGGCTGGCCACTCACTAAGCTAGTTGACTAATTTCCATCGATCCCGTTTCCAGCAACATCAGATCCCAAACAGCACAAACTCTACAGCCAGGACAGAGAACCTTTTTAACTTGTTATCACATAAGCAGCAACTCCAAGAACATCTACTTTCCTCTAACTGTATTGTGAACAAGGGATCTTGTTCAACTTCCACCTTCTGGTTGCAGGCACTTTCCCAGTCTGTTGATATTTATTGCCTCCTGGCAGCACTGGATTCTCTGTCTTCAAAGAATGCCACAAATTCCTAGCTTCTCCAAGTTCTAGTGCTTTTCTTTTCTATCTCCTCCTGAAATGATGTTTTAAACATAGCCTTGAAGCAGATTAAGTTAATTGATAACTGATGCCAAGACTGTAATTTGCAGGTGCGCTATTTCCCACATTTTAGAACGCACATGTACTGGTTACGTGAAGGTGTAAAACTATAACAACGTTTTGCAGAAAAGAGAACAAGACCTAAGTAGCCCTGGAGATAAAGGGCTCAATGGGCCACAGTGGCCAAACACTGCTGAAGTCTATGGCCAAGTTTGGTATGTTTTTTGAGCTATTTTTAATCCCTCTGCTGATTTTTCCAAGCACAAAAATTTAAAACATTCATGTACTCCCATACTTGAAAGTCTGAGTTCAAAGTACATCTATTATGGCATTATTAATGTGTATAGTATTATGTTTTGCTTTATTCAAATACTGATGACTTCACAGCACTTCTGATTAACTGTTAAAGCAAAAATACAATACGGTCTGAAGGTTAGCTCAGGCAGCATTTTGTGTTATGCTAACCACTCTTCCTCAGAGAAAACTCTTGTGTTGAATCCAATACAACACAATATTCAGCTATTCAAAATAATAAATTAGGGAGCAGATGAGCTTCTCTAGGTACGCTGGTGATAAAATGAAGATGAGGAAAAACGTGAGGTCTCTTCATCAGGGAACAGAAGACCTGGTTACCTGGAATATGGAGAAAGCAGAGGTACTCAACAACTTTTTTACCTCAGTCTTCACTGGCAAGTGCTCCAGTCACACCACCCAGGTCACAGAAAGCAAAAGCAGGGACTGGGAGAACAAAGAACTGCCCACTGCAGGAGATGAGGTTCAAGACCATCTAAGGAACCTGAGGATGCACATGTTCATGGGATGAAATGCATCTGCAGATCCTGAGGGAACTGGTGGATGAGGTGGTTAAGACACTATCTGTCATAACTGAGAAGTTACTGCGGTCTAGTGAAATTCCCACTGACTGGAAAAGGGGAAACATTCCAAGGTCCTGCATGTGGGTTGGGGCAGTCCCAAGCACAAATAACGGCTGGGTAGAGAATGGATTGAGAGCAGCCACGAGGAGAAGCCTTTGGGGGTACTGGTGGATGAGAAGCTTGACATAATCTGGTAATGTGCGTTCAGAGCCCAGAAAGCCAACTGTGCCCTGAGCTGCATCAAAAGGAACAGGGCCAGCAGGGCAAGGATTCTCTCCCCTACTCTATTCTTGAGACCAACCTGGAAGGCTGTGTCCAGCTCTGGTGTTCTCCAGCATGAGGAGGACATGAACCTGTCGGAGCAGGTCCAGAGGAGGGCCGTGAAGATGATCAGAGGGCTGAAGCATCTCTCCTGTGAAGACTATGATGGCTGAGACAGTTGGGGTTGCTGAGGTGGTGAACAGAAGGCTCTGGGGAGACCTTAGAGCACCTTCCAGTACCTAAAGGGGCTCAAGAAAGCTGGAGAGAGAATATTTACAAGGGGATGTAGGGATAAGGACAATGGGGAATGGCTTTAAACAGAGAGGGAAGGTTTAGATTAGGTATTAGGAAGAAATGTTTTACTTTGAGGGTAGGGATGCTCACAGAAGCTGTGGATGCCTCATCCCTGGCAATGTTCAAGGCCAGGTTGGATGGGGCTTTGAGCAACCTGGTCTAGTGGATGGTGGCTCTGCCCATGGAACAAGATGACCTTTAAGGTCCCTTCCAATCCAAACTATTCTTTGATTCTATAATTTATATTAATATATACTTAATCATGCCCAATTTATTTCAAAGTTATAAGTGCCAGGCTAGTTCCTTTGAGCATTCCTACTGCACTGATATAACTGACACACTTGCACTAATCTCCCCACAATATATTTATGTGTATTTAATACTGCTACCATGGGATTCCTGGCATTTCAGTACTTCAGTCCTCCCGAGATCAAGAGTACTTTTGATGTCAGGCAATATCTGCCTCTAGATCAAAGGCTGCACTACTGAATATGGCTTTAAAATAAAGTTTCTAAGTTCTTATACTTGTCAAGAGTAAACTCCACACCTAAAAATAAAAGCAAAGCAAAAAGTCTGAAATAGTTATTTTTTGTCAATTTTTATTTAGAAAACTTTTTAGAATCAGCAGGCAGAAAAGATTCCCAGCAAAACTATTTCATAAGGCCCCAGCATCCAAATGCCTGTAACAGAAAAACATACTGTACCACCACCTCAGTGAGACTATTTATGACAGTGGGCAACAGGGCCAAGAAGCAGTAGAGGATTCACGTATTTAATACAGTTATCTAATAAAATTAAGACACTGAAGTCAAATGTCCCTGCAAAAGCAGTGGATATGGCAGTGCAGTAAGACTGGAAGTGGGGATTATTTTAACAACATGTGATGAACAGAACAGGGAACTGATCTGGTTTTAATAATTTTGCTACAGAAGAAGACCAGTCAATGTATTAAAATGATTGCACCAGAACAGCTGACAGAGAGCAGCGAGGTAGCGTGAAGTCACAAAAGCTGCAGCAGAGTGCAGAAATAAGCAGGCAGAGCACAGTAAGGGATGTGCTCGGACCTCCTGGAGAGGGCTCTAATCCTCACTGCCTCTGTGAAAGAAGTGAAGAGCTTCACTTTTTGACAGTTAACAAACACTCAGCACCCCTAATAGCAGTCTCAGTCCCATTACGAATAAATAGGTTTCAGTATGATCAGCTCTATTGACAAGATATGCTTGCTGATTAGTTCACTTACTCAAATTAGTTCAAAGATCCATTTCAGTTTCTCCTGGAAAATAAGTGACAACCTCAGTTGAAAGAAATTAAGATGAAGACAGAGCAAATTCTAAATAAAGCTGCCCTGCTTTACTTGGACAGTAGAGTCATACTACATGCCCATACTATTGTTGACTCCATCATAAGGAAACTATCTATTAAATTACAATAGTCAGAAAAGAGTATTACTGTGTTAGCAATGGGAAAATTTCCATGGAAATAGTCAAAGCTGAATCATCTGCTGAAACTGAAGAAAAATTACAACATCTGGATACTTAGAAAGGTCCCTGAAGATAAATCAAACTAAAATCTGTTGAAAATAAAAACAGTTTATCAGAACCCTTAAAATACATCAACTTCACTTGACACTCAGTTACAAACACCCAGGCAAAACTGCGTAAAATGAGCAAAACAAATTGGAGAGAGTATCCAGACTTTAACATAAATGAGCCCAAAATATTTTCTAGGAAACCAGGGAGACAAGCCTTAGCAAGTTTGCAATTGGCCAGCACGAGTGAACTGAAACAAAAAACTTGAGCCAGGGGGTGTGGAAATCTAGAGAAGAAACTTAAGACATAGCTACTGCGAAAGCCAGCTGAGGGGATCAGTCAGCACTTGGGCAAGACTGGACACCTGCTGCACCACAGAATGGAAAAACACAGTCAGAGGTCCAGGCTGAGAGACTTCACGAGAACTGCCTGCTCAGTGGTCTCCAACACCAACACAATGCTGTCTTTTGCAGCATCCCTCTGCTTAATATCTAGAAGTCAGATGTTTGAGTGACGGCTCCCAGCACAGAAGTCTGCTAGCTATGAAATCAGGGAAAGGGAGGGACATTACTGAAATGAAGACCTCATGTTAAGTACTGTAATTAGTGAGGACAAGGTGCTACAATCAAGTGCAGAAACAAGAATGGTGGTCACTACTAAAGCACATACTTCATTAAGTGATCTCAGTCAAGTGCAGGCATATAGTTTTTCCTGATCAAATAACCTTCCTTTAATTTTCATTATAAGATTATACCAGAACAATTCTTCAATGTCTGCACAGGACCAATGACCTAAATATGAACTCTGCAAATTAAGTATGAAACTATTAGATTCTGACTTCACTGGCATATAGAGATCTTCTACAGAGTGCTTGCTACTTTCTCCTGTAGCTAGGGAATGCAGCACAAATTTTGTAAAACCCTAATTAGTTCAAATTAATGTCTAAAATTTCAGTGTCTAAAGGGCTGCAAAATTTACATTTGCTAGTATTTGATAATATAATAGATTTCAACATTTGCTTAATTTTACTGCATTTCTTCCCTGTGTATAACAACTTCCCCATCCCTCAATCTCACCACTTCTGTGGTCAGAAAGAGGCTTACCAGGGAAAGAAGAAAACCTTTGTAGGTCACTACATCCCTCTGCCTCCTCCCAATGACCACCTCCAAAATCCTACAGCTCTGGTTCATCCAGAGGGCCCCCAAGACTGAGCCTGCTCTCCTGCAGTCACTGGTTCCAGCCACCCAAGCATGCTCTCAAGGTGCTGCAAGCCCAGAGCAGCTCCTCCTGTAGCCCTTCTTTTCACTCTCCTAGAAGTAGTGCTGCAGGAAAACCTCCAGGGAAAAGTTAAGATCTTGTTACGACTGACTCATACAATATACGTTCCAGAGCAGCACCGTTCTGTAGTGCATTACTGAAAAGAGTGCCAGTTTAGGACACGTTGATCCAAGCATGCTCAACTTAAAGTGAGCAGAAATAATGAAACTCAGCATCAAATGAAACATCATCTCTGTTTTTTCAGCATTTACTAACAAAAAAAAAGCGCCATTTTTCTATCTATAAGTTTACCTAAGTTTCTCTTCAAAGTTCTCTGCCATTGCTTATCTGCTTTGATATAACTGATACTGCTTCATCAGAGCACCTCCAGATCACAGTTTAGGTTTCCAATCTGAGGGAAGGAATTGCACCCTATTCAGTTATGAAACTGCATAATTATTCAGTGTCTTACTGAGGGTTTAGTTCACAGTTAAATTCCCTCATTACCATTGCCTGAGCATGTTAAATCCTTTTAGCACTCATGTATGTGCATGCACCAAACTGAGAACCTGTATACTCCTACCACCTTTTTAATTTCAATCCATTTTCATTTCTTGCTTTCAGCTGGCCTACTGAGTTGTTCTCAAGTACTATTAACTTGTGAATACTGCATAGAAATGAACTTAGTACTGTAGTTCAACTACCATGACACTTCTTGCCCCTTCTGCATTCCATTCAACATTAAGCTTCTAGGTGTACTCAGAGGGAAACAACCACAAAAATAAGAAAGATGCAGACAGACCAGAAAGGGTCCAAAGGAGTGCCACAAATATGATCCCAGTGCTGGAGAACCCAGCCTGTGAGGAAGAACCGAAGAAGTTAAGTCTTTTCTCCCTGGAGAAGAGAAGGTTCAAGGGGAGCCAACCCTCATCACAGTATTCCAGTACCTTTAGGTAGTGTAGGGCAGCTAAAAAGAGGACAGAGGTTGTCTCTTCACAAGGAGACACATGAAGGGAACAAGAGGCAACAGGTCCAAGTTGCACTGGGAGACATCTCAATACAAGATGTTTTTGCCATGAGAACAATCATTCACTGGAACAACCTCCCCAGGGACACAGTGTAGTCCCCATCACTGGAGGTTTTCAAGATGTGATTGGACAGAATGCTACATTATCTCACCTAGGCTCCCTTTCCCACATAGCTTGGACCAGATGATCTTCTGAGGTCCCTTCAAACCTAGAATGCTCTAGGATTCAACGATTCTGAGCCTAAGAACAGCTCAATCACATCCTGTAGCAGGTTACCTCAGAAAAGAAGTCTCATTTGATTTCTGCCAGTTTTATTGCAGTACGGTTATTTCAACTTTCAGCATAATCTGAAAATTAGTTTCTAATGCCAAGCTCTACATAAGCTACAGCAGTTTTATTAGTTTCCCATATCTTTACCACTCTCAGTTTCATGTAACTATTAGGAGAACCCATTACAAATATAATCTCTTTTTGCAGTGCTTATACCTGCTCTTTCGTGTCTACTCCTTAAGAAGTTTCCTATTTTACTGAAATCTCCTGAACAGTTTATAAGGTTTCGATCTTGTCAAATTCAATTTGACAGCTAAAAGTTACAGATGTACAGATCTACTGTAAAAAGTCACTTTTGTTAAAAAAAATAACCAAGCTTAAACAAATCACGTTGCTGATGTATCAGTGCGTTCCATTCTCCCATTCTCAGCTCAAAAGTAAAATTCTCATTCCCCACCAGCAGGGCCTGAAACAATTCCCATAGCCCATTATGTATAATATGGCCACTAAATAGTTCAAACACCAACTGACCAAATTGAAGGTAAAGCTCCTGCAACCACAAGAGGTGTCATTACTTCACCAACTGGTGCTCTGACACTTCAGAGATTGCAATAACCCTGGTCAGCCTTTATGTGCAGGAAGTTGTATGTGATCAAGATTGTAGTGATCATCAAGAATAATTGAAGTACTAAAACTTTCTAAACTTTATGTTTGAAAATGCTGACTGCCCTGCCTTCAGTTCTGTACACAGAGAAGCAGATATTAAAGACCTAAAATTAGTGCAATTAAGCTGTTTAAATTTACCCCAACAGCAAGACTGAAGGGTTGTTGCGCCCCCTTTGACATAAGCTACGGAAATAATCATTCAAGTTTACAGCCTTTTTAACACATTGAGACACTTCCTAACAAGTCCAAATATTTACTCCTCTCATATCCTCTCCCTATGGTTTACACCCAATAGATGGATTACAGAATTAGATCAGGATCAGAAATACCGAGACCAGTTATACATATCTGATACAGATAGCATGCTTCAACAACACACCATATAACTAAAAGCTCTTACATGGCATTTCTTCTGTCCCTAGAAAACAGATGCATTACTGACAACTTACAGACAGAAAACAAATTCCTTTTCTAAAGGAACTGTCAGTCACTGATAGCTGACAATAAACATACTTACACTGCAAAATAGCTAAAATTGTTCTAGTAAGGTCATATGTTCTACAGCAAGGACAGTATTACATACCTTGTGCAAGCATGTTAAACTCCAAGAACAGTGCTATGTGATAAAGCTCCATAGCTTCTTCAGCCCTAGTCATGTTTAGTTTTCCTGCTACAAGAGCCTGAACTTCGCTTAAACTGCCCACTGAAGGACTGGAGTGCAAAACCGAAAGGTCCACCACATCTGTATACATACAGTTCAAAATGACCTTAGCATATTTTTTTGGTATGATAGATTCATCCAATATAATTCTAGTTGGAGTTCGTAGAGTTCGGTCTGTGATTTCTTCACCAGTTCGTATCCTCCTCTGCAGCAAGTGACGAAAAAACGGAGATCGTGATGAAATAATAGCTTTATGAGCTCTGAGCTCTTCATCTAGACAGTTCTGACTTCCACCAAAAGTTTCAACTAAGTCAGAATTGGATGAAAAGCTAAGAACCACATCGTAGTAGCACATATAATCAAACAGTGCGCGCATGTCAACATCTAAGGAATTCGGTGTTCCAAATTCTTCACTAAGCTGAACAAGAATATCAACATTTTGGAATCTTGAATCCTCCATTCCAAACTCTCCCGTATAAAGGTAGTGTAACAAAGCAGAAAACATAGGCATATCTATGCCAGCTGTGTTAATATCCATTATTATTTCTGCCCCATACTCCGGTGAGGAAGAAAGTAGCGTTTTAAAAAATGGACATCTTGCCGCCAATATCGCACGATGCACAGGAAAACAGGTTTCTTGAAATATTAAGTCTACATCAGTACAATATTTGTACTGATAAAGTTCAGCCATGTCTTTTTGTAGCGTCCTGGCTTCTGGTCTTGCCAAATTAGCTTGTAGATAAAGTTCCTTTAAGGCTGATGTTCCTTCGTATTCTTCTACTAATGCATTAACATCTCTGACATCCCAGCCCGAGAGGAGCTCGCGCATCTGCTTGGCGTGATCAGCAGACCGGCTCGATTTCCGACGCTTAATGAATTTCTTTTTGAGGGTGGCAAGGCCAGAGGTTTTCTTTTTCTTGTCTTGAGGCTTCTCATGGCCATGGTCAAGGCTATATAGCTTCGATTCACAGCCATAACCTTGATGAGAGTAGGATGATGTCCCTGAAAGTAAAAAGGAAAATGGAACACATTTATTCTTTAAATTTAAAAGGAAGGTCCATAACACCTAAATACCCAGCGTCTCTGAAAGTTACACAGTTTTTCCTCCTCTGCACGTCAGATAATTTGACAAGTTGAAAACCTGACTGAAGCATTTTCTGGCCATTAAGAACAAAACCGCTTTTTTTCCCCCCATCTACAAAGTTTATAGTTTGCTGGGTTTTGGGGTTGGATGTGGGTTTTTTTGTTTGGTTAGGTCATACTGTGGTCATAACATTAAAAGTGTCTTGTATTAACTTTTTAAACACTAGTATGATCTCAGTGAAATAGTAGGAAGGCCCTAGCAAAGTGTTTTTCAAATTCTGTTCTAGCATTAAGTGTCATTTCAACAAAAGCATACCTGGCATCAGACAGTTATAGTCATAAGAAAAAAAAAAAAAGAATGCAGTACCAAAACATTCAGGGAAACTGAGGAAAATTAATTACTTTCAGTGCAAATTTAACAAGAAAGTAAAAATCCTGTCATATGATAAGTAATACTGAAGTCAAACACATAAAATGGGCTCCTTTCCACAGAACTACGGGTGCTAATTTGTGCATAGACACCATCAAAAAGAATATGGAGAAGGGAAGTTTTATTGTATTAAGATTTCCTATAATTATTTTTCTCCTCAAAAATCATTTATAGGGAAGTTATGTTATGAACCAAACATATAATGAAACAAAAACCAAAAATGGATTCCCCTCAAGATAATGTGTTACATACCTGACCTGTTCTGCTAAAGGAGCCTTTGCTGACTGCCAGTTTGAGCCTAGCTGCATATACACTAACACTGATAGCAATTTAGTAAGAAAAAAAAAAAAAGAGCCAGAATCTGCAGCTCAGCAAGTAATGGAAAACCAAAGTAATGTTTTAGTAAAAAAAGTAGTTAAAAACCATAGTTTCAATGTGAGAGTCATACTTCTTTTTAAGGGTTATTTTCTAATTTACGTTTATTTACAGGAACTTTACATTTTAAGCTAGATGGTGAAGAGCCTCAGATATGACAACAAAAGAAGAAAGTACACAAACCAAACTCCTACTTTTGGACCAAAGAAGAAACAAGAAGAAAACATTTGCAAATGGTACACAGCTCAATAACAGTTTCATCTGAAATAGTATTTGTCCATTTTCTGTCAGGAATAGTTAACATGTTTCCATTAGTACATTTGTGTAGCTTCTCTACTTGTTGCCTTTTTTTATCATTTTTAAGCTCAAAGCACATCCAGGGTGTTTGGGGCCTTTTACAACTTGTTCTATCATGGCACTCTCCCAGTTCCACTTATTTCAGGTAGATTTGCTGTGATAATGTTTTGCAATGCTATTTTGACAGTGATGTTGTGGGCCAGCCTGTCAAAACACAGTGCTTTTAGTTACCACATTATTTCAAATAACTATTTCTTGAACTTTGAAAGACACAGGAATAATTTAAAGTTGTATTTGAGAGCATGACAACTGTAGCAATCTTAAGATTTCTGTAAATTGTGTTATTGTTTAAGCCTCAATAACTGTAAGAAAACTCACACAGTGGCTTTTATGCTGAGCTAATTAAAACTCCCACAAACCATGCAACACAGTGGTTTTATGATTCATCTAATAGTGAAAACTCTGGGAAGGAACTTTGCTTTATTTGAGGAAAGACATCTAAGCTACATTAAAATTTGCTTAATCATGCAACATGTTATTAATCATATTGAAATTTCAAGATATGAAAAAATATCCATTTAAATGAAAAGAACAGCAGTAACTCAAGACAACTTCAACAAGGAGATTGTGCTGCAAAATGCACCATAAAAATTCCTTCCACATGCTATACTAAATATGAAAATGAAAAAGTAGAGATTCAGCCTCCTGCTGATAGAGACTAAGTCTAAAATTTCTACTTCATTTAAAGAGTTTCGATTACATATCACAATAAAAGTTTAACTACACTTTGGTCACTCTATAATGACAGATTCTGCTGCAAAAAACCATGGCAGCTCATTTCTTTTATTTTGCATTCTAACAGCAAATTTGAGTCTGCAGAACATTCTCTTACATTCTACTAAAGAAAAACTAGGACACCACAAGTTTCAATTTCTTTCTTCCCTGAAGGCTGCTCTGAGGTATTACTTGCACATGAATCACCACAAAATACTAAAACGCCATTCAAACCTCTGTGAGCCCTGAGCTACTTACAAGACTTGGCTCTGGAAGTACTGCAAACAGTGCTATTAACCCTTACAAATACATAAAACACTGCTACAACGGCACCACCACGCAACTGCTTTGTCAGAGGTAGAAATAGATGCACCAGCATGGCCTCTCTGGGTTCACAACAGCTCGTGGCTCCATATCCCTCAAAGAAAGAATCCGGAAGAGAACCTTTTTGACCTGCCTGTATTCCTTCATAAGGCAGCAGCATTAGAAGCAGGAAAAAAAATTATTCCCCACTTCTACACTAAAAGGCACCAATCTATTAAATATTGTTCAAAAGTAATAGCTACTTCATGCCCTTAGACCATGCCTAGCTTTGGACAGGTAAATATTTACCGAAACAGAAGACTACGCAGAGAAACTACATGGGCACTTGACAATGAAAAATGAGATCTGTTTAGTCCTTTGCATGCCCACACATTTGAAAATCTAAGTATAGAGCTCTATTTAAAAACAAACATCTTGAACAGATGTACTACCCTAGAAAATGGTGTGAAATCTTCCTCCTTAATGCTGTAGACAAAACAACAATGGGATGACTAGCTAAGCTTTCGCTAGAACAAAAGTATTTCTTTACAATAAGTGCACTACACCACTTTTACTGATTTATCTGCTCTTCATAAACTGTAAGCAAGTTCAGCATGAAGTCAACTAACAATAAGAGCTCATACTATGAAACTACTGTGCTTTGCCAGATCAGTTCTTAGCTTTTAGTGTTCATCCTACACTTACAATGTAAAATGGTGCAGTGCTTTAACGGTAAAGCAGCATGTCTAAAACAAACCCACAGGCCTAAATCCAGTTTCCAGGAATAAGAAAACTAAATTATGCAGATATTCTAACTCTATTCCCCAGTTCTACTTCAGCAGTAAACAGATGTAATGCCTTCCACATAAGAACCCCCCCAAAATGTAAGAAAAACACCAAAACACAAAATCCCCAAACCTATAGAAGCTGATATAACATTAAGACAAGTGATGGAAACCTCAGCTATCAATTTTAGGATACATCTCTTTTTTACAGAGACAGCTATACAAACCTATCACCCAAACAAAAATCAAAATGAGGAGGAGCCAAACGTCACAAAGCAGGAAGCAGAGATGTACACGTGTGATGGAAACACTCGTGGAACCCCATAATATCAAAAGATTTCAGCAAGAATTGTACCCAGACCACTTATCTGCCTTGCCTAAGATGAGACAAGTATATGCTTTTAGGTCTTCTTCAAAAAGAGGCTCAACCACAATTTTCCATAGGCAATGGGGGTCAGTAATTTATTGTGACATAATATGTCTCTATTTTGAGTTTAATAACGAAGAGTATCAACTAAACCTTCCACATATGATGTTGAAAGTTTATGGGGAATTAATGAAGCCTTTGGAAATCTCTCCTCTTCAAATCTGTTTAAAAGGTGTTTCAGCATGCAGATCTGCCTGTTTCCAGGCCTGTAAGGGTTTCTCTTCACTCAATATAGTGGCAGATTAAAAAACATCAAGACATATAATAAAAACATTTTAGCTCTGATTTTTAGCAAGTTACATGTAAACTGGGGCAAACCTATTATTGTTAGCTACAATACACTGAAAATCCATAAACCCTTAAGGGGAACTTTACAGCACAGATAGACATGATGTTAGTACTAAGTTCTTCTCTGACATGCTATGACTGCACACATGGACGTTTTTGCCCAGAGCATGGGTCCTTAAATGTAACAGTTTGTGGCCTGTCCTCTACAAAGATCTGAGTAAGGAGTGCCACAAAAGCTGAGACAAAAGAGAAAATTTACAAACCAAATCTGTTTTTCCTCTGCTAAAGATATCACTGTGCTTTCAATGGTGATTAAAAAAGAAGTAACACTGAATATCAATAACTACTTATTCAGTGTTGCAAGCTGAGGCATAAAGGAGAAAGGCATTTATAAACTATTGATGTTATTTACTGCTAAGATCCTTCTTCAGGCTGTCAGGGTTGGTTTTTTTAAAGGAATATTTATCTTCTCAAAAACTGCCTTCTTTTAGATTCATAATGCAACTATTTATTATTTATAGTGTGACAGTACTTAGATCTCCACCGAGGTCTTTCTGTACTAGACTGAAAAACACAAAGGTAATGCCTGCCCCAGTTATGACTGGAATAAAGAAATAATGTCTTAAGGGCCCTTCAACTCATGTTTCTGGCTAAGCAAGGTTCTTGCTTGTAAATAATACTGTTAGGACAGTAAGTACCTCCATTCCCCATTTAAAGGCACGGGAAAAGGAGGAAAAGCTGTCTTCAAGACTGTTTGTTACTTTAACAGGTTTATTATCAGAGACATCCCTTCTAGCAATAAGGAACTAATTCACTTGGACACAATGCCAATACTACAATGAATAATGATGATCAAGAGTTTTATATGCTCTAACACAGTTTCACAGAAAATCTGAAGAAGAACAGAAAATGGTAACAGAAAGCAACTGCTCAAACCAGGAAAACTAGCATGCAAGGTTTAATTATAAAAACCCCTTTATTTTATTTAAGTAACCTGGCAACTGTTTACCAGCAAATGGCAGATCAACCCATCGCATACATAGGCCAAACAGATGGACAGGACCAAATTTCATGCACGATTGAGTTTGAATGGATTCAAACTGGTGACCTAGAAAATAAAAGCTCTACACAACATTTCTGCAAGCAAATCAAATCCAGTGCATACACAATCCAGCAAGTCATTTATGTAAGTGACGAGATAACCGAGAAGAGTTACCTATGAATGTCTGTTGTGCCTGTGAATTTCCCCCTACCCTTGGGGAACACGAGTGAGGGTAGTTAGATGCATTAGCACCCATTTTCTTCAGTCACTCAGGCATTCCGCCTGCTGGCTCTTCAGTGTATAATCCCATAATCCTTTATAAATCTTCAATCCCAGGTCCAGCATTCTGTTCCTCCATTTCTGAAGAACAAAAACACCAATTAGGTACTTTGCTGTTTGTTCGTCAGTAGGCATTATGCAATTTAGATAAAATAAATTAAGCTTCCAACACACAGTACTTTCATAAAATAAAACCTTTAACGCTTTCAAGATCGCCTTTTATTTAAAGGATTTTAAACCAATATCAAAAATACTTTTTTCCCCATGATGACTTGCAATTTTCCAAACCATTCACCAATCAGTATGATAAATTTGTAACACAGAACAGGATGGCTATCAACCTTTCAGCTAAGAAACCTTCAAGCAGAAGTTGGTCTAGACTAGATATGCTCCTTTGACTATTACCAAGAAAGACTTTTCATACATGTTTATATATATTCCCACAATGTTAAAAAATCCCAAATTGAATTACACTGATTGAGAAAGCAAAATAAGCCAATCCCATTGGAGGTTACACCATTATCACTGTTTTCAGCTGCATTTTTATTTCATAACATTTACATAGTTCTCATTCAGTACTGCTTTTCAAATTTAGGCTTGAAAATACATAAAAGTAGGTTAGAAGTAAGTTTATAATAGTAAAAATTAGGCATTTAAGCATTCACTGAATGTTTTTATTAGGCATTTGAAAACATTTTAGGAAGTCAATTCTGAGGTAATTCCAACAAGGATTCATTGCTAAACATACAACAAGCACATCCTAATTTAGTCCTATGTTGGCAGTGTTAAACTATTAATACTGCAAAATGAAAGTTACCACATGAAGAAGTGCTACTGTCAACTGAACTGGTGTGCCCCCTTCAAAAACACAAACATGCAGATAGGAGAGTGATACAAAGGTAAAGTCTATACTAAGAATTTTTTTGACTCCACTGGTCTAGCAACCACAGTGGTAGCGGACCAAGGACTGGACGTGATGATCTCGGAGATCCCTTCCAACCCAACTGATTCTATGATTCTACGAATATTGTGAACATGTAGATTAAATTGTTCTGTACTGTCACAGGTGCACCTGTATTTGCTATATGCTCCCAAATTGATCTCCTTTCTCAGAACATCTCTGGCATGTTAAATTGGCCAAGAAAGTGACCTGCAAAGGCATGTGTTCCATGGAAGCTGCAGCACTGTTCCAGTCTCCTCTCCTTGTGTTAATACTCTATTTCTGGCACGAGGAGTTTGGAAGAGGGAGTTACTGTGACACTGCAGAGGCGATTCTCAGTGCAGAGGCACATCTGGCCTCCCTTAGTCAAGAAGGGCAGTATACAGTGCAGATCCTGGGGAGCAGAAAGTGAGAGACAGGCCATGAAGAAAAAGGCTGCAAATTGCTGTAGGCACAGAGGTGGGGGGAACAAAAACCCCAGGATTTAAGGGCTGACTACATGAAGAGGAAGAGTTGAGAAGGGTTTGAAAACCTGGCTTACAGATGTGGTTATTCACACAAAGGCAAAACACAGGTGTGGGACTGAAAGAAGATAAGAGTGCATGATTTCCATCTATCTGATGCCTTAGCACAAGCTTCCTAAAAAGCATACCTTTTGGCATTTATGGTCTATGACACCCGATGTTTTCAAAAAGCAGCTACACTATGTGACACTAGACATGATATACAGGCAGAATCACTGCTCTGGAGAGCACATAGCCCAGGTTGGCCTCACACAGCTGCAGGCTGCTCTTCACCAGTGGAATTCTGCTAAGGCAGGAGACAACCATAACATCACCACCCTACACCCAGGCTTGTAAATGAGAGCGGTGGTGCTCCCATGTCTGCCCTCCCTAGTGAGGTGGCCAGGTCACCTCAACTGCATACAATCCTGAACTTGTCTCCACACAGACTCAACTTGCTACACATCAGGAAACAAAGGTAAAAAACATCCCACGTGATTAGGAGCCTACTCAAGATGAAGACAGAACCAAAGCACATGTAAAACGGGCAGCATCGCACCAGCAAACACCAGTAAATCATCTCAGCAAACACAAGCTGTTGGATCAGTTCAGTCTTAGCCAATGCATGTACTCATTTTCTTCCTTGTGCAGAAATAAGTTAGCTATTTTAAGATAACTGAATCCATATGGATGCAGATCTCTTCTTCATATATGAAAAAAACTCTAGTGATTTAAGAAAAAACACTTAGAAAATAATTTCATTAAAACAGTGACACTCCAAGTGATTTGTGTACCCACCCAGAATACGTTCCTTAAATGTGGTGTCAATTTCCAGATAGAATTAGTTAAACCCAGGATAAATTTTGTGGAGGTAAGAGTCACCTTTCAGTCTGAATGCTAACTCTCACAAATAAAGGCCAGCAACCTGAGTAGATATCCCAACAACTTCCCTTTTCTCAGCTAAAAATTGGACTTTGTTCATTTGGACTTAAGTCCTGGAATAATGCCACTGTTATTCCACCTTCCTCTTCTGCATTCAGCTGTGGTGTGATAACTCATCTATTAGATGTCTACTAATAGTTTTCAGTTCTTTCTGACACAGGAAAGAGCCCAGGAGCTAAGTAAAAGAGAAGAAAAAAAAAAGTCTCGGGGCTTTTTTTTTTTCCCCTGAGCAACCACTCAGTATACCTAACCAAGTCTCAGGTTTGAAGTTAATACCTTCCACCTCCTTCCACTTGGCAACAAGTGTGCCCCAAAAGATGGAAGGAATGCGATCAAGTTATACATGCAACTGTTCAATACCACTAGCACTCAGTGCTTGAATTTGCAAACCAGGAATTAACTGAAAAAGAACATCATAAAAGGTTCCTGAAATACATGATATAGAAAATAATTTTATTCAGAGGCTTTCCACAACAACATTGTTACACATTAAGCCCAAGTGAGTATCACGCAGAATGAATTCACTCACTACATTTAAAATATGTAACTTCCACACACTGCTTGGTCATGCATGTGCAGGCTAATTTCTTGAAAGTCTTTTGCATCTTGAATTCAAGTGTGTTGTAATTTGTAATAGTGTATTGAGACCTACAGCTCATAAATGATCATAGCTTCAGTTCCAGTACTGTCCTTAACCTCGTGTATCAACTGAAAGCAAAATTCTTGTATTTTTAAATACATCAATAAATTTACAAGCTACTATTGTATAACCCATGTTGTGTTTCCTAAACAAATTTAACTGGCACCCGTGATGAACTCAGTCCTGAAGGAAGCCCTGCCTTCTTTTCATTCTCATATTCACTTTTCCTATTTTGTTTGTTCTGTCCCAAATATTCTGTGGACCAGACAAATTGACCCACGTTAAAACCAACCTAAACAAAATCTTTAAACATTATCAGTCACCCCAATTTTTTTGTTATGACATCAAGTGCATACTTGCACTAGCACAGGTGGAAAAAAAAAGAACAAGAAAATAAGCCAGTAGAGTAGGATTGCATCTTTTGACAGTAAAGTGTATTTAAACCAGTCATGGAATTAGGTGCCTTTTTTTGTTTGGTTTGTTTTAATAGTGTCTGCTTCAGCCTCTACACCAAACCTAGCCTACCTGAACAGACGTCAGTCTAGCACATAACCTGCTGAGTTTAGTACGAAGGTCAATACATCTCAGTTACTGCAAAAATGCCAAGTCAAGAATGCTGTTTCCCCATGGTGATAGACAGTTGTAAAAGGAAATGAACATATAAAGAAATAACTCCAAACCACAAACAACTACATCTTTAGCTGCAAAATGATAGACTTCATCTTTCCTTGCAGAAGCTATCCTGCATACCAAGAACTTCCCTACTTCAGCTTATCTGAAGAATTTTTTAAATCACATTTTAGCCTCAGAATATAGTAACAAAATTTTGTTTAAAAACTATCATCAGGTGAACATTTTCTTACCTTTTTATTAAAAGTTTGCATGCATCCATGTAAGGATTATCAAAACGAAACTCAATTCAACATCTGTTGACCTACTGAAACGGGACCTCTTGTTGAGAGCAGCGATAAAAGCACAGATGTGCTTTATGTACATACACAGGTACACAGGAAAAAACTTAAACTATGTCAAAGCTTGCTTAAAAAAGCCTGTACTGCAGAAAGAGTATATGAAGTTTGTTATATGAAACCAGAAAGCTTTAGAAGCTAAAATTACCATCCCAAATGCCACAAAAAGCACAGAAGTGACTTTCAGATTATACTGATACTCAGAATAGAATTTAAAATAAGCACAAATCTAGTTAAAAGTTTCAGCATCTGAAATAAGTATTGAGAGGACTGAGAAATTTATCACATTGAACCTAAAATCCTAGGAACCTAAGACTTGCAACTGAAGTATCTGGGCTGACAGCCAGGAATTCCTGGATTGGGAATTTTGATTTAACAAAAAGTCTGTGTACAAAATAGACATCAGGTAACAGTGACACTTTTTTTACAGTCATCACACAATATAAATGTTTCATAAAATTTCCTGTAGTCCACTGGAATCCAATTAATATAAAGGGCAAGGTGGAGAGTGCTACAACATGTTTTACAGCCAAAATAATTTGGCTCTTCCCTGTAAGATTTTAAAAACTTTTTTTATTTCTTTTGGAGTTGCTGTCATAGGATTATGAAATAGCATAATACTAAAACCAAAGTAGGAAATTATATCAAGTACATGCACATACTTGTACCAATATGGTATTTCAGGTTTTCATTTTACTTAACACATTTTAAATTTACTATGAGTAAATGACAACACAAGCATCACAAGTGTACCTTATTCATGTTTGCTTAGATTTTTATCTAGACCAAAAATGCTATTTATTCTATTTTGCCCCAACAGCTCGTTTCAGGGAAGTAAAACCATAATGCAAGATGAGATGACAAGACCCAGCAATAAACTGGTACATTGGGTTTGGGGGGTGGTGAGGGTTGTATGCATGTCTTTAAAAAAAAAAAAATTCAAAAAATCAACTTTTAGAAGTACCAACTCCAGTAAGGAAACACATCAACTATATTTTAGCAAGGACAAGCCTATTTCCACAGAGATTAGGCAGATCAATAACTAAAAGAGAAAGAACTTCTGAGGGTGAACCCCTGCTAGTGTCCCGAAGGTACATCCCACCAGCTTGCCTTAACATCTTGATCCTGCCTCCAGCAGAGCCCTGAGCCATCACAAAGGGATTCAGGAACAATCCCATGGTCAGAATGACAGTTTTACAGTTCCCATCCACTGAGGAGTCTCCAAAGCCAGACCTGGCCATGCTGGTGATACTAGTGCAGTTACAAGCCAGCAACATCCAAAGGGGCAGGCACTTACAAATTAACACAAAGTTGTTTGTGGTTGGAGTTCCAACTGTTTGTTCAGATGTGCAATTAATATCTGCCTCATCTTTCTTACTATGCTACTGGAACGTGATTTTCCAAGGAAGAGGAGCTGACAAGAACTGAGTATTACCTGCCCTCACCTTCCTCTTCTTCCATGAACGAGGCACTCAAAAGAGGTACTGGCATACTCAGATTTTGCAGAGGCCATAGTTGCTGACCTCAGAAACATGTGCTAAAGGGTCGAATGCATATGGGACAGCATATGTAGTAGAAATTGTGTAACTGGCAAGTAATTCATTGCCCAAAGGAAACAACTGAAATTCTGAAGGATCAGCTGATTATCTAGACAGACACACGCAAATCTACTCAAAGCCTATTTTAACTCCTTTTTAGAATCCTATCAAGCAATCAACCCTTATCATTATTCAAAATTAACTGGATGATACAATAGTAAGATGCAACTGATAAGAGCTGAAAGGTTCTGGTTTGGATTAGTTCTGCACAAAATAAGGAATGGATAACATTCTTCATGATGTGGGCAAATGAATCTGTATTATTTCATGATTTACTGCAATGGAAAGAAAGAAAATCTAATAACCAAAATACCAGAACTTAAGCCATATCAGCAGTTACAGGCTCAAGAGGGCAAGAAAAAGCAGATATAGCTAGATTATGAAAGTGACTGTGTTGCTGAGTGCTTTGCTGACAATCATGTGTTCCAGCTATCACAAAGAACCCTTTCTTAAAGTTAAGCATGAAGTTTACTTTCTCTTTCACGAAGTACTATGCTTCTCCATTAAGAAGTTCTTTCAAAATGAAGGTGGCAAAACCACCACAGTAGTCCTGGCTTGTTATTTCTAGTGAGAATCATGGGACTGAGTTTTAGGAGGGAAAACCTAAAACAAACAACCTGTACTGATTTTCAACATAGTTTCTGAGGAATCATAGTGAAAATTAAAAGAATTACACTCGAGTAGCATGAAAATGTGTGCAGTCTTTAAGGTAAGTACATTTCAGAAAGTAAAAACATCGACAAGCGTTACATCAGGTGAAAAAACATGGAAAATACCCTCTTTTCAATGCTGTCTTTGCAAATAGTGTTCAAAGTAGGATTTCTGATAATCAGCAAAGCAATTCAGAGTGTGACTGAACATGTCACAGCCCAGAAGTAATTAAACAATGTCATCAACAAGGAGCGACAGGTCAAATCACTAACATGTGGAGTCATGGGACATCAACATATTTATATTCTTCTAAATACAAAAAAGTTTCAGCACCTAAAAAAATCCAAACACACAAAGCACACACAGACTAACTGATAGCCATACAATCCTGCACAGAATATACAGTTCCTCCCCAGCAACTTAAATGTTTTCACATACTGGCAAACAAATTTTAAATTTTGATCTCTCTACATCAGTGATCCTTCCAGCTGGTTGCAAAACACATTAATTTACCAGAAGTCTATTCTAATTGATAACATTCACATGAAAGACTTCACTAACATTCCTGAAGATGAATTCAAAACACTTCTTTCAGCCACATCAGCAAGAACTCATTCATTGCCCTCTAGGATTCTCTTGAAGTAAAATGACAGCATGTATTCATCAATGACTTTCGATTTGTTAACTTGAAAGGAACATTATCTGATTTCAACACAAAATGTCATTAAATCTACTTTGTAAGAAAATCAGAGAAATTCTATCCACCAAATTTTTATCAATATCACTGAACAGAGTAATTAGGTATGAACATATCCTTTTACAGAGAAATTAAGATAATTAATTTTAGCCAATCTAGAATAATTGCAACAGAGTCTGACACACTGATACATTTTGAGGAGTATAAATATGTTTCAAAAGTCCTCTTCTGAGCGAAAATCACCCATATGCCTTTTTTTTTTAAGAACAGCAAATACTCTTTGGTTTATTTATGTGAACACACCAGCTGATTAAGACAGAAAAAGGAACCTCCAAATTACATGAGAAGTACCCCAAAAAAAGGATCAGACCTTTTTTTAAAATAGTCTGCTTTTTTTCTTTCTATGAAAGTTCAGGCCAACACTCGACCACCTTGTCAGGCATTGACCTAACTCAGGAAAATTTCAGCTAAATTCAGCTTCAGATACTTTGGTCAAATACCAATCTGGTAAGACCACTGCCCTCCACAGTGTGCCTCCAGACACTGCCTGTCCTTTATTGCAGCAGTATCCTGAGTCACCTGCTCCTTTTCCCCCAGGGAAAAGGCAGAAGTGAAATAAAAGTAAGAACTTTCTACATGAAGCTCTCCCATCTTTACACAGATTATTTCATGGGTTTCCTATTGAAATACCCCTTATCTGTCAATGGGATTTGTGCTTCTTATGGAGCAGAGCAGGCAGTCTTTCCTCTCTGCAGTCTTCCCAACTCATGGGTTTTTATTCTATTTAGTCTGAGTACCCCCAAAAAATCCCTGTCTCATTCAGAACAGTAATTCCTCCTCTTGCTCAAGCTGTGACCCAACCACAACGTGACATGCTGTTTTCAATTAACAAGTCTACTAAGATGGGGAAATCTTGGCTCAAACCCCAACCATACGGAAGATCCATATACCCTACAGTTTCCTTGTACCACAGACATTTTCCCTTTTCTCCAGGCTCAATTATTTCACAGAAAGCCGTTTACTCTGAATGAGGACGCGGGAGCTTCCTGTACACAACAGTGCTTGTAAATTCACTGTGCAGTTACAGTCACCACACTTCCTCTCAGAACATGTTTCCTCTGAGAGTACATTTAGTTACTAACGAGACAATCCGAGACGCTGTACTCTGTACCTACACAAGTAAGCAAGCAGCACCCACTGCATCTTATGGCTTATTGTTTTCAATTCATCTTCAAAAAAAGCATCCTTTTGATCACTCAGCTTTAGTACCCTTATTAGCTTCCACAGCCTTAGTCATCTCCGGTGATGACACTGCTTGAGGTTTTCACAACAATAGCTCCAACATCCCAACATTAAAGCAGACTAAAAAGTCTTGGACTCATATACTGATTGGCCTTCCCAGATGGGTGACCCCTGTTAATATATCAGTTTAAAAATTACCTCTGTCTTAATTTGGCCACAATCAACTCTTCCTCCAGCCAGCCAGCCACTGCATCAGTAACAACATTTTGTGGTATTTCTTTTGCTTGGAACATCATTCCTCATTACTACGGTGTTTCTATACAACCCTCTTCCTTTACACACAAGCTTCTGAGATGCTTAGTGACAATACACATTGGAACAATACACATCTCATCTACTTCCACTGAAAACCTCTGCCTGTGGTTAAAAAAAGCTATTACCAATATCGCCATATATTCAAAACAATTTTCTTTACACTCCATGCCTTAATACGCCACCATTCTTTTTGTTCTGTGCACCATCCTCTCCATGGATCCTTTTGTCAACACAACAACACCACATTCCCCCCTTTCAGCCTTTCCTCTTTAATATAACAAAAGTCTGAAGTATCGGTTGCCAGCATCATCTCTTACACATTTAACACTAATGGGTTCATCTATTTACAACAGAAAAACTGGAAGGTGGAACACAGAAAGGCATGGTAAAGAATTCAAAAGACAATCTAGTACAGTTATTTCATGAGACACAGGAATTCTACTAAAGAAACACTGACTTTCCTCATTCAAGAAAACATTAAGTCACAGACATAAAACTGACTCATTACAGCTACAATTCCAACAGTTTCGACAATAAGTCACAAGCCACAACAAGTCTTGGATCCAATCAAAACACAATTCCAATCTGGATTCAAAATGCTTTATTTGGTGGACACAAAACCAAGTTGGTTCATCACCACTGTGGTTGCACACACATTTCTTCAGCAGCAGTGCTCACTACAGCTAGTACCATCTTCCCAAAGCTCCTCCACCGTGTCAGCAACTAAACAAGGGTATCCTCTTCTGCGGAACTTATTTCTCTCTAGTGTTGTTAGCTCCCTGCACCACTTTACAAAATGATCCAAGGAACGCAAAGGATGTCACCAAAGGAGGAAGAGCAATAAGAAAAGGTTACTTGCTCCCCACAATCAAATGCAACATGAAGTTTGACTAATACTCAGTCGGCACAGTCTTCAAAAAATGAAAACATTCCCAGTCCCATGTACTCATTCCTACTGTCCCCTTTCATTGTAGGAGATGTTTGGGAAACCACCTAAGTCCTGACTGGACTATCTTTTGTTTTCAGCTGATCCTTTGGTGTGGCTGCAACAGCCACTTCCCTGAAATACAATGTTGCGTCTATCTTCATTCAGCCACTTTCAATGTAAACATCTTAACGTAAGTGGGCAGCTGTAAGACCACTCTTGCAATATGCTGTTTCTCCTACATAGCTCTTAAAAAATTAACAGTAGGAAAAAGGCAAGGGCAGTCTTAGCAGAAAAAGGCCATTGACACAGCAGTAACTACCACAGGGAATCACCATGGCAGTGCTCACTGTAGCTAGCTAGCTGACTGCTGTTTCTTCTTTGCCCTGTACTTATTTTGCTCTGTATTTCTGCAGTTTGTTCCTCCCTTCAACTAGGTCTTGGTTAACAACCCTTCAGATAGTAGCCATCACTACTAAAGAGCTCCATAAGGGTTGGTGCTTTTTTGAAGGCTTGGAAGATTTTCAATTTGCAGTGCCAGAATATATACATTTAGGTATTAGTCACAAAGGGAAAAAATAGAAAGCCAGGCCTATATGCATTTTCATATTCCCCTTAATCTAGTGAATTCCTCCTCTGATGGGGAGAAGCTAACTGTGCATGCAAGACACTCCCTGTCAGCTCTTCACAGGTATCAGGGTGATCTGACATTACCACTGAAGTCAAACTAACAGGGAACTGTACTTTGCCCTCACTCTGCTGCTCCATCCAGCCAAGAGGTTTTCTTGCTCCCCCTTACACTACATACAGAGACTGTATGATCACAGAACAAGTCATTTCCAATGGCTGATCGATCACCCCACTGCTGGAAGGCGTGACAGGTGACAGACAGGGAAAAGGAGTTCTTGCAGGTTGCTCTGACAGGCCAATAACCAGAACAGGAACCTACAGCTGTCAATATGAAGAGAGCAGACTATTCCTATTGAAATGTCTCAACTCCACAAAATTATACCCTCGTAGCCATCCTTTTCATTCTCTCTGAGCAGGCTCAGTCTCAACAAGTTACTCTGGTCTGGTCCCAGGCACATTGGTACAGTCCTCCTTTGCAGGCACTGTTTCTGAGGCTCCAGTTTCAGCGCTAACACTCACCTTTTCCCCTTGTCTCCTAACAGCCACCATCACTCCCGAGTCTATTCTGCTCACTGATGCAGGCAGCAATACAAAGATCAAATTGTAAAATTCATTGCTCACGGTATTTATACAACAACTGACTTATTCAAGAGCTTGTAAACTGGTTATGGACTGCTACCTCCCTGAGCAGGTCTGAAATTTCTGGTCAAATCCATTTAGATACTTTAAAAAAAAACTCCCACAACTAGCATCTTATACCCGTTCATATACATCAATTATATACTAAGATTTTAACAGTTATTTAAAAGCTTCCACATTTGAAAGATTTCTGCTTTGGTTGGACTCTTCTATAAGATCAATTTCAATTCATTACCTTTAGCAGAAAATTTTAAGAGCCACACTGATTTCACCAGCTAACATTTACATCATAACATCTAATGCCAAGAAATCTTTCTATGTCATACAGTTCAAGGATTTCAGACATTTTGAAGATTGATACTTCAGTACATGCACATGAGAGCATGTACAGCAGCAAAACACACCAGTATTGCAATGCTTCCCCTAAAGTACACATCTGATACTGACATAAACTATCAGAACTCTCAAAGTTATACCACTAACTTCAGCTTCAGTGGTTAATTTATTAATACCTACATTTAGATTCCACGCAAGTTTAATGAGAACTAAATGCTCACAAACTTTGAGGTGTGTCCTGCCCAAAACAACAGAAATGTATTTCAAATGAAACAGAAAATACACTTTCTCAATGATAAAAGTAATCAATTAAGGAAGGAAAGGCTTAGTCAGAAAACCAGACTTAGTCTACAATTAAGTTGGAGCTTTGTTTACATTTTCCCCTTGGCAAGAAAAGGAAGTTATGTCTTCCAGATTTCCTGCAACAAGCTCTCTGCATTTCCAAAGCATTTTTTTGTCCTGTAACATTAACATGCAAGTTTTACAGAACAGTCAAAAGAGCATCACACATGTTGACATAGCATGTTTCTGAAAACAAGAGGCACCAATCACGTACACATTTAATTTAATTAACTCAGCAATATCTACACATACCTCATGTACCCAGACTTTTAAAGCCTGCAGTTAGGAGAGCTTAATGGGTGTTTTTTTGTTTAACTATTTGCTAAGCAAATCTGCCCTTTGAGCAGACTCTTGATATGCCTTAACTCTTCCTTCTCCCTCTACAAGATCTGAAGCTTTTCAGCTGCCCCAGAGCATTAAAAAAAATAGATTTTTCAAAAAAAATCAAACAAAAGTTTTAGAAGGAAAGCAAAAGTCTGTTGGATTGCACTACTTAGAGGAGATGCTCCATTAAGGGAATAAACTCATTGTTTCTAATGTAATTTTAGACAAAATTTTGTTTCTCTTTCTCTCTTATCCACAACTGTCCTTGATATTACTATTCCTTCACATACAGAGCAATGGCAAAATGCAGAAAGGGAATACTTTGCTAGCCTGCACTGTACTTCCAAAGCTTCCTTTGAGTCTTCCATTATTTGAGAAGTCCATCAATATATAGAAAAACCCAAAACCTCGTGGTTTGGGTTTTTTCTTTTTTTGGGTGGTAAACTTACTTACCTCTCTACCTAGATGATTGTTCCCACTCAACTCTCCATTCATATTCAATGAACATGAACAGTTTTTAGCTGGATCCGTTTCAGATCAGTTTTTAAATTAACAGAAATAAAATGTTCATTTTAACAAGGAAACAAGTTAATCTTGTACATGTGAGAAAAAAGGGCAAATTCCATTTCCTTCCAAATTTAAAACAAGGATGAAACTCCAGATTCAAAAGATGTTTAAATAAAAGCACCCTGATTATTGTTGAAGATTGCTAGTGCCCTAATACAATTGAGTTTTGATGCAGCTGAAACCCAGTAACAAAATTACTTTCCAATTCAATTCTCCAGCAAAAATAAGTTGGTAGCTAAAAACAGAATGAGGGGAGAAGGGACAAAGGAGAAAGGAAAGTAGATGCCCAAGATGGAGCTGGGGAAATACCTAGATTAGGAAATACCTAAATTTTGAGCCAATAATTAACTGAGAAATTATGCAGTATAAAATTACTTGAGATATTCTCATCAGAAAAACTCAAATGTCTTGAGAAACTTAGAGCAAGACAAGACAAATTTTATTTTACTTAAAGTGGAAACGCCCCGAGTAGTATGAACAGATATTTCGTAAAGTTTATTTTAAGATTGTACCTCAGATTAACAGCATTTTCAGTAGCCTTGTAATTTAAGCTTGAAAACCAACTTCAAATAGTAATTGTCCAGGTTTTAGCATTAAAGATTGTGGTTAAATGCAATTAAAGACAAGCAGCTTGAATTCAGTGCAGAAAAACACGAGTCACTTTACCAGCGGTTACCAAGTCTTCAGGTTTGTGTCTAGAACTGCAAAATACTATTAGACAAGGCATAATCTTACACTGTATGACAACCTTACTATGTCAGAAGGGTATTTCGGCATTTCAAGCCCAAATGCACATTTTCCAGGAATGCTTAAAGAAGGACTAAACCATACAGAGATTTTAATGATCAAATAAGAAGCAGGGAGGTACCTTCTGACCCAAATAATGTATCTTTTTATTAAGGAAAACCCCACCAAATTATTCTCTTAAATATTATCTTTGGCTATTAAAACAAAACACCAAAAAACGCCAACCAAAAAAGTCAGCCAAGCTGGGATTTGACAATTTGAGGCAGTAAAAAACACATTTTTATCCAAAATTTAGATAAGCTAATACCCCAAATCACTCATGAAAATAAACTGCAGAGGAGATGGAGACACTTGATACATTGGGAGGGTGAGGGGACTCAGATGTACTGAGCAGCAGCTCCTCATTACTATTACATACATTCCTCTGTACAAGTTATGGTGCTTACATCCAGCTCGCCAGTAACATCTGTTGCCTCTCAGGAACCGAAAAGTGTTGACACAGCTTAGATTATCCCTCGTTCATTACCAAGGCCATCACTGCACTGAATAACACAAAACTTCCCATCTCCAGTGTGCGTTTTGTCAACTTAGCATTCTTCTACCTTGCTAGTCTCTGAAGTATAATAAACAACCAATTTCAAAAACTTCTTAGAAGTACCTCATTACAGACTGACAAAGGTATTTTCAACATAAAATGTCAGCATAAGCAATTTCACGTATTTCAGAGAGCTGCAGTCACAACTAGAATGACTTTAAAGAAATCCATGACCCTATTAACATTACCTTCTCTTTCTGCATTCTAGACATTTTGTATGTATTTCATTTCATCTCTCGAGATATCTGAAACTGAGATGCCCAGTACAGCATGAGCCAAGGTACAGGACATCAGCCTTTATTCCCATGCTTGGTTAGTCTGTGATTCATTGAGGTTTTTTTAAAGGGGTAATACAAAATTACACAGTGTATACGCCTACATTCCTTCCTTCAAGATGAAATCTTCTGGTCATTCAGTTAAGTATCACAAGCAGCTTCAGAAATTGTTAACCTTCCATGTATTTTAATAAACAGGCATCTGGGTACATGAGAGAAAACCTCTAAATGCTCCCACATGTAAAAAGTACTTCAGCACAACCTCATCTTATAAACACTACAGAACTTATGTGGATGGGCACTATAACTCTCACAGCAGCAGGAAGGCTTCAAATAAGACATTTTCAAAAAGTGAAAAACTACTAAATCCACAGCAAACCAAATTCCTCAGTTCCAAGAGCCAAAGAACAACTTCCCCCCACCTTTACATCAAGAGTCATCATGAGAACAAAGCTAAAACAAGATCAAAAGAGATCAAAGAATAAGGGAGCACCAGTCCACAAAATACTGTCTTATTGCATTCTGATTGTATTGTTACATTAGAATGCTTTTTAGTCAGCTCTCAAGCAGCACTTCCAATATAGGGGTCAGCAGAAAAGTATGAAAAGGAACTTTTGTCACTCATACTGATTATTTCTAAGGCAATTAGAATAACCTCCCCATTACAGAAGTGTTTTATATACTTCACTGCAGTACAGAGATCTGGGGTGGTAGATTATAGGCAAGGCAGCAGTTCAGTTTCTCACTAATGCAACATGATCTACCTGGTCAATCAAAAATACTTCATTTTGTATATAAATAGGCATAATTTTAATAATGTTGGATGCCTTCACAAGACACTGGTATCCTTGCTCTTTGTACCCCAAATCTTCATTAAAATCTCAGTGATGGACTATAAGAACAACCTTCTATGACCCAAACTAGTCTAAAACACACATGAGAGCACACAGAGATACATTTTGCAGCTCTACTGATCATACAGAGCTTCTGCAAGTACTGGTCACAAAACAACAAGCCCAACTAAAAGACCAAGCAGCAATCATTTATTACATTGCTGTTTCAACTTTGAGTTTAGCCATCATTACCATCAGCAGAAGTGTAAAATGCCCTGACAGTTATCCTGAAACTGACTTTTAGCAGATTTTGGACAAGGTTTCCAAATTAGAGGAATCTTGCATACCATTAACTAGCTTCATCTCTCTAAAGCACTTCCCACTACATAACACTGAAGATCTGAACTGATGGAGGATGTCAGGAAAAAGAGATTCATCTTAAAAACTGCAAGTTACCATTCTGAAATAATCCTGTATCAAACTGGACAGAGTAGAAATAAAAAGGTTCTTTAACAATACGGGGAATCACAGTAAAAGCAGCACTCAAAAGACATTATTTAAAAGAGATTTTAAAAAATTAAATTCTACCCATTACAATTTACTATAGTGGATTGGAAACAGGATATGATAGGTAAGAAAAGCAAAGATGAACACAAAAATCCAGTCTTTCTAATACAGGAAGAACTGAACATACAAGGATGTTTGAGTGCCATACACGATGTACAGTATGACCACTGAGTTCAGATAAAATTTGAGGACAAAGATCAAATAGGGTTTACAAAATGATCAGTCATTTCTACAGGTAACAGCTTCCATTAGAACATCACATTTGAAAAACAAAGCAGGATAATTCTGAAACATAGAAACTGATTTTGGAAGATGTTGCCCTCAAACACTACACCTCCGCACTTTACTTAATCAGTTTCAACTGATTTTGTTTTTCTGTTAATTTTTTTCTTGCATGTTTTAACACTCAAGCATTTAAATAACTGTTTTAAACCCACTGATTATAGAAAATTTCCAATGGGCTGAACACGCCATGCAGTGACTGGCCCCTCCTGGCCAACTGCCCCCAGTTTATATTGTAGATGTGACAGTCTGTGGTGCGGAATATCCCTTTGGCCAGTTCAGATCAGCTGTCCTGGCTGTGCTCCCTCCAAGCCTCTTGTGCAGCTCCTCACTGGCAGAGCACGGGAAACTGGAAAGTCCTTGACTTAGGTAAGCGCTGCTCAGCAACAACTAAACCTTCAGCATGCTATCCACATTATTCTCATACTAAATCCAAAGAACAGTACTGTACCAGCTGCTAGGAAGAAAATTAACTCCCCCAGCTGAAACGCAGGCAACACGTAAACAACTCTACTAGTACAACTGAGGGAACTGAGAAGAAGCAGGAAAAAAACAGCTGAGGAGTGCAAGATTTTAAGACACTTGTACCATTAAGGATTTATCAAGAACCTCACAGGTATCCTTATAAAGCCAGAAAGTATCTACCATAGTCTCAAGGACAGAGGAAAAAAAGGGGACTTCAGGTTCCCTTTAGTTTCAGGAGAACCTCTGGCATGATCTGGTCTCTTTGCTTGAACACTGGAAACTAAAACACCACTGTCAGAGAATATGAAAGCAAATTGCTAAAACTTAACAGAACTTCAGATATCAAGGTATGCAATAAATGTTGCGTACACCATCAGCAATATTCAGCTCCTTCCTATCCATTTTCCTTCCTGCCCATTTCTAGTCTCACAATTATCACTGTTTTTACATAAAACATGCAAGGATTTCAGATCTCCTAGCATCACTACAGTTGGCATCCTTCTTGGGAGTTAAGCATGACAACTGGATAGGTACCAAATGCAAGACTACATCAAACATGGCATCTACAGTCCCTTCTTCTTATAGTTCAGGTATATTGGTAAGCCAACATATGAAAGAGCATTCTAAAAATCTGCAATAGCTTTTGTTCAAAGATTTAAAGGCACATTGACAAGAATTATTCTTCAAAGAGCCTGGGAAATGAAACAAAGCAATAACTAGATGACTCACTGGAAGCTCATCTAACACTCCCATCTGAACTAGGATTCCCTGTCCTCACTGCATGTACAATAAAGTTTCTGCACCAGGTTTCCAGACTAGTGTCTGGAAAAGACACTGATCTGATAACAGAAATCAAAAGCCATGTAAACTGTTAAGAAAAAACAAACAAACAAAGAGAAAATTTACAGTTAAACTCACAGCTCAAGATTTTCTGTAAGAGCAGATTCTCATCAATATTACTAAGAACACAGTTATTTCTTCTTAAGTGCAATCTCACAATTTACCTACAGATCTTTTGATTGATTAATGTGAACTACATATATTCCATGTGAAATATCAATAGGCTGTTTGGATTCATCTTACTTTTTTATCTCTAAAAGATAGCCAGCCACAACTATCTCGCTCATCACTGTGCACCCAAGACATCACAATATACCACCCTTTTCTTGCATGTGGTCTGACCTATCAAGACAAAAGAACATCAGGGTGGCAGGAGGGGCAGGGCTAGCGCCCCACCTCCTCCTTTGGCTGCATGCAGGACCCCAAGACACCACAACACCAATGCAGCCTGCAAAACAGGGTGGAGGAAGACACTGTCCCAGCCTAGAATTCATCTCCTACAAGCCTCGAGGTTAACTGTCATCAGTGACAGCTGTAAACCTGACATCCTGTATACAGCAACTTGAAAGGCTGCTTCCAAAATGAAGGCTTGATATTTTGTTGTTAATTCATCAAGCTCTGGCAGTCCCACTGAATTAAATTCAAAGAGCTGGCTGCAAAGACAGAACATTCTACTCTAATTTAATCAGGAGCAACATACCTTCACAACACAAAGTTTTGAGCTTCTCAGACAAGTTTGAAAACCAAGAGGGGGAAAAAAATTAAAAACCACTATGACAAGTGCATGCAAGTCTCCCAGGAGAGCTTACAAAAATAATTCTATTCTTTCATGTATGACTCCTTGCAAATCAGTCCATGCCAGCTATAAGCATTACAGCACCACTGTATCTATGACTCAGCAAGGGAATCTGGACATATGAAGAAAATCCACTTACTAAAGTAAGAGGCAAGGATTTAAAACTGCAACAATTACAGCAATGTCACAGTAAATGAACCAAGATGACTTGTGTCTGTGCTCCTTCTATGCTTAAGCATACAAACCAGATTAGAATGTCAAACCCATTTATACATTGGCTAAAGTTTGAAAGCAAGTAAAACAATGCTTAGTGCAGCTGAGCTGAAATACAAAGGGTTCAATAGCTGTTTTCATCTCCGATGAACAAAAACAAACACTGGCTGCACATTTGACACAAACCACTGAATGTTATTGCCAAGATTACCTGTATGCAGCCCAACTATGCAAGTCTACCTTCAGATCTGAATTAAAAAAAAAAAGTGAGCAATCTGCAGCTTCGTGTTATAACTTAAGATAGAAGCTTGATTAACTAAGACATTCATCACGTTTACATATAAGCACGAACAGAGAGTAATGTTTGCAGAACATTATTTGCTGCAGCAAAGTAGCAAGTTCTTAAATGGCTCAATTATGCTTTGGTCCATTGACTAGGACTAGTTAGAAGTAAATTATTCCAAGAAGGGAGAAAACATCATAAGCCATACCTTCTCAATACATTATCTTCATCTAGATATTCTACAAAATGAGCACTCAGACCTTGCCTTGTAAACACCATGGTCCACAGAACCTGTATGTTACTACAAGACTCCTCTTCCACATCCTCGTAAATACTTTCTATAGATTTAATTTTTTTAAGATGACAGCAGGCTCTTAGTCAACAAGGGGAAGAGGAAGAAATGTTTTCATTGATTTCTTAAGCAAAAGAGAAGGATCTAAGAAGGAATTCGCCTCCCTGCTTCTCTCTAAGAGGGATACTAATACAGAAGTAAGATGAAACATTTGAAACAATAAAGAACCTTAGAAGACTCACCCTACTCTCTAACATCTTTCAGACAAGGAAGGTAAAGCTTTAACTCCTCAAGTTTCTCAGTTCTCAAAAATAGTTATGTGCATTACAAATTTTGTATCTGAGTTTCTAGTTTTATTTTCTCCATTTCTAAATGGAGCGTGGAGCATGTGGTAAAACCTGAGGTGATCACATCCCAGCGGTATATCTGTCAAACACTATGTATTATGTTACACTGCTTTGGAGCAAAGCCTCGAGCACTGCTACATTGCCTAAACTAAATTCTCACACAAATGAAGTACCATTGTATCAACATGTATCTGATTACCTCACTATCGTATTTTATGTTAGCACTCGACATGTGTGTCATCTTTCACCCAACGGCCTCAAATGGGATGGCGGGGGAGAGCAAGTAGAAACACGAACCGACAGGAAAGCACTTATCCCACTGGCAGCGGGAATATTCCAGAGGCGCGAGCGAGCACATCACGTACAAAGCTCTCCCTCCGAGTTCCTCCAGAAGCACCGCGGTAACACCTGTGCGGAGAGGAGCAGGACAAAGCCCCAGGTATCCCAAGGCAGCAGCAGTCGCAAGGCACGGGAGCTGTCACGGGCCGGGCTGAGCGGCCCCGGCGGCAGCCCCGCGGCCACAGCGGGCAAGCGCGGCCGCTCCCGCACCGCCCGGACACAGCCAGAGCCCCGCAGCTGCGGGAACACAAGCCCGCACCGGCTCCTGCGGGAGACGGTTCCAAGCACCGCTCGCGGGCTCCGCAGGGAGCGGCGCCGGGCCGGAGGGGCGAGGCAGGACCCGACAGCGCGAACGGGCACAGCCGAGGCCGCTGCCGGCGCTTCGGACCGCGGACCCTGCGGGCCGGGAGCGGCACGGGGAGCGGGGATGCTCCCCCGGCGAGCGGCCCCGCGGAGCTGCGGGCTGGGAGCGGCGCGGTGGGACGAGCTGCTCGCAGCCGGCCCGGCGGGGCGCGCTCCGAGCCCCGCCGCGGGGGCGTCGACGGTCTCGCCCCTTCCCCTCCGCCGCCGTGACACCGAGTCCGCACCCCCTTCCCTGCCCAGCTCCCCGCGGTGTCTCACCCCCGGCAGCCGCTCGCCGCTGCCATCCTCCCGCTCAGCGACACCCGCTCCCTCCCGGCCCCGCTCCGGCCGCCGCCATTTTGATCCCGAGCCCCGGGCTCGGCCGGGCAGCGGGAGCGCACACGGCGCCTGCGCGGCTGCGGCGCGCGGGACACGTGGTCCGCGGGGAGGGGGCGGGGCCGGGGGCGGAGGGGCCCGGCGGGCCCGATCCTGCCGCGGTACCGCGGTGCCACCACGGTGACCCCCCGCTGCCCCTCCGGTGTTCCCCCGGCACGGCCCGTCTGGGATCGTGAGAGAGAGCTGATCTCAGTGTGTGAGCCCTTGCCGCGACACCCCTTCCCACACCGCGTGCGTTGCTTGCCCTGTGTGACACATCCCGCAAGCTCGTTACCATGCCCAGATGCAGAGGTGTCTGCAATGTAAGTTGTGTGTCAGCACATGTTCTTTGTCCTTGAGACTTAAGCTGCTTACAGTAAGCATATGTCTGTCTGCTTGCTTTGCCACGCTGCTGTGAGCTCATTACAGGCAGGACACAGATTTCAGTTTTATTGTTCATACTTACCTGGAAATAAACTCCCACCACCTTCCCCACTTCTGATAACCTCTCTCAGCATCTGAAACACACCTAGATGAAGGTATGTGCCAGCAGTAAAAATGTCTCTGGCTGTTCCCACCGTTGCTGGTACCACTACTGCTACATTTTTTCAAAGAAAGGTGTGTGTGGATACTGTCAGGATTAGCCACCATATCTGTAAGATCACTGTTTTCTGAATCAGAGAGTGACCAAAAATCCAAAGTAGTCAACATTCTATTAGAACAATAAAACCACTTAGGTAAACCGAACTACTTGAGCCCTCTAAAAGAACTAAGCACCCCATGTCTATATATGAGAAGGTCTGAGAAAAGAGTTTCATGCAGAGGCCAAAAATCTGATGAAGTCACATGGTAGAAAATATTCAGCAAACTGAAAGCCACATCTGTGTTCATTCTTGGTTGGTAAAGGCAAGCTATGACTGATTACATCTCCTCCTGATTCTGCTGACAGTCCATTTCTGGAGGGAAGCCTTCCTCCCACTTGGCATCGTGCTGTCCTCCATCTCTGTAATTAACTCGCCTGAATGCAGCAGACCTCCCTAACTACCACTTGGCATAGCATCCCATAGTGCTGAGCAGCTTACCAAGAAGCTAGGGAATAAACAACCTCTAATATATTTCCCCATGCTGTAGACTCTTTTCCTACTGATTGCAGCCAAAAAAATGGAGGAGAAACACAGTTGGGCTCATGGACAGTATCATGTACCCCTTGGGGTTTTAACTATCTTAGTTATTTATATGGTCTCCAGTATTGTAGTATACAAGAGAATCACAACCATTGACTTCCATATCTTCATAGTACCAGAGTAAGATCAAGGAATTTTTATAATTGTAGTTTCACACTGTCGGGGTTATGCTTGTATCTGTTCAAGGGGGACTATGTCCTGTAAATGTGATGTCTTTGCAAGCTTTTGTTGCTGTTGTCAAGAGAGATCATAAAACTGACTGGCAGACAGAGCTCAGCCTCTGAGCTATTGCTTACTACAGCCTTTCCATCTTCTATTTATGTCTCTCTTCTTGCTCCTGCCCTAACCAGCTTTCCATTCCTTGCTCTTAGGAACCATTATATGGAATACTACATACACAGTGTTCAGCTTAGTTTTATTTTACTCTAGTTTTATGTAGAATTCGGGTAAATACGTTTATATTGCCTGCCTGAGCATATAAGGCTTTAGGTCTATGACCTCTGTGCTAAAATATTTTTTACTCATGGATCTGTATCTCATTTGGGTCCTTATAGACACTGCAACTACAGGAAAGGCTTCATTTGTCTGAGCCACCAAAGTCAAGCAACCAGTAGACACAAACCTATAGAAAACTAAACTGCAGTAGTTTTAAAGCATGGAATTGTTAATTTAAATGTATCTGTTAGGTGAAGTGGTTGCAGATGAGGTTCTTAAATATGAACAGTGCGTGACAGCCCCAGCCTCTCTATAATATTCATGATTTATAATATCATTATTACAATTTTAGCAATGGCTCGCTGAGAGCAGCATAGGAATAAGAACCAGTTAAAGTTAAATAAGTAAGATTCAGGTCATAGAGCTTTTAGACTAAGGGGGAGTAGTACACCAGCTTGGTTTTCAGGTGGCAGGAACCAGTTATGAATTTGTTCCCAAAGTTCTGTAAGTAGGTAAAAATACCCATTCAATTCTCCAACAAACCTGGCTCATAATCAGGTAGTGAAAATGACAAGAAAAGGAAAAGAAGTCTTGCAGGCTGAATGTTTGGTTCGTTAGTGGTCTTTTTTAATATTCTAATGCGATTAACTGGAATGTAGTCAAAATGGATGGTTAGATTGAAGTGCCAAGATCTTGCTGTGCAATAGTCATCCTTTTAGTAGCTAAAATAAACCTTCTTTCTTATGACTCAGAGGCAAACAGTGTGTTGGGTAACAACTTGGGGAGACATCTGGCAGGTTGGAAGCGAGGAAGGCTACCACGAGCTTTCTTTCGCTTTAGATTTTTTAAAGCATAGAGGTCACCCCTTGAGTGCAGCACATTGTCACTGTCTTCGAGGATTGTGTGGTCTCATGGGCTAGACAGCTTGGAAGCACACCAGAAGTAAGCTGGCTAGCTCCTTCTGCCACCTGGGACCTTGGTGCAGAAGACAGGTTATAAAACACTGAGTTACAAACCTCGCTGCAGAGGAGTGGGAATTGGAAGCTAATTGCATTTACATGCAGGTAATATGTTTTCTGAGATGAGAGGATAGGAAATTCAGACTGTCTGACAAACACCCCCAGAGCACGTGCACACACATCTCTTCCCTGATCGCTTAATTATAATCCTCAACCAGGCTCTCAGAAATAAATTGATGTTCCAATTTTATCAGGATTGAGATATGTTTGGTCTGATCAATTTAAAATAATCTCTTGATGTCCTAATGAACAAAATCTTATATATGCCCTAAATATTGTAAAATATCCTCTCCTCTTTAGATCAAACAATGTGCAGAATGAGATACTGTCTGAGCCACACAACACTGTGCAGTAGCTCTGCTCATAAGCAATGGTGTAATACTTATTCATGTTTTTGCAGGAGCTTCCGTAAAATACTTACCAATGGTAATCACTGTACGTACACGTTGCATTTTATCTCCAAATTCGAGTGTTAGTAGGAAAATTGATTATGTGCCACCACTTATTAAGAATCAAACCAACTCAAATGTCTATTGCAGTTCATTTACCCTTCATTTGCACTAGGAAGCTCAAGCTTTGAAATGCCCTTTTGATGATATATATCAGAGTTTATTGAAAAGAAAATACACTTGGAAAAAAACCCTCACCATTTCACTTCCATTGCTTCATTTTGTGTCCATGATTCATTTCCTAGACTTTTGGATGTTTCTTTTGATTTTCAGTCCAAATGTGTACTGTTTGTTATTATTAATTATGTATTTGTATTGCTGTATTGTGTGCAGGGTCTAATCAAATCCAGGGTCTGCTGTGATGGATGGTTTGCCAAACTCAGATTACAATACGTGGTCTAGAGAATTTACCAATTAACTGGAAGGTGTGATCATGCAAGGTACCTCCTGCAAACCAGTGAGAAAACCAGATGTGTGTAATTTTTGGTGAGAGTTGGGGTCACATCACATGTTGCAGAAGGTGCCTACTACAGAAATAATGTCAGCTGCATTAATTGGAGAATGTGATTCTGTTTTGCTGTAACAACACTTTTTTATTCATGACCTTTTGAAGTGCAACTTTCTGATGTTATGGATCAAATCCTTAAAGTCTAATTTACCCTGTTAATTTTTTTTTTTTTGAGTGTGTGTGTTTCAGTTCAATTTCATGGAACTAAAAGCCGTAAATCATGGCTAAAGAAGAGCTTAGAATACTTTAGAGTACAATTTCTTTATTGGTAACTGATCCACAATAACTGAATCCTCAAGGGCTGAAAAATAGATTTAAGACTGATGCTTCTTATGCTAAACAGGATTCATTTTTGTCAATGATATTGATGAGATTCTGCAAATATATAGACCTGGACTATTACTAGCTCTCTAATGTTACTTGGGTTTTGTTGTCTTTCTTATTATCTGAGCTTTTATCAGTTTCTAAACCTACTTTAAAATTTTGTAGAAGAAGGTTATTTGCCATACTCATAAAAACATTGCTCATTATACATCAGCTGAGAGACCCTCAAAGAATAGACTGAAGTTGATATGCAAGCCACAATAACTGGCTTTCTATAATCAGTGATAGCAGAGTGAGAGATGTGCTTCCTTGTGTGAAATGGGTGCTGTGGAAGCACAGCAATGGCAGCAATGCTCTTTCTGCTCTGGTTTTCCTTGTTCCTTCAATCACCAGATCTTCACACAGAGATGAAGAGAGCCTGTGTTCTGGTAAGAGAGCTGAGGAAGAAGGGAGATGAGGGCAAAGGATTTTGTTTGCTGCTGGCAAGAGAGAAGGAGGCTGCTCTGGGGTACCTACAAATTGCCTACCAAGCAAGTGCTGGGGAAAGGGGAAGGGCACGCAGCCACCGTGTGTTTCTGGGGAGCCTGGTGAATTAGATGAGGTGAAATAGTTGCATCCAGCAGACACAAAGTGCAAACTATTATTTTGAAGGAGATGTTAAAGAGGCCCTGCCCCAAGCAGGTAGCAGAAGATACATGTACATCAGGGGCCTTTGAAGAAGCACAAGGAAGAGAAGTGACACTAGACTCCCATGTTAAGATGGGGAGGCCTGGAGACAGATAGGGGTCTGTCTGTGGAACAGTCCGGCACCTCAAGAAATGAAGACAATGTGGGTGGTGATCTATGCCAGGAGGTTATACCTTACAAAACTACTGGCCTGTGAAGTCCGTGGGCTGACAGTGATGGGCAGTCCACGGCCATTACATTTAGACAAACCTACTCCGGGAGGCACAAAATTAATTAGTTTGCCTGCATGACCTTTATGTAGCTAACTTTTGCACATGCACAGGGAAAATCTCTCACTCTGATCACCAAGGCATATCCTAAAAGGAATGTTACTTGATTGTAAATCAAATTTCATTTGGATTAACCTTTAGTTGGGTCCTTAAAAGGGGGTTGTTATGTGTACGTAAAGGGGTTGTTTGTTGTTACTGTTGCTACAGTGCCACTGATGCTTTTGGTGAGGATATAATCACTCACCCTGTGGCTGCATTCCTTGGTAAATGCTCTTTGTAATTTGTCAGTGCAGAGAAAGATGCCAAAAACAAACTGCTGATGATGATGGCAATTGCTTGCCTTGGCTGTGTAAACCTGCACTGCTGGTCTTTTCCTATCACTCAGTACTTTATAAAATGATCCTTTTTTCTCCTGCTGTTTCTGTGTGCAATGTGCACAATATAAGAAGTTTGTGGAATGAGTGGTTACTCAATACACTGATCTCCCCTCACAGCTCAGTATGGCACTATGCCTACTTTGCTGCACACTTCAACCTACTTTAAATGCAGAGTTGATAACTTCCTACAGCCCTTTCTGTGCATCTGAGTGCTTCATAAACACCAATGAATTCTCAAAAAACAGTTGTTATATTCACCCTGTAGATTACAATGTGAGACACAGAATTATTAAGATGGAGAATCTGCTTGTTGTGGAGCTCAGTTAAGGTACCTGGGCCCTTATGGGCACTTCCCAGTACTGCAGCACGTGCCATGCTCAGCACATGTGTCCTGTTCAGTCCAGTTGCAGCTGTGAGTCTGCCCTCTTGCAAACTTGGCACCAGGATTTCAAGTCAAGCACTCAGAACAGGAAGAACAAACTGCTAACCACAACTTAGAAAAAGTTTAAGTAATGACTGATTATTACATTGTTAATCTTTGGCAGAGGCAAGTTTGGATTCCCAGGAGAGCACTTAGCTATGAGACAGTCCTTTCTCTGCCTGAAACATCTTGTCTTGTGCCACCTGTGCCTTCCAAGTTCTACAGCATGCTGAGCAAAGGTCAACAGATGGACACTTTTTAAAAAAATGTACATTCCTGATCTATACCCAGAATAGGTCCATCCTATAAATTATCTATCTGGTTAGACCCTGATATGACCCAGTTGGATCTGGGTGTTGTAAAGTGCAGTTACTGATGTTAAAAACAGTTATCCATTGGAACCTAAATAGGTTTTGATTACATAGCATCAGCCAAATTCACAGCACTGACTGGAATTTGTCTGTGTACTTAATGTGTGGATAAACTAACTAACTCATTGGGAAGTTCATGCTAGAAAGACGATAGTTGATGATCAGTGGGAGGTACAAGAACTGATGTGTGTATAAAGCCTGTTCATAGAATCATAGAACTATAAGGAAAAGACCTTTAAGATCATCGAGTCCAACCGTTAACCCAGCACTGCCAAGTCCATCACTAAACCATGTTCCTAAGCACCACATCTACACATCTTTTAAATCCCTCTAGGGATGGTGACTCCACCACTGCCCTGAGCACCCTGTTCCGGTGCTTCATGACCACTTCAGTGAAGAAATTTGCACACAGAATAATTTAGGTTGAAAAAGATGTCTAAGATCATAGAGTCGAACCCTTGACCAATCACCTTGACCAAACCCTGTCAACTAGACCATCACACTAAGTGCCACTTCTCGAACACCTCCAGGGATGGTGACCCCCCCCACCTCCCTGAGCAGCACGTTCCAATGCTTAACAATCCTCTCTGTGAAGAAATTCTTCGTGAAATATGCTGAGCTGGAAGGGGCCCACACAGATTATTGAAGCCCAACTCCTGGCCCTGTACAGAACAGCCCTGAGAATCACACCATGTGCCTGAGCATTGTCCAAATGCTACTTGAACTCTGGCAGACTTGGGCCTCTGAACACTTCTCTGGTTCTTTGTATTCAGATTGCTGAATGGTAATCCTCCTGAGATGTTGCTCGATCAACAGTGGACAAATCTTGTAATGTTATTACTGCTACTTCTTCTACTGTCTTAAGAAAGAAACTTGGATGATGAAGCTCTTATCAAGCTGAGTAGTGTCTGGACAAGACTGAGTGAGTATGGTTTCTGAAAGAGGTAGGGCTGGAAACAAGTTGAAGCAATCAGTCATTGTCAGTGAAAGAGCAATGAAAATATTGTTAGAAATCTTCAGATGCTGAACGTTTTTTAAGTGCCAAGTGAAAGCAACAGGCAGAGTAGTCAGTGGTCAGACTACTTGAAAGAAGTAGTCAACACGATGAAGATCTAACCTCCCTAAAGAGAGCTGAATGCTGTAATGGATTGCTCTCAATCAGCAAAAATTACCTTGTGTCAAATCTAAATATTCCTTACTGAAATTTAAGTTCACTACTTTTTGTTCTGTCAACAGCAGACACAGGAAACAGATTATTCTCTTAGCCTTTGCAACTACATAGTTATTGGACAAGTCTGGAAGAGAGTCACCTTCTCCCCTACTTCTCTATTTAGACTAAACAATTCAAACTTCTTCAGCTTTTCTCTGGGGATATTTTGTGGTTCTTGGTCATTCTCCTCACACTTCTTTGTTGTCTGTGCAATTAATTCACATCTTTCTTGATGTCCAGGTCCCAAACTGGAAGCACAAATTGCAGCACAGGTTTTACCACTAGCATGTGCTCTACAGAACCTCACAGATGATGCTTTTGGGTGTATCTCCCAATCTCTTTGCACCTTCAGTTATTACTGGTCCCTTCAGGCTCTCTTCTGGCAGTATCCTTGGCACTCACATGGATGAAAAGCATGAGGAAATAACTGGTGGGATTTCCTCATCTCTTTCCAGGAGTTTGAAAACATGCTTCTTGGAACAGCAGTACAGAGTATTGTGAGGGTCTGCCCAGTTCAGGAGAGGTTGATGCTGCTTTTTGTCTCCTCCATGGAGGTCGTGTGTCTCAGGTCTTTTGGAGAATGTGGCTTTCCTTCTTTCATCCTCAGTGCTAAATCCCTGCTTGCTGCCTGGACCCTGGCTCTTTGACTTCAAAAAAAGATGCCTTCTTGGAAGAGCAGCTTATTCACCCCCAGCTGCTGATGCTTCTATAGACTACTTCAGCTTGCCAGTTTCCTTTTCTGCATCCTGACCTTAAAAGAGGGTTTGAGAAACAAAGTAAGTTAATTAGCAGCTCCTGTCCTGAGGTATTCTCAGACTATACATGAAGACCCAAGTCCTGGAAAGGAAGAAGCTATGATGCATTGACTGAGGACTTTTTGCCTTTTTAGACTGAGAGCTGCATGAGAGACCAGTGTTGGCTGTACCACAGCTGGGACTGACCTGTTTTGCTTCCTGACAGTAGTGGTGCTGATGGTGCCAGGGGAATCTGCAATTCCACACCAAGCCACAAAGCATTTCAGAGATAAATGAGATGTTATTAACAGATTTTAGTTAAGAAGTCACAGTTAATGAAAACCTATGACTACTATTGCAAGATCTGAGATTACATTAAGAGTGGTAGCAGTTTCCTGTTAGGAGAGAAAAAAGAGGAGAAGTACATGGAAAATCACACAAATATTGACACTCAGATTCTGATGAGTCTTTTAAATGTGAAGGTAGGATCTGAGGAGGTCATGTATGAAGTTTTATATGCTGTAGTGGGGTCCTATTATTTTCATGGGTTAACTGTTGGAGATGAGGGACTGTATCCCTAAGACACCACAAATGAGGATAAAAATTTGCTGTACCAGGCTGCCATATATATAGAATGCATAGTACACATATATCCCATGTAAAGCATTTGAGCTAACAGGAGGAGTTACAGCAATTACCTGAATGAGATGGTTGCCTTGGAAGTCCCTTTTAAATAGAAGTAGGTTTAAGCTGTATCAGATGTAGCTCTGTGTTGACTGACAATTCAAGGGTTTTTGGATGCAGAGTCTAGGTGCAGATCCTAACAGATAAAGTCAACCCTGAATGCAGTAAACTGAAATCGATAGCATATCACAGTGGTTTAAATTAATAATGTGCTGAAAGTCTGGTTTTGCTTATGTTTCAAGCTTTTGACTGTGCCTCTCTTTTTGTCTTTGAAGTTAACATTCATTGCACACTGATCTTTGTTTTCTCCCAAGCACTTTCATCCTCTGCCTCAGGCCATCCCATGTACATGGGAGGAGATCTGTGCAAAAGATTTTTTTCCAAATCCCTCCTTAAAATTAATTTTTACTATGAATCTTATGAGCAATGATATGCTGCTACTGTTTGCTGTGCTGCATATGGCATTCACCTTGTTACTCTTCGCTTTTCCCACCAAATGTACATTTATTTTTGGCTTAAGCTCTGCCCTTTCAAAATAAAGGAGCCTAATGTGCCAGAAGGTGTTACCTTGGTAAGACCAGTTTTGCTTCTATACACCTTTGCAGCTGTCTGGTGATGTCAAAGCAGAAGCTGCCTATGAAAGTGGTATCTCAGGATAAAGACAGGCTTCTGAGGCTTTGCTGGGACAGTGACTCCACCAGTTCCTTTTGTGATATTGCAGAACAAAAATGAATGCATGACAGATTCTGATAATTTTCCCCCTTGGTGTCTGATTCTCTCTGTACTTCACTTTCTAAAGAGTTGTTTTATTTGACCTATTTAGACTATAACGTAGCTCATGCAGTAGTTTGCATGTTGCTATATGGATAACATGTAGCCTTGTGGCATAACATCTATTAACAGTCCATACCCTGCTGAATTAAACCTGTGCTCTGGAGAGACCAACCGAGGATTAGGCATTGTGAGCAAGTCTTAGAGCAGCAAGTCGTGGAGCTCATGCAGCCGAGCTGTCATGTCCACACATCACTGCTTGGGGATATTAACCTGACTCCAAGAGTAGTACAGAAATTTATCATGATGTTGAGCATTTCTTGCTGCATGCCAGAGACATGCCCTTAGATTCCTGCAATCAGTATTCACTTTCAGTCTGTAATTCTTTGTGAACAAACTTTGGAGATAAAATGAGCGTTGCAGGCAGAAAAAAAAAAGGTGTGAAAGACCAACCACTGAAACAAATGAGCTGGCTCTGATAGCACCCAGGATTACAGCATCCTCCATAGTTGAACGTGGAAATTACTTCATGATGCCTGCCCACAACAGAACAAAAACCCAAAAGGTTATGTTTCTTGAGACCCGATGAAAAAAGAAACAATACCTGTGGTGATTTTAAAAGTAGGCACGGTTCATTTATCCAAATTGGATGAATGGGGGTATTGACCAGCTTGCTTTTGCAAGCCTCCAGCTGATCACAATCGGCCATTGGGATTAGTTTTGTGTCCTGTCCAAAATCCATGGATTGTCTCCTCCCTCTGTCTGGGTTGGCACGTTGCCACTGTCTTCAGTTGTACAGTGCCAGCTAATACCAGCTGAGACTCCAGACTATGATTTGCTTATTCATCAGATTCCAAGGGGAAAATATAAATAGCATTTAGCTCTCTTACTGCTCCCTACAGAAAAAAATAAGGAGTCTCATCTTCATTTAAACAGAAGGAAAAAGCCACTGTTAAATACTGTTAAAGTATTAAAATTTTAGTGTCTCAAGGAAAAGGGCAAAAATCTGATATTGTCCCACTAAAATTGATAGAAACACTATCCCTGACTGGTGAATGTAGGATGAATCCCCAAATTATCATAAGGGCCCTTTATGGAAGTAGAATAGTTTTCAGAGGAATTCAGCATTTCATTGCTTCTATCAGTGTTAGCAATATATTGATTATTTTTGTGATTGTAAATAAAGGCAGCAGCCAGTTTGGGTCCTTACCCGCATAGAGAAATATCTGTTAAAAGAATTTGCAAAATGCTCAGCCTTTCTCAAAACAATTGCTTTGTTCTGGATCAGATGTGGCCAGAAACAGAAAGCAGCATCCTCTGCTACTGCCCCTTCCCTGCCCGGAACTCTCCATTCAGTCTCTGGCGGGTCAGTCTGTCTGCCACCCCCCCAGCACACCCAAGAGCAGTCAGCCTGACAGCACTGCACTGTTCAGAGGCTCAGGCTTTGGACTGGGGCTTTGCTGGCATTTAGCTGAGCCGGAACTGCAGGAGGAATCCTAGCCTAGAGTCATATGAAGTAACCCTTCTATTCCAGCTCTTACTCCAGTTTGACTGTTGTTTGAGCTTACAGAACAAAAATGTTGTATACTGTATAAACCAGCCAAAGGCATAGCAGGGAATATCCTTTGTTCCAGGTTTCAACCACGTTTTAAGTTGCTTTTCATGCTACTTACTTAGGTGGATAGAAACCTTATCCTTCAGGAGAACAAGACCAGGGCAGAGTCACTGCACACCCAAGCAGCTATAGGTAACTGAGCCTGCCTGGTGTTGCGCAATGATTTAGTGCCATCTACAGTGTGAAATGGGTCTTGGAGACCGAGGGGTGTCAGAAGTTTAAATTACACAAAAAGCAAAACAGCATGCACAAAAAATTGCCTTACAATTTAAGAACAAATAAAGACATGATTAAAAGCCAGAAGAAATTAAATTAAATGCTTGCTGTATATTAAAACAGGAATAGAAGATTTAATGTTGTTTAATTTGTGCTTTTGAATATGCTTGATTCCAACATAGATTGATGTATTCCTATGTTATAGGACTTTTTTTTCCTCAACTCATTTATTTTTGCTGTTGTTGATCTAACTGAGCTTGAAGTAAATGACAAAATGTCACCTCGTGCCCTTTTTAATAATGCTTATGCAATAGGATACCACACCTGCTCTGGGTCCTTTGGTGTCATTGGTACTACTTACCCAGACTTAAGGAGAGAATCAGGACTCTGTAAAGTCAATTCCATATTGTGGAGCCTTCCTTGTTAGTGCAGTTATTGAAAACCTAGGAACATGTCGTCCTTTTGCAGAACTGTGCTCTTGTCCAAAGCACATGAGCATTTGATTGTGCTTAACTTATCCACCTAGGAAGTTCTTTCCATTACATCTCTGTGCTCTGTTCAGGCAGTAAATCAAAAGGGTGGGTTTTTTTACCCACATGATGATAAACTAAACGATTTACTTCTTTCTCCCCTTGTACAGTCTCGCAGCGAGAGGGCTGAGCCTGATTGCTCTTTAGCCTTTATATGTCATAAATAAAATTTGGGATTGAGAATGAGTTTCTGCCAACTGGATGTGGACTCATCCTAAACTCTTACACAAACTGGCAGTCAGGCTCAGAATCATTGCAAGAGCAGCTTCCCAATTTCTGTAGTACCTGAGGGCCTAAATGGAACCTCTAACAACCATCTCTTGAGTGACACCAATAGAGAATGACTTCTCCATTTGCCATTATTGATATTTCTAAAATTAAATGGATTTGAGAATAGGAACTGAAGAAGCAGGCTCTGATATCAAGGTCTCTCACAACCTTCCTTACTGCTCTCTCCTTTCCTCTTTGCTTGTATTCCTCAGTATTTATATGTCTTTGCCATTAGATCGATTGTTTTGTTGTGTCAGTGATATTATATTTATTATTCCTAGGGCAATACACTGACAAATTCAGGAACATACTTTCTCCTTTTTTATACACACTATTCCAGAGCAGGCTTATTAAATGTTGAAACAATACTTGCAGGAATCTAATGTACATGCCTTCCTTTCCAGTGTGGGAGGTGAATTCATTGGAGACTGGAGCTGAGAGGAAGGACAGTATTAATATTTTTTTTCCTTGAGAGAAAAAACAGTAGTAGAATTATGGACAAGAAATTTGTTATGTCTGTGTTTAAGGACACAAGAATTGATCAGCAGCTTTTCTTAAAAGAAGGATAATGTTAAAGAAGTACCTGCCTTCAATTACTGAGTAAATGCTCAAGGCAAAACACAGTCTATAACTAGCTTGTAAATGGTTTGTTTATTCAAAATGCAATGATGACTTCAGTGTTATTAAGCCTGCTTGGGCAATGCTCTTGAGCAACACGTATTCTGGATTATAAACATGCAGCATCTGATTCCAGCATTTGGTTCTTCTCTCTGATATACTGTTGTAATTCAGGAGAAACTGCACTCAAGGTAATGAGCTTTTCCACTTCAAAACGGGAGCAGAGCTCAGCTCTGCCGTCCCCAGGTGGCAGTGTGCGCCCTGTATAGACAGAGAAGCCCGGGTCGTGGCTCGGAGAGACCCAGGTTACCCTGTGTGGTGTTGGGGGGGGGTGGGGGTGGATTCACTTTGGCCAAGTTCCATTGCTGCATTCAAAAAAACCCACTTCTAGTCTTTTCTTCCAAAAGTGCCTCCAAAAGCCTGTGCAGCTTAACTGAGTGTTCCCGTAAGGTTCAGAATGAAAAGGTCATGAATTTATGTTAAAACACATCTAGATGGTGTCTGTGCTAGAAACAGACATTGGAATAATTTCTATTTGCAAATTGCAAAGGCTGTTCTTCTGTATCTGAAGCAGCAGCTCAGAGCAGAATCACCACCAAATCCTCTATATTCCACTATACTTACTACTGATCTGCAATTTATGGAAAAATAGAATATTACTGATATCAGGCACATTTATAAATATCAAATTTATTTAATTTTATTGAAGACAGTTTTTTTTCAATGTGTCCAAGTAGTACAAATAGAATTTATTTTCTTTCAAGTATGAAACTTATGGAGGGAAAGTTACAATGTTAGAAATCTCTCATTAAAAGAAAATAAACCCCAACCTTCCAAAAAACTCAAGGTAATTTTGCTTACTTCATTTTCAAATTAGAGACTTACATTTCACTGTAGTTCTACAAGTTAAATACCACCATGAGGATGTCCTAAATTTATATTGCTGTAAGACCTCTGTTTTGAATTTCTCTGTATTTTGATGCATCTCTAATCTTTTATGACAGTGATAGTTCAGAAACTCATTCACTCTGACTGAAATGTGTTCCTCTGTGAAAAAGCAAAGATGATCACAAATATTCTTTCAAAGATAACATCAAGGAGTTTATTTATGGGAGTATTATTATAGATAGACCAGGAAAAAAAAAGAAAAAAGAGTGGTTAAAAATTCTTACTCCAATGATGTCATTGGAGTAATTTTATCAGGACTGAAAAAACTGCAGATCTGTAGATTAGTGATAATGAGTGTTAATTTTCAGAGAAGTTTCAACATGTGTTGTAGTTCTGTATGTTCCATTCTCTTTAAAATAAGGATGTCAATGTGTGTGTCCAGGGACAGTTAATGGTTCTCTGTGCAGCAGGCTTGGTTCTCTCAGGTGATATTCCAAAGCCAAGTACCATGGAAAATATGGCCCAGCATTAACTTCCTGCACACTCGACTCACCTTTTTAAATAAAATCAACAAGTGGTCTCATGCAGACATCAAACTGCTGAAACAGCCTTACACTGTTATCTACAGTCTTGCCCAGAAGCAGATGAGGGAGAAAATGAGCTACAACATCATGGGGTTGGTGCTGTATGTTAGTTGAAAGTGCTTTGCTCTGGCACTGATGGGGATGTTCTAACCTGTATCACTGTACCAGTGGCTACAGAACCTGCCCTCTCAGCTAAGGTGTGAGGAAATGGTACTAGCTAATGAACATATCAGAAGGAACCTCAGCAATTCAAAATTAAATTATTCCAGTGATAGCAGTCTAAAGAGCAAATACTCTTAAAAGCAGGGCTCTGAAAGAGTGAAAGAGCAAGGAACCATCCTGTGGGATCAGGTATGTGGGAAAAATGCAGAATGCATTTTTATGGTAGCAGAGAAGAAGAAAGTTGCTATATAAACTGTGCCAGGAGAGCTTTGAAGTCCTCTTGCCACACTGAAGGGACCAATAACAAACCTAGGAACAGCAAAAGGCTTTTAAAATCTAAACTTTATGTGAGAAAACTCCTAGTGTTTACAAGTGGTGTATAAGTAGTGTCTGGGGGGCTGGGAATGTGAGTATAGAGGAGGCTGGAGCACACCCAGCACCCCCAGGCACTAAATGAGACAGACTGAGTGAGGAATGAAAGGGCCAGTGGTGAGCCAAGAACAGCTGAGCCTTTTTGGGGACACTTTGACAAACACTGTTCACTGCCATGTGAAAATATGTAGACTGTAAATGCCAGGGTGCAGCACTATTCTGAGCAGAGGGCTATGGTAATGGGGAAGTGTGGTTTGGGTTTATAGCTCAGTAGTTGGAAGGTTTACTAGAAAAATGAGATTATGGCTCCTTTTCTAGTAAATGTTCAGAAAGCTGGAAAATAACTGCCAAGCTTGGGAAGAAAAATGAGAGCCACTGTTGCTATTGTAGGACACTGTTTGATTTAATTTTAATACAGGAATTAATGCTAGTGGGGTCTGAGCAGGAGATAGCTGGAAGATGAAAGCAGAATCTCAGTATAACTATGGAGTTTTCAATCCTCACAACTGTAAAGAAATGTAGAAAGCATGAAACACAAAAGCTAAATATCTGAAAACAAGTAGTAGAATTCAACACCTGTTATTTTAAAGTATCATATATCTAGGACAATCTCTTGGTGTTAGAGGGTCTGTCTCAGGAAGTTTGATTGCTTAGGGTTATCTACTGCATACTTAGCTGCTACTGCCACAGCTGATGAATGCAAATCAGTCTTTTGCTGTCTAATTACTTTAGAAACATCTCTCAGACATATTTATTTCTGGAAAAATTCTGTATTTGTTACAGATAGGTAGGATATTTAGTGTTTGGGGAGAATTTACAGGAAAAAATCCTTGTTGTCTCTTCCTCCATAAAATCAAGCAGGTAAATTTACCAAGATAACAAATCTACAGCTCTGGCAAAATACATGCCAGATATGTCTGTTTCATCACTGATCCACTATTGTTTGTTTGTGTAGACTGCTAACTCTGCTCTTTACACCTTGGTAACATATTCTGCACATTGTCAAAAAAACCTCAAGATGAGGCTCTCCCCACCATCAGTGTTTTACAGGATGTCTTGGAAGTGAGCTTCAAGTATGTACTCTGATGAGAAGCCTAGAGAAGGATGACATGGTTATCTGATTCAGTCTTTGGTAATTAAAGGCAGGAGAAAATACAGAAAAAATTAATAAAATGTATTTAGAAACGAGTAGGGAATCTAATAAGTTGCATGTTTACTGCAGCTGAGTGAAAATCTTCATGTCTGCGTGTAACAAGCCCAGATTTCATCTATCAAAAACGTCCATGCTGGAAATGGCACAGTCTGTAGCTGAGGGGAGGATTATTTACTTTCCTGCCTCTTCACCTCCAAGTGCACAAGTAACACATTTTATATAGATATGTGCAGACTGTCAAATGTCTGATTGCTATGGGTGAAAGCTGACTAGCTATAAACCAGCACCAGTTTGCAAGATGAATTCCTTAATCAGCATGGTGCTGGTCCTGGGCTAATAGCTTCTAAGCGTGGGCTTAGTGCCATGACACTGAAGCTCACCAGCATCCATCCAGTTCTGCCTGCAGAGGAGTAGATATATCCCTCCCTGTACCTGCCCATTTACTTTTGTTCTTAAATAGTCTCCTACCAGGAATGCTGATAACATTTTTCTGCCTTTGCCTGTTACCCTGTCACACATTTGGCTTTGATGCTGAACCCAGGCAGTTGACTCGACATTTCCCTGCTGTGGATGGCTGCTCTCTCAGCAGGCTGCATCACAGCTTCACCTGGATTAGTGATGTTTTGGGTAGGATGTGCAGGAAGGAGATATTCTCTGCAGCGGGAGCAGGGAATTATTTTATTTAAGGTACTGGTCATTTCTGGGTCAGATTGTTTTTTGAATGAAGGTGGTATGTGAACTGCAAATGGGAATTCCAGAGAGTGTGTCATTGAGGTGCAAACAATTTGTGGGAAAAGACATATACATATGAATATGGGGGAAAAATATTTTAAAGCTCTAGTAGATGGGAGGAGAGGCAGCTTTCTCCATTTTGCCTCACAGCATCATCAGCAGAGACAGACTCCTCCCACCCACTGGGCTCATCAGTGTAACTCAGTGGGAGGTGGCTGCATCAAGCCAAGGTGCTCCTTTCCCAGTAAGTGGGCACATACATACACTCCTGCTGGTGATGACCCAGGGAGAGCAGCTACCCAGTATATTTCGGGTTGTGTTGGTGCATCTGGCATCCAACTTAAAAATTAAGGGACTTGACTGTCAAGCAGATGGACTCCTTGCCTTCATTGAAAAGAATTCAGCATTCTACAGGCTTTGAGCAATAGAAAATAACAAAGGACTGGGAAACTCCTGGCAGCAGTAGTTACTGGCTGGTCAGGATACCCCAGCTCTCCCCTCACCAGGATTAAATAATGAGCCCTATAATGCACCACGGATCCCGACTCTTCCACTTCAGGTCTGCCAGTTGGAGCAGCTGCTGGATCCACAGCTCCCCACCTGAGGAAAAAGTGGGACTAGTGGTGAGTTCTGTCTTTGAGCCCTCACTTTTTCTCTTCCTCATGCAAATCCATCTTCTTAGAGGAGCTTTCTCTTGCTGTTCTTTTCCACATAGAAAATATATGTTTTATTCATCCCAACTAGAAACCAGCTCTCCCCAGGAACTCCCCTCAAAGAAGTTCCTCTCCTCCCACCTCCTAGACGGCAAGCTTGTGCTTGAGAGGAAGGGAATGCTGTCACAGCATCCTAGAGAGACATGCATCACAAAACCCCATTTCTGTGGGGTGCCTTTTATAAGCTTTATTATAGTCCCCAGCACAAATACTCTAATATGTGATTATAGAAGACTAAGTAAAATTAGTTAACTAAATTAAGCAGCAACTCTCTTCCCTATTATATCAACTCCCAGTGTTAGTAGATACTCAAAGCTCTTGTATATGATTAGTGGTAAGCTGCACTACTGTAACTATTAAGCAAATAACACTGTTCCTATAAAGATTTTGTTAATAAAAAGTTCAAGAAATAGGCACAAAATATACTGAATCTGTAGGAAAATAAAAAAATTTTCATGTCTTTTAATGTGCCTTTTATGCTTTTACATGTGTCTTGCATAAGAATATTCATGCATGGCATGGACTAAGGTACTTTTCTTTCCAACTACCACAGTTTACTAGTGCGTCTAGTCTGAACATGTAAAATATTCCTCTCTGGATTATTTTTCCATTAGAATCTGCCACATCTCTGGAATTATAGCTGCAGAAATTCAATAATATCAAATAATTTGTTTGGCAATAGACAGCTTATTCGGAGAGCATTTCGATTTTTTTAGCTTTATTTAACCTTATTTCCTTTCATTTAGGAGACAATCATTGGATTCTCAGCATTTTCACTGGCAGTTCTTGGACCAGCTGGATGGTTCCTGTGCCACCTTCCAAGCTATAAAAAGAAATAGAAAACATCCCTTCAGAATTAAGATCTAAAGGCTGCAATAAACTGTAATGCTCCAAACTTGGATTCTCTTGAAAGCCCTGATACCGCATATGGCTAACTAAAGTCCCAGTTCACACACTATTATCCATCCTGTATGCCAGGTCCCAGGTCACAAAGCTTTTGCAGATTTTGTAGAACTGGACCCAGAAATTAAATGGTGTAGGAATGCAAAATAGTGGCAGGTCTACTCTGCCATCACCTGCTGCATTGAACCAGTCTGTGTGTACCAGTCTGAATCTGTGATCAAGTACTGCGGGAAATGGAAGATCGGCAAGGAGGATTGTAAACACGCTTGAGCGACCTGTAGTTTGGGTCTCAAAAAAAACATATATCGTACTAATTGTTGTTTGACCTTGTGTGTTAGACAAGTAAAACTTCTGTGTCTGGGCCTGTGATAGCCTTAGAGGCACCCTATCAAACATGCTTGAGATTCTTGCCCAGCTGTGGGCAAGGTTAAAGCACAGTAGTAAATTATGCTTGTGCAAATCCCTGAAATACAGGAGAAAAAAGCAGGTTGAGTGATACTATAGCATGGATCAAGCTTCACAGTGCCTGTGTTCTCGCCTGTGTGTCTCTTCTGACTGCTGCTTCAGTGATCCCTAGTTGGCGAGGTAACAAAAATGAATTTACTCTTTGCATTTAATCTGTGGTTTTGTGGTTGTTCCTGTGTCCTGCCTGTGTCAGCTCTTACTGGTACTGTCAAAGCTTTAAACTAAATAAATGGGAGAAAATACAGAAAAAATATTTTTATAGTCATCTCAGACAAAAATCCGGAGAGTTTAAGATTTTCTCCAAGGTTTCTCTTTAATCTTTACACATGTTCTTTTGGTGTGTTCCCCCACCCCGTCTACTCTTCCACAAGAATAAATGTTTTTCTGCAGATCATGATTGTTAGATACTTCACTTTATTTTCAATGTCTAGATTAAAATTTGTGACATTTGAGATATTTTCCCATGATTGCTATTTATAATAAATGCTATGATAAATACTTTGAAGTCTAGACTATATTTGAGAAAAGTACAATAAATAATACTTGTTATGCCACATTACATCTGTTATGAAGGAACGTCTTTAATAATTTCATGTCTGTCTTGCAAAAAAATACAGAATATTAACCTATCTCACTTTGTGTTTCCCACCAAGGCTCTAGTCTCTGATAGCCCACCCTTCATTTCATCTTACATAGCTCCTGGACTCCTATGTGGAGCAAACCAATTTGGAGGAGAGGCTAGCTGGCTCAACTGGCTCCTAGGGAGGCAGTCTTCAAGCACACAAGGAAGATCAATCAGTCAGCTGTGGTTGTTACTGAGCCAGGGACTTGATGTGGCACGAGTCCCAAACACGGTACACATGTGGTAAAACACCTTAGCAGCGTTGAACATCACATGCTTTCTCCCCACTTCCTTCATGAAAGCCTCATGCCTTCTTTTGCTCTCTGTCACTGTTTTTGCCCAGCAGAGACCTTTTACAATTATTTTCACTTTGGTGTAGAAATACTAAAGCAAAATAAATACTATGCTCTGGGTTTCTTGGCTTCCATGTTCATGTTTTTGCCTTTGGGCCATGACACTGTGATAGGTTTAAGAATGCAGTATTTTGACACTTGTAATTCTGGTTTCATTATTACCATTACAGTGTGCTTTTACGCTAGCTATGTAGGTAGGTGGCCTAGTTTATAATATAGATCTGCACAAGTCTGACATTAATGGTAAGAAACAAATCCAGTTTATTGGGGGGAGATCTAATTCAGCCAAGGTGGTGCTAATTTTCACAAACATGGCGTGGTAGCTGTCACAAAGACTGTCTCTCTTAGAGCAGTAAATCCAATCTCTGATTTTTTAATAGACCGAGTACATGCTTATCAGGTTTGTGCTAGTTCTCTATGCAGGTCACTATGTATTTCTCAAAAGTCCACTGCTATGGCAACAAATTAAGTATTTTGTTCACTTAGAGGCTAATGACATTACTCTAAAAGGGAAATTGAGGGCATTTATCAGAGATTTTTACAGTGACAGATACTGACAAATGTCATAATAAAGCTAACATCCACAGACTTAGTTGAAGTAATTATCAGAATAAGAAGAAAATTGTAGTTTTGTAAATATAACCAAATAACCACTGTATTTCTTAACAATGTTTTCTTTTCCTGAAGTCTTAATTATTCTAAATTGGGGAAAGAGAGAACAAATATTAACATGGCAAACTGGCTACTCTGTTGGGAACACAGTACTAGCAATACACACAGAGCCCTTTACTGCTCCATGTCTCATTTTAAATCAAACCAAGCCAGTGATGACTGAAATGAATCTGTCACATGCCAGATGGCATAACTGATAAGGGTTGGTGGCTTCAGCCAAGCTTCTGCTCACATCATGATCACTTCTGCCATTACTGCCAACTATTCTATTCTAATTCTCTACCCTGCCCTAATTTCTATCTTACTATACTCTACACCTTCCTTCTCGGAATATTTCCTTTCCTGTCCTCTCACAGCAGGAGATCTCGTTGATTTTTTTCTGTAGATAGTGCTGTGTGGTAGTACCATCGAAGGCTCAGTAGGAAGTTTTCCTCGCATTTTTAAGTCTCAGGACGGAGGCTGAGACTGGATATCTTCCCGTCAGAAGAAATTATTTTCCTGCACAAGATTATACAAGCTGTCAGGAATACTGTGTTATTTTTGTGCATAGACATAATTTTCTGTGAACAAGAAGAGGTGCTTTTCCTGTTCACTGTCCTTTGGCTGATGCCGGTTAACCCAGGTGTCTGAGCCCTGAAGAACAGCTCCAGCAATCATCCTGTGTCAACCATGATACATGCTGTAGCCTATTTGAGTTGAGCCTAACTGTCTAGTTTAATCCTAGACAGACTTTTCCCTCAAGCAATTATCTATTTTACAATCATTCATGAGGATTAATGCTTACAGAGAGCAAAGATTTAGAGATAAATTAAATTTCATAGGGTCTAGCTATTGCTGTCAAATACTCATGTCTGAGCCTGAGGGACTCTATCTGCTGTTTGAATCTGACAGAGAGGAGGTTGGTCCCTACACAGGATCTATACAGGCTCCAGTCCTGTACCAAGTCCCCTGCATCAGCATTGGTTTAGCCTAGTAAATACCCAAAAAGCACCATGTGGATTGAAAAGTCCTGAGGGCCAGAGAAGCTTGCCTTCTGCTCCAGTTGACTCTGTGTTTGACTTTTCTTACTGGGATTACCATTGGCTCATCAAGCAGACTCTGCTCTCCCTTGACTCCCTCCATGCCACAGCCTTTAATTCAGATAGGCTTGTAGTGATTACTTTTCAAACATGTCCCCACCTCTACTGTGGCTTTTAATATCCCTATCACCATGCAGTTATTGATAACTTCCTGCCAAAAAATGAGGACGTTTCAAAAAATCAAGACATTGGCTTAAAATAAATGAAATTGGAAGTTGGCTGGTTTTGTTTTGTGTTGTTTTATAAAACTTCCAAAGCATTTAGGCCCTTGCCTCTCATTTAGGCATTGAAATCCTCATTTGTTTCAAACATTGTTTATATTGCATTTGAGTCTTTGAATATGTCAGGCAAGAACTAACTTTCATTTAAAATTCAACTAGAGATTCTTGTAATTACCTGACTATGGAAGCTGAGCCTTTAAGGAAACATCATGGGAATGTACTAAGGGTTGGTAACAGTGGCCACGTCTGTATATAAATGAGTAAATATATACCTGTAAACAGATAGATGGGTTTTTTTTAATATATGAATACATTTACTTTAATTTATGAACAATTTAAGGAATTTTCTGTACATGATTCAAGGTAGGATAGCTTAGGATTTTGTATTTTTCAGAAAGGATTACCTTTCTAAAAGTAGATTTGCTAATGCTTGGAGATTAAAAAAAAATCTCTGTTTGGAGCTGAACACTTGAAAATGTAATTCAAAATGACAACAGTCATATAAATAGTGACTTCGGCTCTTGATGACTTCTTTTCCCCTTCCAGTGTTTTCATTAATTTATTCTTGAATTATATTGTAACTACAATGCACACTGTTAGGCAGACAAAGTTTAGTTAAAAACCAGCACAATGCACAGAAACAGGATGCTCCCCAACCCTTCCAAACCTTATTTACCTTATCCTGCAAAAGCCACAGCAGGAGGAAATATGATAATTAAGTCTATTCAGCCAGTGAAACAGAGAATGCAGTTTATAACTAATTCCTCAGTGAGGAGTAGATGTATTTCATAACTATCTTGAATATATTTTTTCACCTTAGTATCCAGACATCCAACTGACTGATATTCAAGGATCACCTCCATCAAGTGCCAGAATGGTCTCTTCCAACATGGAGATTGTCAAGCACAGGTCCAGGAGACATGCACGGCTGAACAAGGTGTTCCTGACCAAAGCCAAGAAGAAAAGCATACAAAATGTAAAAGAAGGAGCAGGTGACCTGTGATTCATGCAGAAACACTTGCCAAGTGTGCAGGGATGGGGTTAGGAAAAGCAAGGACCACTAGGAAATGAATAGGTTGAGGGAAGATGAAGAACAATGAAAAGGGATTTTATGGAGACAGCAGCAGCAAAAGGAAGGCTAGGGAAAATGTGGCTCTGTTGCTGAATGGGGCAGGGGACCTGCTGATGAATGAAATGAAAGTGGCCAAAGTACTCAAATTCTCCTTTACTTTGGTCTTTTCTGGTAAGACCTTGTCTTCAGGAATCCCAGGCCTCTGTGGTCAGTGGGACATTCTGGAACAAGGAGGACTTACCTGTCAGTAGAGGACAATCAGATAAGGGAACATTTTAAAACAACCTGACATACACAAGTCCATGGGACATGATAGGATGCACACACAGCTGCTGGAGTTGGCCAATGACATGGTAAGACTGCTTTTGATTATCTTTAAAAAGGACAAAACAACTGGGAGAGTCCTGAGAAACAGAAGAAAGCAAATGTCATTCCTATTTTCAAGAAGGACAAGCAAGAGAATCCAGAAAACCATAGGTCATTTCTCTTCACCTTGATCCCTGGGAAGATGATGGAGCAAATAATCTGGTAAACCAATTCCAAACACATTAAGGACAAGGAGGTGATTTGATGCAGTCACTGTGCATTTACAAAGGCAAAATCATGCCTGACCAACCTGATAGCTTTCCACAACAAAATTACTAGCTCAGTGGATGAGGGGAGAGCAGTGAATGTTTATCTTTACTTTAGCAAAATTTTCATCTGTCTCCCATAACATTGGCATAGACAAACTGATGAAGTATGGACTAGGCAAGTTGACAATGATATATATTCAAAAGTGGCCAAACAAACTACCAGGCACAAAGGGTTGTGATCAGGGGCAAAATGTTCACCTGGAAAGTAGTCACTAGTGCTGTACTGCAGGGGTCAATACTGGGCTGGTACTGTTTCCTATCGCTGCCAGTGACCCAGATGATGGGACACCCTCTGCAGATATATAGATGATACAAAACTGGGAGGAGCAGTTGATACACCGGTTGGTTTTGCTGCCATTCAAATGAGTCTCAAGAGGTTGGAGACGTGGGCCAACAGGAATCTCATGAAGTTGAAAATTCAAGTCCTGCACATCAGGGGCAATAACTAAGCACCAGTACAGGTGAGGCTGGCCAGCTGAAAAGCAGCTCTGCGAAGAATGACATGGGGGTGCTGGTAGTCACCAAGTTGACTGTGAACCAGCAATAAGCCTTTGTGGCAAGAAGGCCAACAGAACCCTGAGCTGCATTAGGAAGACCATGGTCAGCTGGTCAAGGGAGATGGTTATTCTCCTCTACTTAGCACCAACTAGACCAGTGGTATGTCTAGTTCAAGTCTCACCAGTACAAGAAAGACATGCTTATACTGGAGTAAGTCAAGGAAGGGCTAGGTGATGAAGAGACTGGAGCACCTCTCATATAAGGGGATGCTGAGAGGGCTGGGATTGTTTAGCCTCAATGAGAAAAGATTTGGAGCAGGGAGCAGTGGGGGGTCTTGTCAGTGTGTACAAATTCTGTAGGGGAGGGAGTAAGAAGATGGAGACAGACTTTTCTCAGTGGACGTCAGTGGCAGGACTAGAGGCAATGGAAACAAACTGAAATATGGGAATTTCCACTTAAACATAAGAAAAAACTTTCTACTGTGAGGATGGTCAGATGTTTGGACAGGTTGTGTAGAGAGGTTGTGTGGTCTCCATCCTTGTAGATATTCAAAACCTGACTGGACAGGGCCCTGAGCAATTTGCTTGCTGACCTTGCTTTGAGCAAGTTAGATCAGTTAGATCAGGAGTTAGATCAGACAAGCTCCAGAGCTTCCTTCCAAACTCAGAGATTCTATGATTCTGTAAAATTTCAATGCGTGATCTCAGAAAAGTAACATTTATTCTTTTCATTTTTATCAGTTGGTATGAAAGTTTTCCACTCCCCATTCATTTATTGTTAAAAGTATGTTCATCCATTAATGGCTTGTTGACTTTCAGATGCCTGCAGATTTATGTGTTCTCTTAACTGAGTGTGTGTAGAGGTAAAAAGCATATGGAAATAAACCTTAGCTGCTTAAAAATGTTTCCAATGGAGCACTGTACCCATTTTATTAGGCACTCTCATGAGGATCTTGCTGAGAAATGATGACTTTGGTTCAGCACAGAGACTTGAGAAATTAATTCCCAGAGTGCCATGTTCTCTTTATTTGCTTGTTTATGACATTTGTTCACAATGTAAAGTGTGATTCTCCATGCTTGTATTAAAAAAACTAGGCAACTAGTAGTACTTGAACTCATGCGGAACTGTGTAGGACCTTGTTCAGTAAATGCAGGCATAGCTGCAATTTTCAGGCACTTAAACCAAAGAAGAAATTTTACAAGAGAAATGGAATTAATATTTTCTCAGTGTATTCCTACTTCATCAAGCTGAGTGTTTTTAGTATTCTCACCACTGTAGTATGTGAACATTTGGTATATTTTAAAGATATCTATGAAATCTGAGTTCCTCTCAGTGCAGAGAGTTCCCTATTGTTCTGTAATGCACAATAAAGCAATTCAGATTGATTTGTGGTATCAACAGACAGAAATTTAGACTTAGACTAAAGATGAAACCTGCTTTCAACATCTTATTTCAATGAAGTCTGAAACCCATTTTTATGTATTTTCATCACTTATGCTCTACAATGAGAGACCTAGGGTTGGGGGCAGCAGGGCTTGCAGCACCACATGACATCCCTGGGCACTTCATCAAATAAAATTAAATAGAAAAACTCCCATTGACTTCAATGGGATCTCATATCAGCTTCTAATAAAAGAAAAATCCTAAATGTTTACTCTCAAATATTTAAATGTAAAAGAGAAAACTTAGATGTTCAGGTAGAAACCTACGTGATCTTACAGTGAGCTCGACAGGAAGAAGAAAACCATATATAGGAATGAACACCTTGCTGGTGTTCCTTGCTTTTGTCAAGTAGTACTCAGGGAAATGGAGACAACTTCTCTCCCAGTTAACTCATGCCTTTCAGTTGCTGATCAGTGCCACTGTAGTCGTGGCAGCTTGTTCATATTAGCCAGTGGTAGTGGCATAAATCGTCTCTACTCTTTCTTTGGGGCTCACAAGCAGCAAGGGAGTGTGGAAAAAACTATGGCCTCAAGTAAGAGCTCTGTTCTGTACCTAAGAGGTGCTGAAGAAAATTGCACATGCAGTATATTTAGAAGATTGCTTTCAGAAAAAACCCCAACCTGTTAAATGCCGGTGAACAGCATCTGTCCCTTCGCTGCAGCTCCTGGCACAGAATGTGCATCATCACCAAATCAGGGCAGCACTGCCTTGTTCAATGAATAATAAAACATACCTGTTTTCCTCCACCTCCACAGCACAGTTCTCTTTGGTTGCCACAGGCCTACTCATCTTACACAGCTCAGTGTTTTGATGATGTTGCAACTGAATTTTTTGTGTGTAAACATCAAGGCTCCCATGCCCTGGTTGATGAAATACTATTGCTTCCATGAAGCTTTTTTAGAGGTGTGAGGATCTAAAAAACTGGTTTGGAAAGTTTCACAGAAGAAACTCATAGCTAACTTTTCATTTCTGAGACCTGGTAAGGCCAAGTCAGGACACGGGGGAAGTTGACAGGACACATGGTGGTGAAATAATTTCTCTTGGAGCAATTTTATTGTTATTACTGTACTCCCACTACAATCAGATGAAGGCCTTTTCATTCCACCTTCGTCCTGAGACAGTCACCATGGCTGGGATCTGGCGATGGAGAGGGAACACAGTCGAGGCTGAGCGCAGCCCTCGTCTTAGGGAAGGCATGACGGTCCCCAGGGGCTTGGTGCACTGTGGAATCAGGTTGGGAAACCCGGGCAGAGGCACCCGACTGCCTGCCCTCCTGGGGTAAACAGCTGGAGCCCAGAAGGGTCGAGGGGAGAGGTACTCAAGGGAGCAACAGTTCTGTTCCATGCAAAGAATCAAATGGGATGCCCAGAACTGTCCGCTCTGGACTCGCTCAGCGCAGCCGGGGGTGAGCAGCACCAGCCCCTCCGCAGTCTCAGCCCCCCTGGATACCCGGGGGACACCGCCGAGGCTTACGAAGATCTTCGGGCTCGGCAGCTCCCAACCCGGCGCCGTGGGAAGCTCGGTGGGGCACCCCACCCCAACACACCCGACCCGGCTCGACGCGCTCCCGTCCTGACCTGACCAGCCCAGCCCAGCCCAGCTCCCCTCCCCTCCCCTCCCCTCCTCTCCCGTCCCGTCCCGTCGCTCCCGAGGCCGTTCCCGGTCGCGGCGCCAGGCGCTGCCCCTTTAAGCGCGCTCCCGCCCGGCGCCGCCCGCCCGCCGCTCCCCGGCCCGCAGCCCTGCGGCAGCGGCACCGGCGGCGGCACCGGCACCGGCAGCAGCTCCATCGCGGCCGGGGGCCGGCGCTCCGCGGCGCAGAGCGGGGCGGCAGCATGTCCACCAAGGCGGAGCAGTGTGAGTGGGGGCCGGGCGGGCGGCGCGGGCCGGGGTCCGTCCGAGAGGAGGGGGCGCGGGGCCGGGGGCGCCGTCCCGCCGGTGTCGCTGCCCCGCTGCCCCCCCGCCGCCGGCCCGGCGGGACAGCGCTGCCCGCGCCCCTCCCGCGCCTTTGGCGAGCGGGCGGTGCAGGGGGAGGGGGCTGCCGGCGTTCTGGCTCTTTCTGCCGGAGCCGCCGCCGGTGCGCGGTGACGGCGGCCCCCGGAGCCCCTCGCTGGCCGGGCGGTCCCCGCGGGGCGGCGGCGTGTTTGTGTGAAGGCAGCGCCAGGGATCCGCGGGGAGAAATGTGGGGTCGGGGCTGCGAGTTAAGACTGAGACCGCCGGCTTGGCCCTCCGCCCCACGGCGGGAAGGGTCCAGCCTGCCTCGTCTGCCAGCGCCATGCGCTATCCCAAGGGATGCAGCCACCTGGGAGACTGGAGATGCGCTGTGGAGACCAGCGATGACCCACGCGTTGCCACCTTGCAGGTGGTCTGATAGTGAGATAGAGTGAAGACAGAGTCGTGCTGCCGTTCTTGCCCGTGCCGTTCACCTTTTGGGTGAATGTAGGCTGGGTGTTTGTGTCTTGCCTGCGGACAGCCTGCGACAGTGCCCAGAGTGTCCCATCAGGATTCCCCCGCTGCTAGCATTCCCCTGTGACTCTGCTCCGTCACGGGTGTTTTAACCACCATGTTGGCTGGATCCGATCGGAGGATGATCAGATGACATGGTGGTTGGCATCAGCATCTGTGGAATGGAACTGTTCCCCAGTGTTGTTACAGCTGGTAACACCTGATGTGTCTGCAAGAGTCCTAATGGGAGGCTGAGAGGAAAATAACGGGATAGTCAAGCTCGTCATCCATATCAGAGCTACTTTCTCCCCTGATACAGTACCATGGTTATGAGCAGGCAGTCTGTGACCAGGAGGTTGGATTGATGTTTGTCATGATGATGTGATGTGATTTGACACTTCACATGCTGAGATTTGCTCTCTCCTTCCTCCAGGTCACTGAGGAGGATCCTTGTATTTATATATGCCTTTGCTGAACCTATCTAACAAAAATACCTGTATTTTTTTCCTTTAGGGTTTACTGCTTATTTAATGGATGATCTTGCTTTTAAAATGTTATGCGGATGTTAATGTATTGCTGTAGATGTACAGTTCCGGCCTCATAAACAGAGACATAATGTTCTGACTGTGCAGAAACCCTAAAGCGTGCAGTGTTTGGATATGTATCATTCTGTTCTTTCTGCCTTCTCTACCCTCCACCTGAGTTCTGAAATAGTTTCATCTTTCATGTGACACTTATACATTAATTACGCTTCTTTCACACTGCCATGCGGAAGAATTTGTGCCACCTTTTGTCCCAGCACTGCCTATGGCACTTTCTTTTATTCTGCCTTATCCGCTCCTCCATTCCTAATGCTTTCGGTCTGCTCCATTTGAGCTTCTTTTTCATATGTAATCCTTGGCTGGTTTTTATTTTCATCCCTTTGTACTTTTCAAGACACTACATCTAGGTCTGCCACGTCCCTGTTGCTCTCTATTTTAAGATTTACTTGGGGTCTGGATTTCAGGTCTTTCCACCTCCTAATGTTCTTTTTCATGATACTTCAGGAAGAGTATTCAGTTAATGGGCATATCCTGTGCATTCTAACCTGCTGAATGTATGTTGTTTACCAAGGCTACTCCCCTGACTAGTTCTTATGACATTACCAAATGTCTTTGTTTCTACATAACTTCAAGATTCCCTCACCTGCAATTTTTTACTAATGGGCTCTGACAAGGATGTATTGATGTGCATACACCACTACCAGTCAAACTTTCAAACCCCAACTGTTGCTGTTGTTGCTTCTGCCCTCACTGACTGACAGGCAAGAACCAGAATGTCTTGGGAAGGACTCAAGTCACAAGTCATAATGAATCTCAATTTACCAAGAACATCAGCAAAACACTACGAATGAGGAATCACACTGATTGGAACAGAAGATGTGCTGGTCTAAACATGACTCTGTGGCTACCCCACAGCTCTTGAGCAGGTTGTATGAACAACAGGTAAAATGGTGTAAATCTGGGAGGTTGACTGGAGAAGCCTCCCTTTTTTGTGACCACATGCATCTTGTATCACATACCAGGCACATTGACAGTGACTTTGCAGCATGCCTGAGGTGTTCTGTTGTATTCAAAGAAAATGAATTCTTTTTCACCTTACTTAGCAGTAACTGATATTTAGTTGTGGTAAGTAATGTCCTGGGAATGCCTGATGCCCACTCTGTTCTCCTTCAGGACAGTCGAGCAACCAGAGCCATCTTTGAAGACTCCTAATTGTTTCACTCTTGATTCAGCTAATGCTTATAAGGGGACTGAAGAGTTTAGTGGGGTCTGTGTAGATCCTAGAGAGATACCCATTTGTTTTTTGTGATGACCCTATGACAGGGGCCATATACTTCCACAGGGTGACATCACTTTTGAAGTGTGTCTTTGAGTACTCAGAAAATTGGGTCATTCACACGTTTCTGTAACTCGAAAGCTGGCAAAGATTTTGCTCTGGAACTTTCCTTCAGAAGATTCATTGTGTTCTGGGAGGCTGTGCTGAAGTGGACAGAATTCTGGGAAACAGAACTGAGAGATGAGGCTGAAACCTTTAGCCTAAAGCTAGTGTTAATATTTAGGCTTTATAAATAATTTTTCTGTTTTGGTATTTTGTCTGATACAATTGCGTGACAATCCTGATTAATAGAAATAAATAGATTTCCTTCTTTATTAAAAAAAAGGTGATTCTAGATACCCTATGGCCTTTATTGAAAGTTAGTAACTGTAGGGAGGCAGACAGTTCTCTGAAATGCATCTAGATCTGAATTCTGACATCATCTTTGGCATTTTGCTAATCCATTTAATTTACACATATCTGACAACAAACCGTGGCAGCCACAGTAATCTGTGCATCTGGCTGTGAATTGTTCTTTGTTGGGTACTATGAAATGTGGTCTGGTTTTTTTGCAAATATACCTGGCTTTTTTTTTTTTCCCAGACAAGAGTAAGTAACATCACAAAATACATCTGTGAAGTTATTTCTTTCTTAATCTAGAAACTAATCAAAAGTGTCTATCGTCTAGCAAGATGACCTGCAAATCTGGGACTAAAACTGAGATTAGTGGGCAGAAAGAATGAGATATGGGATGAGAAGGGGAAAACAGTCTTGGACTGCTAAAGTCAACCTCTGTAATCTGGAGTGAACGATGTCCTGATCAGATGTTACTACCCCAGTGGTTTCAGGAGTGTATAGGAATATAGTTATGGCTGGTCTCACACAGGATAACTTCCTGGAAAGCATAGTTCGTAGTTCAGGCCTATGTAGTGACCTGAAAGGCTCTGATCTTGCTCCCAGCTATACTGAGGCAATCTGAGTCCATGTGACAAAATTTCTGTTTTCATTTGTGTGGCGGGGGGGGAGGTCTTGACTGACTTTTGGTTATTCATTAATGTCACCTTAAAATAAATTTGTGAGGTAAAAGACTTAAAAGTGTTGAAATAATAAGGTGCTTATGTGTTTTTAGTTTGTTACTTTTACATATGCATTATGACAGCATCCCTAGTTGCATTTTTACTTGTTTTTACAAAGACCCCAACCTTATTCAGTCACATAAGGGGCTTTCTCCTTATGATGAAGCCGGGTAATATCGTGAGGGTGACTTTTTTTTGTAGAAGCTTCACTCGCTGCAGAAATTGGGTGGGTATGGTCAATACAGCAGGAAATGGGTGAAAGAATTACCCTGGTTGGGTGCTGCAAGATTGGTTTTCTTGTCATGCATTCAAACAAACAATATCCTTCATTTGATGATTATTTGAGTGTTCCTATCTTGTGGATAATTGACTTGATATTGTCAAACCTCATTTTTTGTATGGCTGACCACTCACAGAATCTTCTCTTTTCTGGATGTGGAAGTCCAGTGTGTACTGTTACCTGTACTGGCAGAATGGCTCTCAGCATCTCAAGCTGAGCAACTCCCCTTTTAACTGCCTGTTACACAGTCTTGGTGCACATTTCACATGATGAAGAGTTCCCAGCCAGCTCTGCTGTCATGAAGGCTGTATCTGCAGTCCAGCACAGCTGAGCAGCCCCTGCCACAGCCAATGCACTGTTTCTCAGCAGAATTGGTTGATCTGAGCAGAGCAAAAGGAGTTGAGCGTGTGTAGATGTCTCTACATGAGACTGTATTGTGCTCTGTAGGCAATGTAAGGCATTGCAACTATGGTGGGTCATCATTTTTTTTCCAATACTGAACAAGGATCCCCATTAGAAAGTAAACCCACTATTACTTGTAAAACAACAAAAAAATGGTTTTAGTAAGGGTGTGCACCTCCTACTGCTCTTTGAAATCCCCTCATCTGCTTGATCAGACTTCCTAAGACACTTAAATAAACAGCACAGATCTTTTTATATCTTTAGTTCATTGCATAAAGTAAATGTATGGCCTACAATAAATCACATAAGCTCTCTCTGTCTTAGTTTATATCTCTGCTTTGGCTGTAGGAATACTTACCTGTCTCACATGAACCTCCTGTGATCCAAAGACTCATTCATTATAAATGAATCTGGAGATGCTTGGAGACATGGAAGAAGTGCAGGGTGGTAATATATATATATATTTTTTTTAAGTTTGCTAGCATGAAGTTTTGCCTAATACAGATGCAGGCATTCACTTCCATGTTTTCTCCTTGGCAATCTTGTTTATTTTATTCAGTCAAAATAGAAGGAGCAGAGAAACTTTTCTGTTTGTTAAGTTTAATTCTTAAATTTAAAAAAAATCAGAAATGGAAGAAACAAATATGACTCTGTCAAAGTCTGCAAAAAACCTAAATGAAAGTTTCTGTGTTTGTTTTTTTGTCTTTTATGTAGTTGCTTCCAAAATCCGTTACCTTCAGGAATACCACAACCGGGTTCTCCACAATATTTACCCTGTGCCCTCTGGAACTGACATTGCAAATACTCTGAAATACTTTTCTCAGACGTTATTGAGGTAAGTTTTAACTAATGCTCTTGAAGAAAAAAGAGCTAAAGAATTGTAGGGGGTATTGATTGGCTTTGAATTGGTCGCAAGATTTAATGAGTCAATGCTCAGACAAAAAGAGTCAGAGCATAATTGAAGAAAAAATGGTATAAATTAATCTTTTCAGTGGCTGTTGCCCAATTTGCCCAGTTAAGCCCCCTTACTGAGTGACTGATTCTAAAATAAGCTTGGTTGATTATGCATTTGCTTGGCCCTCCTAAGACTTAGCTGAACGCACAAACATGCTGAACTTGTGAAGAATGGAGTTTGTGACCTATGAAGTTTTAGATGGGTGTACTCATGACCTCCTTGACAGTCCTCATGCCCCAGAATCCTAGAGTGACGAGCCAGACGAGCAGAACTAGGTTATTATTGTGCCATTGTTCAGCTGACTGTCAGGTTCGGGTTCTGGTTCAGTCCCTTAGAACAACAGGAGTAGACACAAAGTTCGTTTACAGATCTGGATTTGGATGGCAACAACAGGTCAGGATTGTTCTGACCCAGGGTTTTGATTTATTCTAATATTTAGTTATAACATGCAGTACTAAATACCATGTGATTACAGGATACATTATGGATAGAAAATACTACCTGTTGCCTTGCTAAAAAAAAAAAGGAAAAATTACGAGACTTTATTAGGGATGATATACATTCCACAGTGCTTCCTAGTGGATTCATATTTTCAAATTGCTTTTAAAATGGCTTTTGACCACAAAGAGGTGATTATTATCTGCCCAGATTTTGGCTGGCACTAGTTTTCACATCCAGAAAAATGCAGTTAAAACTGCATTTCTATGCATAGCTTCCTGATTTATACCTGGAAAGATTGTCCCTAGTAGTTTGGAAATAAAATGATTTGCCTTATTTGAGGAGGAAATATTAACAAAATACAATTTACCCATACATTTGTACATGTACCTCTATGATGTATACAAGTTGAGAAGCAAGAATTTAAACTTGAGAGAATGAGAAAAGTTCATTCTAAAAGTGAAAGAGCCTGAGATGCATCAAAATTCTTGACCCTGTTTATAAGAAGGAAAGACATAGAAATAATTTTCGGTGGAACATCTGTTTGCAGCAAACTTTAAAACCTCTCATTTGCTTTTGAAATTTTCAAGAGCAGAATTGTTTGACCACTGAAATTTGTTTCCTTCCTCATTTAGAGTGTTGAAGAAACTTATGGCAACCTGGAGGACTTTTTTTTTAAAGATTAATAAATTGAATTTTGCCTTATTATGTTGCAGCAGTGGGAAAAAAGTGTTCAAAGAGCCACTAAAGATACCTCTGAAATGTGGCTCTGTTCCCACATCAGGCTGTTATGATGGATTATTTGCACAACACATACTTAAATCGTATTTAAGTAGGGTTATGTATGACAAACATTTAAGCCTCTGCTTAAATACTGTGAGCCTTTAATCTGTTAAAGCAAGAAAGTTGGACTTGATTCTCAACATTTGCTCTTTTAGCTGTAACTACCAAGTGCTATAATGAGATATGTTTCTTTTTGGTCAGAAATTCACTGAGTCAGGATAGATTTAGAGTCTGCCACTTAAAGAAAGCATCTTTATACTACTCTGTTGTCTTCACCTTTCTAAGCAGTACAGGTGACACGTTCTGTGTGATAAATTCTTCGCACTCCAGGAGCAGTGATGTTTCTGGGCTTACTGAAAAAGCTTTATACTTAGCACCTTTGAGAGCAGATCAGAAATCAGGGCAGCAATTGCACAACTGAGCAACTCCATTTTTTTATTTCATGTTCAGAATGGGACTGAACCAAAATCCTGTTGTTTATAATGCTGAACCTCGTGGGTTAGAAGTCATACTTGTATCTGATACCCAAGTCTACACAAGTGGCTTTGTCCTTCATGATCTGAGATCTGATCAGCCTCAGAACTAAAAAGGTATGAGAAATTAAAGCCAAGACTTGAATCTAAATTTAAGTGGACTGATTTCTGATACTCAGCAAGGTCAAATTCACATTCTAAATCCCTGTAACTGGGGAGTTTGAACTGTGGATCAAAGCCTGAGTGCTATGGCTGAACCAGTATAAGTTTATATACTTGCTGATCCTAAGAGAGAAGCTGGATAAAAAAGCAAAACAACACACCCTGTATTTAGTGTGACAGATGGAAAGAAGGAAACTCCCACCCACTGCGTGCAGATCTCTGCGAGATTTACCCTAAAACTAAACAGACTGGTTAAGAACCTTTCTGAAGAGCATGTTCAGAAATTTCTTTGAATATTTTGCATGCCAAGTCTCCTTTCTACCTCCTACACTGAGACTCCATTGTACAAGGTTTAACATCAATGATAGAAGTACATGGTGGAGAATAATCTTTCTAGCTTCACACCAAACATATGCAATGAATTTGGGCTGCTAAGAGAATGTTGATCAAACAGTAGCAAAAATGCCCATTGATATCTGGAGGTTTTAGGTTGGTTGTCATCATCTAATATTTTAAAATAACTTTAAAAATGTTTCCCAGTTTATCAACTCTCCTTGCAGCTGATTTTTTTTAGGACAAACAATTCTTGATGAACATATGTAGTCATAGAAATAATGGAGGAATGGTGATTAATCAGGTTTTACTGTTTATTACAATTTTACCTTTCCATGTTATGGACACGTTGGCTGTGTTCTTTTCAGTGGGACATGCCCACTGTTTTGAATGACATTGATATCTGGTGTCATTTTGCTAGCTAAAGATGGATTGCACAAGGGATTAATTTGCTCCTTTGCTCTGTATGCAGCCTTCATAAATTACAAGTTTGGGGGGAGGGGACAGATGTGAAATGGCTGAAAAAAAAATTCCTTATTTCTATGAACAAACATCACATAAAATCACCATACACAATGCATAGCACATTGATTCATTTAGTTCTTCTTTAGTTTTCTCTTTGGGACAAACATTTCTTTACATTACAGCATGAATTTGTTTCATGCCCTGCTCATTTTCAGTGTTTCCTCCCTCATTTGAGGAATGATCTAAGGCTTAATAAACATTTTGGGGAAGGATTTATTCTTTCACATTTCCCTGAAGAAAATTCTCCATATGTATTTCTAAATAAAACATTTTACATAAGAAATAGTTATAAATGCCTTGGTGGCTAACTAATGATCAAGCTTGTTTTGCTGCCTTGGTGAGATGTAATTCTTTTGTAGGCATTCTAGGAAACCTTTCCAGGAAGGCAGTACTTTTGGGATAGATTTGTAGCAAAGATATACACATCTTGAAACGAGCCTTGGTAGCTTTGTCCCTTGTCACAGAGCAAGTTCAGTATGGAGTAAGTTCAGTATGGAGTTATGATTTGCAGACATTCCAAATTCTCAGTACTTGGTTTGAATGTAAACAGAAGCAAAGTGCTGTTATTGTGTCTTGGTCTTAAGAGACTTCCTAGATTTTCAGTTTTGACACTTCTGTTTATTACTTTTAAAAATATGGGTCAGGCGGGTCAGGCAAAAGCCTGTGTCTGAATTTTTTTTTTTTTTTAATAAATCTGGTGTGATTCCAGCTGGAATTTAGTTCTGATCTTATTATTGTTGAACAGAAGGATGCCCTGCTCAAGATACAAGCATGCTTTGGCTTCTAATCCATAGATGGGCCGTAGCTCCATGTAAAAAGGAAGGATTAATATTCTTTCTAGAAATAAGTGCACTTGAAGTGATGTTTTGGCAAGTAAAGAGATGGGTAATTGGTATCACCTGTTGGTAGACAAGAAAGGAATATAGTGTAGTACCTCCATATCTCTAAACATGAGCTGCAAATTATGGCAAATGAACATCAAGCAAATTAAAAGGAATCAGCACTCTGGTAATTGCTTTTTAAAGTCATACTAGATCTTAGGTGATTTTCTGATACAATTTCATAAACACTGCCATGACAGTCACCATGTTTCTTGTACTGGACGTTGGGTAACAGAACAAAAATACTCTGCCAAATATGTAAGGAACAATAAAAAAGGAAAAAAAAAAGTATGTAGTTTCTTAAAACAGACTGAGCCTGCCACCTCTGACTGCAAGTGTGATGCGATAGTAGCCACTTGGCGTAGAACTGTTTTTGTAAAAATGTTTTATATATGTGGCAAATGAATGGCACCTTCTCTTGTAAGCACCTTAGCAGGAGTTTGGCTTGTTTGTGTAAATTGTTGAATTGACTTGGAAGTAAGATGTATCTTTGCTAAGGTGATTATATGATGGGGATTTCTGTACTGTTAAAGAGAACAGAGGTTTCCAGAAGTGCTCCCTCTTGGCATAACTCTGCTCTTCACGGCTCAGTGGAAATTTTGATGTTACTGACTTGTCTTTTGTAAGTTTTAACACTGACTTTGGGAACAGAGTTAAACCAACAGCAACTGCTTTTGGAAATCCCAACCACTGAGAGGTGCAAAATGTGCTTAAAAAAAAAAAAAGGCGCATTGTGTGTGGTTTAATATATTTAAAAGGTGTATTATATTTTATAGGCACATATGAAGATTATGAACTAACCCTATAATTGCTTGATAACTAAACTATAACACTGCTTAAGTGACAATTTATTTCTATTTAAAATAGTGGGGTTTATTTTTTTTAAAAAATAATTAGATTAACATGTTTACAACCATGTTTGCAACATTCTTAAAGTGACATAACAAGCTGGTTGACGTATAGCCTCTATTTTGATTCCCACTAAATCCTTTTTATTTTTTGAAATTATCTCTCCTTTAATTTATAGTGAGTTTTGTTGAATAATAACGTAAGTAACAGCAGGAATGTATGGTAACATACTGTCTGATCTGCAGTTACATAATTGATCTTGCTTGCTTAGCCCTTAGATTTTTGAAGGTAACTATTTACCTAAGGAGTGTTTGTATTCATAAAGTAAAATGTTTCCTCCCTAAACATGGGCAAAATTAAAAACACACATAAACAACCATTATCATTAGCTCACAAACATATGCCAAAGACCATCTACTATATATTATTTTATAACTTTTCCAAATGTAGTTTAGTTAACATTTTAGAAATATTATATTATTTCTAAATCCATGTGCCTGTTTAAACTTCATTATCTCAAATGATACTGAGTGAGTGGTCATGAAACAGTATCATAAAATACATACAGACATTATTTTAATGCAATAAACATGTGATTTTTTAAGACTATCTTAACAAACACACATGTTTATTCTTTGCTAAAACATGTTTCTGCAAGTGCCACACCTATATTTTGCATGTTTTCAGTCAGTTGGCTCAAAAGATTGTAGGGGGAAAAAAATAAATCTCTCAAAATCTTCAGAATCTCAGAGCGAAATACCAGCCTATTTTGACACAGCTATTTTTCCATAGCAAACAGTTTTAATTCTCAGAATTTTTCTTAACTGTGAAACATGGGTAGGGCACTGAAACATGCATTTTTATATTTTTGCTCCTTATGAACCAGATAACACATGAGATGCAATGAAATTTTCCTAGATGTCAATTTTTAATTCCCTTATCTTGAAGCATGAAAGTAAATGGTTGCTAGATTTGTAGATACACTGGTTTTGGTAGTGATTGCATCTTATGTGGGATGTATCTGGTCTTTTATTATTTGTTTTATAGTGTCATTTCAATGTAATGTGCTGTTCTTTGTGTCTTTGTTGTCTCTTTTTTTTCTTTGTCCCCCCAACAGCATTTTGTCCCGCACAGGGAAGAAGGAGAATCAAGATGCCTCCAATTTGACAGTGCCCATGACCATGTGTCTTTTTCCTGTGCCATTCCCACTCACCCCATCTCTAAGACCACAGGTCAGTTCCATCAACCCTACTGTTACTCGCTCCCTCCTTTACAGCGTCCTGCGAGATGCTCCATCTGAACGTGGCCAGCAAAGTCGTGATGCTCAGTTATCAGACTACCCATCTTTGGACTATCAAGGACTTTACGTGACACTGGTGACACTGCTGGATCTAGTTCCCTTGCTACAACATGGTCAACATGGTAAGCAGGCCCTTGAACCCTTCCAGTATGCTTAACTTCAGTGCTGTGAATCCGTGAGTGATGATATGCAGTAGAAGAGATGGGCCTAAGCTGACCTGGATCTGGAATTCAAATCTTCTGGGATGTGTTTATATCCAAGTGTTTGGTTTGACTTTCTTAAATAAAAGACTTTTTTTTGCTAACTGTGGATTTGAGTTTGAATTCTGAGGTTGTCTGATTTTTAGTGATATGCTGGTGGTATGTAACTAAAATACAATGGTCTGTAACAAAAATTAGACAGATGTGTCTAAAAATATCCAGATTTTGGACTTGAATCTGCTGGGATAACTTCAGACTGTCTTTTTGGGGTGAATCTCTTAAAAAGGCACGAAGAGCTTGCCAATGTGTATCTGGCCTATAACAAATATACAGATTGAGTGTTTTGGTGAAGGTCCATCTCTAAACAGAATATAGTATATATCTAATTGAAGAAAAAACATGGTAATTGTGCTTTGAGATGGCTTTAAAATATTCCTGTGTAAAAGGATGGCGACATCTTTGTCTGACTCACAGAAAAGCAATATTGTCTTACGTTTTGAATTAGTTATTTGCAAGCTTTTTTTGTGACTGTGTTGTATTTGTACTGTTTTCCCTCAAGTTCTTCATCTGTCTGCTTCTTAATCTTTAGGCTTTCCATACTGGGATTCAGTAGCCCAGTATTCTCCCTTTGTTACATTAGCCAAATATTAATTTTCACTGTGGTATCAGGAACTATTAATTACATAGTTCAGTATAGGAAGATTGTTGTCAATCTGATAACAGTGCTGAAATTCTTTAGGAGAAAAGTTATGTCTGTTAAATGCTGAATTCCTTTTGAGCTGGCAACAGCATGTTTGAATCAAAGAGCACTGCAGTATGAAGAAGTATGATCTCGCAAAAGTGGGGCTCCCAGCAAGTGGTAGATTTGTTGACTTACCTTCAATTTCTAGAAATTTTGGAGTTAATTATCAGAACAGTCTTTTCCTAAGTAGATAACATGGTGATAATTAACAATCAATGGAGACCTGTAAAGAAAAAATAACACTGAGCGAACACAATGTCTCTCCTTGCATGGTTTTCCTCTCCTTAGTCAGGTTATGTTGCTGTGTCACTTGACATCCTAATGGGCAATCTGGGACATGGTCTCACCAGAGTAAGGAAGACACTCTGGGAGTAATTACCAGTGGCTCAGCAGCTGGAAGGGGATACCAGTGGGAAATCTTACAAGAGTCTGTGCTGGGTCTAGTGTTATTAAATATTTTAATTTTTTTTACTTAGCTTATAGAATTGAGAGAACACTTTGATTTGCAGATGTTATCAAGATGTCCTTTATGTGAAGGATATGTCATCATTCAGAGTAATTGTAGCAAATTGCATTCTGTTTTGAAACATCTTCAAAGGAGAAATATGAAATACTGTGTTTAAGTGGGAGAAATCAAAGGAAATGGGGAAAATACTAGCTTGCAGCTGTACTGCAGAAAGATCTGGTGTTCACGGTAGAACAGAGCAGACCATAACTCACCAATATATTAATATTATTCTAGCAGTAAGTAAACAATTTTTTTGTGTATGAGACACCAAAGCATTATGCTTATTATTCTAACAGCCCTACCATGGCCTCAGGTGGAGTAAAATTTTCAGATTTGTCCATCTAACTTCAAGAAAAACATAGAGTATTTGGGATGAGTCCAGGAAGAAGAAACAAGAATGAATTGAGGTCTAGGAAATGTGAACAGTGGGGAAAAACAGAAAGAACTTAGTATGTCTAGCTTAGAGAAAAATGGAAGGAAGATATGATTATCATATGCAAATATGTAAATGTTACTGTGAGGAGAAATGAACTAAACCAGTCTATTTGTGGTTACAGTTAATTAGGATAAGAAATGTCAGCAAGCAAAATTTTTTTTAAAAAGAAGGTCAAAAGAAGGTCTTTTTATGATAAAAATAATTATGATGAATTGACAGGAGAAGGAGTGAACTGTCTTGCAGATTTTTAAGAACAGTTTAGATAAATATCTGCCAGGAATAATTTGGTTGACTCATGCTTGGGGCAAGGGGAGGTCACTTGCTATTTTTATGAATTTGTGTGTGGAGAATTACATTTTGCAATACAACTTGTTATTTATTTCTTCCTCAGCCTAGTATTTGACTAAAAAAAAATATATATTTTTTTTATCAGAACAATCAATGTTGTTTGGGTAAGTACAACTGCTGTGCTAGGCAATCCTGAGTTTCGGCCCAATCAGATTATAAAAGAGTCTGTATTTAGCTGAGAAATATGAATTACAAGAGAGAAGCACTCTCTAGCACTAGAGGTCTAGTCAGACCCTTGCATAGAAGACTTGCCAGAACCACTGAAATGGAGAGCCAGTTTTTAATCTTACTATGACCCGGGATGTTTACGGCTACAGATGTCTCTGCACGTTACAGAGACAGTTCTACATTGCACTGGTTTTACAGATGAGACTGAAGGCCTGTGTAATGTACTTAAGGCTGGGGAGTAAGTAACAAAAGGAGAAAGGCCTTCTGATGTATTTGGATCATCATACAGGTTGAAACTTGGGGTTCATTGAGTGCTGTAACCTTTGTCAGAGGGTTATGGGCACCAGCTTAATTCCTCATTTGGGAGAGAGTGTAAAGATTCCACAGGATGGCACAGATACATAATAAATTGTCCCTTCCCTTTGGATCTTGAAATGTTGTGCAGTTATTAAGTATCCTTTCTGAAGACTTATACTATGATAATAAGTATAGAAATTCATGATAAATATTCTTTTTCTTTTAAACCTTGGCCATTTTTGACCTCAAAGGCTTCCCAGGAAATCAAGATCTGTAGTTTAATCATGTGTGGTTTGAAAAATGCAGTGATGCTTCCTGTAGTCAGTATGTGTGGGGTACTTTGCAGCACTCTTGATGGTAATTAAGATAAAACCCTTATTTTAATATGACTGATAAAGACTAGAATGCTTTTTGCAAAAGCTGGCCTTTCAATACAACATACATTTCAAATTCTGATTCTAGTAACATCTCTGCTTAAATACAAGCCATTGTATGTTAATCACTCTATGATTAAAGTCAATATTGATTTAAAACTATTATTTTATTGGTTGTAGTATTCATATTCCCTTCAGACTCTTCTGATTAGTGTTCAACAGCTGTTTCCCTCAACTTAGGAGGGGCTTAAAAATTATGAGTGAAGTCACTTGCCTATGGTGATTAGCTTCCCAAATTATTTTGAGATGAAAGCTTGAATTTAAATGTAATTTATTTTTATAGATTTGTAAACAAAAAAGTACCTAGTCATAATTACTTTTTCATTGTAATGATTCTGTATTTTTTTTCATTTTATTCAACAGATCTTGGGCAATCAATTTTTTACACTACTACATGCTTACTTCCTTTTCTCAGTGATGATATTTTGAGTACTTTACCCTATACAATGATTTCAACACTAGCTACCTTTCCTCCATTTCTGCACAAGGATATTATAGAGTATCTCAGCACATCTTTTCTGCCTATGGCTATATGTAAGTAGAACAAATAGTATTGTTTTGTCTTGGTGCATAATAGTATCAGACTGTAGGAGTCAAAGCTGGGTCTGTCATAGTATTATAATGGGACATCAGTCTACTGTATATATGCAAAATAATTTCTTGTGACTACTTTTCAAAGGGAAATAATTCCATAATTTGTATTTATTTATTATGCTATGTTTTTGTGTGAATTCTTCCTTCATTTAAGGGGTGAAGTTCACCTTATTTAAGAAATACCAGGTTTTCAGACCTGTAGAACTTCCGGTGCCAACAGTGGGAGTTTTGAATACAGAAACAATGGGCAAACTGCTCCTGAAATTAATAGATGCAATAGCAACATGTGTAACTTTTGCATCTGGACTATATCTGGAAGTACAAGTATGATTCTTCTCAATGTAATGATGTTGTGATGAATTTCTGATTTTTCTTTGTCTTTTCTACACTTTCTTTCTTAAGTTCTGTACTAAATAGCTGTGCCTGTGTCTCCTATCCCCAAGTGTTAAGATTGAATTTGATGGTGCCTACCTTTTCTCCTCTTTCGTTTTTCTTCCCCTCCCTGAGGATGTCATGTGATTACTTAATTACATAGTCCTTGAACAATGTGGATCCTAAGGTGTGTTTTGGGCGGTCATCCATGTACCTGATAAAAAACTTGATGGGATTTCAGTAGTAACAAGAAACGTAACCATATTCTGCAGATGGAAGCGTTAGGGTCAATATTAAGTCAGTTTTAACCAACAGGCCTTTTACTGTGTGGGATCAAACACTGGAACAGTTTGCTAGAGTAGTTGCAGATTCTCCATCCTGGTACATGCTCAAAGCACAACTGGTCCTGAGTACCTGCTCTAGTTACTTTTCTTTGAGTAGAGGGGTCAGACAAGATGATCTCCAGGGGTCCCTTTTAACATGAACTGTTCTGTGAGTCTGTGAGAATGTCTCCTACTTACTCTGTATTCCAGACCTTTATGGAAAAACATGAACAACTTTTGTATAGAGATCAACACTGCTGTCATTTAAGCATGTAGAAGATGCTGAAAGAAGCATGGTGCAGTGTTGAGATTTAGATTTTATGTAAACTTATCACATATGTTTTCTGACTCGACCAGTCAATGATCTTGGAAAAAATCCCTTACCTGTCCTGTACCTCATTTTTCCCATATAAAATAGTAATTGTAATTAGACACTGTATTGAGGTTTTCTCTGTTACCTTTGACAGGTCTAATGACAGTATGCGGATGAATATTGCCAAGATATAAGTCATACATATGTGCAATATAGCTCCTCTTCTGGTTAAGACCATAATGCTGCATTAAACAACTCTTTTTTCCATTAGTGCTATCTGTTAAAGAGCAGCTGGAGTTGGTGACTTATCCTGTCTGTCCTCAGATCTGTAGAACTATTCCTCAAAATAACTGGTTGAGCCAAATGCTTGGTTTACTTAAATAGATACTGTTCCCGAACTGCCCTTGACAGAGATTGCATTCGTGCATTTGCATTTGTCACGCTGCCTTTCTCCTCAAACAGTTTTGGTGAGATCTCTGTATGTAACCAGTCTGCTGCATTTTAAATTTGGCTTCTAGTAGTGTCCTACTTTTTTTGCTGATGGCCACATTTTAATTGCCCAGTTGGAGCCGCTGAGTATTTTTCAATTTAAATCCATACAAGTAGACCTTGCTGTAGTAATTTGGGGGGCTCTTATTTGTGTGGATGAGATTCGAAAACAAAAGTGCAATGAAGAGAGCCATAGTACTGCTGGATCATGTGGAGAACAGAAAGAAATTCTCCATTTTCCCTTCCCTTCTTTTTTTCTGGTTGAGTGCTCTTTTAATTGGTGTCCTAGTCTTTCCCCACTGACAATTATATGCTCCTTTACAAGGCGAGTGCAGAACCTCTCCTTCCTCTAGTGTTCAGCTGTGATTTAAACTGAAAGGGAGGATTCAAGAGATTGTGTAAGCAGTTGGAGAGCCAGATGGGAGGGATGAAAACAGCTCACTGAGCTGGTAGCTACAGTTCTGTGCTTCTATCCCAAATGCTTGGTATTTGGGTCCTGGCAGCCAGGCTTGGGAAAGTACTGTGAGGATGGAAAGATATATGCCACATCTCTGTGTAGGAGGTTGCCTTCAGAGACGTATTGCCCTGTAATAGTTCAGCAAATAAACACCTACACTCTGCAGGGTTTTTCCAAGTATACCATTTAATAGTAGCCCACTTCATAGGAGACCAGAAGGAACTCCGGCCACTTTCTGTGTGAGGTCAAAGTTGCAATGTAGCTTAGCTACAGTGCTACTGTTTATCATTATCTTGGCACAGTTCACATAACAGTGGGGACTAATGTTTCTGGTATGTAGCTGTGACTTGAGCTCATACCATGTGCTCCCGAGAAGTGCTCTGCCATACACCTGCAGCTATCACCAGCCCCAACCCTTCGTCAGGATGCCTCAGCAGCAGGCTTTCCATTTTGTCTCGATTCTTTACCCTCCAGTTCCTTTTCACCCTTCCTACAATCCAAGGCTTAGGTGGACTTGGCTGTGTAAGTAATGTTATTTTGATCAGTCTGTGGGTTCTGAAGGAGAGTGCCTGAGAAGATAACTGTCTGGTTAATGTAGCTCTGGGAATGAAATCTTACTGATCTGGAAAACCAGGTGTGCGCTCTGTGAATCAATATCTAGTCATCTTTCTCTTTCACCAGAAAAGGTGGAATACAGAAAGTTTCTAGGTTTTTAGGTTTTTTGTTTGTTTGTTTGTTTTTGTTTTTTTTTTTAGGTTTTTTCTTTTATTTTTTTCCCTTTTTCTTTATTTCTTTGGTTTTGTTTTCATGACATGGTACCTTAGGAATTTTATTTGTATGTGTTGAAAACAGTTACATGCTTTTGTCACCTATGACAATAGAAAATTTATATATTTTTTGCCCTTTCTTTTAAGTGGGATCCTCAAAAAGAGAAGGTGTTCCAGCACATGTCAATCTGTCTGCATCATCGATGCTAATGATTGCAATGCAGTACACATCAAACCCAGGTATGTGTAAACATGCAACATGGTATCATTCTTTCTAAGACTATCAATCAGGAAGAATTGTCAAATGCAATCAGAAAAGTTTAGATGATGGGAAAAATCTGTGTCATTATCCAGCACAGGATGAACAGTAATTGATTTTAGTGAAAAATGGAATTTCTGAACATCATGCTGGAAGTAATCATTATGTGGATAAGAGATCTCATTGTGATGAAGAAATAGGATTTTGCCCAGGATTGGAGATTCTGGTCTACTCTTGTTTGACATCAGAAAATAATGTTAATATATATAACATCAGTATTGGAGAGAAATACCACTTACCTTGACTATAGGAACTCATAGTAACAGTTTGTCTTATACTATGATTCATCTACCATCAAGTTCACAACTGGTACTATCTGTTAAAGAAAACAGGTAATGCTGGCTGCAGGTTCAATGGAACGATAATGAATTTAAATGTAATCATGAGTATCTAAACACAAGTCCAAAGCCATTCTCTCTCACGGAGACACAGTCCCAGTTAAATCAGTGGGATCACATAAACAAATTGAAACAAAATTTAACCCCAAGGAGCTGTTACATTACGTGATAGTCAGCTATCTCTTGTTTTATATAGATGGGTAGATGGTGTGTATGTGAGGTGTCACATCATGACATATACTTCACACAGGTAAATAAAAGCAGCACACCTTTCTTAAAAACTACTTGCAGAAGTCAGTTTTTTTCATGAAATGTTCTGGTTTTTTTTTTGTAAATTCCATGTTCAAACCATCTGAGAAAAACGTTGCCCTGTGGTTTTTGGGAAATCAAGCATGTAAAGTAGTTCATTTGGCTCTTGTGTTTGTTTGGTGCAGAGTGGCTCCTGTAGCCTTTGGTATTCAATGTATTGTTACATGTGACTCCTATTGTTGCCTCAAGATGAATGAAAAGATACCCATTTACATTGTGGCGGAGGGATAAAATTTAAATGAATCATCAGGTATTCTTCAACTAGATGTGTTTGAAAAAGATCTCCATTGCTGTACAAAAAGCTGTACACTCATGATAATCAACTTACTGCATTTCTTAACAGAAACAAGTTACCAATATTCAATTTCTAATATTTTATGATGACTGTCAGGGCAATGATTCTTTAGCACTTTAAAATAAAAAATAATTGAATAGAGTTTTGGATGGACAAAGCAAAGCCAATCAGCTAATTAAATAATTTCTGTTACCTGAGTTTCTATTTACATATTAAGACTATACTGTCTCTTTTCTCTCAGTGTATCACTGTCAATTATTGGAATGTCTCATGAAATATAAGCAAGAAGTATGGAAAGTAAGTTTATGATCATATATACTTTGTGGAAATGACTGTATTTGGGTAACCATGAAAACCAGATGGCTTGAAAATTGAACTGACTGTATGCCAAGAAGTTATAAATGATCTTTATATCCAGTCCTCCCTCTGGATTATGGAGAGGAAGGACCCTCTAATTTCTAGTTACTGTCTAGAGACAGTTCCATGTTTTGTGGAACAGAGCTCTGTTTCCTAAGTACCATGTGGTTGTGGCTCCAATTAGCAGAAATTTTAGTAACTAGCAGTCTTCTCAGTTCATGTGGGACTGGATTTTTACGAGAACTATTTGTGAGTATTGTCATCATCTGAATCTGCTCTGGATTCAGTTCTTTATCTATATAGCACCTCTTTGCTCCATGACTATATAGGGGGTTCATTCTGCTCTGTTAGTACACTGCAGGGTGGGTGGTAGCTGTTGCATGCTCTGATCAAAGTCAGAAGAGCTGAAGTTAGTCATCTAATCTGTCTGTAAGAACTGCAAAGGAAGTTTGGTAGGGCATGAAATGTATTAATTTTGTGTGTTCAGATGTCTTTGAAAACAAGGACTATTTTGAATTGTGGTTTGTTACCTTGCAAAAATAAACACTTTGTACATGTCTTTCCTTAGGATTTGCTATATGTGATAGCCTATGGACCATCTCAAGTTAAACCTCCAGCAGTACAAATGTTATTTCACTATTGGCCCAATTTAAAACCCCCTGGGGCAATCAGTGAGTACAGAGGACTGCAGTACACAGGTCAGTGCAGATGGTTTTGTATAGGCCAAAAGAAAGAAATGATCAGAAGTATGTTAAAGTCACATATTTACAGTTCTATGATGTATTTTGAATTTTTTTGTTTGATAAGTTGTACTTTCATAAGTATTCAATATCTGTTTATCTGCATTTTCAAAAGATGTTATGAAAAATAAAAACTGAGATCGTGGCTAGTAAATACGTTGTCTTACTCCCAATATTAACTAAACCAGAACAGGAGAAGGAACAGGAAATACTCTGTTTGTTCCAAGTGGTCTGTGAAGCTGCTGCCTTGGCCTTACAATGGTTCTGGTTTATGTTCCTTTCAATTATTGCTTTGTTTGCTTTTGTTCTGCCAGCTGCTAACACTGCTGCTGTTGCTAAGACTCCTTATCTGGCTGTTACTGTCAAAAAAAGTCAGGTGATGTCAGGTGCAGTCAGTATAATGGATATGTTCTCAAGGTTGATTATGAGATGAAAATGAGAGACAAACTCAGCAATGCAGCTGGAGCTGAGTAGGTGGATGGTACAAAGTCTGCTGTCTGCCAAACTCCCAGTGGTACTGATGGGACAGTGCTGCTAGAGGGAAGACTGTCCATTCATGACTTGCTTTTACCTGCGTATCTGTCTCAACCTGTTTCAAATAACCTCTGTCATATGGCATATGTTTTTTTCACTTTTAAAATTTCTGGACCAAAATATGACATTTTAAATTATAAAAATGAAGGGTTAGAAGACCCCCTAGACCAACTCAAGTGCATCCTGAATGTTCCTGTTAGAAGTTTGTCTGATCTGTTCTAAAGCTTTCCATTGAAGGGTTGATAGGTTTTCATGACGACTTTTTAAAAAGAAAAATCTTCATGTACTGCTCTGCATCACTTCTATGCAAGCAGGTCTGTAAACTAAGCATGATATTCCATCTGAACTGTTACTAACACTGGATAGACTGGATTTTTTTTAATATATATAAGTTTTTCATTAATATATCCCAGAATGGGATGAGTATTATCTGCAGTTGCATAGCATTTTGATGTGGGGGCAACCTGTAGAGCATCCAAATGTTGCCACTTGAGCATCCCTTTGTTGTTTACTTCTTGTTATTACAAAACTAAGGCTCCTTCTGTCGCTGGACTAGTTTTCCTTTGTTATAGTTGTGTTTTCATTTTGCCTGGGAATGTTACTGAATTTACTCAGCTACTCCTACCATCCTGCTCCTGGAGTGGAAGGATATTTAATTAATCAAGGTGTCGGTGAGATGAAGAAGGGTCTGCAACAGGAATGTCTGTGTCTTACTTTTTCCATTTCTTCACTGAGTCCATGGTTCATTTCATTATATCTTAAATAAGTCAGTAGGCATGTATGTTCAAGTTGTTTATTGTAATTATTAAGCCTCCTGAGGAATGGCTATTTGTGTAGTACTCATGTTTGTATAGTACTTACTACAAGAGCATCTTGTTCTCAATTGATATCACTAGACGCAAAGAATATAAATATCTCTTCTCCATTTATTAATCAACTGTGTTTTGGTTTTGCAGCCTGGAATCCTATCCATTGCCAGCACATTGAATGCCATAATGCAATTAACAAACCAGCTGTGAAGGTACTGCTGTTACTTTGGGGGGTCAAACCCAACTATCTGGGGGTTGGGAGGTTGCACTTTTACCCCAGCCATATGCTGTGGTTTTGTGCAGGTGACCAAGAGCAGGAGCTAAGGGAACAGCAAAGCCTGTTGAGACCACGGGTGTCAGACCTTTGTGAATATGTTCTTTGGCTGCTTAAAGCAAGATGAGATATTCACTGCAACTACCATGGGCCAGATCTTGAAATTAAACATGGGGATGGTGGTAGAACACTTTATAAAATTCTAAGCTGGTTCCTGGCTAATCCATGTAAATATTTTCCTGAACATGTTTATGTGTATAAATATGTGCACAAATATTACTGTATACAGGAAACATTATTTCAATTACATAGGTACATGTTCACCTTGGTATCTTGACTGAGGTCATACAATGCACCTACTCTGATTGTGATCCTTTGCTTGAAATGTGTCCTAAAGCAAATAGCAAAAAAGCTTTACTTACCTCTTCTGCAGCCCTGTTGAGGGAGGTAAATTGTATCTTTACACACAGAGAAAAAATGCAAAAGGGTTTGACCAGGATCACAACACAATTTGATGGCAGCAGCAAGAATACATCCCGAGTCCAGAGCATATTACAGTTAGGTGTACTAATTAATTGATTTGTATCTAGTTAAGTATGTAGACACAACCAATTTTTCTAGCATCAATTCATATACTAACATAATTTCTTTAGTTAAACAGTTCTTCAGTGAGCCTTTTCTGCAGGTTCTGATACTGACAGGGCATAATGGTGATACCTATCTCAAAAGTCCTGGAAGAGACCACCTTCCTGCCTATTCCAGTCATTCTCAATAATCCCTCGTTTATAGGAAAAGTGCTGAAAGGTGTTGCTTCATGTTGAAGTGATCGCTAAATTCAGACTAATAACTCAATAAAGCGAGATGTCAAAAAAGTACAGTTCCAAGCTTTGCAGATGAAATACTTGAATATTTTTGAACGATCTCTTATCTTCATTTTGACAGAACCAGTCTTGATCAGTTGTCACTCAGAAAAATGCAGCCTGTTTTGTCTTGTAGAGATGAATGTAAATTTGGTTAACGAAAATGAGAAACATTCAAGGACACATTTTTCTTTGTAAATGAGGTCTTGCACTTGAATGGATTAAGCAACATTTTGATTAAAGTGGTTAAGATATTGTGTATGCATACTACTGTTCAATGTTTCCTTAGTAGTACAGAACACTGACAAATATGTATGTAACTGGCTATTAACTGTAACTGTTTTCTGTAACTGACTAATGTGAAAGAATAAAAGCTAATGCAAGACAAAGTCTGGACCTATGTTGCCAAGGGAACTGTGAGTCTTTGTTCTGTCACTGCAGTTGTGCTGTATATTAACAACTGTGATGACTGAAAATTAGATTTTGCTGGAAGAGGCGTTACTGAGAGAGAAAAATCCAGACTTTTACATTACCTTCTCCTAAACAATGGAACCTCTAAGCGACTATGTCTTTGGGTGGAAAAAAATAAATTAGAAGTCTATAATGAGTATGCAATGTGAATATGTAACACAACGTACCTGTCTTTCAGACAGTGATAATACTGATACCGAAGGATGTCCTATTTCTTATAGGCTCTTATTTTTCATGTAGATCCTTCTCTTTTTTAGAAATAATTTGAGATCTTGTGTGCCACATGCTGAGTACCCTCTTTCAGAATGTTGCTCTGAACACATATCAGAGCTGTGTTACATTGTATGTCCTAGCATTAATGCTTTGAACTTTTTCAGTGGGTTTCAGTGAACAGGTGTCTTAATTCTTTTCCTTCTCTGTTTTTCAGATGTGCATTGATCCATCCTTGTCTGTGGCTTTGGGTGATAAGCCACCTCCCCTATATCTTTGTGAAGAATGCAGCCAGAGAATTGCAGGGTAGGTAAGCTAAGAGCTGGAAAGTGATCAAGTATCATCAGACTCCAGAGTTCAGAACTCTGGGGTTTTGCCTAATTTTATTATGATTAGCGTATACTTTATATAGATAAACCTGATGAAATATATGGAGCACACTGCCATTTGTTATGAATAAGGATTGCAGAAATTTATCTCACATGATTAGCATTTGCACCTAGCTTAAACAGAAGTGAATTTTGAAGTTGAGATCTCTGAATGAATAGATACTGTGGGATGCATTGACTATAACAGGGGAACCTCATTATTGTACAAGCTGCTGCTTATGAAATGTCTTTTGTCCTCATCCATTAGTTGCCATTAAAAGCAAAACGTTACAGTGAAGGCTCTTTCACAGAGACTTCATTAGTTTTCTGTAGCATGTATTTGGGGTTATTCTCTAAGGTATACTGTGAGGCAGCAGAGATCAAAGAAATTGATCCAGGATTGGCTGGTACTTGAAAGAAGTATAGCCTGAGATGAATTAACCTCACTTGGGTTTTTGTTTCGATTTTTCTTTTTTTCCTTTAAATTGCTAATATGGTTTGCATTAGTTTATAAAATCTACTAATACTTACAAGGAATGCCAATCATTAGTTGAAATGAACAAGATTACAGGTAATTCAGAACCTACATGGGTGTTTTTCTCCCCAGTTTAAGATGACTTTATATCACACCAGCTGTGGGAAAAGCAATTACATCTCACCTTAGGTTTTAAGTCATCATTGATTTAAAGCTGCAGGAAAAAGCAGCTGAATTCTGTAGAAGCATAGCTTCTATGGACACTCACAGAAAATGGTACTGGTACTTTGGTTTTTTTCTATGTTTGTCTGTTATTCTTCACTATCATTTCTTAGCTGTCAGGCTTTCAGAGCACACACTATTTTAATTTGATAAATTTATGCCTCAAAAGTAATTTTGGAAAGCCTTGAACATAGTGACCAACATCAGCAAAGTGGTAATTTAATAAGACAGGCACAACAAAGAGATGTATTGTAAAGCAGCCTGCAATTTATAGAACTACATTTGAAAAAAGTAGCTTCAGAATAATGTCAGTGCTACCACATTAATTTATCTCAGTTTCCTCTGTGCAAAAAATAAATGCATATATAAACAAAAAATGGAAAGCTAATTATATCTATAATATTCATAGGGATCACAGTGAGTGGTTGATTGATGTTCTTCTGCCACAAGGTAAGAGGTATTTTAAGGGTAGGTACAAACTAATCATAATTGTACAAACCTATGGTTCAGTATGATATTTCTGCATACTGTATTACTTGAAATGCTGCATTCTGTTCAAAAGGGGTTTTTTTTAGAATTTTAAAGTAGCTTGTACTTAATACTGCTGAATGACCTTGAAGTACTATGAAAAATTGACTAATCCTCTATCTGAAAATTGATACAACTCTTTATGTGTGAGGAAACAGAGACAACTGACAATTTTGAAATCTTGAAGTATTCACAGTTGGGACCAAGTTCTTAAAAAGTATTTGTGTCCCACACCAGTGTCCAAAAAGAGGGACTGGTTCTTCCAGTAACCTGAGTCTGATTCGAAAGCTCTTAAAGCTTGCGAAAATCTCTAATACGACCCTGCAAAGGATATCAGAAAAAAAACATAAAAATATAAAACATAAAAACCATAAAATATTTTTCCATGATCCAGTCATTGATCCAATCATTGTCCTTTGGCCAGTGATATTTTATTATCTACTAGAATGCAGACAAAGCTTGTTGACAGACTAATCAGCATGTTATCTAAAATAACCCTTTCAGGGACACAAGGAAGACACCACCTCTCTCTTTGCTCTGCAAACTGAAAATTCGTAAGCAGTTGAGATTTTTTTGCTGTCTGCTTTTAGTTGAAATGTTACCCAGATTAAGAATGTTTTATTTACTTAAGGGAAGTACTTCCTTTTAATCAGCCACTTAAATTTACTGAATCATATGTTGCCAGGACAACAGATGGAATAGCTACTGCTTACAGGTTCAATCTGCAAACATTTCACATGAAATTATAGGCCACAGACGTAGTAGCTGCTTCATCCATATTCACTACTCTTTTATCCCCTGAACTTTCACAAGCAGTGTAGGCACATCTAAGCTATGTTACTTACAGCATGCCACAGTAGTGTTCCTATGAGGTGTACTTCTACAAGTCTGTCCAGCAGGCAGAAGCATAGGCAGAAGGTGGATGGGTAGCAGAGCACACCACACTTAATGCACAAATGCTGTTATTGCATTTCAGTGTGGAAATAGCCATAGGCTTAAGTATAGTGTCCTACCTTATGCTGTCCAACAGGCTTAGATGTTTCAACAGTATCTGGAAACCCAAGTTTAGCCTCAGAGATTTCCTTGCAGGAAGTCCCTTTTCCCATGGCTGCCATAATAAAACAGAAAGATCGTCATTTTGTGTTCATGTTTTGTATGCCTTCCCCTTACAGCTGAAATTTCTGCTATATGTCAGAAGAAGGTAAGATTCAGCCATTTGTGTGATGAGGCATGATTTGATGTTGTGTGTAGTGTCATTCCATTAATATGTAGTGTGCTCTTCTTTGTATCATTCCAAAATTTCACAATTTATCCATGAATGCATTTGTTGATGGATGAGAATGATTCAACAGCAAGGTTTCTTTTTGTTAAAACTGACAGTGTTTGATTTGAGTTGTAGATTTTAGTTGAAGTGTCAATTAGTAAAGCAATTCAATTATGCAATTGAGCTCATTTTGTATTCTGTAACTCTGCCTATGAAGAGGGTAGAGGAAGAGGTGAATTTTAAATTCAAGTGTTTATATATATCTTCTTATCTCCTCAAAGTCTTGGATTAATCCTAAATTGGACAAAAATCATACTCTACAATGTATATTTTTAAAAGTCTTCAGTGCTTGGCTCTGAAAAGATTGCTGACAAAAAGAATCTGCTTGCAATACATACCAGCTAGTGTGTTTTAATAACACTTTAACAGCAAGGAATACAGTGCATAACATATTCTAGTTATCATATGGCAAAGAAAGCTTTTATGTTGGGCTGGATTACCAGGTGTAAAAAATAAAGGTAGCACCTACTTCAGAGCCTTGGTCAGTTACCTGTGATAAGGTAGATCCTTACATAGCATAAACTGTGTCATGGTAGCACCATTTTTTTGCAATCCTAAGGATCTGCCTGTTGCTACTTGTAACTTAAAAAGACATTCTGAAGCATAAGAGAATGATTGTAAATTTTAGAGATTGCTTCAAGCCAGAAGGTTGAGGCTGATGACTTAAATGTCAATTTGGTCTGCTCCAAAGAAAGAGCAACTGTGACATTTAAGTTCAGGCTCGGCACTTGATCCTGAGTTTGTCTTTCTGGAAGGTCAGTGATACTTGACTTTAGGAGTTTCCACACAGTAGTGCTTCTGTATAATGATTTTGGAAATTACCAGCACTTGAGCCAGTTCCCAAGTTTTCATGCCTATTTTAATTCCATTTCCTGATACCTGTGGCCTGATAAAATCTTTTCTGTTTTTCAGAACTGTAGTTCACACGTCAGAAGAGCTGTTGTCACGTGCTTCTCAGCGGGCTGCTGTGGCCGCCATGGCAACAGGCCAGTGCGCTACTGCAAGAGATGCCACTCGAATCACCACAGCAGTGAAGTTGGGGCAGCTGCAGAAACCCACCTTTATCAGACCTCACCCCCTCCTATCAACACCCGGGAGTGTGGGGCAGAGGAGCTCGTGTGTACTGTGGAAGCTGTGATCAGGTAATATGGCAGCTTATGAGGCATCAGTATGTAAAGCAGGATCATCCTTTCCTGTAAATATTACCTGCAGGTCTTGTGCAAGTGGATTTTAGATTCACCTGGATGAGTTCAGAGCAGGGACACTGAACTCCAGCTGCCTTATCAGACAACAGATCAGCTGTGAGTGTTGTCCTGACCAGGAAGTCAGCCTTGAATCCTAGAATTTGATGTTATTTCATTACTGTTCTCAGGAAAATGATGACATCTAATGCCTTAACCTGTAGTTATTCTTGGTTATTCTCACCTGTATCCAGTGTAGGAAAGCTGCATTCACTGACCACAAGCTTGTTTTATAGCTTGCTGAAGGAAGCAGAGTTTCATGCTGAGCAGAGGGAGCATGAACTCAACCGCAGGAGACAGATGGGCCTCTCCTCTTCCCATCACTCCCTGGACAACACAGACTTTGATAATAAAGATGATGACAAGCATGACCAACGCCTCCTGAGCCAGTTTGGAATATGGTTCTTGGTGAGAAATTCGTGCTTTCTTCTCTCACTCTTCATGGTTCAGTCTACTTTCTGAAGCCTCTGTTTTATCTAATTTTTTTCCCCCACTTCTTTGCTTTAGTTGGAGACTTTTCTGATTTGTAAGCAAAAAGTTGTTCTTTGAAGCTGTCAGACTTGGAGATTTCATAACTAGTTTGGGTGGAGCTTGTGGCTGCCTCTGACTACTATGTAGAGTGTAGAACAGAATTGTTCAGTCTAATTTTTTAATTGACTTTCTATGTGCCATCAGCTTCTGCTCACAAGTACCCCTTGCTGAGTGTCATTATTTTAACTTCAAAAGGCAATCCCCTAAGAATCTATTTTTCACCTTCCAGCTTTCAGCTCTCTGGAAGCACAGCTTTCTCTCTTACCTCCAAAAGGCTGGAGGAGTCTTAATGGGCTGCTCTTCCTTCCTGCGTTTTGCTTGGTCTGTCTGGATCAGCCAGTGTACTCCAGCTGATTTACCTGGTGTGGGTTGACAGAATGAAGCTGTGCTGGTTCTACCACTCACATTAGTTAGCAGAGATTATTCCAAAATATCAGGACTGCTGCTGGCCAGTTCATGAGCAGGCCAGGCTGCAGCCTGATAGAGCCTCAGAAATTGCATTCTGCAATTCCCCTTAAGGAGAATTCTCCCCCTCAGGCTGTTTCCAATTCCCTTTGAGCTTCTCAGGCTGTCTCCTCAGTCACCTAGTGAGGGGGGGGGAATAGCAGGACCCTCATCTGTCATCTAAACAGAGATAGGATCTCTGGATGGCCAGGTGCCAGGTGTGGAATTCCATAGTTCCAACAAAGCTGCTATGCAGTTTCAAGTGACTATATGAATAAAGTTTATATTCTGATGATGGGTTTTGTTGTTCAATGCTGTTTTAGAGTTAAAGCCTTTTATTATGTTAAACTTTATTTTGCTGTGTTCATCTATTTCATTTCAAATGATACTTTAGAAAGACTGAAGGCCTACATTTCCGGAAGTAGAACTGAAGTGAGAACAAAAAAGGTTTTGTTACACTGTACATGCCTCATCCTAGACATTCAGCATGTACCTTTCTGTGGTAGGGAGGAAGAGCTCTCTGAATCCATTCTATTCTTATAAAATCTCTTGATCTCTCCATAGTGAGTATTGGCAGAGATCACCATGCAGGTTGTGAGAAATCATGGGTTGCTGTTTTCTTTCATAAAGTGAATACCTTTCATCTAGAAACTGAACAGGGCTCAAGAGTTCCTATTAAAAAGGCAGCCAACTGATACTGTCTTTGAGTTAACACTCAACTGAGACAAGCACAAGGAAGCAAACACCTTAACTTCAACCTGCAATGAAGTAGAACAATGAAGACTCTACTTTGAATTGGAAGGGGTGTTGATTGCTACCTCATCCCAAGAAAAATCACAGAGAAGAACATTTGTAAGGTGGATTCTGGTCTTCTCTGGAAAGCAGTGCTGTCATCTTTCCCCCCAGATATTACAGCAGTCTTTCTCCTTTGTTCACTTGCTGAAAAGCAGCAGTGACCAGTTTCAGGTTGCCAAGTGAAGAGAGTACAGTTTTCACTAGGAAGTGGCTGGTAGGTGTTTAAAGGAGCTTCTAAAATCTCCTGTCATCTGTCATTTTCCACTCTTTGCATTCAGTGCAGCAACTTGACTTGAAACTTTGTCTTCTGTCACCAAGAGCTCAAATAGCAGATAATTAAGGACTTAGCAGTGTACTGGTCTGTGAATTGGGGTAGAGAGTCGGTCTCAGATTTGGGACAGTTTTATAGTCCAGATATCATTTTAGAAAGACTTTGGAGCGGGGGAGAATAATGTTGATTATTATGTGAGGATTTCTGAGGACCTAAAACTCACCCCAAGTGAGGACAAAAAATCAAAATTGGAATCTTTTTGCAAAGTAAAGATCACTTATTGTATTAAGTAGACATCTTCTTTCAGAATTTTTGAAGTTCTTGATTTGCCTTTTTATCTTGTATGTTTTATATATGTGTGCATATGTATATCATATATTTTACCAGGTATTACATTACCTTCTGAAATGAAAAGTCATTTTAAAGTTCAAACCAAAATGTTTCAGTTTGTCAAAGCATTCTATATTGATATTTTTCAGTGTTGAAAGTAAATAAAAAAATTCAGTGCTTGGCTTTTTTTTATTTTCTGGTTTGGAAATGTTTTGTCAATTGTCCTGTGCCAACCTCTACTTAAAACTCATCATCTTACTTGTCTTCTAGATAGATCCTTGTAAATCTGAGAATATGCAGAATATAGTAGATAAATAATTTGCCACCTTTAATTCTAGAAATGAAAGTTGATTTGTGTTTCCCTCTTCCAGGTGAGCCTTTGCACTCCCAGTGAGAATACACCCACAGAGAGTTTAGCAAGGCTGGTTAGCATGGTATTCCAATGGTTTCACTCTACAGCTTACATGATGGATGATGAAGTTGGTAGCTTGGTTGAAAAGCTCAAACCCCAGTTTGTTACCAAGTGGTTGAAGACTGTTTGTGATGTCCGTTTTGATGTCATGGTTATGTGCCTCCTTCCTAAACCAATGGAGTTTGCTAGGGTAAGAATGATTTATCTGAAGGTTCCTTTATTTGCTGCAGAATTTAAGGTATTAAGTAAAAAGATCTTTTTTTTTCTAGTCTGTCAAGGCAAAGAAATCTCAATGGTAGAGGGAGCAGTGAAGTTCAGGAATTTTTACTCTTCATAGCATTTTTAGTTTTACTATATTAGAAAGTGAGCATTATTTACACTAATGCGAAGACAGGTTGGAAGAATATTGTAAGTATTGAAAAATACTGCATGTTTTTGATAGCTGCATGTTTTCATTATGCTGCTGAAGTACCCAAACTTGTCTTTAGTAAAAGGTATCATTTACCTACTCACAGATATAAGCCTGTCCTTTCATAATGTTTCTCTGTTCTTTGCATACCTCATCTCTGAAGCTGTGAATTCGGGTTTGTGAAATCACACAGTTGTAACTGAAGGGAACTCTGGGCATACTGATGCCCTGTAGCTTCAGAGACCTGATTTAAGTGACTGAGTTGAAGACCAGTCTGACATGGTTTGCCTTGTTGCTGGTGAAGAGAAAGAGATTTACCTGGAAGGCCATCCAGGGTGCCTAAGTGCAACCACTGGTAGGATCTCTTCCAGAAAGAGTGTCATTCTTTCTGTCGTAGAATCATGGAATCAACTGGGTTGGAAAAGACCTCCGAGATCAAGTGCAACCCTTGATCCAACACTGCTGTGGTTACTAGACCATGGCACTAAGTGCCACATTCAGTCTCATCTTAAAAACCTCCAGGGACAGTGAATCCACCATCTCCCTGGGCAGCCCATTCCAATGTCTGATTACTCTCTCTATAAAAAATTTCTTCCTAATATCCAACATAAATCTCCCCTGGTACAGCTTAAGATTGTGCCCTCTTGTCCTACTGCTGGCTGCCTGAGAGAAGAGACCAACCCCCACCTGGCTACAGCCTCCTTACAGGTAGTTGTACAGAGTGATGAGGTCTCCCCTTCTCCAGGCTGAACAACCCCAGCTCCCTCAGCCTCTCCTCACAGGACTTGTGCTCAAGTCCTTTCACCAGCTTCGTTGCTCTTCTCTGGACCTGCTCCAGCCCCTCAATGTCCTTCCTGAACTGAGGGGCCCAGAACTGGACACAGCACTCCAGTTGTGGCCTCACCAGCGCTGAGTACAGAGGAAGAATTCCTTCCCTGGTCCTGCTGGCCACACTGTTCCTGATCCAGGCCAGGATGCCATTGGCCTTCTTGGCCACCTGGGCACACTGCTGGCTCATGTTCAGCTTCCTGTCAATCCAAATTCCCAGGTCCCTCTCTGCCTGGCTGCTCTCCAGCCACTGTGCCCAGCCTGTAGCGCTGCAGGGGGTTGTTGTGACCAAAGTGGAGGACGCGACACTTGGCCTTGTTGAACCTCATCCCATTGGAATCAGACCATCTCTCCAGGTTGTCCAGATCCCTCTGCAGAGCCCTCCCGCCTTCCATCAGATCAACACTCCTCCCCAACTGGGTGTCATCTGCAAATTTGCTAATGGTACACTCAATCCCCTGATCCAGTTCATCAATAAAGATATTAATTAGAACTGGGCTCAACACTGATCCCTGGGGGACACCACTAGTGACCGGCTGCCAACTGGATGCAGCCCCGTTCACCACCACTCTCTGGGCCCGGCCCTCCAGCCAGTTCCTGACTCAGCACAGGGTACCCCTGTCCAAGCCGTGGGCTGCCAGCTTTTCCAGGAGTATGCTGTGGGACACGGTGTCAAAGGCTTTGCTGAAGTCCAGATAGACACATCCACAGCCTTCCCCTCATCCACCAGGCAGGTCACCTGATCATAAAAGGAGATCAGGTTGGTCAGACAGGACCTGCCCTTCCAAACCCGTGCTGGCTGGGTCTGATCCCTTGTCCATCCTGTAGATGCTGTGTGATTGCACTTAGGATGATCTGCTCCATAATTAGGATGATCTGTCCATTAATTATGAAGCAGAAATCGCCACTTAACCATGCTTTTCTAAGACATTCATTTTGTGACCTCTCATGTAAAATGTTCAGAAGACATGTTGGGTTTGTTTCCCAAAATTAAGTTTTGTTTCCTAAAATTAAGACTACGCTAGAAAGGGCTATTGGGACTTGACGCAATTATCACATCATCCGGCATGAACATCTGTGGATTTTTCATGACCTAACTAATGGGATTTGCTGTAGACAGACCAGCGTACGTGTGCAGACCAGCATGTATATGTGTCTTACTGTGAACCATTGCTCAGAAGATACATAGGGCTGTGGGAGTATTGGAGGGAAGCTGAGGGAATTTGAGAGAATTTTTCAGTTTCTGACTTTGACTGTTAGAAACTGAAAAAAGAGATCAGAGCTTTGAGGCTAGGGGGTGAAGGAAGGACTGAACCTCATTCTGTAATCTCTTATGTATTTTTTTTTCTTGGATCCAGCCCCTCTTTTGAATTTTGTTACCCTCACTGCAGTACTTAAGACTAGACTGACAACTTGCCAGATTTGCAGGGCTTCACTAAAACATGTAGACAAATAGCCATGAAATTAGCTGTGATGAAAAAGAAAAAGTAGTTTGTTGGCTGAGATTACCAGTAGTTTCTGCCAGAACAGCAGGCATCTCAAGAGCCATTAGTCAGGAACAGCAGATGTGAGCTGAGGTCAGTTAGAATAATTAATCTCTGTACGCCAATTACTTACGTGCTTAGAAGTATACTTTCTGGCTTACATCACTTAGAACCTTTCCTCAATAAAACCCTAAACAAACATCTATGAAAGAACACCTGGTACAGACCATGTTTTTCAAAATAAAGATCCAGCACTGTAACAATTTACGGAGAGCAAATACTTTATGGTGCAAGTTTAACCAAATAAATCTGTCCCTTTTCGAGAACTGTAAACAGTAATACACTGTAAACAGTAATATAATGGCCTGGAAGTGAGTGAACTTCTAAGACTTTGACAGTGCTTTTGGGTACTGTGAGTCAAATGGAAGAGGAAAAAACAATGCAACCCCCATGACCAAATTCTAAATTCTGTCTTGCAAGTACTAATGATCACCCCCTACAGTTTCCTGGCTGCAACACACTGAACAAATTTATGATGCTGAGCAAGTTACAGGGATTAGAAATGTTGTTCATCATTGTAATGCTTGGAAATACCCACAGGTTGGCGGATACTGGGACAAATCGTGTAGTGCTGTAACCCAGTTAAAAGAAGGGCTAAATCGAATCCTTTGCTTGATTCCATATAATGTGATAAACCAGTCGGTGTGGGAATGTATCATGCCGGAATGGTTGGAAGCTATAAGGACAGAAGTGCCTGACAATCAGCTGAAAGAGTTTCGGGAAGTGCTGAGGTATGTAGACATAAGTTGGAATCATTCTGTTGTTGCCTGTGTTGATTCTTGAGTGTTGTAGCACAAGATGGTGACAAGGAATAAAAATGCCTGTATGTGCAACAGACAGTAGTGAGTGAGTGGTTCTGATTTGTTTTTATGACTTATATTTAGACTAAAGCACTTAAGCTTTGGGAAAGTCTTCTTTTATTGCTTCTGATATCCTCAAATCTGTATCAAGAGCCAAGTACATGGACGCTTCTTTGCTGTGAGCAAGTCACATTTTTAGTGGCTTCCTGCAACATGTTGGAAGGAGCATCTTTCTCCTTCTGTCAAGTTGATGAGAAATGGTGGGGATTAGTAGAGCTGTCAGATATATATTTTTTAGCTAATATCTTCCCCTATTGAGCTAAGAAAACACCAGAATAAGAATGGTGGCTGAGTCATAATTTCATGCCTTTAACAGTAAAACTTCGCATTGCCTTTTAATTGATGAAAAGGCTCTGAAACTGACTCTAAGTTCATATCTCTAGGTATTGCTGTAAACTTTTTTTTAGTGCAAGCATGGAATAGTGGACTACTGGTGAGATGAGAAATTTTCCAATTTTTACGTTGGATGTTGGAGGAGATATTGCTGTCAAATGCAACTGGGTATATTAGATGTGATGTAAATCCTTAAGGTGCGTCACCAAATTCAGAGATGAACTTACACAGTCAGGACAGCTGGTATCAGCAACCTAGCAACCCTGTGGAGGGTGAAAATGCAAGCTTTCTACCAGTTTTCTGTTATGTCTCATATGGTGTGTGCCATCATAACTCAGTGATGGTATGTTTTTGTTCTGCTTTTCAGCAAAATGTTTGACACTGAACTTTGTCCTCTCCCTTTCTCCATGGAGGAGATGTTTGGCTTTATTAGCTGTCGATTCACAGGATATCCATCCTCTGTGCAAGAGCAAGCATTACTCTGGCTGCATGTAAGTGTCCTCTCTTGATGACTCATGCTGGAAGAGCTTTTAATTTTGAAAAAGAAAAGAAAAAGGAGAGTAAAAAAATGAAGCCACTTAGCCACTTTTCCAGAGTTCATACAATCCTTCTGCTCTTTGCTTAGCTCCTGTGTAAGGATGGTTGGTAGACAGACCCTGAGAAGCTTTGTTACTAACCCATCATGAGCAATAATCTAGTTGACAGGGTGGTGATCTAGTTGACAACCTGGGGATCAGTCAGAGGTTGGACTTTATGATCTTGAAGGTCTTTTCCAACCTAAATAATTTTGTGATTCTGTAATAAAATAGAAGGCTGGGAATTTCTTTTACCTCTGAATGCCAGTTGTGTTTTCAGGGTCATTGAGCTGCTTGACTTTTTGGCAGCAGAATTTGTTCTGTAGATTCCAAAATTAATTCCAGACTCCAGAAACAGCTGTAGTTGTTCCTGCATATGAAGACCTGAATGAGACTAGCTCTATACCCATCAAGCTTTCTGCTACTCTGGCCCTTTTGCACTATATTTGCCCACGAAACTGGCATTCACCCAATGTTCATATTTTAAAGCTACAGGGATAATCATGTCAGCTGAGGGCAGTGACTTCAAAAGGGGTGTAAAATTTTCCAGAGCACCTTGGGATAATACCTGTACTTTTCATTATCGCTTCTTTTCTGCTGAGGCTTATTTTAATGGAGCCTCTCCAAAGACCAATTTACCTGATGACTGTAGCAATTTTCAGGTATACAAGGTTTTCAATTAAAGCATGATATTTTTAGAATTTTCTTGACTTAATAACATTTAATGACAAGTACAAATGAGCTCATATTTTTCTGAGTGTTGGTGACAAAATAGATTGTGAATATTCTCAGTGATTTGCAAAAAACCATCCAGTTACTATGTTGACACCTGTAGGCTACCATTGTGACTGGATTCAGAATAAATACAGGAATTCAGTTTTAAGTAGTAATAAATAAAGTAAATAGTTATTCATTCAAGTATTGTTAATCTTCTGCTTTACAGAAATATTTTTGTGGAATAACCTCACATCCCTGTATGGTTTTGTGCATAAAACTGATCTCAAGGTGCACCAAGTGGATGCCAACAAATATTTTGAAAATAACCTATTTTTTGCCAGTTTTCTTTTGCCTGGATTCTAAAATAAATCTGAACTTGCACCTCACCTCATTGAATCTCAAAATTAAATACATGGAATTTGCTGAGCTGAGGATTGTATTATAAAGATGCTTATAAAGTAGATGGTGTTTGTGATTAAACTTGAAACTTACTTTTTATTTATTGTCTATCCTCAGGTGTTGTCTGAACTTGACATTGTTGTACCTCTTCAGTTACTAATCAGCATGTTTTCTGATGGAGTTAATTCTGTAAAAGAGTTAGCAAATCAAAGAAAATCAAGAGTCAGTGAACTGGCAGGAAATCTTGCAGCTCGGAGGGTAACTGTTTCTTATCCTGCTTATTTTTTTTGCTTAGAACAGTCTTCCTAATAGAATGCATGTGAAGGATTAAAAAGCCATCTTTCAATATGGCAGCATTTGATTGGAAACACTATAAATTTTGAAAATGGAAGAAAATTGACATAACTTCACTTAACATCACTCTATCACATGATCAGTGTAAAGATAATACAGGTAGCAACTTGGTATCTTTTCCAACCTTTTTTGTTCTTTTCACCTTCTATTAATAACTGTCAATGGCAAGTTGTTATGGACAACTGGTCACCCAGAACAACCTTTTGTGTTCTGGTATGAATTTGGTGGGCCCAGGTATGTTTTGGAAGAGTGATGGAACAGAATTATTTTTGTTTCCCAGAATTTTTTTCCACACCCAAGAGATGCAAAATTTGATCTGAAGTTGCCAAAGGCTTTTGGTCTGAAAGAAAATACTTACAAATCTGTAGACATTCCACATGCTTGGTCTGATGTGGCTAACTTCCCAGTAGTTTGGATGAAGTGCTTCAAGGACATCAGGAACAAGATTGCTTGGGAAGATCAAATTCTTTAGATTTAAGGAACTACAGCATCGAGGCAGTTGACGATGCCTTACATGTGGTCTGCCTGTCTTCTGATGTAGCTCTACAGACAGCTCTCCCACACCTAGCCCAGGATCACTTCTAAACTAAGCAGAAAAATGGACAGACTTACTCTCTGGTCTTTCAGACCGTACCTGGCCTGAAAATAGCCCTCATGTGTCATCTACATGTTTATCTCCCTACAACACCTAGAGCTTCTCAGGTGTTTTAGATGACCTGTTGTGGTGTGGGCATAAATCAGTGCAGACATACACATCTTATTACCATTGTGTCTAGTTCAATTCCAGCTACCTGTACTCTTAGTACAGCCTTAGTTAACACCCTTCTCTTGAGATGGCCTCCTTTATTAGCCTCCTGCTATTAAAATTAGTGACCATAGATCATGGACCAGATCGTTGTAACCTGATGGCTGCTTTACTGCCTGCACCAGTTTTCTGTTTGCTTTATGATGTTGAAATTCCTCCTCAGTAAGAATAATATAATGAATGTCAGCCACTTAGCCTAAGAGAATATATACATCTATGCAGAATATGGTTCCAATACTTCTATCATATTTTATCATTTAGTGGCATTAAGGGACGTGTATATTTTGCAAAACAGCTACAGAAGGGTAAGGCTGTCATAGTTCTTGATATTTTTTGCGTTTTCATATAGAATGGGATTTCTTAAATGTCTAACAGTCATTTGGACATGTTGATTTTTTAATATTTTCAGGTGAGCATTACTTCTGACCCTGGGCGCAGAGTTCAGAACAACATGCTGAGTCCTTACCCAAGCCCCTTCCAGAGCCCATTCCGGAGTCCAATACGTAGTCCTTTTCACAGCCCTTTCAAGAACTTTGGACACCCTAGTGGAAAAACAATTGATTTTGACTGTGAAGATGAAGAAATGAATCTTAACTGCTTCATTCTCATGTTTGATCTCATACTGAAGCAGGTACTTGCAGAAGAAAAACACCCACATGGAAGGGGCATTGAAGTTCTGTAGTCACTTTTGGCTCTCCTTTGATCCTGTATTGATTCCCTTTCTGTTAAGGGATTGGCATGAAGTATAAGACATTTAAATTCCAATACAGCTGTCATCTACCTTTACCTCTATAGGAGTTATAGGTTCATGTTCAGTGAAGTTAAATACCTCCACATTCAGGTTAGACATTAACCTCATAATAGTGAAAGGAACTTCTTGAAGATTTCTACAGACTAGAAGCAGAGGATTGTTGATAGGCTCAGATTAGATACATAATTTTTGGATAGCTAAATTTGGACATTGTGAATCCAAGGGCAAGTGCTTTAGATAACTGTCTCCAGGTAAAATTAGTGGATCTTGTGCTTGAAATTGTCTCTTTAGTTTAGCTGTTGGAGCTTGGGCCTCAACACTAGTGAAAATTTAAAATTTAATATGTTACAGTTTATCTCAAATTCTTCCCAGCACTGTAATATAAAACTAGTAGAAATGTAGGACGAGTCAGACAGTTAGGGCTCTGGCTTTTAAATAAATAATAAATCCTTATCATTTTCACTTTCTTTCAGATGGAACTCCAGGATGATGGTGTCACTTTGGGCTTAGAGAACAGCATTTCAAAAGATATAATATCCATCATAAACAATGTATTCCAGGCACCCTGGGGTGGTTCTCACACCTGTCAGAAAGATGAAAAAGCAGTTGAATGTGGTCTGTGCCAGTCCAGCATTCTGTGTTACCAACTGGGTTTTGAGCTGCTGGAACAGCTTGCTCCAAAGGAAGAAATTAGGCTTGTGGTAAGTAGAGCTGGGAAAGGGTCTGTATTACTGGTGTGCTAAAACTCCTCTTCCTCATTTTTCTCATTCCATTGTGCTTGAGGGAGCAAAGCTGCACTGACCTTTGGCAGGAAGGATTCAGGAGGTTAAAGCAAAGTGCCACTGAACTGTAAAATTTAAGTCTGAATTCATTCAAAGAGTGGGTACTTTGAAATGATTAATGATTTTGAGTGAATCAGTTGTCAAGTGAGCAAACCTTAGTTGGTGCTTGACCATTGAAAATGCTGAGCATTGTTGAAAAACTGAATGTACTTCAGGTTGTGTATTCAGCTTTTCAGACATAAATCTGTACTCTTCAATCACTAGTTGTCATTAAAGTCTTCTGTAGGTTTGCAGAAGAACTAGAGCATTTCCTGTGGTGGTGATGGTTTGATGAATTTGTTTTAAGTTGTATGTCTGTTATACATAACTGTTCCAACTGATAGTTGAGAAGACAGCATCATTCCGCTTATTCTGAGTGCTCATTTGCTGTACTTGTTAGTAGCAGATGTTTATTAGTATTTCCTTTTTCAGTGGAGGGCATAGTGATGCCCTTCTAAGTGTAAAAGGTTCAGGATTTCATTTGGATGTTTTTGCTAGTAGCAGGTGTTGTGCATGTGGTATTCAGTAACTTGTGCTAGAAAAATCTTCTCATGCCTGGTCAGTACAGATTCTCATCTCAAAATTAGCAAGTAGTGCAGTCTTGGGTGCTGGGGCATGGTACTTCTAGGATCCACCCTGCAATTTACAACATAAATGTCACAACGACAACCTTTAATCCTGAGCTCCTGGCCACTGGCACAAGTAACTACAGCCTACTCCTTTGTTCAATGTAAAAGTGGTTGAGGTAGGTCCTGCCCCTAAGCCTGTAACTCTGCAATCATGTAGGAGATGCCTTGCTCCTGTCTGTTACTCCTTTCAGGCAAGGATGACAAACTTGGTGAAACATTGGCTCCGTGACTGGATCCACCTCAGGTCCAATATGGATATGCAGTTTCTGTTAAATCCATGTCTGAAACATAGTCTTTCTGTTGGTATGCATTTGCTGATGCAAAATATTAGATAGCAGGTGATTTGAATGCACAAGTGTACATGGAACTAAACAACGCCTCATTTGAGCTCAGCTTATCACACCAAATGTAGCTTTAACAGCAGGATATGGACAATATCAAGAAATGAATTTAACCTATTATATTCTTAAAGGAGCCCACAGATAACCTCGAAGATAGTCTTCTGTATACTAGACCTGAGTTTATTATAGGAACTGAAGGAGAAGAGGAAGACAAATCAGCACCAAAGCATGGAGAAAATCCAGGAAATCACACAGAGGCCACAGAAAATGCTGGTAGGTAGAGGATGAGAAGGTTGAGTATTTCCATAAGGCTTTAAAAGAAATGCTTTACTCATATAGAATACAAATTTCTGAAGCAGTCTTTCAAGTTCAATAGTGCACAGTCACTTTTTTATCATGCATTTAATTATTTCAACATTTTAATTAAATAAGAAGGCTGTATTTAGGTTGGTAGCATGTATGACTGTCTCTCAGAAAATTGTTAAAAGAAATTTTGACTTTTTGAACATAAAATAGCAAAAAAATTGCATGCCAAATTCCATGCTGTTCTAACTTTACTGACTGCAGGTTCTGTGACTAGAATTAATATATCTTTCATCACCTCAACATTCTTTAGTTTCATTTTTTATCCACAGATAAAAGAATTTTAACATTGTCTGTAACTTACATTTTTAACAGCGATAAAAAATGACACAGAAAGAAAGTTTTGTTATCAGCAACTTCCAGTTACCTTGAAGCTCATATACACTATATTGCAGGTAACATTGATTACTTGTTTGTTTGGTTTGAATTGTTGGTGAAGTGGTGTCATTATGTTGACAGTAATAGATCTGCTTACACAGGAAATGTCAAGGTTTGAAGAACCAGACATTCTTTTTAACATGCTGAATTGTCTGAAGATCCTTTGTCTTCACGGGGAATGCCTATATATAGCAAGAAAGGACCATCCACAATTTCTTGCCTATATTCAAGATCACATGCTGATTTCAAGGTAGGTTTTTACTGCATATTTTGTCCTCATACTTTGTTGGTTCTCCAGCTATCCATTTGTTGTTAGCATCAAAGAATTTGCACATTTAGTATGGAAAATTAACAAGGGTGGTAGGGAAGCATGGAAGGGTTAAGAAACCCATTTGAGAGCTCATTGCACAGGCTAATTAAGACATTAGAAATGAAACCAAGGTACCCTCCTGCATTGTCCATCATGGCTACTCTGTCATGCACCATTTGTTTTGAATAATAGCATTATCTGAGACTGAGGTATATCTTCCCTGACTCTATAAAATAAAATAAAAGATGATGTAGAGACAGGTACACAGTTTATAGGACTTTAACATTAAAACTGAGAGAACAACAGTATTGCACCTTATTTTTATGAGGAAAAGGAAGTTTTTTCATTTAGAATCAGAGCGAATTGGATTGAAATCTGTGCATTTTAAGATTCTCTTTGGAGAAAGGGACTTTACAGAAAACTAGCTGAATAAACATCAGCATATAATCTTCTAAAATAGTGTGTTCATCACCACTTACAGCTGCTCTGTATCAATTTCACTGAGCATCTCCTGAGGCTGTAAGGTTTCAGCGGACGAGAGAATCTGTTCTGAATCTAGATACCAGCAAATTGTGAACACGCAACATCTTAGTTATTCGTGGTGCCAGGGAAGTTCATGTGGCTTATGTGCTGAAGCTGGTCATGCTGAAACTCCTAATTCATAGGACAGTTTATGTTCCATGGTAGTTGCCTTGAATTAGGCAACCTCTTTTAAAATCTGAAGTGTTTCAAAGTAAGGAATATTTAAACTTGGATTTTCCAGAGAAACTGCTCAAATTGAAAATTTGCAAGTAGCTCAGTTTTCCTACAAGTCACTCTGTAGAATTCACATAAGTGCCTAGGATGGCTCACGAAGATTTTCATGAAAAGTGCGTTACGTTTAGAAGAAAGGATACAAAGGGAGTGTTTTTATAAGCAGGCTTGCTCTTTTTTGTCTTTCCAGTTTATGGGGAGTTGTGAAGTCTGAGTTCTCTCAGCTTTCTTCCCTGGCAGTCCCACTTCTTCTTCATGCACTTTCGCTTCCCCATGGAGCTGACATTTTCTGGACAATCATAAACAGCAATTTCAACAGCAAAGATTGGAAGATGAGATTTGAAGCAGGTAGGCCTGAGGAATGTACTCTATTTTCTCATCGTTACTTCTCTGAAGAGGTAGAACTTTCTCTGCTGTAACTGAGGAGACCTATAATAGATGATGATCTTTTTGCTGCTATGGAGAGTTTTGAAGATAGTCTGTTGCAAAACTATGGCACAACAGTGCTGTAAAATAGAGGAGAACATGAAACATTTTGGGTAATAAAAACAAAATTACAACTCTTGCTAGCTATTTTTGTTGTTACTTTCTCAGCTGTGCATGTTTCTAGGAAAGTTCTATTCATCAGTACATAAAGAAGCCATTGCCTAAATGAATATGCCTCTTTTCTTTGTCTGGGTACGTGATGACTACAGTGGAGAAGGTAGCTGTTTTGTGCAGATTTTTGGATATTCACTCTGTGACAAAAAACCACCTACTGAAGTACTCCTTAGCTCATGCATTCTGCTGTTTCCTGACTGCTGTGGAAGATGTCAACCCAGCAGTAGCTACAAGAGCTGGGTTATTACTTGACACCATAAAGAGACCAGCTTTACAGGTGGGTGCATTGCATTGGAAAAAGTACATTCAAACAGGAAACTGGGTTTTCACCTGAAGTTCAGATGTACAGCATCACAGTCACTGCTAATACATCTTTAGGCAAGCATTATAGGTCTTGGTCATTGACATAGGCACAAAATAGCCAAGGGAAATGGTACTGCCCTACCCCCAACTTAGAATCATGGAATTGTTTACATTGGAAAAGACCTTTTAAAGATCATCTAGTCCAACCATAAATACTTTGATGACTGCAGAGGATACTGTTGCATTTGAAGTGGTTGTAAAAAGCTGTAAATATTTTTTATTACTTTAAAATAATTTGATATTTTTCAATTAAAAATACATTTGTAAGTCTTGTGACACCCTGCTGAGCTCACAATGAGAAAATTTATTTGAGCAAAATCAAACATGGCCTTGATCTTCAAAAAATTTACCTAGGCATGTCATTTTATCATGTGAGGGAGCCTGTCAATCCAAATTCTCATGATTAAAACTAAATGGATATGAGAGAGAGATAAGCAAATTAAATAAATCTCACAGTACACAGTTCAGTTCTAGTTCTCTGGAGAATAGAATGAATATGTATTTTGAAATGTTCAGTTTTGCTGCCTGTGAGAAGTTGTTAATATTTTCTAGTTTTATTCCATTTGGTACCTTTTCAAAATAGTTTCCAGAGAACTTGAGTTCAGTGAGACTGTACCAGTATACCACACTTCCAAATTTAATGTGAGCTTTCTTCTCAAAGTTAAGTCTTGACACTAGAGCTGAAATTCTAGTGCAAGTAATGTACAGAAGAATTTTGAGGCAAAGTGCCTCTGATACACTTCACCATGTATTTTTTCTTTCTCTGTTTGGGCTTGATGATTCATTCTTTTTATAATTAAGGGCTTGATTCAGTTACGCGAATGTAAGGTTTTTCTCAAGCAGGAGTGTATGAGCAAAGTACTTTGATATTGTGCACCAAATGTGCAGTAGGACAGAACTTTGCCTGCACCTTTACATTCCTCGGAATCCTAGCAAATTCTGCATTCTAAATACGATGTTCATTTATCTCCTCACTTACCTTACTTTCCTGTTGATATCAATAGCATTAGTTCTGACTTAAAGGACTTGATAGAAAAAAGGAACTAAATCTTTATCCAATACTAATTGGCAGGAGTTGTGAGCTTTCACCTCCTTTTGCTTTAAAAAATCCCGAAAAGATTTCATATCTCACTTCTGTGTTATTTTTTTTTGTTTCCCTCTACAGGGTCTCTGCCTCTGCCTTGATTTCCAGTTTGACACAGTAGTCAAGGACAGGCCCACAATTCTTAGTAAACTTTTGCTACTTCATTTTTTAAAAGCAGATATTCCAGCTTTGAGCTGGGAGTTCTTTGTGAATCGCTTTGAGACCCTGTCTCTGGAAGCACAGCTTCATCTGGACTGCAACAAAGAATTCCCTTTCCCAACAAGTAAGCAGAATCCAAATCAATCTGATCTCCTTTTATCATGTTCTGGAATTAAATTTTCCTGCAAGGGTCTGAGAGACTTGTAGATATCACATGTATAAATTCTCTGAAATTAAGTAATCTTTCGGGCCAAAAGAAAATAAATCAAAGTGAGGATTTTTTGACTGCCCAACTACGGATTAAACTATATTCTGTTGCACCTTTGGGCATCATGTTTTACTCTCCCTAGCATGTGATTGCCAGCCTTGGTTGAAATGCAGTCTGGTTCTGTCATCAGCTGCAACTTGCATTAACCCACCTGTTCTAGTGTAGCTGTTCTTATGCTGTCAAGTTCACTGTTTTCAAATAGTGAGCCTGACCCTGTTCTGTGATGGTCTGTCTAAACTCAGCCCTAGGAGCTGTATGATCCTCAAAAAAAACCCAGTGTATGTGGCACAACACAAGAGGCACATGGACTCCTGGAGCCAGTGTTCAGTTAACTATTCTTGCAGTGACAAATGTATGTAAATGTTTATCCTGTTCGTACTTGGTTTCTTGATGAGATACCATGTCTCCTTACATTCACTAGGAAGGGACTAAAAAATAATTCATGCATGATTGTTTGGCATTTAGAGTCATTGAAAATTTCCTAACACAAGTGGTGGCCCATAAGGAAGATCTATTTCCATCTGATTTTCTTGGAGGAGGTGGGAACAGCTGTTTGAACAGCATGTGCTCCCTCAGCAGGCTAATGCCTCCTCTTACATTTGCATGGAGCCCAGTGCCTGAAAATTCCCGGGTGCTGCTGCACAGGAGAGGAGTGGAACTGCAAATGTATTTTCTTCTCCATATGTGAGTAGCTTAACCCAGTCCTGGGAACTGCTGATGTGGCCTGAGGAGGGAATCTTGACACTGTTTTCTAGCATCTCTAACTGCAAGTGTGGGGTCATATCTTTAAATGTGTGTATTTGGGAGTTATTTAAATTATGCAAAAGATAATTTTTAGATTTCTTTTTAACCTTCTCTTTGCCATTTCAAAGAGTGGTGCAAAGGATGGGCTCACTGGCTTCAGTCACTCAGATCATTAAACTCAAGGGGTTTCAGTGCACTCTAGACGTAAGTATGGAAAAGTATTGGTGACCACATTAAGACATGCAGTGATGCTACTGGTAACACCACTGTAACTGCATAATGAACACTCACAGGTTTTTTGTTCAAATACAGGACGATAGGTGTAGGCAGGACCAGAGGTCAGTGAGGCAAGACTAGAGGCCAAATCAGTGTATGAGTGCACTAAATGTGATCTGTACTTATGATATTTTTGACATTTTAAGTAGGGTGCATCTCATATTCCCTTAGCCTGAAATTCAGGTTTTGATTTTAAGAACCTGTTTTTATCCAATCTCTTAAGAAAGAAGTAACAGCATATTTTTTTAACATAATTATGCCACTTGGGATTTTATGGATTTCAGAACGAGAGCATGCAAATGAGTACCTTGCAGGTGGACCCTTGAGCCCATGTGAAGCTTTCTTGACTGGAGTGGGACCTGGGGCCCAGTTGCATTAGGCACTTGGCAGCGCTGGGGCCTCACCATGCTGTGGAATGAATCCTAACTTGGTCAATTGCATTTGCAAAGCTATCACTGCTGTCCGGACAAATGTCGCCAACCTCAGTGATGCAGCAATGTGGAAGATCAAGAGGGCTCGTTTCGCGCGTAACCGTCAGAAGAGTGTGCGCTCCCTGAGGGACAGTGTGAAGGGACCAGCGGAGTCAAAGAGAGCGCTCTCCCTTCCAGAAACCTTAACCACCAAAATTCGTTGAGTATCTGTTTATGTTTTTGTGACACACCTCCATCTTCTCCCTTAGGATCGTATCCTGTTTATGGGTACACATTGGAGCTGCCAATATTTATCCAATTGGATAGCAAATTCAGGTTTCTGACTGTTTTGGGCATTATTCAGATAATGACAAGTTAGTGAGTTTGACAAAGAACATAGACAGACATTATGTCTATGCTGTGTTTGTTTAAAATGACATAACAAAATGCTCCAAGACTAGTTTGTATATAGATCTTTATTTGGGGCTAAAACACACTAGTTTTGTCTTAAATAGAAACAGTGTTTACAGGAAAATTAATTTGTTCCTAGTTTATCTATTATTTGTAATTATTTATCAGTGCATGCAATACATGGTAGACATGTAAAATCAACTTTTAATGTCTCAAATGAATTTTTGGATATACTCAGAATTCTTTTGTTAAGAAAACAATGTCAGTGCAGCACATCCTTCCTACTAGCTTCTATAGGAGGATGTAGGTGCAGGAAAACCATAGGCCTATATGGAGTGCCATGCAGATACCTTTCCAAGCAGAAATAAACCTCAACCATTCTCATTTAGAGAATTTTACAAACACAAATTAGTGTTTATATTCAAATTGGACCTTTGCTCTTACCCATATAAAAGGATGATAAAACTTTCAAACTTGGGTGCTAGTAAACTATTAAGTTACAAAATAAATAAATAAATAAATTCCAACACTCCCTCTGCCCTCGAATATTTTGGGATTCTTAGGTAATCCTTCTTGACCAATTATCAATCCTGCATATGGACTCCTGTGTGATAACTCTTCTACCAGCAAAATTAAATGATGGAGAAAGTTAGAGTTATAGAACATGATGCACAAAACCTGTAGGGCACAGAAGAGACACATTCCAAGCAATTACACTCACTGCCTGACAACAGCACATGAGTAAATGAACATAAATATGCTAGCACTGAATATATGCTAAGTGTAAGATGTCAGTGCTGCCTTATTAAACAGAGTTGCTCTTGTTTTTTTTAAAGCTGTGAGCTTGACCAGACATGAGCAGTCTGCACCAGCACTTGGAGGAACACCAGAGCAAACACCAGGTGGGTTTGACAAGGGAGGTGTGTTTTGATGGAACAGGAAAAGGAAGGCTCTAACTCTGAATTTCTTGCTGAATCATGAGATAAACTTACACAAGATGAAAGTTGTCTAAGTGGCACAGTGAATCACATCTCAGCATGGTTCCAAAAAGTGTAAATTGAAGCTTTGCTCACAATTTGTACTGAAAACTGCCTCCAGTTGTAAGTAGTACTTCAGAGTTGGGGGGAGGTTATTCAGAGGCAGTCAGCTATGCCAGCAGTGCCTCACTTTCCTGTGTTTCATTGCCCACAAGTAAATCTTTAGTAAACTGGCCCTGTGGTTCACCTATGTTGAGTCTGATCTTTGACCAGGTCAGGTTTTACAGACAGCTTTTGCTTGTCAGTACCGTAAATAACACTTATCTCTTCTGTATGCTTACAGACATCTTAAGTCCTTTGTTTTGTATTAAGTGACATTTTGTGAAGATGTCACCCTTCTGTCAGGCAACTGTAGAACAGACAGCTCAGCAGGGTCCAAGTAATCTCTTATGTAATTGTGACTACTCATAGGTCTTGCTTCGAGTGCTCTGTAAACTGACAATTTGGAAATGAAAAAGTCTCAGATTCAAATCTTTTCATGCTCCTTCTTCAAGACTTGGATACTTCCAACAGATGCAAATTCAGAATCAGAACATACCAGTTTATTGGGCGATCAGTGTGAGTGCTGACTAAGCTGTGAAATGGAATAGTAGAGCTTCTGAATTAGTGGTATATAGCCCTGTTCTGCTAGCCCAGTGAGAGCTGCAAGTCAACCAGTTTCTTACAGAACTGGTGGGTTGTCACAGGCTCATAGAAGGAACAAGTGAAATAATGGTGTGATGAATAGATGTGTCAGTGAATGACTGTTCTTCACTTAATGGCACCAGTCACCTGGTATTTACTGGGCTTAAAGGAACTTGTCATATAAGGAGTGTCAGTCTCACAGTAGGCATTGTTAGCCATTGTGATTTTATTAGATGTATTCCGGTATTTTGAACCTTCACTCAGGCTCTCTTCTGCCTCTTAATCACCTGAGGTTCAAATGAAATTTCCACTAAAAATGTACATATAAAAGAAGTTGCATGTAGCTAGTAACTACTGATCTGAAGTCTGATAATATGATTCAGAATATCACAGATGATTTGGGAACTAGGAGACAAGTGACTGTCCCTTTCCTCCTGCCCAGTATTTATTATTTCTTTCTGAAATAAATAAATAAATTCTTGTAAAAAATTATTTTCAGGTTTGCCTCATTGTTTTTAACACTGCATTGGCGGTACTGAGCATATCTGATTCAGCTAAGGAACTGACTGACTCCTGAACAGAGGCTCTACATCTGTTGTAGAAAAACATTTGTTTTACACGTATCACTTGAATGAACTAGTCCTCGTGCTGGTCTGTTCTTTCTAGATCTAAAACTGTCATTCTTGCACAGTCCAAATGCAAGCTGAGTTCTGTGTGCATTTTGTATGCACTGAACTCCAGGATCAGGTATTTGTTCCTATATCCTCTACTTGTATCCTGGACAGTCACTGAGAGAGTTCAGCCTGAAGAAGAGGAGACTGAGGGGAGACCTCATTGCGATCTACAACTTCCTTGTGAGAGGAAGAGGAGGAGCAGGCACTGATCTCTGTGGTGACCGGTGACAGAACCCAGGGAATGGCCTGAAGTTGTGTCAGGGGAGATTTAGGTTGGATATGAGAAAGAGGTTCTTCACCCAACAGGTGGTTGGATGCTGCAACAGGCTCCCCAGGGAAGTGATTACAGCACCAAACCTGACAGAGTTCCGGAAGTGTTTGGATGATACTCTCAGGCACACTCTTGGGAGCAAGGCCAGGAGTTGGACTCGATGATCCTGGATCATCGAGGTCCCATCCTGGACCCACTCGATGACCATGGGTCCCTTCCAACTCAGAATATTCTGTGATTCTATAAAGTGAAATGTCAGGAAAAATCCTGGGAAGTCTTTGTTAGCTAGTGTTAGTATTATGAAATACTGGCAAAATTGAGCATTTTATCACTGAGCTTCTAAATTATATTGTTCAGCAAGTGAAAGTAAAATGGATTAATCTTTTCAGATTAATTACTCATTGGGTTCTGTTTGGAGAACCAGGATTTGTTTAGAGCTCAATGATCCTTTTCCTCACTTCATCTTATCTCCTTCTTTGTTTTCTTGAAAATATCACAACATGTAAAAGAGATGAAAATAAATAGGACTAACTAAAACAGATCTAATGTCATCCTTAAAAATTATGTCTTTATGATACAATTTCACGGAAAATTTTAACCTGGGTATAGTATGTGGAAAGATTATTTCTCAGTTGATGTCCACAAAGCTAAGATTATTTACTATGTGCATTTTTAATGTGCTTCTGAAAATGGTACTTGCTTTATTTCTCATTCAAATTATTTCAGATTTCATTGTTTTTGCATCTGTAAATCTTGGTCCAGCAAAAGTTTGGGTAGAGAATTTTCATTTTGAGGGAAGGTTTCAGTAAATAAAAAATCCCAGTGAAAACTGTCTGGAACAAAAAATATCGTAGAACATGAAGTTCATCGTTTCTTTTTACCAAAATGAGACCAGGAAAGGAAAGTTATTCTTAATAGATGTGGATCTGAAAATTGCACACCCCCCTGCCCAGTGGAATGACAGTTTTCATTTTCACCTGTCATAGAAATAACAACCTTCTCCCATGCTCTGCAAAACAGCCAATCAAACAAACCCCTTTGCTCTCCCACCAGTAAAAAATGTAAAATATTTTACCATTGTTCAAAAAACTTACAGACACTGCAGTTTGTCTAGTGAAGATGCAGTTGTACCAGCAAAGGAGTCCCTTGTCAGAATAGCGTATTACATTGAGAATATCAGTAAATTAGAATATTAAAATAATTTTTAATATTTATTATAAATATATAGCTATGAATGTACATAAAACCTAGGGCATGTAAGTAACTTGGATATTAAATGCTGACTAGTAACCCTAACACAGATGCAGGAGCCATTTTAAGATTATACTTTGAGTAATCTTGCTTCTTTAATTTTCAAATTAAAGTGTTGTTGCAAAAGTAAGGACTATGTCTGGTAGTTGAAAGGATTTACGCTTGAAATGAAAACAAGTGGATCGCTTTATAATTCTGCTTCATACCAGCTTCCTTTATCTCAATTATTCACTGTCAGACAGATTTTAACCATGGATCAGAAAATACATCAGAATACATTTTAGTAACAATTAATTTTAATTATTCAGTTATAGTGATTAATGAGCAAACTAAAATTAATGGTGCAATAAAAAATTAATGTTCATGTATTGCCCTGTTTTGATGCTGTCAAAATATTTCTTTTATTCCTTTTGTTGATCAGTACAATGAAAAGTTTTTAATTTATTTTGCATATAATGCATATATAATGCATTTTATTTATACAAAAATATTTAATTTAAGTTGCTCTTTTAAAATAGAACACTGTGGACTAATAAACTTTACTGTTATTTGGCTATGGATTTATTCAGAATTATTTAATAAAAAGAGTTGTATCTACTGTTGTGTGAAATGATTTCTGTTTTTTCATTCCTAGTGTTCCTACCATGTAGAGCTTTAGAAACAGCTAAGCACTAAAAAAAGGCTTCATACATAGGCTGAAAAGGAAGAGAATAATTTCAAAGGGAATTGCTAGAAAATTCTGTTAATCATACATGGTTTTAAGAGTGACTGGAAATACTGTATTTAAAAAAAATTAAAATATGAGAATGAAAACACTTGCCCAGTTGGCAACTGTTATTTGCAGTGTGTCTGTTTTGGATAGTGACAGCCAGCATCCAAGCCTTCCTGTGCTTTGTAAGTAGCCTCTTGTCTTTAACGTTATCATATTCCTGTGGAAAGTACTACAGATTGATTATTTCCATTCAGAGTTTATAAACCAAATCTTAGGGTTCTACTCTGGGGAAAAAGTCTCCAATGTTTTCACATAATACATAGTGTCCTAAGAACTAATAAATGATAATAGCGCCTATGTTTTGGTCCAGGTTATTTAAGTGAAATACAGATTCAACGCTGAAAGGGAAAGTCTTCATTCTTTGTTTAATCATTGTTTGGTAGAATTTTTCATATTTCCTACCTGTATTCTGTACCCTGTTTACGGTGTTACCCAGTGTCTGATTCCAGTGTCTCTTGTGCTGATAGGACAACCCTCCCCAGAGAATGATAATACGATAAAAGACCTGCTGCCAGAGGATGCTGGGATAGATCACCAGACTGTCCACCAGCTCATTACGGTGCTAATGAAGTTCATGGCAAAGGATGAGAGCAGCGCCGAGTCGGACATCAGCAGTGCTAAAGCTTTCAACACAGTCAAGCGCCATCTGTACGTCCTGCTTGGCTATGATCAGCAGGAAGGATGCTTCATGATTGCACCGCAAAAAATGCGTGTTTCAACATGCTTTAATGCCTTTATTGCTGGAATAGCACAGGTAGGTGAAGGCACTTACTACTTTTTGCCTCTATTGCTTATTGCCTGTTGTTGAAATGGTGGTAGCATAGCGTTCTTTGTAGCAAAATAACGGCTAAATCTGTTAATCTGACTTAAAACTTCAAGACCTCTTCTGTTGGTGAAAGAATTTCTACTTTCTACTGGTAGTCTAAACTTGCTGCCTCATTGGCATAGGGATAATGGTTTTGTGTGCATGGAGGCATGCAAATACTATTACTGTATGAAAAATTAGTGACTGCTTCAGACCTCTTTGCCTTCTTTCACTAGTCTGTGAATGCCTTACTTTCCTCATGTGTATTTCCTCCTTTCCTCTTCAGGAAGACCTGGGACCCATGTGTTCTTGCTTGTTTCCCTGTGTGAGTGATCTGTAAACTCTTGAACATTCTTCACTTTGTAGGAGGCTCATTTTTCTTCCAGTACTTTCTGTTCTCCCTTTCCTGGGAATTGACATCACCATGATGAACTTTTGCCTGCAGTGCTATGATAAATGACCAAGCACATCCTTGCCTTGTACCTTCTTTCTCCATCTTGTAAGGAGGACCATAATTTTCTACCTCACAAGGCTCTTCTAAGGCTCAATTAATTCTTAGTCATAGCAAGTGCGTGGTACTGGGCTGAAAAATATTTCACACTTATAGAGTATTATTTGCAATGAAGCATTATCATGACTTCAATGCTTTTTCCTTATCACAGACTCTCATAAAGGATTACCTTAGGGGAACAAGAGGGTTTTGATTTCAGGTGTCCACTGTAACCTTCAAATTTCAGTGATCATAGTTGACCTGATTTTCAAAAGTACTACTTACTGCAACTCTAAATATCACCGCCTGCCTTTCTCTTCCACCTTTAAAATGTCTCATGATAGCTGAATTCACCATTTCTGTTTAAAAGCTTCATAATTGAATCCTAGTTCCTCTGACGTCAAATGGAGTTTGAGAACTTCAGTAGGCCAGGATTTTTTTCTGTGCAGCAGACATCAATATTTTAGTTTATATTTTGGGGGAATTTGTTTCTTAGCTATAGGGCTGCTTAGTGTTGGGAATCACTTTACTGCAAGAGAAATGCTCTTTGCAATCTGAAGATGTGTTTACACAGTGTAAAGTCAATACTGAGCTCCTAAGAGATCTATTTCAGTTTTAGTTCCTGAAGTCATAAATACTTGCTTTCCCCGCCAGCTCCACAAAGGTTGGGATTGGGTTGGCTTGCTGGTTCGTTGATTTTGATTCAAAGCTTGATTGGAATCGCCAGTTCAAGGAAAAAAAGTCCAATATCTCTTAGTGTTTTTCATCATAAAATCTGAGTATTTTGAACTGCTGAAGACATAACCCACCTATTTCTCCCCCTGGCAGCCCAAGCTGCCTGTTTGGCGCTGGCCGCCAGTGCGGTGCTGCCCCACGTGGTGGCGCTGCTGCGCAGGCCTGGCCCAGCATCCATCCCAAATCTCCCTGTGGGAACTTAAAAAATGGGTCTGCTCAGCCTGAGACATGTTTGCATTACAGCATGTGCTGTGCGTTAAGGCAGCGCTCTGTCTTCTTTGTATGGATGAGTTTTTCCTGACCGTGCTCTGTAACTATCACAAGTTACATAGGCACTGCAGTGTAGGACCAAATTCGGTGATTATATATCATATATTCGACAGGCTCACCCTATATGGAAAGGCATGGGGGTTCATCTATTTAGCTTTGTGCACGCAACACAAATATTTGAGACAGCTGCGCATCGAACTAGAGAATTTTACGTGGAAAAACTAGTCATCTTGTTTAGAGAGAACTTGAGACATGAGTTTAGTGTTTGTAAATTAGGCTCATCCCCTTGTTCTAATGAAAAACAAAACAAATACAGACTGTCTGTTTAAATGTACAGAGCTCCTGATAAAATGTGCTTAGTCCACTGAAACTGCAGGGACATGTTAGATCTTGGGGTTGTGCTGGAGTTGGTTTGGCCTGTTGTTACATCTTCCTGGGTGTCAACCAGTGTAGGTCAGCATCAGAGATGAGAGCTTTGTGGATCCTTATTAGCATCTAGTTTAACTGCTGATTTCAGGGTGTGTGATTTTAAAAATAGCTAATGTTGCAATACTAATGGGAAGATTATGAAAAATAGCAATGCAGTTTCAATCGAAAGCACAATTGTGCCAGGGTAGTGGGAATATGTGGCCTCACTGCACCTAACAATCAGGATTCAAACCTCTAGGACAGACCCCAAATACCATAATGCTCTTCAAAGTTCATGGAAGGCAAGGCATATGAGTAGCAGTAATCACAGCAACCTGTCTGGAGCAACACTGCCACTTAAGATTGATGAGCATTTTATTTAAAGCAAGATATTTTTCATTCACTTTATTCTTGGATCCTTTAGAATTTGTGTGCTTAGACTTCCCACATAACATAGTGGACATACTCTTACCTTTGCTATGGTGGAGAGTGGGATTCTAGTGTCATTACCTAATTCCAGAACCTGAGGCTTAAACACCTAATGTGGCAAGCCTGTTGAGAAAAAAATAAAAAAATGGCAAAACAGTGTTAATACAAAGCCCCCAAATAATTAAAATATGCAACACCAACCCCCAAAGCTCACAGCTGCATCCTATCTGTTAAACATGGGATGTACATGATATGGTTTTGTGTGTTGAAGTATGATCAGCTTGTGCTATAATACAGGGCTATCCCACCATAATATACTTTGTGAAATTGCCAGTGTATGTTAGAATTTAGACTGTACTGAATGAAAGGCTTTCAGAATACATTTTCTTTTGTTTAATTTTGCCTGTCTAGCTAAAATGAGAACGTGGCAATCTGGCAGAAAGCTTCTCACTGGTAGTGAGGCTTCCTTAAAACTATCCATTTCTTTTCACTTAACTAGGACCTCAACTGTATTATTTTATTTTTCAACATAAGTGGATTTGGTTTTGGTGAGATAACTCCTGTGCTCTTTTCAGGTGATGGACTATAACATTAACCTGGGAAAACACCTTCTTCCCTTGGTGGTACAGGTGTTGAAATATTGCACTTGTCCTCAGCTAAGGCATTACTTTCAACAGCCTCCTCGCTGCTCCCTCTGGTCCCTCAAACCTCACATTCGGCAGATGTGGTTAAAGGCTTTGCTTGTTATTCTCTATAAGGTGAGTGGTCTTAAAAAGATGCTGTCCACAGAGAAATTTACGCTTCAATTTAAAATTTGTTGCAGGGAACACCTAAATGTACAGCAAGTGAAAAGAACTGTAAAGAACTCTTTTATATGCTTACTCACTGCATTTAATTTCAATGTCTGAAATAGTTAGCCTTTCTTCTGTGCTACTGACTTCATCTATGCTTCTGCAGTGTATATTGTCTTTTGTGTGTTTACCTGAGAAAGAAAAGTATGAATTTGAAAATAGGAAAATGATGTATGAAATTCCAGTGAGAAGTATTTTGAGTAACTTAAAATTAGTTTTGAAAAATTAGTAACTTTAAATGGGGGAGTGTGTCAGTTTAACAACTTGTATTCTTTAGCTGAGTGATGTTAAATGGTAATGTGTCTATGCACTGAAATGGAGCTGTGAGTACTTTTGATATGCTTAACAAATTTCTAGGAAGTCTGTAGGGCATACAAGGAAGTGGAGACACTAAATGTTACTAATATGGACTTCTAATATTTTATTAAAATAATTCTGTGTACAAAGCTGACAACAGTCCTGCTTCTCATGGTGTAATTGTGAATGTATAATGAAAGGAAGGCAAAGGGCATCCAGCTGACCACATTCTTATAATTTTTCTATTTTACTGCCTAAATGTTTATCCAAGGAGAAGAGTTAGTTTTTAAGCTGAAGTTTTTCTCTTTTGCTGAACAGTACCCCTACAGAGACTGTGAAATCAGCAAGATTGTACTTCACCTAATCCACATCACAGTCAATACCCTCAACGCTCAGTATCACAGCTGCAAGCCCCATGCAACTGCTGGTCCTTTGTATAGTGACAACAGTAACATAAGCCGATACAGTGAGAAGGAGAAAGGTACTTTTAACACTGATTTGTGTGATAGTCATTGATTTAATTCATTAAATCTTGCAGTTGTTGTAGAAATGGGTAAATAGGGTCTAAACCTTAGAACATAATACTCAGAATTAAGTCTGAAGTGTGACTTATCTGACCAGCTATAGCCACCTACAGTAAAAGATATTCACAGTTGCTCCTTAGGTTGAGATGTCTCACATCTCTTGGGGGGAGTGTGTCTTAAACTTAGTGGTTCAGTCACCATGATAGTGGTGATAGTTCTTGGCCTTTTCCATGGCAGTGCTAACTGACCATGTTCACACGCAAGGTGTGCAACCAGCCTAATGCCACATTCTGATTTTACATTGTAATGGCTTGGAATCATAGCAAGAAAAGAGAAAATTATCAATTCAGTCTATAGTTTGCTTTTCTCTGTTAAAGGAGCTGAAGTTGACTAGCTTAATGCAAATGTATTTGTGGATGTCTAACGGCAGAAGAGAATGGTTCAACCCCTAGAGTCAGTGTTCGATTGTTAACTCTATGTGCTTGCAAGGGTGCTCTGATGATGTGAGCTGGTGTAAGCTTGGGGCTTGAAGTCACATGGTGTCACTGAGTGTAACTCCTTACAATTGTGAGGTTTATTACATGGTAAGTGTTAGTGATCAAAAGGTTTTATCAGGTTTAGCAGGTTCTTTTGATGATAATCTGTAGCTGCTTTTCAGTTATTTTGCCTTTTAGCTGCTTGTTTGTGATTTACATCCTCCTTCTCAAACAGTCGTCTTAGTGTGGAGCAAACTTCTGAAAAAAAATCCAAGAAGCACTCTTGTTATGCATGTTGGTCCCTTTTCCTCTTGCTGCTTGTTGCTTGTGAAAAGATATTCAGCAAAAGAAGAACACATTTTTTTTATTATCTGAACACCCTATTACTCACCTCTCAAAAATTAAAGCAAGCTTAACATGGATTTAACCTATGTATCGCATATTCTCACTCACTTGGATGTTTAGTATTGGTAGTGGAGGGCTAAGAGTGTTTAAATAACTGTGGCCTTACTATAGATTTATCTTTGTTTTGAGCCAAGTTAATAATTTAATTCATAGTGACTTAATAATGCTGAGGGTAGTAATAATACATTTACAAAGTGCATTCACTTTCTGGATTGATTCTGAGATGTTTCTAAGACAAAGTGAGGTGACTAAGTACCCAGCTTGTCCAACACTGGTTCCCTGGGTGGCCTTGTGTCTCACTTCATCGTTGTTTCCCTATGTTTACAGTAAGGTTAATAATATTTACTTGCTTTCCAAAGCTGTTGTGATGGGCTTTGGGCTGCGTGGAGGTAAAGGACCATAAATGGACGCATTTTACTCTGTAAATACTGACTTAACCATAGGGCTTATTCTCCTCCTTTGTGGAAAGACTGCAGAAAAAGGAGGATGTAGGAAAGTTTTCTTCCATCTGCAAGAAGCAGCCAATATAATTCCATAGGGACTTGGAAAGTTGAAACCTTTCCCACTTTTTCTTAGGAGACTTGTTTAATCTCTGGTCAGGTAGTGTGTGTGTTGCTATCATCATCAAAAGTGGTGTTTAGAGCAATGAACAGATGAGAATTTCTTGTCAGGCAGCAAGAATCCCTGTACTAAAGATGGATTTTCCAACTATTGAACCTTTTTCCTACTTTTTCTGCCAAACTTTGTTGTGTGGTTTGTGAGTGTTGTGGGAATCAAGTATACAGACTGCTGTAGAACTGGTGATAAATATTGTGAGAAGAACCATTTGTTGCCAAGGGGAAGAAGAAGTCACACATAGGACCTGACATTAAAAGTGATCTAACTTATTAAACCCAGTTCATGTAGAAATTCTTACTATCAGCCTTGTTTGATTTTTCTGGATTTGTCATTTCAATAATGTATCTTATGCCCTGGTGCTTTTAGGTGGCAGTTCCATAGCTTCACATGTACTAGCACTTTCCAGAAATTTCAAAGCTAAAGATATTTATGTCGAGTTTAAGTCTTCACTTTTTGTCCATTCTAACTCTTTGACTTACTTGCCTCTCCACTCCTAGACACCAAATGCATTTCCTCTCCATATTTGCTTGCTAGAATAAACAAGGCAAACTTTGGTTTTCTTTTGAGTGCTCTGTTTTCTTTATGGTCCCAGTAGTGTTTTATTTCCTTGGAGATGAATCACTGGATGTAGAATCACAGAATGATTCCTCGTGATAAGTATGGATTTTTCCTTTTTTTATTTCTGTTTCTTTTAATAGCCATTTCATACAGATGATGTGGCATTTTTGAGATGGATAAATAGATTTGGATCTTTCTTTCTCTTTGCCGTTTTCAACTGGCAGGTCTCAGAGCATAACATTTTACTACTACTACTTATATTAATAATTTCATAGTTCATACTCTTAGGTCTTATTCTATTACCAGCTTCTCCAGATTATCCGTTTCTTCCTTTTTCACTTCCGTATTTTGCTGGTTTATAACTGACCCTGCAGTTCTTTGAGTAATTTCCGTCTTCTTCAGTTTACCATTTCTCACTGAGCATTACAGAAGTTGTTTACTCGAGTCAGTGTCCCAATCAAGTGTATTTCTTCCATCTAAACAATCTGTATTATTATCAGTAGAAAAGATCAGCTCAGAATGGTAAAAGCATTGGTATACTTTTGTTGTGTTGTAACCCATTTTTCATTTATCTCTGACTTTAACCGAAGAGGTAACAAGAATGACAAAGTTATACCTGGGATATAAATTGTCTTGCAAACTTCAGATGATTCTTCATTTTTCAATCAAATTTAGTTGAAACTAGCTGGGGTTTTGTTACATAGACAGCTTTTCATTCGAGAAATTGTGCTCTCTTAAGAGTAATAAAGCTTTTTCTTTCTCCAGCAGAGGAAGACAGTGTTTTTGATGAATCTGATATTCATGATACACCAACTGGACCTTGCAATAAAGAGTCTCAAACTTTCTTTGCAAGACTGAAAAGAATTGGTGGCAGCAAAATGGTGAAATATCAGCCAGTTGAGATGAATGCTCAAAGAAGTATGAATTGTTTTGTTGGTATAAATTCATGTAGAAATACAGTTTCCTACTCTTAGTTTCAAGCTAACGCCTTTCTTTGTAGAGTTTGTTGCACTGCCTGATTTGAATACAACTACTCTATCTGAGTTAAAAGAGCAGATACTCCTCATTTTCCTGAATGAATTATCTTTCAAGAATCTCAGAGTAGGCATTCCAGAATAAAAATATCTGAAATCAGCAGTTGTTCTCTGAAACATTAAGCTCTTTTGAATTAAAAAAAATTATGAGGATTTGCTGGAATTTTCTTTGACCATTGGGCTGAAGATTTTTACTCAAATTAATTTTTTACTAGAAATTGATTTTGTTGGTGAGGTGGGACTCTGTGGTAAGCAAATTTGTTGTTGCTGCTGCAAATGTTACGCTTTCCCATTGGCAAAAATGGTCATTTGGGGGTTTTGAAAAGTTGGAACTATTTTGATTTCAAATTTAGGGTTCTGAAATGAATAGCCTAAAAAAAGTTGAAGAGATTTCCATCACCACCCTCCTGCCTTTTTTTTCTTTCAGGTGTTTGCATGGGGTGGGGGGGATGATTCTGACTAGGGCAAACAGCTACTTTAACTTTTCTCACTTCTTTTTTTGCGTGGTGATTCATGTGTGAAGTATTTTGAAATATGGGGATATTGATGATTAGGAATATCCTGTTTTATGTGAAAATATGTAATTCATAATAATAATACAACAGTGTTAACCCCTTAAATGTTCTCAGTGAGTATGTTTGCACAGCAAAATACCAGTGCAGTGGTAGTACCAGCAAGTGTAACTGTGCTTGCTTCCCTCCTCCCTAGGACAAGGAGCTATGACTAAGAGGTGTGATAGTTGCTAGACTTACTGCTGATACTACCCTTGCTTCTTGAATTAGAAGCATCCATTTTAAGCCCACTTTGCTGCAGTAAATTAATGTAGGTGTACTACATGCAGCCAGCCCAAGTATCTGTAGAAATGTCTTCTTTCAATGCACAAGGCTAAACAGTCTATCTTCAGGGTACATCTGTCCAGGATGTATAGAGTTTGGACAGTTTTTAGATAAATCCTATTATCCAAGTGGCAGGTTTTTGTTATCATTCTTTGTAAAAATCTGTGTAATGTGATTCTGAGGTTAAAATGAATGTGGACAATTTTGACTAATACTGGGTTTGTATTTGAAATGCTAGTCATGTTGAATTGTGAGATAAAGATGAAGATATCTGCCAAAAGTCTCCAACTGAGGTAGTATTAGCTCTTTCTGTTTTGATCAGGTGAAATAGAGCTGGCTGAATATAGAGAGACGGGGGCCTTACAAGACAGTATTCTACGCTGTGTGAGAGAAGAAAGCATTCAGAAAAAAAAACTGCGCTCTCTAAAACAAAAATCTCTTGATATAGGGAATGCAGACTCCCTGTTGTTTTCATTAGATGAACATCGCAGGAAGTCCTGCATAGACCGGTGTGACTTAGAAAAACCACCTGTCCCTGCTGCTTATGCCGTGCACAGGCAGAGCGATTATGGACGATCTCGGCAGAATTCTTCTACTAAAGCTGAAAATATAGAAACGCAAGAAAGTCTTCCTCGTACAGAGAGTTTCCAGGAAACAAGAAGGCCTGTCATACCAGAAGTTAGGCTAAACTGCATGGAAACCTATGAAGTAAAAGTGGACTCCCCAGTTAAACCTGCTGGTCCCAAGGAAGATTTAGATCTGATAGATTTGTCCTCTGATTCAACATCGGGTCCTGAAAAGCATTCAGTGCTGTCCACTTCAGACAGTGACTCTTTAGTCTTTGAACCACTTCCTCCCCTTCGAATAGTGGAGAGTGATGAAGAAGAAGAAGCAACAAACCCGCTGAACGATGAGGTCTCTGGAAAAACTGCCGTGTCATCTCCTTCAACTCCTATCAACGTCTCTGCACTCAGCCTCAGCACAACTCCTCTGGTACAGTTCAGCATTGAAGATTGCTCCAAAGACTTTAGTTCTAAGGATACAAGCAACAATACTTCATCAGGAATAGAGGAGATAATTTCCACTTCTCCCAAAGCTCAAAAGGACTCTTCAGAGTTAGTTAAGCCGGAAGAACCTCAGGACGTGTCCTCTGGGAACCCACTAACACTGAAACAGAAAAGGGACCTGCTGCAGAAGTCATTTGCCCTTCCAGAAATGTCCCTTGATGATAACTCGGAGCTCAATGTGGAGGAAATTAGACCTAGTGGAACAATTCCAAGCCCTAATGTAAAAACAGTCCTTATTAAAGTCCCCGAAGATTCTGAAAAGCAAACAGAAAGTGATAAACTTGATACCAACACAGAGTCTGACACCGAACAAAACGCAGAGCAGAAACAAGAAGAGGAGACTGAGGAGTCAGAATTTAAGATTCAAATTGTTCCTCGCCAGAGAAAGCAGAGGAAGATTGCTGTGAGTGCTATTCAGAGAGAATACCTGGACATTTCCTTTAACATCCTTGACAAGCTGGGAGAGCAGAAGGAGGCAGGTGAGCTCACTGACCCAATTGAAAGGCTTATTACTGCATGAAGGTTTTAGTAACAGACTGGTGTAAGGAGAGATGTGTATATTTATAGGGAGAGATGCGTATATGTAGCATCTGATGTGGTCCCAGGCAGCTGATGCTTCCAGGTGTTTGTTTCTCACAAGGAATGTACTGATACAGGCATTGTGCCTGTGCGAGGGCCCATTTGAAAAGAAAGTGGAGCTCAGTGACAAAAATATTCATTCTGATTCAAAGTTAAGGAGTGAAACTCCATGGCCTCTTTATGGAGGGAGTCAGAAAAATGGTCATACCTCTGTGCCTTTTATCCTGCTGAACTAGTCTGTGCTACACTGATTCTCTTCTGGTGTAGTGATTTTTGGCCTTTATTTCTTTTGCCAGCATAAGGCAGTGGAAAGCAGAGTGGATCACAAAGTGCAAAGCTGAGCAGGCTGTGAACTTCAGAACTAGGAGCACTTAGAATTAACCACAGTTTGCATTTAGGAACAGACACACACATATTTTGGTTTTATACACTAAAAGCTTTTGTATTAGGTATCCACACAGTTTACACGGCCTGTTTAAATCTTTGTTAAAAATTTAAAATTCAAGCATGGGGAATCCTCTGTGTACTGTAAGTTTTTTCAGGTGATTTCAATGCAAAGTTTTGTTACTAAGTTTTTTCAGGTGGAGAGAAAGTAAGTTTTTTCTGTTTCCTCAGTTTCCAATTGAATCTGTGAAACAGTTTGAAAAACTGTATGCTGCTGTGCTTTTAATTGTGTGGTGCAGTGAGGGGGAATATTTATGCATTCCCGACCTCACTTTTTTCTTAATTGCTTCAGAGACAATCACAGTGTACTTTCTTATTATGTTATTCCACTGTCACAAGGAGCAATCGTTCAGTGTAATCATAGTTACATTGTTCCCTTTATGTTTCAGGCCTATTGTCCCATTTATGGTTGTAGTAAGCTGAAGAACTACTGGAGCTTTATAGAAACTAAAGAGAGCTGAGTGCTTTTGAACCCTGTTGAACTGGGTTCTTACGGAAGCAGAGTCCTGAAAGAATTGTGCAATTAGGCTCAGTGCTTCTTTGACCATTCATAAGGGCCGGTTTTCATGCAATAACTAGCACTATCATCCCTGAAACTGCTGTGCCAGTTCTGTAACACCAAGTGGAATCTTTTTAGTGAAAGAATCTTAAACTTTATGAATCTTTGGGATCAACTGCTGGATCAACAGCCTTTTGAAGGGTAAACCAGACAACATGTTGGGGATAAGGCTTTTAAAAGATGTTAAACCATCACTTAAACTAGATTTACATCAGTGGTACCTCTATTATTTCCATGTTGGTGGTTCCAATAATCACTCTGTGAGTGGGATCAAGATCAAACGATGTGCATTTATTAGTTCTGAGCTCTAAAGACCACAGGCAGAAATCTCCTTTAAAAAGTGATTTTGAGCACTAGATCCCTGTTCCCCTATAAAAATTCTTGTGACACACACACTGAATCCTTTTAAAACTGCTGGGAATGCCAGATGGTGTATGGATGACTGAAATGATTTGAAAAAGCACAATTTTCACATGCAGATCCTGCTGCCAAAGGACTTTCAACACTGGAAATGCCAAGAGAATCATCATCTGCACCAACCCTTGAAGCAGGTGTCCCAGAGACAAGTAGTCACTCTTCCATATCAAGTAAGTTTACCTCTGGTTTGATGATTAAATCAAAGTTACTGTATTTGTGCAGCAAATGCATATCATGTATGGTAAATTCTTTCCTCTGAGTTTCATGGATTTGTGGAAATAATGTGTTGGATATAATTAGATCTGTTAAACCTCCGATGGTCAGCAGGATTTTAGCAGTTAATGGGTACAAGATTTTCTGTTGTGACGTGGCAGGTTTGATAACTGTGGTTTTCTTGAATTAAAGTAGGTAGCAGCTAAAAGCAGTATTTCACTAAAGCATTGTCAACTGTCAGTGCACAGAAGCAGAGGATGAGAACTCCACAGGGCTGTTACTGTGGCCTTTGATACATTTCTTGCTGTACCTTAGGGAAAGAATCTCATGCAATTTTTGTAAAATACCTTGAATGCCACTTCCTCAGCTGCTTGCTGTAATGTGGTAACTATTTATCTGAGACTCCCATATCCATTTCAATTGAAAATGAACTATATTGACTCAAGTAGACATGACACATGGCTTAACAGAGCACATGAAGATAACACGGTTAGAACACTAACAAAATTCAGAATGGTGTGTCCATCTAGGTAGTGCTAAATAACACATCTGAAGGCTGATGGGACAGAACTCTGACTAGTAGAAAAGGGAGGGGAAATGACCTTTGATACCAGTGAACTGCTAGATCAACTCAACTGTCTTGCTGCGCTTCAATTTCAGATTGCTATACAAATGTTAAATTTCAGTTTCTGAAATTCATTGTCTGCTGATTTGATCAGAAGGGGTTTCTGACCTATTAAAGGAAAGTGTTAATTTAGACATGCAAGTTGAATACTCTGAATTAGATCTTACCTCTCCAGTTTTCCCACACGTGTCTCATGTCATGTGTATCTCATAGTCAGAGTACATTTGTTGGCCACCTAATGATACAGATGTCACTTCCTAAAGCAGCTGAAGAGGTACCAGTTAAGACCTACCTCTTGTGGGTTTAGCTGAGTGCTGAGGGTTCCTGTAAATACCAACATATGACACTGAGATTAGCTCAGTTGTTTAGAGCATGGTGTTAGTAACACCAAGGTCGTGGCTTTGATCCCCATATGAGCCATTCACTTATGAGTTGGACTCGATGTTCCTTGTGGGTCCCTTCCAACTCAGGATATTCTGTGGTTCTGTGAAATTGGAAATATTACTGGTATGATGTTAAGCCTAAGTTCCTGTGTAAATATTTCTTTCCTCTTTCCGTGTGCCTCAGTTTCCAGCTGCAAAAAAGAACATGAATGCTTCCATTGTGTCTCTTGTCCATTTAGAAACAGTTGTGACCTACTGTGTGTCTTTACAGTGCTTGGCATAAAAAGCCCCGATCAGGACTGTGAGCACAAGACACTTCAGTAACACAAAGAGATAACATTACTTTTACAACCAGTGCCTGGCCACAGGAAGCATACATCACTGATTGTGACAGGAAGATTTTGCCTTTGAACTTCTCTTTTTGAGTAGAGAATTCCACAGGAACGGAGGGATGATTGTGTAGATCACTAGCTAACAAATGAAAGAGTTGCCAGCTACTATATGAAGGTTGCTGATTTTCTCATGATTGTTAGGTTTGTTGGAGAAAACCTGATAAGGGAAAACTTCCCTCCCTATGCCACTTGTCAGTCACAGGCATGAAAAGTTACGTGCTGATCCACAGCAGTCAGCCTGGCTCCAACACTGTTCAAAGGCTGGCAGCTCTTTGGTTTTTTTTTTTGGTTTTTTGTTTGTTTGGTTGGTTGGTTTGTTTGTTTTTTTGTTTTGTTTTGTTGTTTTGTTTTGTTTGGTTTTGGTTTTGGTTTTATATTTCTGTGTTTTGGTTTTCTTATTTTATTTTTTATTTTATTTTTTTAATTAACTAATCAATATTTGAAATCATGGCTGTCCTTGAGAAATGAGCTAAATAGTCCTGGAAATACAAACCTGCTCAACAATAGCCTGATCATGTGAAATATGCATGGAATTTTTTTAATTACAATCACAAAAAGCTGTTAAGAAAATTCAAAGAGATAATTTTCTCTGTTTTGACAGTCATCTGCTCTCCAAGCAGTCTTGTCAGTTCTAACATTAATTGCTGTTCTTTTATCAGGAAATTCTGTGCTTGATAAAGTGATAAAGCATCTATTTAAAATCATTGCCCTGGAAACGATGGAAATTCTGTTTTTTTCCTAATTTGCTCTGAAAGGCAACTGCAATATAACTTTTAAAAGTGAAATATGGAATGGTCTCTTGGTCTGCTTCAGTTCCGCCAGCTCAGTTACACCAGGACTGCTTTGCAAAAATGCTGTAGAGGTTTGTACTTGGACCAAAAATAGAATTTAAGTGGACTTTGAAAGGGTGTCACTGAAAAGGATATAATGAGGAAAACTTGAAATACTTTATTCAATAAAATAATTTCAGCGTGCAGATTTCCTCTGAAGTATTTATTGTGTTTACTATTATGCAAGGCTTGTGTATGTTTTGTGAGGGATTACTCTGCTTACTCTGCATTTTAAAGTCTCTGATAGAAACTGAGTAGAGCAATTTTAGAAGGCACTCAACCCTTCAGAGCTTTCTGAAAGTTGTAATTTATCCCTTATCTCTAGTTCTTCATCACAATTAATAATGTGAAATGCTGAGTTTAATTTCACAGCTTAGCTGGATACTGTTCGGAATTTTAGAACGGAACTAACTGATATTATGTTAATGTCCTTTTTAATGATGTTGAATGTAGTTGCAGATGAAAATAATCATTCAGAAAAGCTTTTACTTTGTTGCCCTTGTTTTAAGGCCCTACTGAGGAAAGAAGTTAAACATATACTTAAGGCAACATTTTAAAAGCTTTCCTGGATATTTGTGTCAGCAGTTTCACAGTCCTTGTTCAAGCATGGTCTTAAAACTCTGTCTTAGTACTGCGAACAATGATTTTATTTTCAGTGGTGGAAATATATTGTTCGGACTCAACTGTCCAAGTGAATTTATTAAACTCATTCAATTTTAATTTTTTTATGAATGAAGGAAAAAGTAAGAAACTCAGGAATTGTGTATAATCTGTTTCTTCTTCAGTTTGAGCATAGAAAATACATAGAATCATTTAGGTTGGAAATTACCTTTAGCATGGTAATTTAGCCAAGTCCACCCTTCAGTCATGTTCCTAAGCACCAAATCAACATAAACAAAAAGTGTAAAATTTTAAATCCACTTTATGTTTTGATTTTGAGCATTATCCAGTGAGAAATATCTCATAAAGCAATCCTTTTAAAGAAGTAAATAGTTGGATGAGGAAACATTGAATGCTTGTTGCTAGATAGCTTTGTGTAGGAAATATGGCAGTTGAGTTACAAAAGGGTCTCATCTTCAAAGGTGTGCTGGCTTCACACTCCAGCAGAATGTGCAGGTGTTAAGCCTGAGTGGTGGGTATGTAGGAGTCATGTTCAGGTTGTGCCACCCACAAAGGGTGCTGGTGGTACCCTCGGAGGGTGCTGGTGGAGGGTGCTAGTGTCAGTGAATTTGTTTTCTTGCAGTGAGCACAGACGTAGAGCAGCAATCCTTACTTTGCCAGGAGGAGACTGAGTTTCCTTCCTTGGTACATTGTGTATGAGTGAGATTCAAGAACACATTTATTGACTCAGAATGGGAATTTTGGGGTAGTATCTGACACTTCACAGATACCCAGTGTTTTGATGAACTTTCATGATATTTGGAGATAAAAAGGCACTGACAGTTGACACAGTGAATCCAAACCACTTCTGACTGATGGCATTGAAGCCAGAATTGTAGCCTGTGTAGCTGTGTGAAAGGTGTGTATTGACTTGAGAAAGATCCTTAGAGCAAGCAGTCATCATCCTTTCAGTATTTATATAATGCTGGCTTGTAAGATCAGGAAATAAGAGTAGTTTTAAGTGTTGTCTGAGCTCCTGAAATCGTTTTGCATTTCTGACTTGCAGCTCAGTTCAGACAAATGAAAAGAGGCTCTTTGGGAGCTCTGACAATGAACCAGCTAATGAAGAGGCAGCTGGAACACCAGTCTAGTGCTCCTCACAATATCAGCACTTGGGATACTGGTGAGCTGCATTTATTGTTCTTTATTTTTGTTTTCTAAATCAATTACTGTGTAACAATCCACTTAAAAAAAGAGGAATATTTCTGTTCTACCATCGCAGATAAGTAATCAAGATCAAGTCTAAAGTGAATCTTTGTAGTGAGTACAAGATTCTCACCTGGTATGAGTTGGAATAGTTACGTATTTGGGAGGTAGATCCTCTGGTACAGTGGTGTGCCTACAGTTTTGCATATTACCTGGATTATTCCCTGACCTCATTGAAAGAAATGGAAGTATCACTGTTGATTTCATTAAGTATAGGATTTCATCCCTGGTGCATGGAATTATTTATTTGCATGTGTTTTTACAATGGTGTTGGTACATCACAGAGTTGTGCCTTATACCAGCCAGTTTTGTTTCTCTTTAGAGAAGTTTCTGCCAGCTCATGCTGAACACATGAAGTTTCTGTTCACTCACTGTTTTTTCTCCCTTTAAGATGAATGAAAGCAATGAAAACTGAATTAAACACAAGATTTACTCATTACTTGTTTTATTTGTTTTTATCGTCTGTAAAACATTTTCAGTTATGACCAAATTCATAGCAGATGTCACTAAACAATGGATTCATTCTGGTTTATCATAAATGCTAGATATTTCAATGCCCATCTTGATGTTAGTGGCATTACACAATCGTGCTACTTAGGAATTTATCAGCAGATCCAGATGCATCCAGAGACAGGAATGCCTAAAATGTTATGTGGTACTTCTGCTGACTGAATTATCTCACCAGCAGCTCTGGATAACTGAGTTGAAATTTGTCACCAATTTAGATTTCAGCATGAAGTTCCATCAAACTAAATTTTGTAGCTGAAGAGTGGCTAAAGATGTGGTACGTAGTTCAGGATTATCCTTTCTATTCCAGTTTGCTGGACAGCATGCTCAGCATGAGATCCTTAAATCATAAAGGTCAGAATTTGTCAAAGATAACAGTGGTGGTTTTGTCCTATCAGCAGGTAAGTTTATTTATTGAGGAGACTTAACTGGATCAGCTGATCTCTCAGACAGGGTTTTAAAGATTGAAAAGTTACTGCTTTTTTTCTGCAAGAAGTAGTTAGCCTATATTCGAGAGAAATGAGTCAATACTCAACACTGCTTAGGAACTCTGTCTTGTTAATCTTGTTGCAAGTTTAGTAGCTTTCTTCATCTATGACTTTTCCCTCCAACATTAATTTCAGCTAAAGGCCTTCAAGCATGGAGAGGCAAAAGAAAATGTTCTTTTCTGGAAAGCTTTTCATCTCTCAGTCTCTTGTTCAACCACTACCTTAAAAGTAAAATTATTATTTGAACAGTGGGGGTTTTTTTCAGGGTTAAATGCTCAGTGTGACTATTTGTAATTTCAATGTCACACCACAGTTTTAAGAAATGAAAATATGAGTTGGTATATTTATGTACCAACTAGGAGGTGGTCTCATCCTACATAAGTATATGACTTGTGTTTCGTCCATGCATGCTTTAGTAATTTATTTATTTATTACGTGGATATGTAATGTGTGTCTCTTTCATTGCTTATTTCAAACCACTCTTTTCTCAGGCTTGCTCTCTGTAGAATAAAATCATTCTGTGCCTGGCTTCTTTCAGTACAAACTATATCTGATTTCTAGTCTCTTGGTATTTCTAAACACTGTCTCTTTCTCTTTTTGTGGTTCATATATTTTGTATCTTGTTGAACCTTTATGGCTAGAACTTCCTTCCCTTTTTAAATGACATTTTTCTAAAATGCTTTCTTTGTTATTTGGTTACCTGTGTCCTTTTTCCTTTATGGACTTCTTTTGTCTTTCTCTCCCCTTCCTCTCTATGCTTAAAAAATTAACTCTTTTGTTTGTTTTTTTTTTCAGTAGCAGTTGTATTTGTCTTTTTCTTGTTTTAACCGTTCAAGACTTGTGGTGCTGGTGACTGGTGACAGATGCCAGAATCATAGTTCCGGAGACTGAAATTCTTTCTTTATTCACAGAGCAGATACAGCATGGAAAGAGGCTGTGCAATGTTCCTGTTTGCCTAAACCCTGACTTGGAGGGACCACCATTAAGAATCAGAGGTTAGTTCAGTGTCCATTTGACCTGTCTCTCTGCTAAGACTGCCAGGAAGGTTTTATAGCTAGTACAAAATGGTACTGAATTTTATGTTCCAATCAACTGTTTTAAAGCCCTCAACTGTCCTGTAGATTGTAGGTTATTGGGAAATTATTACACAAAACATTTAATTTAAGACAGGAACAACTGATAAGGAAGTACTGGCTTTCCTCTGTTATTTGTTTTGGCTGTCAACCCGGAAATAAAAGACTCTGTGTGCAGAGTTGAATGTCATTTCTTTATGAACTTTCCTCCCTCTCAGCTGAAGTACATCCAGACTTTCTTACAGCCCTGCAAGTGAGGCAGTGACCTACCTTCTTTGCCTAAATCATGTGGTTTTTTTCCTACTCTTCAGTAAACAAGAGAGGACATTTTCATTTTGAGTGGTTAAGTCTTATTCGAGCATGGTAACTCGCGGTACGACTGCTTTTAGCATTTGTGTGCTGCAGTGGTGACTTAAATCTAGAGAACGTAACAATGAAACTTCCAAAGTCACAGCAGAGGGATCTTTATGCATTTGTGAGGGAAAGGAAAAACTTGTCTAGAAAAACCTGAAGATCTATTCCTGTTCCTTGCATTCTGGATGTTGTCCTACATTACTGGAGTATTCTGGACTTCCTGAAGTGTCTGCTCATATCCAATAAAATCTTAGGGGACAGTTATGAAGTCCTAAACTCTCTATGTAGACGAAATGTTTCCTTCCATGCTTAGTGAGATGTTTGTTGAAAACCTTTCCTATTCTTGTGAAACAAACCCTCATCACTCCAGATATATGGACTTCAGAAATGGCGTGAGCTTCTTAGATTATTTTGCCTGAGAGCTGATGTTAAATATGCTTTTCCTGCCATAACAGGATTATCTCATAGTAAATTCCATCTGAACCTTACACAGAGAAGCTTCCTTCTGTTTTCATACTTAAATATTATCAGAACAGGCTAATGTTAACATTAAATCTGAATCTACAGATTGAAGCAACCAGAAAGTCAATAATGAATTATTTAATCTGTGGTTGAATTGGCATCAAAAGGGCTTTGATACTCTTTTAAAAATTGGTTCACAAAATGAGCTTTTCATAAATTGGTCTTTAGAGTGAGACACTCTTGAGGGACAGCTTATATAAATAATGATGAGGTTTATCAGCTGAGCTCCCTGGCTTTGTTATTGCAGCTGAGCTGTATAGGAACAGGAGGTAATGCTGTTTCTTTTATGGCAGCTACATGTGACAACAAAGAGATATTTTTCTTTAAGAACAGAATATCTTGTTTTGTCTTAGTGACTTGGAGAATGAAACTGCTAACAATATTTAAATGTTCATCATGAGATATTGCAGATGAATGATGTAGCTCATACATCACAGTAACTTTGATCCGAGTTTCTGATGGCTCATAAATGAGTGTGATTATTCTTGAGTGTTTCTGAGCAATCAGACTAGCTGGAGAGTTGTCTTTTCTGTATGTTATTTAGTTTTGTTTGGGTTTGGGTTTGGATTTTTTTTTTCAATTGCTGTTGTCTCCTTAATGAAAACAAAGGGACCAAGGGAGGAAAACTCTCCTTACTGGAGAGAAGTTAGACAGTCAGACTATCCATATTGCTGTAATTCTGGAAAGCAGTGCTCTCAGAAGCCAAGACTTTGGATCTTTCATTATACGTAACTTTTCCTATTAAAACAATCATCTGTCAGACATTAGGTGCATATAACGTGCCAAAGGCAAAGGTAACCCCGTATGTTGGCATGATCACAATGGCTGTGCCCCCAGCGAACAGCTCAGCTTTGAAGAATAAAGATATTTGTGAAGACTTTCAATAGAAAGCATTTCTAATGATCAGCCCTCCAATGTTTTCAATATTTTTCAACTCCTCATGAATTATTTCTTCTGTCTGTTCTTTCCTGGTTTCTCTCCTGTGGCTCTGTTAGGGATGGTATGAATAGATTGATGACCTGATTTTGAGACATAAGAACTTATTTTCTTCTTCATGTCACTGAGAACTGTGGAAAGTTAATTGTCCACAAGTATGGGGGAAGAATACAATCTTCTGATATCCACTCTCATAGCAACTGTAGAACCATCCTCTCTCCCTACTAGATACAATTGTACCCACTTTCCTGGACTTCTTGTTATTTGTCATCTTTTTTTCACCAAGGATTTATTTATTTATTTTTAATTGATAGTTCCAGGTAATTGGAATAATCTGGCAGAAGCAAGGAATGTGCTGTATGTCTTTTGTGGACACACTTTATTTCTTATTTCTAGGCATAGTAAAACCATTATGATTATTCTTTAGAAGTTTGCTCTTTGGATTTCTGTTTAGTGATTTTCTTTCTTTTTTTTTTTTCCCCCTAATTGCCATAAGGTGCTACAAAATCTAGCTTGCTGTCAGCACCCAGTATAGTCAGTATGTTTGTACCTGCACCAGAAGAATTTGCTGATGACCAGCCCATTATGATGACTGACAAGTAAGTTTTTTTTCTGTTCCTTTCAAAGAACTAGTTGAACTTTAAATATGTCAAGTAAAGTATAGATATACTTTATGGAAACATTCTGTTATTTATCTCTATGCCAAGTTTTTTACTTAATTTTTTTTACCCCAAGGTAAACACTTCCTAAACACTGCCAGCAAGATGTGGTTTTAATTCGGTAGGACCTGGATGATTTTGCCCAGGTGAAATGATGACTCAGGCTATTGCGTGTGCACAGATGGCAAGGGAAGCACTTTCCATCCTATTTTAAATCAAGGGTTCTTTGTGATCCATCAGAAACCACTTTTGTCTTAGGGAAAAAAAAGAAGTTCTATATAAAAATTCCTTTGGGAATTTTACGCAATCAGTATTGCGTAATCATGTGTAATCAATGTAGCATTTTTAAAGCTGATACTCACTGATCCTCAAAGCTTTTTCAAACCCTAATTGGTTGATTCAAATGCCTCTAAAGGAAATGTTAAACAGAAGTGTATTCATTTAATGGAGAGGTAAAGCAGTCATCAGGGAGCCATGCAATAATTGGGAAGAGAAACTACAAGTTCTTTCCTGCTCAGTCCAAACATGCAAGGATAATCACTGGAGAAAGACAGGACCATTGTGCAGGCTGTGACTGGAAATGGACCTTATTGTGTGACTAAGTGAAGCATCCCAAAAGTTAGTCTGGTCTGTGGCACTTCCCTTGGCCATTTCAGCAAAGCTTAAGCACCACCTATTAACATACAGACCAGCTCAGCTTGACTTTCATGGCTTTGTTGGCATATTTTCTTTCCGTTCAGTAACAAAGGCAAGAAAATTGCCTGTTCAGTTCCATTAAGTTAAAATCTCACAATCTCCTGGAGTCATTAGCAACTGATTGATCAAATTAAGCAAGCCTTCCTACTGGGCTGAGATGAGCCAGTTTCCCACATTGGTTTGCCTTTTTCCTAGGTTGTGAAAGCCTGTCTCATCTCTCCTAAATCTGACATCCCCTTTATAATTAGAAATTACGGAGCCCTTTCAGAACTTCATCACTTGTCTTTGAGCATTTCAGGTAGGATAAGTGACTCAGAAGCAAATCTGCCCTGGGAAAGTAGACTTGTCTGAAATCTAAGGTTCTGTGCCCGTGAAAGGTCCTTTCATTTATTTCTTAATAGCTGTAACTGCTGTGGGAACCAATCATATTGTTTCCTAATTGTGTAATTTGTTATTCATAATTCATGACTAGCAGGAAGGGCAATGTGAAATTGTTCCATCTCTTTAAGATCATCTATGACTGTCATTGTTTGTGTCTATGCTGCTAAACAGAAGAGTGCCAGGGACTTGAGCCCTCGCCTGAGTCCAAGTCACACGAATTGGCTTGTGCTCACATTGCTGAGGGCTAGTCTTCACTGCTGCAGGTTTCTCTTGGATAGTGCAAACTGTAGCAGACCAATACAGTGAGGGAGTTGGAATACAATTACCAATGAAGGACTCAAAACAAGGCCAGCCCCGTGGCCCTCTTTCATTCTTCACGGAAGAAACAGCCAGTGCAGCTAGTGAGAAGCTTCATTAATGTTTAAAAGCTATAGACTGTTATTAATTATAGAATGATCACAATTTCATTATCTTTCTAAATAAATTTGGAGTAGAATGTACTAAGTAATAGTATTTTAAGAGACATAATTATATACAGATGTATGTATAGTAATACTTCGTTTTAAATTTGTTAACATCAGTTTTAAAAACTGTTCTTTGCAGGTGCCATGACTGTGGAGCTATTCTTGAAGAATATGATGAAGAAACACTAGGCCTAGCCATAGTTGTGCTCTCAACCTTCATTCACCTTAGTCCAGACTTGGCTGCTCCTCTGCTATTGGACATCATGCAGTCTGTAGGAAGGTAAATTCAGGACTTTCCTCTCTCCAATAAGATTGAAAGAATTTTGTGCCTGGAATTGGGTTTACATAACCTTCACTGTAAAAAAGTATATCTTTTAGAACTCTTAAGTAAATAACATCTGTTTCTGTCTGTGTCTTCATTACTCATAAATTTATAAATTTCTTATGTAACTTCTTCCACTATTAGTTCAATTTTGGGCAGCTCCTTTGATGTTTTCCCTTTTTACTATGCAAAGGGAGATTCCAGCTCAGGAATCTCTCCAGTTTGTCCCACTGTAAGCAGTGATGTAAAGAACAAATTCAGATTTTTTGCAGTACACTTATTTATTTACTACCCTGTTTATTACCTGAACAGTATTTGATGCAGCAGTTGGCATGCTTCTTGATTGTTTTATGTGAAGAAAAATTTACTGTTAGTTTTTATTCCTCCTGCTAGTTGCTCCTTGAACTGTTTTTTTGTGCTTTGCTAGTTGCTCCTTGAACTACCTTCCTGTGGTTTTTATATCCTATTTGCTTTCATTTGAGACATGACTTCATCTTTTTGAAAGAAACCTTCTTTTTGTAATAATCTCCCTCACCTTACTTTCTTCTGCTCTTCTGAAGACTTCCTTAACAAGTACGGTACCTTTGCCCTGTGCTTCTGCTGTAATATTCTTAAGCAGCTTCTGTGCTTCTTATAAAAAATGAATTCTCTTGGCTCCCCCTTTTTCCTGCTTTGACAGAATTTTTCACTTCTATGTGATTCCTGCTTTAGAAGTTACGCAGAAGTGTGATCAGGTTTTCTGAACTTTGCTCCTGGAGGACTCCTAGGTAGGATCATTCATTAGCGTACCTGAAACTCTTCAGGCTTTTCACCTGTATTTTTTATGCTAATTAGGACTAGGTAACAAGTTGCATCTCCTTATGAGGGCTTCCAAACCAGCTGCTGCCCGAGGTTGTCTCTGATAAGGTCTTAAACACATTACCTGTGGTTGCTACCTTGGCCACTTCCAGGGCTTTTTGCCTCAGAGGTGGGATGGGTGTGTTGGGGGTGTTATAGAATAAATTTCTGAGCAGCACTAGACATGTAGAAATGATGCTCTCCTCCTCCATGTTCTTTTTAGTGACTGAAGTTCAATTTACTTGACTGTGGCTTCTGCAGGGACACAGCTCTTCACGACCCTGCTTCTCTATTACCTCCCAATTCCATTTAAACACAGAAGCTATTCAAGTCCTCTATTTCCATTAATTGCAAGGCTGCACTTCCCTGCCATCACTGCTAATTAACTCCAGTGGAGGCAAAGTTTCTAATCTAGACAGATGCTGCTCATTCTGTATGACTCTTGTAAATACAGCAGTACTACAGCCACAGAGAGTAAATAATTTGGAAGATGAATTAGTCTTGTTGCTACTGGCTGTAGTTTTGGACAAATTCTAAGTCCAATAAGAGGCTCCCCACAAAAGAATTATTTTGAATATATGCTAAATAAGTAACATATACAGGCAGAGAGGCATTCAGGTGCCTCATGTATATAACCTAAGTCTGTCTTTCATCTAGCAGTGCCATATCATTACCTCCAAATACCCATCTAGCAGCAGAAGTGAGAATGAATTAGACTTTTTGCATTTTTATTCTTACAAAAAGAACTACTGCTTTCATGCACAGCAGAGGAAACAAGGAGTTAGGTAATCCAAGGTCTTTCAGAATACCTAAACAACACACAGAGAGATTTTCAAAAGTTATTTGGGTACACACGAATACAAAGGGGCATCTATTGTGATTTTCAGAAGACAAGAAATTTTTGGGTTCAAATGACTGAGGATTAGAGATTGACATGTTCCTAAGATTCTGACATGCATTTTAGTTTATGCTCTGGTTCCTGAATTAAGATTTTTGATTTGGTGATTCTTATTTTATTGGTTTCCAAACAGTAAAGCTGGATTTGAAAGTTACATTTATACTCCTGACGTAGTGAAGAGCTTTGAAAAGCTTAACTTCTGTTCCTAACATGTACAGATTTAAACACATGCATTTACTACCTACTGTCCATTTACTGTTCTGCTCTGTGGTCTGCAAAGTGGAGGTAATGATGGGAGTTCATGGCCTTTGTGCAACTAAGATATTTAGAGTAATGATAAATACATACAAACTGTACGTTTCACAAAGTTTCAGATGTTCCCAAGTGTTCAGTGTAGTTTATGTCTCATGAAGTTTTTCCAAAGTTAGAAACCAAATACTTTGTTTATCATAAAACCCATGCTTGCATTATCAAATTCAAAAGGAGAAGAAAACATTGGACTTCGACTTCTTTTAGAAGAAAGATTTTAAGTTCTTGTTTTTCTATGCTTCAGCAGATTTTTGAAAACAAGTATCATGTCCATTGGACATGTGATTAGTCTCATTGCATTCTGCAGAAATCCTCCTGTGCTTTAATGTAAGCCCATGCTACAGTTATTCCAGAATAAAGGTCTGTAGTGCTTGAAGGTGGCTTCAGACCTTTTCACCCAGAAAAAACTTTGCACAGCAGAATTAATATGTTGTATTTTAGTGTGGATTCCTCTTAGCAATAGTGGAGTCAGGAACTCTAATGAGTTTTTCTGATTTATGCTACCACAACTGAAGAGAATTTAATCTTCAATCCCCTGCACCATCCAGTTTGAGATTATTGCACTGTTGACAGTATACTGTGTCCCCAGCTTACCAGGCATAATTAATGAAAATCACCATCCATTTTGGTTTATGGTGTTGCATTCAGATGAGCTGCCTTAGGGTCCTTTTTGGATTTTCTGTGGTGTTTAGAGAGGAAACTATCTTCAGAACAGAGGCTGAGCAACAACCTAAAAGGATCATAAATCAAAAATAAACATTGAAGGCCAGGTCATCAGCAGATATAAAATAATGTAGTTCTCTGAAATTTCCACTTAGATATATTGTCTTATACCATCTGAAATACTAGTGTACAGCAGATTAAAGTAAAAATTGCATAGTATTTTGTATGTAAGAGATGTTTCCTGTGTACATGTTTATAGTTGCTTTTTAGTGGCTTTTATTATTAAAGGTGTGTTGCTTTGACATTGTAAGCCCTGATTCTGTTCATTTACATGTCCTGCATATTGAAGTGAATGATTTTACTTTAAGATTGTGTTCAGTGTTTTCACCACTGAATGCCCATATTTAGCTTTAAAGTCTATATTTAGGTACTAAAATAAATGACCTGATTTTGGGAACACAGTCTTTCTCATCTGACTTTGTCAGAGCTCGTAGGTAATTTAGTATTTCTGAAAATAGGACAGTTATTTAGGTGCCAAAATCTGGAACTAGGAGCCTTACTTCAGACTGCCAAGCAGAGAATTTTTTGCTTAGTCTGTGTTGCTGAGTTAATCAGAAACAATTCAGTCAGTAGGCACCTTCTGGCAAACTTTCTTTCCCTCTAAAAAAAATCAGTTATTATCCATGATGTACTGTAAGGCAATAACTTCACTATCTTTGTGTTAGTAGAGGGAGTCAAGTAGATTTGTCTTTAGAGCTGTTAAGTATTAGTGAAACTGCAAGACTGAATAGAGTTTATATGTCATGCAAACATTATTTTTCTGAATTTAAATGCTCTGCAGAAGATCTTTCTCGTGACATTTTAAATGTTCTCTAAAGTTGTTGTTCATTATTTATTTAAAATAATACTTTATTGGCTTACTTAAAAGCGAAACACAAAAAAGCACTTATGAGCTTCAGTTACTTTTTTTATTTTTATTCCAGGTTGGCATCAAGCACCAGTTTTTCTAATCAAGCAGAAAGGTATGGTAGCAAATGATACCTTGATAAAAATGAAACAATGAATCTAAAGCATCATATTCCCTGACCCTGAAATCAACTAAATTTAACTTTTAAAAATGTTATGTAAGGTTTGTGAGTAAGAGGAAAAAACTGCTCGTTCCCGCTTGTTTCAAATACCATGTGTGTTCTGAAGATGAACAGGAACCCTTATTCATATGTATTAAACTTGAAAAAACTCAGATTCAAATGTAATTTAAAGAGACTGCCTGGTTTTCGCAATTTCAATGCAGCTTTTTCTAACTTGTCCAGTGTTCAGTATTTGTCTCAATGAACTATCTCTAAACATTCAGTCAAATGAATTGTCCTTGGCCGTGGATAATCCCTGGTAGTGTTGTCTTATGATGTAAAGCAGATGCTGAATAGGGTAAATTCATTTTGAGAAGCTGTAAAGCATGTTAAGATATGCAGTTTATGAGTAAATAGGTAATACTTAGCTTTTTAAATTAAATCATTCATTTATGAGTGATTGGGAAGTATTTAAGCTCTTGAAGAAAACTGCAAGAGGCAAATAAATATTATTGTGCTTGTTTCCTTATTGTTCTTATGTATGTTGGTAAAGCAGAGAGCCTTACCCTGTGTCACTGAAATACACAAGGTGAGAGCAGGATTATATTTTGGACTCAGATAACTCACAAATAAAACTGGAAAATCAGGAAAAATACAAATACAAATATTTATTGAGACAAATACTTTAGGTGTGTATACATAACTTATTCAGCTCTTCATAGTTGATCTGAAGTTATAAAATCAATATGCTAAATTTCTGTGGGGATCAGGACAGTTCTGCTATTGACTATCTCACTCAAAACTGAACAGTTCCACAATTAGAAAGAGTAGCATCATTATTTTCTCCCTGTAGTTAGCTTTGAGAAGTGTTTTATCTGCAATGCAATTTTTTCTTCTTTTTTCTTGCCTTCATTTCAGCATGATGATCCCTGGAAATGCTGCAGGTGTGGCCAAGCAGTTCCTCCGTTGTGTGTTCCATCAGCTGGCTCCCAATGGCATCTTCCCTCAGCTCTTCCAGAGCATTATTAAAGGTAATGTGCGATACCTGAGTGCATTTCTGACCTTTGGTTTCCTCTGTATGAGCAGCCAGTGCAAAAATGTCCTTCGAATTTCAGATGGCAGCTTTTTAAGGACCTTGGCCACGTCTCTTATGGACTTCAGTGAGCTGAGTTCCATTGCTGCTCTGAGCCAGCTCTTAGAGGTATGTTGACAATTGACTGTATTAATGGTGCTAGTTTTATTAGCGTTATCAAGCACAGTGGATTATTTCTCCTCATTCGAGTTCAAACTTGCATCATCAAAAACAGAGTAAATTTTTGTTTTGTCCTCCCTGGAAGCAAGCTGTCCTCACCATTTTCTTTCTGGGTTTTGCTGTCACTAGTAGTTTGTTTTTTTGTTTTTTTGTTTTGTTTTGTTTTGTTTTTTTAACCTCACACCAGCTCCTGGAGCTATTCTATTCATTGGTAGTGTGGCCCATTCCTTCTTAAGAGTTAGGATCCTGCTTATAACATTTTGGCTCAAAATCTTTTGGTCAGTAGTTTAGGAACTGAACTGGACTAACACATAAATGTCACATATATAGTTCAAATTCTCTCCACAACATTATCATTAACATCACAGAAAAGCTAAGTGGTATTTGATCTGAACAAATTAGCCTCAGGACTTCTAAATTCTGTTTAAGGGACCATTTCTGCATGTGTACGTTTGTTCACAGTTCTCATTTTCTTTCCCAGGGTTTAAACAACAAAAAGAATTTGCCAGCAGGGGGGGCAATGCTACGCTGTTTGGATAACATTGCCACCTTTATGGAAGCCTTGCCGATGGATTCACCCAGCAACCTCTGGACCACGATTAGTAATCAGTTTCAGACCTTTCTTACTAAACTCCCATGTGTTTTGCCACTTAAGGTATGATATATGGACATCTGAAACAAGATATACTGCCATTGTTCAGGATGTACTGAAACAGTGGGAGAACTGTGGATGACAAATCAGAGTGTGTTGTGAATATTTTCTAATGATTCGACGAATGTTTCCAGAGGACTGGATTTATTGCACCTCTGAGCCATCCCTTTAATTATGTTTTCCGTGGGTAACAATAATGACTGACCAGAATACTCTTTGCTTCTTTCTTGGCTTTTTGCCTATGTGTTTTTCATGCCCTATCTTTGTCAGATTGTATTTGAGAGAGTCAACATTTAGGCAATAAAAATCCATGTGGTTTTAACTGTTAAAACTAAATAAAACTCTCAAGAAGAGCAGCACCACTTTATTAATTTGCTGAAAGTACACTCAGACAGGCAGAGAGAACTGAGACTACTGGGAATTGGGCCTAGCCTGTTTGGCTGATCAGGTTGTAGTTCTGGCTGTAATCAGAATATAGTTGCAGAAACTGAATCTAGAAGCTTTAGACTCTGCTTTCTGAGAGCTCAGAGGACATACAACAGGATCTGAACTCCTAGGAGTATATTTCCAGATGTCTTTTCAGTAAAGACAGTAAAAATTTTTCTGAGTCTTTCCGGTAAACATGGAATTCTGATGCCCTTACTCTGACTTTATTTCCTATGGTATAAATGAGGCCAGTGGTAATTTCTTCTGTGCAAAGTAGTGTTGCTCAGTATGAGCTGAGGGATCCAAGATCTGATTTTGTGATTGATAACATTGTCTTTTGAATTTGGGGTCATTGCCCAAGTACATGAATGATATTAAATTCCATGGCAGTATTATGCAATAGTCAGATCTTGAAACCTCTTTAGGTTTTGGAAGATTGAGACATTATCCTGCAGCACTTATTAAGCCAAACAGGCAATAACCGTTCCCTCTGTATACTAGCCACCCCAATCTGCTGCATCTTATGTAACTGAAATAAATAGAAAGAAATTAATTGGATCTTAGTGGTTCCAACTGCATATGTGCCATTCACAGAACCTTTAAGGTGGAGTGTTTACTCTGATTTTCATGGAGTGAAGCTAACTTTCCTAAACTAGCCCTTTAGTGGAGCGATCTCATCTCAAGGCCTATGCTGTGGTATGTTACCACTGAAGGGATATGATTGTATTCAGGAATAAGCCACTTTAGAGAAAGTAATTAAGAAATCATTTTTCAGACTCTACCTATAACTTACTCATAACTGCTACCACTGTAAGCAAGATGTGCACAGAAAGGTACTAACTCTGTTTTTTTCTTTTTCTTTTCTGTCTTCAAATATGTTCAGTGTTCTTTAGACTCTAGTTTAAGAATCATGATTTGCTTGTTGAAGATACCCACCACTAGTGCCACCAGGGTAAGTTCCAAGAAGACAAAATTCTATTGCCTCAGATTTAGCCAACCTGTGCTACTGTATCGTATGGTGTTGTGCTACTGTATTGTGTTCTTATCCCCTGGATAGGAAAGTAATATATAAACATAAAATGGTGCAGTCCAATACTCTTTGGAGAATAATAAGATGTTTGGAATCTAGGTTACAGTAAAGCATGGATAGAATTACCTTCTTGCGTGGGTGTGAATGTATATCTTCTTAAAGATTTGATGTTCTCTTTTTTTTTCACCTCCTCTTTTTTTTCTTGAAAAAACCCCACATGAGTAATGAACTTCCTTAGGTATTTTTCAGTACAATTCCACTGAGGTCAGTGAGGTTTTCCTGCATAAACGCTACAGAATCTCGTATATCTCATAAGCACTGTGTCAGAGGTGAAACTGTTCTCTAATTTTTCGCTTCTAATTTCTCACAGAAGCAGGAAGGCAGATGACACAGCTGTTGGACGAAAGCAATGTAAATCCCAGGCAGATAGACTCTGAGCTAAAAATAGTACTGTTCCATTCAGGCATTTCTGAGTTGGAATGCTTTTTGCTGTGTTGGGCAACCAGTTATTGATTTCTCTAAATCATGTCATTGCAGAGTCTTCTGGACCCTTTTTCAAAATTGCTAAGTTTTGTAATTCAGAATGCTGTCTTCACTCTGGCCTACCTGGTGGAACTGTGTGGTTTGTGCTACCGAGCCTTCACTAAGGTAACAATGATGCTGTATCTTCCTTTGGGGACGAGGGAAAATAGGACCAAGTCCTACTTCCCACAAGTAATTTGGAAGTAAAGATGAAATCATTGTCAAGTTTCAGACATGTCAACAGTTTTAATGTAGTTTGGCTAATCAAGCAGTCATCATGATTCAGTGCCTTTTAATAATACTGAGTTTTACATTCATAGTGAAGATGCAGATGAAGGGAACCTGCTGATAGCATTTTTCAGAAAAGTATTTTGGTGTGATTTCATGACTTGGACTTTTTTTTCTCTTGTTGAGAAGATACCTGGTATTCATGCATCGCTTAAAATGTCTGTACAGTCATATCTTTCCTAGTGCACAGGTTTAGCCACACACTTTGTGAGTAGAAATGTAAATATTCCTGGTAGTGCCTTTTGAGAGCACAGCTGTGGGGGCAGGCAGCAGATAATTAAGTGAAATGGAAGACTCCAAGATAGAAGTTTTCCAGCTTAGGTAATGTTTCATTCTGTATTAGTATTTCCCTTTGGCATGCACGGCTGTAAGCTGTGTAGAAAAGAGAACAGTATGTGTGCACCTTAAAAAGGTTTTAAGGTTCCTGGATGAAAGCTATGGTCTACAAATACGATCAGTTATTACTAAGTTTCATTTTTGTAGCTACCAGTAAGAAATTGAACAACAAAATCCACAAAAAGCAATCAAACCTTTTACTAAGGTCATATATGCTCCATTATGTAGATGGTCAAGGTCCTGAGCAAAAATGCTGCTTCAACCACTAAGTGCACAATTTTCCATCCTCGATGTGTTTGTCAGAACAGTAATTAATCCTCAGGAAACATTTTATCATAAGTAGCTACATGATTTTCTATATTGGTAATGTATAGCTGGAACGTGTGTTGTTTGAGTCTTGATAAGACTTAAAATGTCGCTGGACAAATAGTGAAGAAATGATAAAAGGAATGACACTCTCACAGAAAAACTGCACCACAAGAAAATAAGAAACACTTTTACCAGATGTAATGGTTTGAAGCTAACAGTATGTTTGATGACAGCAAGCAAATACTACCTTTTTGTCTCATTTGAAACAGTAGAGTTTATGAGACAGAAAAATCCTGAATACAGACGAGATCGTCTAGCTTTTGGAAGTAATTTGAGTTAGATTTATAGTTATGGCTTTGGGAAAGACGAAGTGAAAAAAATTAATGACCGCTGTTAAAAAAAAAAAGAAATCAGTTGTGATGTGTTTCTCTACAGTGAAAATTACTGTAGGTAAATAAGAGTGTTGTTTGTGATAGAGGACCAAATAGAAGTGAATTCCAGAATAATTTGTGAGCATTGAAACTATTCAAATTTAATTACTTGTTTTGCAACTTTGAGTATGCTGACTGGAACAAAACAGCAACTTCCAGCTAAGCTGTGGAGGGTTCTTGTCTTTTCAAAGAGCAAACCACTCCGACATGCACTTTGTAGAGGTCAGTGCTGTACAACCACTCCAAATCTTTTTTTATCTCCAACATTTTCCTAATACCCTGTGGCAGAAATATCTGAGTTTCTCTTGTCTTGGAGCCTGAAGACTCACGTCAATCTGATATTTCCTTGTCTGAGTTTCTGTTCCAGGTCAGCAATTTGATTTTCTCAGTGCCTTTGGAACTCTCAGTTGAGAGTAGCATCTCTTCTGTGGATTGTAATCTTATCTTTAAGTTTTCCTTTCAAGTATCTTAAGGTCCTAAATGGACACTTTCTGGCTTTCTTATCTCTTACAGCTGCAGAAGCTTGAACCTGAACATAGCCTTTTGCTAGTGTTCTGTTGTCCCTTACAAAGTAAATGCAGAATGCCTCATGATTTTGCTATTGAATTTTTTTAAAGAATATTAAGTGGCTGATCTTCACTATTTGTAATTACCATAATACCAACAGAGGTAAAATAAAGAATTTTGCTTTATACTGGCTTACTTGGAGGATAGCATACCACTCCATTAAATATCCAAATTTACTCTTCTTATTACTAAGTTTGGAACCTGTGGTACTGCTAGAACTTCAGTAGTTTCATGTTCTACATGTAGACATCTGGTAAGTCACAATTTGATGGTTGCAAGGCATTTTTTTATAGGGGTGCATAGACATTTGAGAGGGTTAATTTGGCTGAACAGTGGCTAAAGTGTTGTATTCTTTACACTCTGATACCAGGTTTACACATGGGGTTCCCCTGGGTGTTATTCTCATGCAACAATGGCTCTGTGGCAGAATATGAAGTTCTTAAAGTATGTATAAAATAGGCTTATACATATTTATCACCAGCATAATGATAGGAATAAGTAAACTTGGATAGGAAGGGTATTCTGGGCCATGGACTTACGTGTCGTCACTCCTGATTATAGTGCAGGAAGCAGGAGGTCAGATGTCAAAAAACATTTTGCCTGATTTTGCTTGATCTCTCTGTACTGCATGTACTTAACAAACATTAAGAGTTTAGACTGTGAGATAGGAGACTTCTTTGAGAAAGAGGTAGTTAACTGTTGTATTATCCTTAAAGCCAAGAAAAGCTGGGATTCTTGAAGCCCGTGATTCCTTTCCAGTGTTCTGACAAAGCAATTTATTATGGCCCAGTTATGTCCTGTATTGCATAGATGTTAGTATGTTAAGTAGCTGAAAGCTTTTGAAAGAATTTTGTTTCTGTTCTTTTCCAGTATGTGCAGGCTACTGTACTGGGTTACTGATAGGAACTTCTGTCCACTTTTTTGAGGCATATAATTGTCAACTGACTTGAGGATGGCACTGTGTAATGTATGTGCCTCAAGACTGAAGGCATGTGATGGTAGGAAGGGTCACTCTTCCTGGTGAATTTTAGGAAGTAGTCAGGGCCTGTTTGCACCATGAGTATTGTGCACTGTTCTGGTTCTCCATTCCCAGTCAGAGTGGAGTAGAATCAGAGAAAGTTCAGGTAAGTGGTAAGAAGAATGATCAAAAAGTAGGATGAGTTCCACATACAGAGGAATTAAGTTAGGGCTCTTTAATCTGAAAGAACAGCAACTGATGGGAATGTGAGAGGTCTGCAAGGTCATAAGACAGGGATGGGTAATTTCATTCCTTTGCAGTACAAGAACATACTAAGTTTGTAGGACTTAGTGTCAAAGCAAGTAATGGGAAGTGATTCTTCAACAGTGTGTGACTCCTTGCGAAGTACCGTGTGTACTAAATGAGTCCAAGAGGTCAATGGGCACCTACGTGGAAGAGAAATCCACTGAGAGTTATGAATTATACAGAAACCACACTGAGCTCAAGAAGGTCCCTGAGCTGAAAATAGTTGACGGAATTATACGTACTTACCTTGCTTTTTTTCTTCCTTTTGCTTCTGCAATGACTTAGTTGGAGATAAGTTACTGAAGACATTTATTCTGGTCTGAACTCTCCTGGATATTCTTATATTGTATTATTTTTATCAGAGCACCACTCATGCATGTGGAACGTGTGACTTTTGAATGCTTGCCCCCTCAAGTAATGGTTTCATAACACAGCTGATTTTGGAGTGTTAGCTTCCTACGAGTTTAGCCTAGACTGCAGCAATGTAGTCAGACAAGGACAAGGACTGCAGTTTGGGGCCCATTCCATCATCTAAATGTGTTATCTGTCTGCACACTCCATGTAATTGAAGATGAAACTAGGAAGGTTGAAGTAAGGTCTGTTGATTCACAGACTGGCATCATAATGTCCATGAAAGACATACCATTCTGTTGTTTTGGCACCTTCTCTGAAATCGAGGCCTGATATTTAAAATCTGTTTTCATTAAAAGATATGTGTGTTCTGTGGGAGACAAGCAGTGTTGCTGTAAGCTTTGTTTGATGGTATGCTACACGCATAGTGTGGTGACATCAGTTCTCTGAAGAGGAACGCTGGTGACTGGTCTGCTGCAAGCAAAGCTCTCTCTCACTTTCAGCTACTCATGTTCTCCAGCTCCTTCTTTTAGCTGCATTCTCTACTGTGTGTGCTGGAGGTGGCTTCAAACTGACTATCACTAACTATACCTTGTAAGACTTCTCTGAGGAAGAGACAAATGAACCCATTTTACAGATGCTGCAGAGAAACTGAGGCCCTGATTGAGTAAAAATTTTCACTCATTTAACTTAAGTGAGCAGGCAAGTGCATACGATTTACAAGATGGAAGATACTAGGTTTTTAATCTTAAGCACACTTTGGATATGCTCTCATTATTGGACAATATTATGTCATTTCTAATGGTTGTCTGAAAGAGAACACAGCCTAAGTCGTCCTGCTGATCAAAATTCTTGAGTTGCTGTGGTTGGTAGCAGGTTATAGATTTGTTCCACATTTTTATCTTACCATCTAAAGTCAGAGAATGTCAAAGTAAGATGTATAACAGGCCCATCTTATCTCTTTTACCTCCTTGCTGACTCAGCTCTACAGCTCTATTCTTAGGCTTCTGTCTTCTAATCTCCTCTGGCTGATCTCCCCCTATGTTTTAAAATGTTTCTGTTGTAGCAGCTGTAGCCAAGACTGTTTTTGTTGTGGAAGTGGAAAAGTACTGCTAGTCTAATGAGTGAAAATGGATGTCCAAGCAGCCATAGTGCAACCACCTTTATTTTAAGGAGAATAACAACAGAAAAAAAGTATGGTAAAATGTAAACCATTTTTGGCAGGTTCAGTGAAAGAATAATGCTAAATACTATACCAGTTTTGCTCTCCTGTGTCATTTTTTACTGCTTTCCCCTCTTCTTATTGTATGGAACTTAATGACAGCTACATTTGTATGCCTGGGCTTTATAACTGTTTTATAAAATCTATCTGTATTTCACATGTGAAATATTAAATCTCGGATATAGTGCCTGATAAAACATCAAAGCATAATGACATTCACTGATGTCTGTTCAATCAAGTCCATAGAATTATATAAGTGATGAGTGATGTCTGCTTTTTTGTAAGACAGGAGAAACTAGTACCCTTTTGTAACTTTGTTATTCTCAAACTTAAATAAAAAGTATCCCTGCTTACTAGTGGCTGTTGGTGACTTTCAGGACATTCATAATTCTGTGTTCTTTTTGTTGTAGGAAAGGGACAAATTCTACTTGACGCGCAGTGTCATATTGGAGTTACTGCAAGCACTCAAGTTAAAGTCACCCTTGCCGGACATGAATCTGCTGCTGTTGGTGCAGGTACAGGAGATTCTTGTGTAATTCTCATACTGAACCTGTCTCAGCCCAACTTCAGGAGTGGGACAGAGGAAGAAGAACTTCCAACATGGTTGCAAAAAGTACAAGCAATGCTGGGAAAGCAGGAACTCTTTGAATGGAAATCCAGTTACTTATGTACGCATTGTTGCATACATTTAGGCTTCCACATTAAAATTTAAGAAACTAAATTTGGAATCCACATTTCACAGAATGATAATGAGCTGTGCATCATTGCTGCCATATTGAGGATCATAGAATATATCTTGAGTTGGAAGGGACCCATAAAGGTTGAGTCCATTGAGCTTCATACCATGTCGCAGTGGAGCAGGTGCCCCAGGTGCTCATATCCTAGCCCCAAGTGTGCAGTTTGTTTGGGAAAGGGTGCTAATTGATCATGGGCCAAAACTCAGTTTCTAGCAGTAAGCTGTCTCCAGTCCCTGAAGACCATTGTCTTTTAACCTGTAGTTTTTCAGTAAAGAATACATAGACAGTATTTCTGTTCTTTTCATTCTATGGAGTTAAGCTAACTTTTTCATTGGAATATCTGAGGAAATAAGACACAGACTTGTGAAAACTTCTTCTGCCTCCAAGATGGCAAGTGTGACACAGTTTGGCACCACAAACCTGTCCCACAAAAACAATTTACTGAAGTTCTTCAAATGTAATCACAGGTAGTGGGCTCTCATTGTTTACAATGAGCTAACAATGATATGTGTTTAAGAACTTAAAATTATAGGGGACCAGCATAACAGCACTCCATAAGGTGCAAGCAAGATGTTTATTACGTAGATCATTCATAATGCTTCCAGCATCTGAGCTCCATTCACTCTTTCCCTTCCCATTATGGAATCAGAGCTTCATGTAACTTACTATGGCCTTATTTTCTTCTGAGTACTGGTACATTACTCATAGTAAGTAAGTGATTGCCAGTTGACAGAGAAATAATACTGACAAATGAAATTATATAGCCGTTAGGATAACTCTGAAAACAATTATTTTACCATCAGTGTTAGGGGAAGAATTTGGGGAGGGGACACTTGTTTTTTTTTTCTTTTGTTGGTAAAGGGTTATTTTTTAAAATCCATTTTAATTTAAAAAGCAGGAATTTACCCTTTTAAAAAAATTATTATTAATTCCAAACTTCTTTTTTTTCAGTCCCAGCCAATACCATCAAATAGCTTAACAACCACCAATCTCTTTCTGTCTTACAGGTGCAGTGATGCACCTTGATACCGTGTGCATTGGTATTTGGTTGACTAGAACTGACTTTTCCTGTATTACAGAATAAAGCAATTATTCTGCATTACTCCATTGTATAGCTCAGTCCTGTGACTGCCCCCAAGGATGACCATCCCCCAGTTTAGGCAATCCTGAATTTCTCATTTGAGAATGCAAACGTGCCATGTCAGTTTTAGCAGTGGTATTTAACCAATAAACACTTGCTCTTCATATTGAGTCAAACACCTGATAGACACAGTAAGCAAAACTATGTATCTTTACATTATCTCATAAAGTTAAAGTGATATTTGCCTGGATTTTCCTCCTAGCACTGTTCCCATATGCTGTATTCACTTTGGGATGTATTCATACCTTACACAACAGCATCTAATGTGGATATAAATGTCTTTTATGATGTCTTTCTTTCAGAGGCTGATGAAGTGATTCATATTTCCTGCTATCCAAAGCAGCCAGCTTCTGTTTTTATGCAGTCAGTGGTAAAGAATAGGGGTTGTATTCAGACCATCTGCCATAGATGATGCCTACTGGAGGCATGATGACTACTTCTCCCATTGACTGTGCAAATTGGCAGCTCTCAGTAGTATGTGGTCTGAATCATTCAACAGCTTCTTGAATTTAAATACCATAGTAACCACTAAGCCTACTGTAATTTAAGAAATTTGCTAGTAAAAACGCATACATATCTGATTTTTTAAATTTTCTTTGGTGTCATTAATAGAATGAAGGGATTATTTCATTTACCACACAGAACCACTACAATATTAATTCAAATTGTATGATTTGAATCAACAAGGCCATAGCAGAATTAACACAGCACCAAACAGAAATGGCTTTAATTTCCAACAGTCGTGTCTCCATGGACATGTGAGCTTGTATGCAAGATTCCATACAGGCAGTGCACACAGAATACAGAGATTCCATCAAAATGTTCCAGATAACAAAGAAGCTAGGAGCACTTTAATTTAATGATAGATCAGTTGTGGGCTGACTAACAAAGGAATTCCTAGAAATGTACATTTGACACCCACATTTTTCCAGATTATATAGTGCCATCAGTGTCACTGGTGACATAAGTGCTAAGATGAGAGTTAACTTTATCCCACTTTACAAAGAATGAGAATTTTAACCACATCACTCCAATCATTGCATAGGTGTCCTGGATGATAAAGGATACAGAAAGTCTGTCTCCTTGATTTGTCCTAGCAAATGAAAGCCATCATGTACATGCTGCTGTTCCATGGGTTTCCATAGGAACTGCTTCTTCACCCAGCATTTTGTTTCCCATTGCTTTTCTCCTGCTCACATTTCATTAGCACACATCTTCAGGATTTTCACTGACTTCAGATTGTATTAGTGTCTCTTTAGAATTTGCTTGTTCAGTCAGGCTCTAAGATTCAGTGTATCTGATCTGTTTTGTTTAGATGACTCCTATTTTGGGAGGAGCTAATGTAAATCAGTGTATATCTAGTGGTTTCACTTTATGTTTCGGTGAAGATCTAATCCACTAATTACTGAATGAAAAGATTTAAGGTGACATATAATATGTTTATAAGAATATATATTTTAAAACATCAGATTATGAGTAGAGGTGTAATACATACAGATTATGATGTATAGATAGTTCATTACAGTCAACAGACATTACAGTTTAGACATTACACTGCAGCTGTACCTCAGCAGGCAATGCCAGTAAGATGCATGACAACTACTTACCCATTTCTCATTTTTTTTACACTGTCGGGGTATTTTTCTTTCCCTTTTTTTTCCTTTTCTTTTGTTTTTTACACATGACTGGCATGAAATTGCTTGCCAATGACATCTTAATGTATTATAATATTTGTAGAGGGAGACAACATAAATGACAATGAATTGGACAGGAAATGTAAGAAATTTTTCATTTTGAGTTTGGTTTCCCCATGTTGTAGTGAGGTCGGGGTCAGTCTCTTTTCCCAAGTGACAAGTGAAAGGACAAGAGAAGATGGCCTCAAGTTGCACCAGAAGAGTTTTAGGTTGGTTATTAGGAAAAATTTCTTCACTGAAAGGATTACCAGGCACTGGGACAGGCTGCCCAGGGAAGTGATGGAGTGGAGTGGCACATAAGGATATGGTTTAGTGGTAGCCTTGGCAGTGTTAGGTTTATGGTTGGACTCTGGTCTTAATGTCTTTTCCAACCTAAATGATTCTGATTCTGTGATCCTTTTTTGACTGCATTGCAACTTCAGGAAGGATGCCTGGAACTGCCAGTCTGACAATGAGAAAAATAAGCTAAACAAGGCCTAATTATTCACTAGAGGTTGACTTAAATTTATCAGGTTTTTTTACATATAAATTAATATCTCTTATTTAACCCAAACTCTTCTGTACAAAAGATACAAAAAAGCTATAGATATATAGGTTTTTTTTTATATAGCTCTCCTGCTTTTTAGAAAGCTTACAGCAGACCAGTAGAGGTTCCTTTGGGTGCTGTTTCTTGTTGTTGTTTTGAAAAGAAAATGTCTGAAATAAATGACATTTGTCTTTGGTGAGGGTTTTTTGTGACTTAGATGTTGAGTCCTGTACAGTGGCTGTAGCAGTGCACTGAATTGTTGGGTGCTAAATATACTCAGCCAGATTCGTCATGGAATTATGGTCTTTTTTCGCAGCTGATGTAGTGCAAGAGAATCCAAATCTGCACAAAAATGGTTGACTGAAAAATTGTTTACACAGGAAAACAACCTCTCTGTTGTCCAGTGGACCTAGTGTCAGCATTGCTCTTTCTGAAATAGGGTGCATTAGGAGAAAATCTGTCATCTGTTTGCCTAAGTCCATTAGTGGTCCTTTTTAAAAGAGAAGTGGAGAGTCATGGTTGCTGTTTGAACTAAGACTCATCGGTCTTTGCTGGATTGATATGCCCATACCCCAAGGCTTTCATTTGCTTTCCGTGTACTTATTATAGCTGTGGCACAGAAGAGCACCAGGCCATGTCTCACCTGAAATATGAGTTAGATTCCTGGTTTATTTCTATTTGGCTCATTCTGGTGTAAAATAAATTTTAACCAGAAGAAGAGTCAACTGGAACCAGGCCAGTGTCTGAGGATAACTAGTTAGATTATTAGTCTAAACTCAAGTATGTCTCAGACTTTTTGTCAAGACAGGTAAAGTAGTTTCCAAGTCTTAGTTGGCAGTCTGAGTTCAGATTAAATCCAATTGAAAGGTAAAGCTTGTGGAAGAGTAAATTCTAGGTTTGTAGAGGATATTCTGAAATTTTCACGAAGTGGTCGGTCATTGAGAGTACTGCTAACACACGTGCATTAGACAACCATAAATTATGTTGTGTAGTCCATATCTGTCCTAGTTTGTGAAAGTACTGTGGTATTAATTTTCCAGAAAGAAAATTAAATCTTAGACCTTAGTTTGGCAGTTATTTTCTGTCTGCTCTTTCTTAGAAATTTACATTGCATCACTATGGACAGAAATTGCTCAAGTGCAAATGTAGTGTTAGGACAAGAAGTTGTAGGAACAAGCAAACCATCTGCAGGGTGTCCAGTGCCTTATTGAATCTTATAATGATTAAATAACAGTATTAACTGTTTTAATATATGAATGATGTGGACATTGGAGATTTTAGGTCAAAGGATTTGGAAATAAAAAGAAATAAGAAAAAAGAAAAATAAAGCAAGGAAAACAAAAGTGTAAGAGCAATTAGAAATATTCTACTATAACAGAATGACACTGACCGTCTCTCAGAAACTCCTTGTTTATGTAATACTGCAGCCTGTATTGTGCAGAAGTTATATGACACCATACCAGTATGGTCTCATCTTCAAAACTGTTTATATAATTCATCATTGCAGAACTTCAGTGAACGTGTTATATCACAGTGAAGAATATAGCATGTTCTACCTTGTCATTCTCTATCATGGTTTATTCTATAATGAATGAGGAGCATTTGATATATAGAAGGAATAGAAAATATGTATCTATATATTTGTTCATAAAGAAAGTCTGATTTATTATGCAGTATTCTCCAAATTGCTCCTGCACAGCATATGTGTTAATTAAGCACATTAAAGTCAGAATTTTTTCATTATATTTATCTCATTTATAATGATGAATTAACTAGGTTGTTTGTGAAGAAAGAGGTCTAGAAGGGCAAATTACCATGAATAAAATCAAGAAGACATCTGAACTGATTTTAATGAAGTAATGCATAAATTATTAGTGTCTTCAGGTTACTCCAAAAAATTTAAAAAATAACTTGTATTTAATTTTTTCTTAGTTTGTTTGTGCAGATGCTGGAACAAAACTAGCTGAGTCAACAATCTTGCATAAACAGATGATTGCCTCAATGCCTGGAGTAAGTACTGAATCAAAGTCTATTTCTTAGTTCTGTTGTTCTGTTTTTTAAAAAAATATCTTATTCAACTTGTTTCCTTAAATTTAATGCTCTTTCTTTTTCATTTCTCCTCTGGTTGGTAAGATGTATTACAGGCAGAGGTTGAGATGCTTCATCCTTTTTATTAATTTTGGAAAAGTTTTGAACTTGATGTTGCTTCCCTTAGTTTCACTGATAATCTTTAGTCATGTAACTACTTTAGTGGAGCCTGCGCTCAAGACAAATCGAGACCTTCTACTATTCTGTGTGGGGAACAGACCAGCTGAATGCCTCAAAAAATAGTAACAGGGTGAAAAGCTACAAGCCATTGCCTCCATTCTCACAAAAGATTATTTGGTTAAAGAAGGGAGTTAATGGTATATTCCTGGCAATGTGTAAAGCATTCATCTATATCCTGATGATGAGTTTAGTTTAGGAGTACTAAATTACAAGTACTCCTATTTGCCTAGGCACCGAGCATGCCCCTGGTGAATATGCGAGGAAGTAGCACAGTGGGAAGTCTTCTCTTGTTCCATGACACATGTGACTGAGTACCCAAAGAGATGGAAGAGGGTTAGCCCAGGTTTGCTTCACAAGCTGAGTGAGGAAAATGTTTCCCAATATGTGTGTCAGCTTTAGGGATGATGGGATAGGATCTTTCCCATTATCTTCTGAAGTTCATGATTTTTTAAATGCCAATCTTTAATAATACCTTTCCTCCCAACAGAATATTTTAATTTATACTTGCTTTAAATAGATAGACTAACACCGGTGTTGGAAGCTGTGATAGGAATGTGATCATTTCAGAAGAAATCATAGAAAATCAGGCTCTGAATGAAACAGAGTAGATGGTTGGAAAGAAGTCTTGTGCAACTGAGCATTATTTTCAGAGATTGGAGTATAGTATCTTGTATAATTCTGTTACTCAATATTCTGAAACCCACGTGGAATCCTTCGTACACATAAACTAGATGGAGGATATACCGACAGGGTGACCTTATTTTACTTATTTTGGTTTTTATTCTATCATGGAAACTGACAGAAACAATCTTTGAAAAGCCAGAAGGTGGCACAGTTCAACACTGTGTAGATGGATATTACCATACAAAAATGAGGAGTGCCCGGGTCAGTTGTTTAGGAGTTGTTTAAGAATGCTAGCAGTTTTTCAAATTTCAGCCACTAAAACTCAATTAAGGCTTAATAATTTTGTGATCAAAACTAAATCTGGTTTATTTGTATACTCAGATAGGGTAATGAGCCTCTGTGCTTCAAAGTGTAGTTAATTAAGTAGAGGTCAAAGAGGAGTAGTTTTCTTCTGTAAACTCTACTGCAATGTTTCGCCCTGAGAGTATGACTTTGGATAAAGTAGTCTTTTGTGACTTCAAAAGGATATTTAATTTAATAATTTCATCGTTTAGCTTCAAAAGTTAATCATTGCTTTAACTTGGCCTCTAAGCATGAGGCATTCATAGTTCCCCTTGAATTCAGCTAGCATTGTCTTCACCTCAGACTATTAACATAGAAACAGAAGTTTATTTGATACCTAGTGGGTTGGTGGTATCACCTTCTGAAAGCTTGTCTCCAGGGTTCTCTGGTCTGTTCAAAGTCTTTATTTAATCAAACAGCTTTGTTCCGTTGACTGCTTTGCACACCTTGGGTACATCGTGTACTAGCTGAAGGCCAGATTCGCATTTCTCACTGTATTCTAGGAAAAGGATTATGAAAATTTGTACTGCAGAAATACAGCAAGCACCACATGGAGTCCTTTTGTTTTCCCTTTGGGGTCGTTCTTGCTCTGGCACACGTGGCTTCTCAATGCTCATACCTTTAAGATCTAACTGAAGCAGTTTGTAGCTTAAGTGCCATTAAGATGCTGTATTTTGAATGATTTTGCTTCAGGAGTATATCAGAAATACTCGTTAGTTTTTAAAAAAGGGAAAAAAAGTAAATTTCAGTGATGTTCATTTTAGTGATGTTTACACATAAAATACCTGAAGACAGTTATTTATACTATTTTTCCATCATGATTAATGTGAATATAAGGGCATCTGTGCGTGTGACTGAATTTCAATTATAGATTATTGTTTCCATTTGCAGAAATGCTCAGCTGCCTGAAAAACTGAGTTGCTAAATTCTCGTGTTTTTAAAACTTTGATTTTGGACCACTGTAAATTTCAGGATTACATGACAGGGTATTCTTGCAAGTTTCATGAGTTAATCTTTTATCGCTGTCGCGGATAAGAATATTTTATGATGCATGAAGAAGCTTACAGACACTGGGCCATCTTCTTATACTGTAATCAGATAAGAGTACATATTACAGATAGAAGAAGATCAAAGCATACCTATTCTTAATTAAAGTAATCTAACTAAAAAGTAAAATAAAGAATTTGAGACAGACATTGTATTCTGGTGAAGAAGAAACAAAGACAAAAACATGAACATTCAAAACCTGGTACTTAAACGTATTTCTGTTGTGTTTTAGTGTGGAACAGCAGCAATGGAATGCATGAGGCAGTATGTTGGGGAAGTGCTGGATTTCATTGCAGATATGCATACCTTAACCAAATTAAAGGTTGGTTCTGAGCGTACATTGATTTAAAATGTATGTGCTTTTTTTAGAAGAAGTGTATTTTTTGTAAGGAACCTGCCTGGGAGAAGTATTTGAGGATGAGTGACAACTTTTTTTTTCTTTCTATTTTAAAAAGCTGTTAGTACTGCTATAGGTTAGAGATTTCTGGGGGATCAGTAAAAAGTAGCTTATGCAGTGTTGAAATGGAGGCTGATTCAAATATAGTGAGCACACAATAGAAATGCAGGCTTGATTTTTCTGAAATGTTGATGATAAGCTAATGATAAGTTTTTCTGAAATGTTGATGATAAGCTAATGTCATAGCAAAGTCACTCTGAGAAGTAGTGGTATTTAATATAACACAGGGAAACATAAAAGTCCTTGCCTGTATGACTAAGTACACTCCTCTGGAGGAATCCTGTGTCTCTTCTATACACAAACAGACACTGAAAAAAGGGGGTGTCCTTTTTCTAATGGAAGTTATTTTCATTTTCAGGTTACGTTCTGTTGAGGTGGGGAAAACCCAAATATTGGTCTTACCTCTGTAGCTGAAACTGCTTTTTGGTTTATTTTCATTAGTTGGATGCTGATTGTAGCAGGAGTGATAAGAAAATACTTCTGTCAACATAAAATATTTTATTTAGGAATGCATTTCATGAAAGCATCCTAGTAATCATTAGCTGATCAAAACCTAGAATTCCTAAAATTTCTACCTGGTTTTTCACTTTTATGTTTTGAAATTGGACAAGAAGCTTCCCAAATATGTGGTCTGGCTGTTTAAAACTACATCAGACCCCGATGGTCTAAAATTACATGTTGTTTTGATTTAGCCATGTCATACAGGAATCTGAGAACAAGATTAGCATAATAGGAGAGTCAAATATGACTAAAACATTATGTATTGTAAAAAATAAGCTTTGTCTGTCTTGGAAAATTAAAGGGCAGTTCTTGTTTAACCAGAACAGATAAAACTTACTCTGTGGTTCCAACATAGTTGAGAAAATATTTGTAAGCATTTTTGATTTCCAAAATAGTCAGAACTTTAAACAAATTCACAAAATCTAGATTCAAATTCTTGTAAGATCATTTAATATATTTACTTACATTACTTGGGTTTTATTAACAGAGGTGTTACTCACTAGGAAGTGAGTCCTAAGATCATCCAGTTGTACAGTTGTACATACATACAGTGATACTACAAGTATGTATTATCAACAGTATCTGGAGTACCAAGCTAACTAAGAATGCTATATGATTTATATGACCAGTAACAATCCCAACAGCAAAATTTTAATGTGTGTGTTCAAATTTGGAAATTTCTACTCTCTGTAGGAATTGAGTGAAGAGAAATAGTTGTTTGTTTATTCTTGCCTGATATCGTCTTTTGCGTGTCTGAGAATAGTTTTTTTTGAAAGAGGTTAATTATTTTTAGTCCTTTGTATTAGCAACTACTGCATTATTGAAAAGGTAAAAATGTTAATTCTGAAGATAATCACATTTCAGTGTACTGTTTCAATTCAGTTTATGATGCTTTTTATCCCTTTGGGATAACAGCTTGCAAAGTTTGGCAAGGCTTTATTTAGAAAATTCCACCTTTTTTGAAGGTGTATAATGTATCTGCCTACATACCTGTCTATCGTTTTTACCTGGCTGTATAACAAAGCCATTAGATATTCATGCTGGTACACAGAGGTTTTTTTCTCTTGAAAAAGACTTTAAGTAAGTGATTTTTGAGAGTGTAAGTTTCTGGAGTCAGATACTTATCTGTTACAAAAATATTATTGGTTCACTGATTTTTTTATCCTATTATAATAATTGAATAACTGATGACCTAGATTTTCTTGTACAAAGCATATGGCTCTCCTTTTAAGCAAGCAACTGCAGTTAGCATGTATTCTGTTATAGTCTAGTAGCAGAAGGTAATGCAAAGTTAGCTTAATAGAAATATAGAAGCATTTCAAGAAGCACGAATGAAACATTCCTTAAAGCTGGCAAAGCAGGATAATAAATCATCTTTCCAGGAATAAATATATATGTGTTTCTTGGTAAAAGGTTGACCCTTTTTGTTTCCAGGGTTCTAAGGCATTTGTAACAACAGAATAGTGCAATATAGTCATATTGCTGGTGAATAAGTGAGAGCTTCTTTCTGAACGTGTAAATGGAATATTGTACAGGGAAGGCATTTCCTGCCCAGATGCTGTCTTGTTAAATGGTTAGATTCTTCCATCTTCACTTAAGCTCTCTGGATGTGCAAGCATTAGTTTGTATTTATCAGCTGTTGAGTTTGCTGAGACAAAAGCAGCCTATACATTTTGTACAATTTATGTTTTGTGTAGACTCTTGAAAATATGACCCTCTGTGGAAAGATCTGCATATCAAGCTGTTACTAATACAGCTAATACAGGGACTAATACTAATACAGGGGCTGGAGAATTTTTTAAAATCTATTTCCGGGTTTTGTTTTGTAGACACAGTTAGAGATCCTGAGAAAGAATTGAAGTGAAATGAAATAAAACATGCTGTTGCTTGGAAGAACTTAGTTTTTGGGTAGGAAATCAGATCTTTGCCTTACAGAGTCACATGAAGACTTGTTCTCAGCCACTCCATGAGGACACATTTGGTGGACATCTGAAAGTTGGTTTAGCTCAGATTGCTGCTATGGAAATCACTCGGGGAAACCACAGAGACAACAAAGCTGTGATCCGATATTTGCCTTGGCTTTACCATCCTCCTTCTGCAATGCAACAAGGGTGAGAATGCTTTTCCACAGAAAGGAATACTAAAATGAGTTAGAAATCTTCGCCAAGTTCTGTGTTTATTGCCAGATTCCATAGATAAGACCCACAGTAGGGAATAATGGGAGTGGGACATAGAAGCAGCTGGTCAGCAGCTCCCTGATCCTTAACTGAGGAGTTTGTCAATGTAATATTTAAAGTATATGCCAAAGGGACAGTGGAGGTAACTTCAGTGGCTTGACTGGAGTTACCTTGGAAGTTATCTTGATTCTTGATCTAGATGCAGACAGTGAAAAGCACACAAGTGCCTAGAATGATAGAAATGATCACATGATCTGATTTTCTATCAGAATGATAGAAAATATTTTGGGAATTACAGAGAATACAATGGGAAATGGCCTTTGAAATTAGGGAGTACAAATGAGTGAGAACTCTTAAGGATAAGCCTACTGATGTGATGATAAAAATACTAACTTCATTTAGTTAATGTTAGGTGTGAGAAATCCTGCTCAAGACATGTTTTTTGTCCCTTTTCACTGTGATAAATCCTGATGTGCAGCGTTTTATCTTCTAAAAAAAGGGAGATACTGTCCCTTGTCTTACCTTGACAACAAATGAGATGTTTTGAGTCTAGGCTGTTTGGCTATGTATTCTTGTCCGAGATTTATCCTGGACTACCTGTCCACTAAATTCTGTGTAGTCTAAGTCTTCTCTCAAGCTGTACCAATGATCTGTGCCTCCAGCACACCGAGACTGCATCTGCTTAATGTGTATAAGAAGGCTCCATATTTTGGGGAAAGCCAGAAAAGCTATTATTGTTTAAAATCTGCTCTCTCTTGACAGGCCCAAAGAGTTCATAGAATGTGTCTCACACATTCGTTTGCTGTCCTGGCTACTTCTGGGGTCTCTGACACATAATGTTGTCTGTCCAAATTCTCCATCATCTTGCATGCCTATTCCACTGGATGCAGGCTCACAAATTGCTGACCACCTTATTGTTATTCTGATTGGGTTTCCAGAGCAATCAAAGGTAAGGGATTCCGTGTTATAATTTGTAAATAATTTTATGATCAAAATAATTGCAAACAGTGATGATTCAAGCACAACTTTTTTCTCAAGGTACTCAGGACAAGAAGAGTTATTGAAGATTATAAGACATTTGTGACAGTAGTTTAACACAAGTATAGCAGCAGTCTTTGACACCAACAAGGTTTTTATTAGTGACAGAAGTGGAATGATCACACATTTATCTTGTACATAAAATCCTCCTTTCTTTCCCTTCACCTAGCCAAGACACTGGTGCTTCCCATTCATTTCTTTGGCCTTTTTTTGCTCTTTCAAATACCTCTTTCCAGTTACCAGGCAACCATTGCGATGTTTGGTGCAGTCAGACGACCACAGAGCATGAATTCCTGTTGCACTTGCAAACTGAGAAAACATCTCTGGCCAGAAGTATCTTTGTTGTAGTGAAGTAGTTAATGTCCAGCACTCCTGGAGGCTCAGACACTGTGATATATAACAAGGATTAGCAAAAGAGCCATGCTTGAGTATGCAAAATGAGTTCTTAGTTTTTCAAAACTTACTTTCCTTGACTGTTTTCCTGTGACTGTGAGCAGTCCCAACAAAGTAGAAATGGATGACAGGTTAACAGAACACATGTAAGAGCATGTATTTTGTATGATAGCCATCCTTTCAGATGATCAGAAGCTGAATGACTTAATCCAGCAGCATTTCTGAAATGGAATCATATATGCCAGGGCCTCTAGGCCTTCCATAGATTGCAGTGAAATTTTCCATGAAGAAAGCCTCAGAACTAGTCCTGAATACCTGTTTTGCAAAACTAACCTTCTTTTAAAGGAACTGACCTTAATGCCATACTCTTAGATTGCATGGGAGTGTGTTTGCAAATGCAGTTTTTAGTCTGAAAATATAAACCCATTTTTTAAACATGGAGAAGATGTTATCAAGTGTACTTGACTTACTGGCTCCTACTTAGAGGGAAATATAGGAATGGGAAGGGTGAGACTGCACAGTCTTGGGATGCATGACAGAGGAGTGCTTTGATGAAAGCCTCTGCGCTGTATCCCAATGCACTTACTTAAATAAACATTTTCTTGTATTTTCTGTTTCTGTACAGACATCTGTTCTGCACATGTGTTCCCTCTTCCATGCATTTATATTTGCTCAGCTCTGGACAGTGTACTGCGAACAAACAGCAGTAGCTCCGACAGTCCAGAATCAGAATGAATTTAGCTTTACAGCCATCCTTACAGCCCTGGAGTTCTGGAGCCGAGTGACACCGAGCATCCTCCAGCTAATGGCACATAACAAAGTGGTGAGTCAGGTGCTGCAGACAGATTTAGTACAGATTAAACTTGGAGAGGGCTTGGCTCTGCTTCAGTGTTTCAATGGAATACAACAGACTATGAATAACATCATAAAGTGACTTTGTTGCTTTTGAGAAATTAAAGGGATAGCTAATTAGTAGTGGTTTAACTTTGCAGTGGGCCTGAAACAGGATCTAACCAGGTTCTGCCTGAATCAGAATCAAGAGTTAGAGTCACTGCTTGTTGGATTAAGAGCTCCTTGAATCATATATCCTGCTCTTAAATGTGACCTCTTGTTTTATCTGACTCTGCCTTACAGCAGCAATGAAGTGTTCTAGGATAATTCTGTGAATATCCACTTGATTATTTTTTGCCATGTGATGGTGAAAAAATGCACAACTGCTGACAATTGACTATTCATAACTCACTGGCCACTCATCAAAAATAAGCTGAATAAATATCACTTCACTTTTGAGTCTTGAATGACCTGAAGGAGGTATCTCTAGAGATAAGAGTTGAAAAGGAAATGTTCACTACATCCAGAAATCATCCAGACTATTTATTTGGAAATAACTTTTAAACATTTGTTTATCTCAAATACTCACTGCTGTTGGAGCAATTTTGTACAATAAGAACCCAGAGGGGTCCCAGCAGCCCTCTCATAGCTGGTACCATTGCTTGCCCTTGACTAATGATTCTCTGTGCCTGCAGGTTTAGGATTAAGAACTTGTTTCTGATGGGCAAGACCTACTGTTTCCCACTTCTCAGAAAGTCATGACGGGTCAAAACTTTTTAACTGAGACGTTAACTAGTAGCTCTAGCTCTGGGGAGCCTGATGTTAGCTTTGAGTGAGAAACATCCTTTATACACAGCCCAGTCCACTAAATCAGGTGCTCTTAAGGTTTGGGTTTTTAAGGTTTGGTGCTTTCGAGTTTTTTCATTCTGTGTTTGTTTGGATTTTATTTTTTCTTTTTTAAATGTAGACCTGCTATCTCTATGGAAATTATTTTACGTAATTCCCCTTTCCCCATGTGAAACATCTTCCATCCCAGGCAGGCGTGGACCTTACCCTTTTAATTGTCATTGTGTGGGCTGCACTTGAATGTGTCTGAACCAATTACTATTTGCTTGTGTCTTGTCCATATCAGGCAAGGGCCACCTATAGCTGTCTTTAGATGATATTTTAGCCTCTGACACCTAGTGAGGTCTCTGTGGTTCACAAGCCGCTTTTGGGAACAGTACTTCATGAAGCTGCATTTGAAGAAATGGGAAGTGTGCATAATGTTTCTAAGCAGCCAGTTCTTTAGTCAGACACAAAAGCCTCTTGTCAAACCTTAGGACAAGAACCTGGAAGTCCTAAGTTCCAATCCTGGTTCTGAAAGTATATCGTTAAGTGGCTTTAGTGCAAGTTATTAAGCTCTCTACCTCAGCCATTGCTCTTTGAAATGTAGATAATAATACTTACCGGTCTCACAGGAGTGTTGTGAGGTTAATTACTTAGTGTTTGTGAAGCACTTTGAAGATGAAAAGCACAACATAAAAGCTAAGCTTATTATTATTATTGAGGGGAGTTTACATGTAGTTTAGACAGGCACTGTAAATACTCACTGCTGGCTCAGGGTGTTTGTCTTGTATCTATGAATTTACACAATATGAAACATAAAAAGCTGTCTACTACCAAATAACTGATATTTGCATCTGTCATAAATTGTGGTACAAAATGGAAGAATTACAGACTAGCTGTCAGTTCAAAACAATAAATTGTCTTTTGATGGGGGATAAAAAGATGGGTTTTGTGAGTATGTTAATTTTCAAAGATTCAGTAAATAAAAATACCAGTTTGTGACACACAGATTGATAAGAACTACACAGCAAAATAAAAACAATTTATGATGTCTGAAAAGAACAAAGCTGAAGGAAATTTGTTTTGATGTGTGATATGAATTAAAATACATCAAGCACTTGAAATATTTAATAGATAGATGTTATCACATCAGGAGAAAACTAAATTAAAAAAATGTCCCGTATGTGCTCATGTAGTATTTAATCTTGTATGTTAGTGGTTAATAAATGCACATCTAGGGATTCAGTATAACTGCCCAGCAAATACAGGAAGACTGTGCTTAGAGAGTGTTGGCTTAGCTTACTACATTGTTATACTGGACATTTTTTGATTTTATTCTTGACTTTTTTTTCCAAGATGGTGGAAATGGTGTGCCTGCATGTGATCAGTTTAATGGAGGCTTTACAGGAATGCAACTCTACTATCTTTGTAAAGGTAGGCATACCATACCATGAATATTTAGTGAATGCTGTTGCCTGACTATTGTGATTCCTAAACATACTGTCTTATGTTTCCCCTCCCACTGAGAAAAAGAAAGCGGAAGAAACTGAAGTTGAATGATAATGCAGAAATAAAATGTAGTAGAGCATAATGAAAAGTAAAATCTCTGGTAAGAAGACCAGACCATAATCTCAAATTCAAGTTCTCCTGATTTTTTTAAAGCAATATTTAATCTACTTCCTCTTTATGTTGTTGCAATGGTCTTATTCCTCTAATAGACATAACTGATGTCGCTGACTTTGGGAGCTTCTAGCTGGTGTCTGAATTTTCAGCCATCTTTTAATCATCATAGGTCCTTTGCAGATCACCTCACTGTGCCGAGCCTCCCGTTTTTAGGTGGATAACAAAATGTTCATGCCACAGTGGTTTTCTTGTTATTTTATGTGTACCTGTTGATTTTTTAGAAATCAGTAGTCAGTCTCCTATGGGTTACCACAGTGTTTGTAGAATAGATTCCCAAAGGAGTAGGGTAGTCTCACAAGCATAAATTGATTTTACTAGCCTTTTATACATGTTTTCACAGTGCATTATTCTGAAGAGAGTTTTCACATGAAATATAAGCAAATCAAGTAGTTAAGGTTAATATAGTTCTTCTATTGCCATAAAGGAAACTTCTGACTGTTGCTTTACTCCAGTCTTTTATGATCTAGCAAGAATTGAAAATAAAGTAGCTAAAATTGAAGGTCTTTATGTCAACTGGCATAAAAACATTCACATTCACTGTGAAAATACAGGTTTATAGTCAGTAATGGCTTGATTCACTACAGAAATTCTGTCACTAAGGGATGTTAAAATGATTATGGCTGTCCCTGGAAGACATGTGGGCTTCTCTTTCAACCATCCAGGATGTTCAGAATTTGACAAGGATGAAGAATGGCTTTAAAGCTGTGAAAATAGAGGCCTTTAGGGCCAAATCCCTGTCACAATTCAAATGAATGCTTTCAAGGGGGTTATATTTGAGAGTATATATCAATACTGTGCTAAATCGGGTTAAAAGGACATAGTTGTTACTACAAAATCAAGCTCATAAAACTGTGAAACTCAGAGTTAAGTTGCTAAGCTTTCATGTTTAGTGGATGGGAGATGGAAGAGAAGAATCTGGGTGACCAAATCCCCTTCATTCAGCCCTAAAGTGAAATCCTGAAGGAACAATATACATACATAATGGTACTATAGGATTTTTAGTTCCAGGTTACTGTATCTTTTTTATAAGTAACTAAGTGTAAAAGTACATACTGTAGATCTGAAAAGTAAGTGCCATAATTTAGGGAAAGACTTACTGTATTGTTTAAGCCCTTCAGAGATTCAGCAGCACAAAGTTTACAGAGGAACCTGTGAGTGGCTTCTCTATAATTTAAAAAAAATCAAATTTGATACTCTTCAGTGGCTGTGAAGTGGATCTGAACTTTGTTATTCCTACTTCAGAAGTCTGCAAGGATAACAATTCTTTGAAAACAGTTGACTGGACAGTCTTTTGGTAGCTTGTTTTATTCTAGACAATTTTATCTTATATTTTAAAGCTTTTTATTTCTTTTATTTTAGAAGTAAGTCTTTCAAACAAGGTTTAGTTTTCACTGAAGGAAAGGACATAGTGTAGTGAGAGATATTTTTTTATACAGAACATTGTTAACACTTTCAGAGATTCATTCAGCAAAATTAATAATTACCAATTATTTTCTCTTGGAACAGAGCACATTAGCACTGATAAATATTGACCATTTATTGTTCATATAATGATGTTTACTGCAGTGTCTTTTATTCCATCTAAGGATTCAGGTGCTGCAAGAACTTACTTTGTTAATGAAGTCATGGCATGACTCCACACACACATTTTTAATGCACCAAAATGAGAAGGTGGTGCATGTCACATGGTGCCAGGCAGTTTATGGGATAGCTGTCCTACCTAGGTGGTCATGTATGACAAGTGAGGGGAAATTTGTCATAAAACAAGCAAGAAAGAGATGACATAAACAATCTCCTTCACTAAAAGAAGAACTTTCTTTACACCTGAGATAAGCACTCCTTCATCTCCTCCTTGTGTTGGTGCTGTGTGATTTCCTCCTCCTGGTACCACTGGCCTTTGCTATTAAATTAAAGTCACACTGATAGCATTGAGACAGGTCTTGATTACTTCCTATAGTCTTTGAGCCATTCCATATATTCACAGAGGATATTTTTTGGATCTGATATTAGACTATCTTTACCAGTCTGCTGCAGAAAACAAAGTTGCTTTCTTGTGAAAACATTTCAACCATTATGCATATAATTTTCTTACTAAGTTGTAGTGAGATATATATATACACACACACATTTACACAAATGCACATATACCTGCATCTATATTTAATTCATTATATATTCCTCTGAGGGGAAGCATTCTGCTTTAGGAGAGCTTAAATGGAAGTGTTCAATTTTTCTCCTGTTTTTCTATGTCAAAGGAACTGGGAAACTGGCCATCCCAGTGATAGCTGTTGATGACGGGGACCAACTCCTTGCTGATCACATCTTTGTCTGACCATCAGATGTACCTCTGAGGAATTTGGGGGCTTACAGTAAAGACAGGAACAGTTCACCAATCACAAGGCCATTTTTAGAGATCCAGGGGTTCTAGGCAGTTCCAGCAGCTGCTGGGTAGCTTTCTAGAGAACTGGGCAGGCAGCAGAGTTGGGAAGCCAGAACAGCACAGTGACCAGTCTATTGTACAGCCTGGTTTCCATAAAAAATTGCTTTGGAATCAATACAATTCCATTGAAAATATAAACTCAAAAAAATTAACATTGTCTGACAGCACTCTGTTCTTCCAGCTTTTCTTTCTAACTAGCTTTATGTATTCTTCCTTTGTGAAGAAAAGGTGGGCTAGGGATTAGTTAACAAAACTCAAATGCTTCAATAAAAATGTCTTCTTGTCTCATTTATCTGTCTGGCAGCTGTAGCACTAGAGGATTTGCTTGCTTGTGCCTGCAGCAGAATGTTATGTTTCCCTAAATGAGTCCAGACCCTGGAAGACAGAAGTGGTGCTGGAGGACAAAGATCTGTATCTAACCTTAGACCTCTCCATAAGAGAGTCAATATAAGCTAGTTTCCATAAGTGTCCTTTATAGTCAGTGGAGATAAATAGTATTTTTGGACATGATTCATCCTGATCTATTTTAGATACTTGCTTTGGGACAAGATGAACTGGATGTGAAGTGCTTCGTTCTCTCAGCTGACTGTAAAAGTTGTCCAGTGAATTGGTTCAGATGCAGTGGGGTATCCTAAGTTTTCTACCTAGCTTCCCTCCTTGCTTGACGTACTTCTGACACCAGTCCTGTCACCACTGGCTGTCTGCATAGGAACTTCATTAATGCTGGATGAAATTTTCAGTGACATTTTGTTGATGGCACTGGGGCACAGAGCATGGCTTCTCAGTATAATTACCTGTTTCCTCCTCACCAAAGAACACTCCAGCAGTCACTGGATTTTATTAAGCACTTCATTAGTGTGAGAGCCCACAGAAGGATGTACAGAGCTCACGTCTGCTGCATCTGGCTGCATTCCAGCTGTTTTGGCATTCATCTCTCTATAAATGCTGAGGTTTGACTATGGTTCTTCATGTGGTAGACTTAAGTAATGAGTCCTGACAGAGCTGCATATGATTCTCCAGCAAAACAGCACTGAAATTGAAACAATTATCATTCCTTGCACAAGGAAAGCAGCACTTTATCTAATGTTGTCAATAGTGATTAGGTTTAACTTGCAGCTCCCGGAAGCGTAATTGGCAAATTGCAAATTTTAATGCCATTTGGAGGAACATTTTAGAACAATAACCTCAGTGGTTAAATTAATATAGAAAAACATGAATACTTTTGCTAGAAATGCCTCTCTGTCTTCCATAAGCTTGTCACGCTACACTTACTCAGAAGTAAAACTTCCCTAAGGAGCAGGAGTCTGAAATGCATACCAGTCCAGTTCAATAGTAAGTGACAGATTTGTATACCTCCTCACCTTGTAATTCTGGATAGTTTTTACCTGTTCTACCAGACCTAGAGAATGTCTTACATCCTGCAGTGAAGCACTGATGTGACTAGTGCTTATAAAATGCTGGTTACCATTTAAATATATGGCATTTTATTAGGAACCTCTGCTGCATGTTTTTTTCAGTTCCCAATGAATGCCTCACGTTGCAGAATGTTTACTGTATTCACTCCAGTACTGCTCACCTGCACATACAGAAACACCCTCACAAGGAAAATAAGTGATTTCCTTTAACAAGTTTTTATTCTGTACTCTCATCATTGCCTTAAACAGGATATTAATAATTGTTACCAGTGATTCATCAAGCTACAAACAAGGGAAGCTGGCTTCTTTACCTCTGACAGTTACCTTCCCCAGAACATAGGCATCATTTAAAAATAACCACATTCTCAGATTTGTGGCTCAAACTATGTCAATTCAAATGGCTAAATGCATTAGATATATCCTTCTCTGTCTCACAGTAACTGAAGCATGTTTACAGTCACTTGTGTAATAACAAAATACACCTCTCATCTTACAGCTCATACCAATGTGGTTGCCAATGATACAGTCAAACCTAAAGGTGAGTATTTCCTAGTACCTTATCCTTTTATTCTTGGTGTTATACATTCCTGTAAGTTCTGGAAGTAAGATCACTAGATGTGGTCTCCAAACTCTCTCAAAATAGATCCTTTTAGTGTATCCAGATGAAGATCTCAAGTGTGAGCATACAGAGCATCACTGGCTGAGATACTTGCCCTGTGATCAGTACTGCTCTCCTTTTCCCGTCTGAAACACTTTCCTGTAACCTGGTTCTGCATCGAGGCCTTTCCTCAATATTTACTGGGATTGATTGTTCCCTGATCTGTGGTTTTCCTGATGTCTTAGGCTTGAGAGTCCCCTGACAAATCAGGATTGTGACTGTTGACTCAGGAGATAGATTTGCATTCTAAAGCAGATATTATGGGCTTGGGTAAAACTGTGCCAGCTGGCCCTCGTAAGAGAGAGCAAGGTGGATCAAAGTGGTTTGTGAGTCAAGAAAATTTTGGTGAAGAGAATAAAAGTCGTGGAGTTGGTGTCAATATGGAGTTGTTTCTGTAAGCACATTTGCCCTCTGTGGCAACACTACAGTGCAGGATGTGGAAGAAAGAAATTCGACACTCGGGCAAGTGTAAGAACTTTCCCTGGCCAACAACCTGTACCTGTCACAGTGCTGTATTAAAGGAAAGAAACTGAATGGTTTGCGTTATTTCAACAGCATTTATCTGCTGGACTACAGCTACGCCTCCAAGCCATCCAGAGCAATGTCAACCATCACAGCCTAAGGATGCTGCAGGGGTCAGGACAAATGAACAATAGCTCATCTGTGCTCCGCAAATGGCTACAGTGTACCCAGTTCAAAATGGCTCAAGTAGAAATTCAGTCATCAGAAGCTGCATCTCAATTTTATCCTTTATGATTCATGTAATTTGTTCCAAAATATTAATTTTTTAGCCTAGCAATAACAGAGTTAGAGCTGTAAAAGACCTTTTGTATAAGTCAGTATACAGAGTATATACTGTATCTATACTTTTTAGCCTAGGACAGATTGTGAAAAAGCTTATAATGGGTGAAGCTAAGAGCCTGATCCTGCCAGTTTATAGTTACAATTACTCAGGATCAACAGGTTCTAAGTCTGCATTCATGAGCATATATTGGGAGGATTGGACTCAAATCTATCACATTGTACATATCTCTCTGATCATTGAAATATCTTGTTCTTAAATGTTTCTTTACATTATTTTTGAAGCTAAGACGAAAATCACTTTTCTTTAACTTCTATTTTTTTTAAAAATAGAATTGTGGGTATTCACAAACATGGAAGTGCTATGTTGCTATTTTTTTGACAATAACAAAAGAAAACTGGGTTTTTAGGAACCTTTATAGGAGTTTTTAGGGGGGATGTCTTTTTTTTTTTTTAGATTCACAGCTGGCAATGCAATAAAATCTGTCACTATAAAACAGTGATGTTCTAATGAGGCTTTTTGTCATCATCTTCTGGGAAAACAGCAGCTTGTAAGGAGAGTTGTTATGAAGTGCACTTAGAAATTAGGTTGTTAAACTGTGCCAATTCATTCGTCTTTTTTTCAGTAGGTTTTCCAAAACTGCCAAGTCTGATTTATAATTCTTTGAAATACTGCTTTTACTTCATTGATTCTCTGCTGCTCTTCTTTGTAGGTTTCATAGAAGCCTTTTAATTTTGTGATTACTGTATTGTATTCTTCTGTCAATACTTGTATACAGTGCAATTAAAAATGGATATCCCAGATCTATTTTTATTGATGTCTACAGAATTTATGTTGCAGACTTCAAGAGGAGCATGATTGGACCTGAAGTTTTGCATAATGGTATTTACAAATCCCAGCATTTGCATACTGCTGTATTAAACATGACGTTTAATAACAGATGGATTTTAATATCATTAGGGGACTCAGCCAAAGCCCATTGGAATCTAAGGAGAATCAGTTAACTCAGTGGATTTTACATAAAATCTTGAAAGCATTATAGTTTACCACCTCTTGTAATAAATACTTAAATCTGTTCAATCCCAGTTGTATTTTCTGTATTTATTCTGTAATGCACTGATTAGAAGAATAACAAACATTAAGTTGTATATTAGAATGCTATTAAATCCCTAGTCCTTATTACTACTCTCGGAATCTGCCTAGGTACATCTCAGCTTTTGTGAAGGGTCAATCTTTCCTCACTGCATTTACTAAAATAAGAATGGAAATGTTTGCATATATGCCATTATAATACCATTATACATTAAAAAAACAACAACCAAAAATAAAACTAACCTATGAAACAAAGAAAAGACAGCAAGGCATGTGCTAGCTTGCTTAAAATAGCCCCCTATCTGTGTTTTCAATGGGGAGAAATCGATTTGGCTTTCCTTCCTTCTTAGATTCACACATTATAGGGTCTAAGCTTAAATGGCAAAGGGGGCATTCAGTACTTCAACCTTTTCCATGTCATGTATAACGAGGTGCCCTGTCTTATTCAGCAGCAGGCCCACATTTTCCCCAGTCTTCCTTTTGTCCCCTATGTACTTATAGAAGCCCTTCTTTTTGATATCCCTTGCCAGCTTCAAATACTGCTGGGCTTTAGCTTTCCTAACTTCATCCTTGGATGACTGGACAATGTCTCTGCATTTCTTCCAAAATGCCCATCCTTGCTTCTGCCCTCTGTATGCCTCCTTTTTGTGTTTGAGTTTGGCCAGGAGTTTTTTGTCTGTCCACACAGGTCTCCTGGTGTTTTTGTCTGACTTTCAACTCATTGGCATTGTCATGAATGAGTGTTTTAGGTCACTCAAAAAATCCCCGGCAAAGGTATCGGCACAAGCAGGTTTAATGTAAAAGTGAAGGTTTTAACAGCACTTAACAGCACTTAATTGATAGCCTAATTTAAACAGTTTAACAAAAGATACTACAGAATTTGCTATAAACAGTAACTCACTTATAGGCCTATCTTACTTATGCGCCTAACACGCTTAAGAGTCTAAGAGAGGAACATTCATAGTACATTTGCTAGAGCACATTTGCACTCACCGTGTCTTCTTCGTGGTTGTGTCTGCAACACAGGTGATAACTTTGCTGAGTAACCACATAAATAGGGCCCAGGTTCACTATTGTGGGGACTGGGATCACCCTAGTGAAACAGGAGTGCTATTGGGCCCCTGAAAAGTGGGACATGTAGGAGAGAGAGATTTTTGTGTTTTGATGTGCTGTCACCCGGTGAATCTGAAAGACAACTGAAAGGCAAGGAGAGGGAGGAAATATGAGGCCGTCGGGTGTCAGGTAGATGAACTCAGGTGGGTACAATGGGAACTGTGGAAACTTGAAAGATGAAGACATGATTTGCAGGGAAGAGCAGAGCCTGAGAAAATTTGTCTTTAAAACTAACTTCTGGAAAGGAGAATCTATGATCGGGCATCTCACTTGGTAGATAATGCATGTAGACAACATGGCATAAGTGCTTTCCCTGCCTAGCAAAATCTCTGCTTCAAAGCATCTAGTGTTCAGACTGGCAAAACACAAAATAAATGCAAATATAGTGGTGGGTAGTTATTAAAATTAAACACAGGCCAAAACCAGACCTGCTGAATCCAGGTCTGGAACTAAACACTTTAAGCCTTTGCGGGAATTGAGGTCTGGTTTCAGCTCTGGGTTTAGAGATAAGAGCTGGTCACAGAATCTACTTCCATGTTTGAGCATAGGGTTTAGTATGTATCTGTCACTGATTATAATTAATACGGTTCCTATGGAGCTGTCATGCGTAGGCAAATTAAGACTACGTATAAACTGAGAAGCTGCTTTAGCATAGAGAATACAGCCTGGAAGATGGTATGACCAATGATTAGGGGTATGTTGACTAATAAAAACAAATAGCATGGGGCTTGGCCAGGTATGTGTGCTTTAACACTTCATGAAAATCTCTTTAAGTGCACTCTAGGGATCTTCAGAAGTACAGAAATCTGCATTAGGAGTTTTTAAAAGCACTGTAAAATATATCTTTACTGTGCCTGAGGTCAGTATACAACTCAAGTGAGTCACTCACATTAAGTCTCTGAAATAGCCTAGAGCAGCAATTCTTTATATTCTGTAGGAAGATTAGGAAGTAAATAACATTTGGTGTTCCCTGAAAATGCTACCAAGTAGCAGGGGCCAATCTTTCTGCTCTGCCGCGCTCCCAGCGCGGCTGTGCCTCTGTGCACGTGTCACTAGGAGCAGAATCCATCCTCTGTCTGATCATAGAGACCTGCCATTTAGGAAGAGCATTTAGTCTTCTGTTGAAATAAGCTGCTTAAATCAACGCCTGTTACCAGGCCTGACCTAGTAAAAGAATCAATTTACTGTGTGCTGAACTGTGAAATTTCCAACAACAAGGGGCACTTTGGATGAAGCGATGGTTAAAGCCTCACACCGGCCGCAGTGCGTCCTACCGCTGGGTTACATAACCCGTGTCCTGAGTGCGGGGTTAATGTCTACGTGGGCATCTCAGGGTGCTTTCCTCTGCCTGTCAAGAAAGCCATGGCCTGAGCTACACACAGGGTCACACAAACAAAGGCTTTTGCAGCACATCAGTTACTATCTACATACATGCCTTATCTTGTACGTAACGTTTCTGCAACGTGTCATTAGAGCCATGGCAGTTCAAAGGCCCTAGAAACACAGTTGGTTTTCTGGCTCTCTTTTCCATGCTATGACAGCAGTCGATGTGCTCTAGGACTGATGAACATTCTGAGATGGAAGATCTTTCTGAACTCTGGCCTGCACAGCCTCCTTTCAAGCTGGATGAAGATTACCAGAGCCCAGGGCTGTTTGTCTTTGCTAGCGTGTCCTGGAAAAGAGCTCTGCAGCCAAGAATCCTGTGCTGTTCCCCCAGCTGCACGCAGCTCTGGGAGAGTTCTATCCACAGTTTTTCTTGTAGACTTTTACAGCAAGGCTGAAGTCTGTTTTTTTCAAAAGGATCTGAATCTCAATTGCACAGCAGCCATTTAGTCAACAATGTGGATCTTCATCTTAGCAGTCTGCCTGAAGTCAGGAAGAGGCAACAGCATTACAGTTTGTGGGACTTGATGCAAATTTGGAAGGAAGGGCTCTGCATTTGTCATTTGATTTATAACTCTGAATTACTCTATGCCCTTCAGCCTCTCCCTGCTGAGAACAATTTCAGCTGGAGGCTGAGCATCAAGGGATAGCAGTGAGAATTGTAACCGGAGGGGAAGGTATCCTGGTGGTCTCCAACTGCAAAGGGCTCAGGAAGAGAACTTGAATCCACCCTTGGCATTGCCCTCCCTGGGGCTTGCTGATGGGGAGTCGGGCTATCACTGGAAATGCCTCCAGTCAGATAACAGGAGGCCACATGACAATGAGGCCTGACCAGCCTGGTGAGCTGCTATGGTGGCTAAATCCTGCAGCTGGGAACTGGGGGGCTTTCAGCTATCACTGTGTATGGTTTGTGTATGATAATGTGTGCAAGGGGCAGGAGGAGGTGAAGAGCTGGCAGGGCTTGGGAGGGGTGGCTGGTTTCTTCATTCATCATTACGAAGCATTAACATGGAAAAGCAGAACCCATGACTCAGTCATTGGAAGTCTACATCATGAATTATTTTCCAGCATTTGACTGGATTTTATAGATACCACAGGGCTTTCAGCCAACTGGCGAGCAGCCTTCTGTGCATTGCCCCAGGTAACCTACTCTGACACTGCATTTAAACAGCTCCTCATCAAACCTGACAAGCCATGACTGTGAGCTGGGAGGCTCTGAGTTTGATAGACACAATGTAATGCTAGGTTCAGTTTTCTCAATGCATAATTCAGAAGCTGGGCAACATAACTGTTACAGCTGTTCTACTACTTTAAATCCTTTCAGAAAGGTACAATAGCACACCTGTGAAGTTTTACACACAGAATAAAAATTGTATAGGTAATAGATTTTTTACACAAGTTAGCTTTTCTGGCAGCTCCACTACTTTCATGTCAAATTGATTGCAGTAAAGTTCTTTACAAAAGCTTTGCTACACCTGTGAATCCTTGTCATGCAGGAAAAGTGTCAGTAAAACAGAATATAAAGGACTATCACTAAAAGAAATAAATTATTTATTAAAACTGTTACCTATTTTGCACTTGTGAGGAAATCCTGTGTACATGGTGTTCGTTAGTGATACCCAAAGAAAGTACAAACTGCCAGACGTAGCAAAATCTACAGAGAGGTAGGATTTATACCTATTATGGATCACACCCTGTATTTATAGCTCAGAAGGAGCAAGGACTGATATGGTGAAGCAACTGAGCGCCACAGCAATATGTGTTTAGGTGCTAGTCGATTCCAGGGAGGTGTCACATTAAACTGCTAAACTGATGCAGCCACGATCTGATTTTCCTCCAGATGCGTTTATTCAAGACCAGGTTTTGCCATCATTTTAGAATCAAGTCAACAATGGAGGTTTTATTCTTTGTCATGTGTGTGTGTGGCACATCTGTTCTCCTGTTTGCTCTGATCACGCACAGAGTCCAGCATCTTCCTAAATCATCTTAGTGCTCCAGAAGCTGCAGCTCAACTATTGCTCAGGAGATCCTGTTAACTGTACCTGATCAAAGCATTTTTCACATTTTTCAATAGCATATAAGATCATAGTATTGGCATTTTCCTCCCTGTGATCACCACCCTTAAGACACCGATCTGGCTCATGTCAGATGTTCATCTGCTGTAAGTGTGTGTCCTGAGTAACAATAGCCCAGACATGTTTTCAAGCTTTCCCAGGAAAAGTGTTAGAGGACCATATTATTTTACCAACTGATTTTGTTAGACCTGCTTTCAAATTTAAAATAGTTTATTTCTTTTTCCTTGCACTAGACCCTATATCAGTCTCAAAAACATTTATGCTTGGATCCCAGTCAGAACTTTCTCAGCCTGTCTCTAATGATTATTTAAGATCCATTAAGAGTTGTCAGGGTGAGAAGAGCTGTACAAGCCAGGACGAAAATATGCTTCCTACTGATTTTATGAAATTTAAACTTATCCATCCCCAGCATTTACAGTTAAAGACTTCCATGTAGAGGTAGCCTTCTTCAGAACCTTTTCAGTAGCAATATTTATCTATGTTTCATTGTAGCTACTTCAATATTTTCTAACATTTCTGTCAAAATGAATTGCAACTGATTCACCTAATGTGTACTAATTTGCAAATTAATTCTATTAACTGAATTAGGCTTAACTGATCTACATTGTCCAATTATTCATCTGACTCACCCATCCACAGACAGGAGGAGTAGCCTCAATGGGCTATTGTTCTGTTGCTTTTGAATTACAAAACAGCTGCTAGTTTTCCCAAGCTGTGAGACTGAGATGAAACATTAGGGCTGCTGAAGATGCTTCACTTCAAATGAGAGTATTAGATATAGGGAATTTAATGTTGCCTCAAGTGTCACAAAGGTGAAGAATGACATGGCTCAGAATCCACAGCAGCATTTCAAGGCTCTACTTAGTCCCGCCTGAGGGTGTTTTCCCATGTACTGTGACATCTCTCCTGGGATTCATAGTGAGTGTTACTATTCTACTTAGGATGTGTAAAGTAGAGCAGGACAAATAACCGATCCCCCTTATGGCTTCCATTGGTGGACCAGCCCTAAGTGTGGCATAATGCTATTCCCTCACCATTCAGCAAAACAAGAAGGGTTTTGGTGAGTCTTTGATCTCCCTTATCTCTTCATGAATGCAAGGAGCATGGCCTGTAGAGACCTGAAGAACCAAGGAAGTGCTGTTCCTGCCCTGTTCCAGGTGTGAGTGGGAAAGGCCACACTAAGATGCTTTGGGATGGGCATGTAGACCTGTGCCAGTGTGAGGTTTCCCTGACCAACTTTTCCAGCTGAGAAACCTGGATCTTAAATTTTACCCAGAGGTTAATTTTCAGATAAGTGATAGCAGCCTGGGGCATTTAAAATGCAACTCACTTTCCTAATAAAGCATAGTTCCAGAGGTCAGGAAATGAACATCAGATGTTGGGACGTTTACATCCCTTGCAGCTAATTTTACTGTTTGACATGGGACAGCTGTTTTGGCTGGTACCTAGAGCAGAGGGAAACATAGAAGGCACCTCAAATACATCTGGTTTGGGTTGAGCTTAGAGCTAAAGCTAAGAGGGGCCTTTGTCATAATTTCAGTGCAAAAGGAACAGCTGATCTTATAATCACAGTCAACATGAAGGATCCTGGCATCATCAAATAAAAAACCTAGATGTGATTTAGCTTATTGTCTCTGAGTCAACAGCATCTTGCCTGAGCTGTCACATGATTCTGAAGTGGACCCAAATCTTACATGCCCTCCTTAGTCCACTCACTTTAAGTTCAGTAAAATACTAATTCTCAGTGCTGCTTCCATATGAAAAGCTGAAAGTACCAGTGAAATGTATTGATTTTTAAAAGTGAAAACTGAGTCTCAAGGGAGTCTGGCTAGCTCAGAGGATTGTGTAATACACTGGCAAATCTGACATCCATTGCTATCTCCAGAAGAGAATGGTAGCTTGTGGTTGTGGAGTGATGCTCACTTTTAGCCCACTCTCAGGGAGTAAAAGCCTTGACTCTTTGAGATTTCTGGGTATTCACCTCAAAGGGAGCAGGCACATTGCAGTTCTGATCTAAACACCTTCAGTTATTGCTTGTTGCTTAGGTTTTGTTTTTAGAGGGTGTTCTGTTGCTGAAAATCTCCCTTTAAGAGCCTTAATAGAGACAGATAGCAATTTAAGAACTACATAAAGGAAAAAACATTTTCATTATCGAGAGGATTGCTTTATAATTTTCAAGATAAAAAGGGTATTTCTAATTCAATGACTTACTATGCTTAAGCAACATGAATATAGCTCAGAAAAACTGCAAGAGTGATCCCCAAAGTGTCTCTGTAAATACCGTACTTTTTGTGCTCTGAATACTGCAGAAGCAGTTAAGCTTCTCAGAACAACTTTTTAATTAAAGCAACAAAATGTGCCACTCACCACAGAACTGAAGTGGCCTCCTCTTTGCCTTCTAAATAGTAATTATGATTTCAACTCCTTTATCGCCACTTCTACTAAGCAAGAATCAAAAAGCAATCAAGTCTGAAGAACTGTAGGAATCTCAGATTAGTACAATCAGCCCAACAGTAGGGAGACTTCTTTTTCTGGAGTAAAAATAGCAAATAGCAATGCCAAGTAGGTCCTTTTTTTTTTTTTTTTTATTGCCACTTGTTTCACATCATTAAATGCTTTGAAAGAAAGGTACAGTAACTGCAGCTATAATAGTTAAATTTTAGATAAATGTCCCTGTCAGAATATAAATGAAATCCTATATCACTTTGCTCATTTTGTTTTGTTTTCCCCATCCTAAATAAAATTACAGAGAATTAAATTTTTGAAGCATGACCATTGCACAGAGAATCATTCAGCTAAGAGCTGGCCACCTGCAAGAGATTCTCTCCTCCCTCCCCTTAAGCTTGTTATTTATTGTCTCCGTTACTAATTAGATTTGCTGAATTAAACTTAGTTTGCAGATGATGGATTTTAAAGAATATTGTAAGGGACAGGACATCAAGGTCAATATCTAAAATTTGTAGAGTAGTTACCTTCAGAGGTCTCATGCTCTGTAATAGCCCAGGAAGGGAGACGCTGCGAGCTGAGCTGACACTCTTGTTAGTGTTTTTTGTTGTTGTGGGTTTTTTTTTCACCCTTAAACCACAGCATGCAGCAAATAGGACTGTTGGTAGTGGCACCATAGTTATGAAAGTTAAAAGCCTTACTCATTAAAAGCAGCACCTGGTATGTGTGAAGGGCTTCCCTAGGCATCTGGAAAATGCTTCCAGGGTGGAAAACCAATACATTTTCTTGCAATCTGAGGACAAACTGACAAGGAGTAAAAGGGAGAGGGAAGCACTATAAGCATTTTGGATAAACATTGACTGCTTTATTGCTTACTGCAAATTCAGACAGGAGCTTTTCAAGGCTGAAGGGAGAAGAGTCATAATTGGATCCATGGCTAATTCTGCAGCAGTGAGGTGCAGTTGCAGTCTAATATTTCATATGTATAAAATGGAAAATTCCACTTCAGTTCAGTTCTGGTGCTAGATCTACTTTAAATCTTTCTTTTCTCCCCCATTAGGCCTAATGACTTCATTACAGTCTCTTGTGATATAAGTCACTGCTTGGAGCAATAGGGTGATTGGAGTATGGTCCTCCACTGGTTTCATGGTTCAGGGAGCCCTCTCAGTAGCAGAGTTTCACCTTCTGGCCTATGGGGGCTAGGGACCATAAGAAGAGTATTCTCAGAGAAAAAGCCCAGGGTGAAAAAGCAAGAACAATTTTAGACTAAGTGGTGGTACTTTGGTGGAGTCTCATCTCTCTGAGATATCTGAGTTGTTTGTTCAGCCAGACTGGAATTTCCTTCCCTGACTGATGTGGTGGTGTTGGAATTTTTCTGAAGTCCATTCAGTCTTCCTTGACTTCTACATTACTTTTCCTTTTGCCATGGCATACCTAGGCTTTAACTTGTGATCAGCCAGGAAGTGGTCAGGCAGTTGGTCTAGATGATCATTGTAGGCCCCTTCCAAGAGATATGTCCTATATGTTCTATTCTATATCTGGGGTGTCATGTCCAGGGCTTGGAATCTGTGATGATACCTTTGTCACTGGAAGCTCTTCTTTCAGCATCAGCATCAGCATCAGCATCAGCATCAGCTACGGTCTCAAAGATATACAGACTCTTGTCTAGATCTGCAAAGGCTTGTGTAGGACTTCTTATGAAATGCAGGTGGCTGGGGCTACAGCCTTGAGATCTTCCTAAGAAATCTAATAAGTTGTAATTGTTATGACTCATTTATATACAAAGCCAGAATGACAATCTGAAACAAACTTAGAATCACTGGTTTACAGAATATTCCAGTAATTCATGCATTACTGACAGAAAACCCCAGTATTTCAGGTTGTTATTGTTCCACACTTGCTTGTGATATCTTGATATTTATATATGCAAAGTCTTGTTTTTTCACACTGTGAGTAAGTGGGGGGAATCACTAATTTCAATCAGTCTTACATCAGTAATAATTCAGCTCTCCCCAGCAGGTTGATTAAGTTCGTTGGATAAGACAGCTGTAGGATGTGCTGTGACAGGAGAGAATGACTGTTTGCTGAAACACTGCTGTCCATGGAGGTGGTTAATTTGGGAAATGCCAGCAGTGGGTGAGATGGAAAGGATGTGTTTGAAAGCTTAGAAGCTAATGATGGGACAGGCTGCTTCCTACAAGAGAAAGCAGAGGACTTGGAAAAATTGTTGCTGGTTTTGTTCCAAGTCATTGCTCTTTATTGGATTAGCCAAGCTAAAATCCCCTCTAAATTAATGCTTAGAAACAAAACATATGTAATAATAGAAATAATATTTATGTAATTAAATTTATTTGTCCCCAAATTATCTGATCTCCTTTGCTGTCACAGAGTCATATTCTAAAATGTGCATACTTTGATACTACATTCAATTCCAGCATACACAGATTTAAGTTGTCACTGAAGTACTGATACAACCATTTTATGCTTTTGTGAGGCAAACTGAATCGGAGACTTGTATAGATCTACTCTGTAATATACAAATAGGAAAAAAAATTGTTTAATGTATGGTATTCATTGAGATACTGTGATTACATTGACTTGAGTAATTGTCAGCAGTCAAATGATCTGCATAGTAATGCCCTGGGACTGGACATGGAGAAGAGAGGACTGACTTCCATCTTCTTGGTCCCAGAGTGGCACCAGTCTTAGACAATGCATCTGTGTCTCAGTTCCTTCATCATATTGTGAGGGAGGTAAGACTAACCTCCCTCAGAGAAATTTTATGAAGATTAGGTTTATATTTGTAAAGCCCTCTGAGAAATGTCAAAGGAACTTGCCCATCCCCAGGATCTCTGCGTAAAGATCTGTGCACAAATGATGGTTTAAAAGGAATTTGAAGGCCACAAGAGATAGAGATCTGAGGTAGCCATGGGGTCTCAATGGGTCAGTGGAAGAAATTCCACATGAACCTGTAAGCAAAACAAATAAAGCCAAACCAGTTCTTTGTAAATTCCAGTACTCCTAGAGGGAAAATTACCCACTCAACAAGGATTTCAGATGAACTTTTTCTGGATGTGCTACCTGACTTTGAGGGCATATCAAAATTAAATTAGAAGTAGAGTAGCTCACATATCGGATGGAGCAGAAAGAATTTAATTTATTCGACCTTTAGAGACTGCATCATGTTTTGAAATTTAGAAGTGAACTTATAGTCCAGATTGAACCTGCCTGTACTTCATGCCAGAAAGACTGATTATAGCCTAAGAAGGGCAATTTGATATGTTTTCATAACAATATTTTGTTAGCACTAATAGGCAGCCAAATGCCAAACAGAAGATTAATTGAAGCAACAGTCAGGGAAGAGCTGAAGTTCAGCTGGGTAGCCCTTAATGAGCAAAATACAAATTGTGCATCATTGTCAGTGACCCATAAATATTTCTGAGAAATATTTCTTCCTGTTAAGAAGCAAAGAGATGTTCTTAAATTTAAACAAAGGGGGAAATTGGGAAAGAAAGGTCTTACTAATAAAAAGGCAGAAGGAGGAAGAGATGAGCAATAGCATGACAGGCTGTGGAATGGTTTGTATTTTCTCTAGAAAGATGGCTTTCAACTCTCTGAACATCTGATGACTTTGGTGCTTTATATCACTACAGTTCTGGACCCTGAGCTACCAATGGTCATACATCACACAGTAAATGTCTGATCCCTTTAGGGGAATTTGTGTGCCTGAAGCAGCTCCTTGGTATATGTAGGACATCTGCCTGTGATGCAAGAGGGGTACGTTAAATTGTTGCTTCTGCGCAAGGGAGTTGTAGCCAATCTTCTCCCTGAAGAGTGGTGTGGGCACCCACTCATAGGGCAGGATTTGCCGATTGGGGAAACTTCTGCTAAAAATCCAAACTTCTTCACTCCTTCAAAGGTTTGAAATGTAGTCACCCAACAGCCCAAAAAACCAAAAAGATGGAACCTTCCAAATATACCAGAGCAAAATCCAGTGCTATCCTTTTACAATCATCAGCAACGATAACTCAGCTTTGGGTTGGACAATGGAGTGGGTTCAGAGTAGGACAGATGACAAAATCTGGCCCATAAAGGCAATCCCATCTGCATTTTTTCCCCAGACATGTAAATAAATTGGGTTTTTTTGGGGAAAAAATATTGCTGCTTTTGGAAAAAAGTAGATGTTTTATTTTTCTTAGTTTTAATGAGGTGTTTTAGCTAAGGATAAAGGCTTCTATCAAATTCTGATCCTGCAGAAAACATTTTCTCCTCAAATCCAATTTCTACTCTTCTTTTCCTCAGCATAACAACCTCAGGCCTTACATGGCAGAGGAGTAACATTTATTAAGCTTCAGTGGCAGGAACTGATGAGCTTAGCAAAGATGTCACAGCGTGCCTTGCTTGCAGGCATGTGTGTAGAGTAACAATTCAGAGACAATCACTTAAAGTCTAAATCAGGCAACTTCTTGATCAATGAAAAAACACACTCAGAAAATTAAATTGTGAAAAGTCAAGCTTGGTTGTTCATTTTCTAGAGAGCGTGATGGAGTGGGAAAAGCAATGGAAAACAAGCTCTCTGAACTCAGAAAGCCTGCTCCCCGCTGTGCTCCAGATTTCCTGCTAAGTCCCCTCTGTGCCAGCCCCAGGAGGTGTGCGAGTCTGTGTTGGAACAATTTAATTACCCATCCCAGAAACAGTGCTGGAGACACTGTGCACTCCACTTTTGGGAAGCTTGGGGCTGGATGCAAGCAGTTTCCTCTCCTGATCCTGACAGAGAGACTAGAGTCCCTATGTAACACACCCACTTTTCCTGCCATGACTGGAAGAATGTATAAGCTTTTAATCTCAGAAGCTTCCCTGGGGGAGGGAAGGAGCAGAAACATACTGAAGAGACAGCAAAGCCTTTTAAAGTCTGGCATGGTGGTGGTCACAGAGATGGAGACAGCGGCATTCCACTGCAGTCTGCTGGCCTGTCTGCTCCTCAGCTTTCTCCTCCCTCTTTATGGAACGGCGATGTGTGACTTTGTGCTTGTCATGGGCTGGCCTCACTTTCCTGCTGCTGCACTACTAAGGTACCTCTGTATACTGCTGCACTCAGAGCACAGACGTCGTCAGTATCATAACACACCAGGCTCCTAGGAGACTATGGGAAGCTGTGGAAGCTGATGAAGACAAGAAAGCTTATGTATATCTGCAGCAATCCTTGTGTTTGACGTTTTCAGAGGAGGCTTTCCACAACCAGAACTGACTGGCCACCACTGGTCTATCTTATGGGCTTCAGTGCCTGGATGATTCCTGGAGGTATCTGTCTTCCTTGGTGCAGAGTTAGCATTTGTGAAAACCATATTTAAACACTTAGTTCATTTTACTTAAACACCCATCTCATTTTACCTCTACTTGCATGCAGTACAGCTGCCATGGTGGGGCATGGGGAGATTCAATGTTTCCCACTTCTCTGGAATATAAAGCAGCTGCTTTGCTGATTTGATTTATACTGAGGTTAGGCTCTGGCTCTTACCTCCAGGATCTGGTTGTCTTTGGGTTTCTTGGTTTTCTTTCTTTTCTTTCCTCTCTCCCCATTTTGCACAATATTGACCAGACAGGCCAATGATGATGACTCCCTTTCACCCTGGTCAGTGCCCTCACCCCAGGCTGTAAAGCTGGAGTCTCCCTGCACATTCCAGTCAGATCGAGTCAGAAAAAACAACCAGTTTGTGATTCTTGGTGAGTTTTAGCATTCAGCATTGCTCGGTTGGATGGAGCCCAGAACAGATCTACTCTGGTGGGGGTGTCCCAGCAGCATGTGAATTTAAGCCCCTGTGAAGGCAGGCAGCAGCTCAAGAGGCACTCGAAAGCCCTGCCTTTGGATTGCTCTGTCAGATGTCTGCTGGGGATCTGGCTTTGTTTGTTTTGTCCATGTCTTCAGAGAAGTACATGACAGAATGAGGATTTACATAAAAGTCTCTGTCTCCCTTTTTTTTTTTTTTTTTAATAAATCTTAAAAGGAAACATTTTGGACTGAAACTAACTTTGAGGGAGGAACAAAGGAAGTTGTTTACAATGTCTAGGTCATTGGTTCATGAGAGAAGAAAAATAGAATTTATGTAATAGGTCACATCGGTCACACTGTTCGAAATTTCAGATTGTGATTGGTTAGATGAAAATTTTATCAACAAACTGTTTGCAGAAGAATGTCCCTGTATCACGGTTTGTTTGGATTAGAAATAACGAGAAGTCTTCTTGCGTGAAGACTTAAAGATCTTAAATGAAGAAACAATGTCAGATCAGAGCATCAGCTGCTCAACTAATTAACTTAATGGATTTGGCTCTCTAGAGTAAAAGTGGTTCTGCATCACTTTTTCTGGTGGGTTTTTTGTTTGTTTGTTTTCCTGTTGTTGTTTGTTTTTTAATTCCACATTTGAGCACTGTTAATTTTAATCTGATTTTTCTGACTCTGTACTGTCTGAATACCTCAAACCCTCTATAGAACATTTTCATGTACAACAAAAAACCAAGCCCTGCTGACATTAAACCATGAGGCGCAGTTTTAGTTTTATGCCTGTTGGGACAGTGGAAGCTTAAGAGGCTTTGCCAATTTTCCTGGATATATTCACATTTTGACCTTTCTCTGCTGTGAAACTCATAAATATAGCGAAATCGAGTTTCACATCTTCAGGGTAGATAAATTTCTGATTGAAATGCTGCTCTGAGGCATGTTCTTTTTTGTATGATTTTTCTCCCCCAGCTAGAAAGAAAAATAGAAACCTTCCTGTCCTAACTGGTTTGGACAAGCAAACTAAGAGGGTCTGCAGATGTTTAAAGTGGTTACAAGAAAATGCCAACCTCTTTAACTACAGGAAAGTTAGAGAAAGATACACTGCCTTTGAACTGCTTTCTCCATTGAAAGAGAAATGCATTTCTTTCAAAAGTTAAAAATGCCAAGAAAAAAAGCAGCAAGAAAAGGCAGTAATTTCCATCAAAGACAGTGACAGAATAAGCATCGTTGTGGCTCAGAGTTTATCTGTCACTAAAGGTGGTGACTGGGGGTGTAGGGCCATGCTGGCAGGGTCAGACTCTGTACACAGGAGCAGCTTCAGGGACTCTTGCTGAGTCCTCCCCACTGGATGTTATAGGCATCCCCAAAACTGTGGGCTTTTTGGGCTATTCCTTATGAGCTTTTTTGTGCAGGTCACTGAGTCTCACAATTTTCTCATTTTAGAATAGGAATAAAATTTCTCAATTTCTCCTTGATTTTTCTATCTCTTCAGTTATTTGGAGACAGAATATCTCTTGTTATATGCATGCCCAGCATAACTGGACCTCTCTCATGATATGCTCATCTGCAATGAGGCATAGTTGGATGGAAATTCACACTTAGAACCAAAAGAGAATAATTATTCTTCTATGATGAACAGATCTTCTGTTCCAACAGACAAATCAGAATATTGGTACTGACACTTATTAAGTCCTTTTTCCCATCTTAGACTCCAAACAAGGACATGTTCCATATTATTATTACTACTATTATTATTAAATTATTTCACTATTATGATATTAGATTCACATATCCTAGCACCCATATCTGTTTTAAGTGAAACATATTCTTGAAAGACATTGTTATTTTTTTCTTCTTGTCAAGATCTCTACATAGTGTAAAAACATACTTGTCCTAGAGTAGCACAGCTAGAGCCCCTAGGAGAAGGCATTTGAAATGCTGTTTTCATTTTTGGCTGCATTTATAGGAATACATTTCTGCGAGGCCCTTCTATAATCTGTGAAATCATAGGAAGCCAGAGCATAAGGGAAATATACAGCTTCATCTTTCTATGAGGGTTTTTTTATAACCTGTCATTGAAAAGAAATAAATGATTTTCAAAAATCCATGTCAAATAAGTACGTCACCTAAAAAGCTCTGTATTGCTTGACTAGTTTGCTACAGGGTAGCTTTGTATAATTCCTTGGATAAAATAAATGTTATGAGCTTTCTCTTTCCAGGTAATTACATGGTATCATGCTTAGCCACACTAAACCCTGGGATATCCTGACCATGGCAAGATTTCATGTGCAGTACAGAGATGAAGAGTTAACATGACCATATCACAGGTTTAGGACATCTTGGCTACCCTTTGCTCCCGACCATCAAGGTAAATGCATTAAAGCAAAACTCCTTGAATGTGTAACACAGGTCCCATTAAACAGATCATAAATGTTCTTCAAACAACAAATCAAACAACAAATATTAAGACAACCAGTAGTAAGGTGATGTCAGAATAGCAAAAAAAGAAGCAAGCAGTGAAACACAGTAGAGCAGATCAAAAGAGCAGGGCAGTACATCTAGTACTGCAGCGTGGAAATCCCCCTATTTAAAGAACATTAATTGGGCAGCGATTGATTTTTAAGGAGAGGCTGGATACTGTGGATAAAGGATCATTATTATAATAATGCAGATAAGCTGGCGCCCTGGAACCTGTCTGGAAAAGTGTTCTGTATTTGCCTAAATAATGGAGATAAGGTACTGAAAAGCTCCGGGTTACTGGAAGCCATCCTTGTGCTGCAGGCAGAGGGCACAGGCTGTGCCGAAGCAACCATAGTCACAAGGATGGGGAGAGGGAATAGGGCAGATACTAGTTCACAACAGGACAACTTTTTTTCCTGACAGTTTGGTGAAGGGAGAAGAAGGGATCTTTGCTTTCAATAAAACTTAAGATCCTTTGCTCTGGTGTGAGGTGACCTTTTACAAGGTGAAGATCTCAGCTCATTTCTATGACTGGAGCAGATTTATGGCAGTTGCTCTATTTTGCATGAAGTAGCACAATTCTATGGGAGGGACAGATTGCAGCATGCTATCATTAGTGAGGCAAGACTGCAGTATTTCTGTTCTTGGGTGACTATCAGAAATTGATGTTATCCATAAGTTGGAGGTTTTTATCTACATAAAATTGTAAAATGGTAAAAAAGTGCCACCCATAAAAATAGAATCAACTAGTAAATAATTAAAACATTGAACAAAAGAGAAAAGGGAAAACAGAAGAGAGAAAAATTTTGAAGTGTGGTATCAGTTCTATTGCCTCCATCATTTGAACTTAGTGACTGGGACATGGGATCAGACAAATGACCTTTTTGCCCAGTTTATCCTTTCCTACAGCACCCACTGCCAGTAAACTGTAGTGTACTTGTCCCCACTGGGAAGCTGAAGGGGCTCTGTCTGAGGAGTCACATTTGCTTTCAGGGAGGTGGTGGGTGCATATGCAAATAATTACTGCTGGATCCCCAGGGCACTGGAAAAAAATTCTTCTGACTCCAGCAAATGCTCTTTGTGGGCCCTGCATTGATGTTCCCAAATCAGTTGCCTAAATTTACCTCAACTTTGAGACTATATTCACTGATGCTGGCTAAGAGAGAGAGCAGTCATACTCTGAGACCTGTGAGGGCTAATGTAAACTCAGCACTTGCCTGTTACCTCTTTCACCCACATGGTCCAGGGAGAAACAGAAGCTTTGATGTTTCACAGGTTTCACAGAATATTTTGAGCTGGGTCCCTTCCTTTGTTCAAAGCTTTAAAGTGCAAGGGGAATCTAGAAAATATTTATCCCTAGAAACAAACAAATAAACAAACTGCAGTCCTCTGTGAGATGAGATCCAGGTAGGCAACAAGCAAAGAAGAAACAAATGCTTGTATGAGCTGCAGTGCCGTATCTGAAGATGAACATCTGAGTACCTGCAGTCCATCAGAGTCTGACATCCTCCACAGGCTCTTCTGCCACCAGGAAAGTGCAGGAGAGTCTGTCTCTACAGCCTGGCACAGGCACCCTCAACCTACCAGAGGTCATGTGGAAAAGCTCCTACCACAATCCCTAGTTCTGTAAATTCAGTTTTCATACAGCTGGTGATGCCCCCTGAGGCCCTGCTGGTTTGTGGATGCAGGTAGGGTCCATCAGGGTGAACTTACGTTTATCACAGCTGAGAAGGGATTTAAATTTGGCCTGAAAATGTGGCTCTTAGCTAAAAATCTGTCTTTTTGTTGAGTTATTTTGGATCGCAGAGATGAAGAACTAGGAAAAAAATGACACCTTTGTTCACCAGGATAGTTTCAGATTGTGTTTTCAAGGACCCAATACCTGTTTCATTTATCATACCAGTAAGATTGATTAACGTTGTATCAAGAATGCACAGGCTGGCCTTGTGCTTACCATTCAATATCAATCCAGAGAGGAGGACATGATCTGCAACAGGGGCTTCACCAAAATGTGACAACTTTTCCCTCCAGTGCTTTTCCAGAGCTATGACTTTCTCTGAGAGTGGTTTCATGCAGCACATGAGGCTGTGAGGCTGAGCCTCAGCGGTGAGGTGGTGAGCAGGATGGGATGCTCATTGCTCAGCTCTGTTGAGTCAAATATATGAGTAAAAACATATAGGCATCTACTGGGAAAATCACATTTAATTAGAAGGGAATAAAATGAACATACAGAATAAAAAGAGACCAGAGCTGTCGCAGAAAGGAAGTTGAATTAATCCATCTGAGAATTCTCTGAATAATGATTATTATTAATAATGCTGAGCATTATGTAGCCTTTTTTGGGTCAAGTTCATTGCTATGAATCATCACAACAAATGTGGAATGCAGGTTATTCTTCAGTATCCAAATGTCATATCTAATGTATATTAGTTTTAGTTATCACTATCATATGATAAGGAGATGAATTCTGTCTTTGTTATTGAAGGGATTTTCCCACCTCTACTGCAAATAAGAATCTCATCACTTGTGCATCACCTTAGTCTGTAACCTGGTATATTAAGTATGGAATAAAATGTACAGAACAGAATATGGAATAACTGTTTTCATCTTCAGTGTAATTTTAAAATGTGTTCCTTTATGCAAAACAAAACTTAAGATAAACCTTTTATACTTTGGTTTCAACAAACATAATCTTATCTACTTCAAGCCCCAGAAATCTGTATGAAACAGCACTCCCTTTGGTCTGGAAAACCTGAACACAAACCGACCAGCAGCCAAGGTCCTATACCAACCCAGTCCATGGGAGTCAAGCCATGGATATTAGTACACTTAGGGCATCACTCTATAAAAAACATTAACCACACAGCTCCATTTCCCCTCCTCAGTTCTTCAGGTCTGGCAGTTTTAGCAGAGCCTTAATTATCAGCAGCCAGGATCATTCGCTGGGCACCTTTGATAGTTAAGATCTCCTTCTCTAATCTAACATCAAGGGTTTGCAGCCTCAGCTGATGATCTATCTCATTCATACACATTATTTACAGGCCATTGTCTTAATTCAGTTACAGCTGAAAATTAATACAGGCCAAAGCAAGATCTGACATTATGATTGTTTTCCAGACACACTCTAGAGAATGATGCATAATCTGACAGAGAGAAACTGTCCTGAAGCAGATCTCACCCTGTATAGACAAGTTGTTTGGGTAACTAGGAGAGTGGTTAACAGGTTTGAAAAACAATTGTGAAAGAGATATTTTAAAAATATCTGTTCATGCTATGAATAACATTAACAGGAACATTCCTAGAATAAAGGCATGTTTTCCTGGAGTAACTGGGCTTGAGGGTTTGAAATGTTTGGGAAAGGTGGGTTCATAGCTAGTATATTTTAGATTCTCTCTTTTTTTCCCCCCCTTCTTTCTGATGGTTAAATGTAAGTCAAGGCAGAAAATCCCTGAAAACCCAAACTCAGTGCTTATTGGTTTTAAGCTTTCCTAAGCTGATAGAGTGTCATGTTGTTTTCAGCTGCTTGATTCCCTTGGAGAAAGGGCACGTCTGTGCAATGTGTGCTGAATTCAGCTGATGGTGACAGACTGAGCCATCAGAAGGGTTGAGTTGGCTTTTTGGACAGCTCCGGTCATTTTTGTCAACAATGTGTGACCAGCCCACTTGGATAGATGATGCAGCTCCTCACCCTGAGGCGAGTCGGGTCAAAGGGCATTCCCTTCCTCACTTATGCATCTGGGTTCTTTTCCCTGATATGAGAAACTGCTCAAAATAGGAGGAAAAACAGATTTGAAGGTGTCCTATGGCTGCTACAGCTTTTCTTAGCCTAAAAAAGAAAATGGATTGTAGGAAGAGGGGCTTAGTGCTTTAATACCCTTGCAATCTGCATTTCCATGTTCACTGCAACATTGGAGAGCTGGCCTTACCAGAAGGCTGGGCTGGGATCACTGGGTCTTCTCCCATGTGCTCTCCAGACCCCCCTGAGGTCCCAGTTTGGGTTTCTTTCTCTGGAGACAGTAGCTGAACCTCTGAGCAGCCATGACCCAAAACTGCTGTGAAAGCCTGTGCTGCATGTGCTGCTCCTGGCTGGGAGTGAGGAGGAGGCACCACAGGCTCTTCAGCTGTCCCATTCAGTGGGTGCCTGACCAGGCTGTGCAAGTGACCTCAAAGGTATTGTCTGCCTGAGAATTATTATTTTCAGAATAACATTCATCTATGCAGACTGAACTAAATTGTATCCATGTGCACACATACAAATATGTGCACACACACACACACACACACGGTGTTTTGCATCAAATTTCATAAAGTCTTGTTTTGTATTAATGAATTGACTGTGTTTTCCAGAATGAAGTTGCATATTCTGTACAAGTTTGTATGAATATGTCCAGTTTTGGATGGACTGTTCATACTCTGATTATTGATTATTGATTATTGTTACCCAATTCTGCATAATGTTCCACTACAATGGGTGTCTGACATCACTGGACTGGATGCTGCCCGCCCTGCTGAACTGCCTGTGTGCAGCAGCATCAGTAAATTCAGACCCTGTGAGACATGTTCTGTGTTACAGCAGTTGTTCCTATGCAACCAAACAGACTGAGGCTGTTCAGCCCCCCCAGGCATAGGTACTTATTTTAGGGTAAGATGGGTTGCCATCTGGAGATGCCATCTTTCTCCACTGAAAACAAGATTCTTGAGAATTTAGATGTATTAAACACTACATTTTTAGTTTGGTTGAAATTACATGAGAGAAATCCTGCCTCAAGTATTCAGTGGCTTTGTAAATCACAGGTGTTGAGAATAAACCTCTTCTCCCTATGACAAATGAAACTGCAATATTACTGATATTCCTCAAGGTACTGACAGCAGAAGTGGAGCCAATTCAGATCACATGGTGCTGGACAGAGAATGTCTCTCAGCACATTTAGACAACACCCAGCACAGTAGAAATACCAAATGGGACTTCATCACAAGACTCATCTTGGTAAGTCAAAACTCTTAAAGGGAATGTTGAATTTAGAGCATCACTCCAATTTATGATAGATCAGTTTCCTGTTTGTAAGGTAAATAGCATTTCAGAGAAGACTTTTTTTTTCTCTCAGAAATGATAAATTTTAATTCTAAAAGTGCTTGGCTCCATCTGGTATCTGATCAACACAATTCCTACACAACATTACAATTACTAAAATAAACTTCTGGTGCTTTTCCCCATGCCTATTTCTATGGAGTAGTTCTACTGCTTTTAGTAGGGCCATTAAAGATGGCATGCAACCTTGTGGGCACCACACAGCCTGATGCCTCACCTAAGGAACTGCTTGCTAAATATGCATTTCTTTTTTCTTCCTGGACAAGCTTCTTCAACACAAAAAGATCGTAATCTGAAACTCATGAGTCACTGAAATGCAGCCAAACCTCCAATTTGGAGACCTGAATTCATATTACAGGTGATGAGGCATGAGGAAAAACAAACCCCAAATAAAATAGCCGCTGAATCTGTAATTTCTTCATTCCAGTCCATTCCTCCATCCCATAAAGCCTCAGTAACTTCAGATTTGCATCTTCAGTACATAAAAAAAGTTGGGGAAAAAGATAAACCCAGAGATATCTCCCACTCCCTTTCCCCCTCTTCTCCTCCTTCCCCCATAGTTTTTCAAAGGAGAATCAGATAATGACAATTCTGCCTCAATGGTTGGGGGCAGGGAGAAATTCTTTCCTCAAAAGATGCCTTGAAACAGTTTATGCTGCACTGCCATGGAAAATTGCAGATAGTTGCTGCTTACTTATAGACAGTCAGCATGTGTACATCTATGTGTGTGTCTGAATGTATCTGCATGCAGGAGGCAGGTTTAGATAGCTGTAAAATCATAGCTTTGTCTGTGCAGTGCCAAAGGTATCAGGAAACAGGAGAGTGGAGCAGATTCACATGGTCATTCATTTGAGGGATTTCTAATGCTGAAGGTCTCTATCTGCATGTATGACCAACATCACCTGTTTCAAGGTAAAAAAATACCATGAGTAGGAAGGTTCTACTTTTTATTTCTCCTAAGTGTTTTTTATATTCTACTAAGGTGTGTTCCTACCAAGATATCTGAAGATGAGAGCATCCTAACTATTGCAAATATTTTGAGCAAAACTCACCACTAATTTTGAACTAAACTTACAAATGGTTTTGAGCTTTAAAAACAAATGAGTTGCATTTCTTTTATTTAGCTCAACTCTTGTTTTTATTACATATATTGAATTGAATAATTCTTGGACAAGAACTGATTGAACTTCAGTGTCTTAATTTTAGTAGGAATGTTAAGAAATGAAGCAACCTCACTGCAGAGAGGCTTTTCAGTGGACTTACCTATCCAGTCTAAATGGCCCGTAAAGAAGGGAAACCCTGAGTTTCCAGAGGCTTGTAACTGTTAATAAAAACATTGCTCGGCTTATCAAATTTAATCCATCTCCAAAGATTGAAGGAATTAGAGATTCTCAAAAAAACCAGTCAGAAGTTACTGTTAGGTTTTGTTATAATATTTTTTTCCCAAATATCATTCTTGGAAGAAACTGTTCTTCTTCAACTCCTGGACAAATGCAAAGGTCAGCTTGCAGCAGAAGTCAGCTTGGAAAATTTCAGCACAAACTGTTCACACCTATAGGTTATAAGCATGCTAAACACTGGGTCTTCAAATAGAATGGCCCAAGAAAATTACCACTGTTTCTGGCATCCATGTGTACTGTATGTACTTTTTGTGGTTTTACCATCCAAACTTGGTCCTGTGTAATGCTTAAAATGAAGAGGGGGTAGGTGTGATACATTCCTAGAAAATTTTACATATGAGTTTTCTACTCCAGAGATTTTCTGAGGGGCTGTTGAAGGGACACCAGAGGCACATAGCCTGCCAGAAAATTTTACTTGATGATTCCTGATGCTTTCATCACCTTCCTCTAAAAGTTGTTAGCAAAGGAATGACTTTGAGCAATCCAAGTCTGTGTCTATCAAAGCAGTCAGTCAGCCAGTCCCTAGGTTAGGGTGACCTCCTGCTTCCAGGGCAACTTGCTGGGGACAAGGCAAATAGCATTTCTTCCCCTGGGTCCAGAGGTCACAAGGGACAAAATGTTTAAAGCAAACAAGGCTCTGAAACACTCTTGTTTGAAATTCCACCTGAAATTCTTGCATTATTATTACATCCAGTGTTTTAATACCACTAAGCTATCACCCCAGCAGCCAGTATCTCCATTTGTGGGTGCAGAGCCATGTACTCCATGGTTACCCCACAGGGATTTGGTTGCTGGTGGCCAGGGCAGCCAGGGTGAGCAGGGCAGCAGGTGTCAGGCTCATGATGCTGAGCAAGGAGCTGTGCTATGCCTTGTTGTGGTGAAATAGGCTCCGGGAGTTTCCTGCTCTCTGATTTCTCCCTGCCACCTCTGAGGGGGCCATGGGTCCAGGCAGCACTCCCTCCTGCTGCTTGGGTACAGCACCAGGACCTTGGGATGGGGCAATACCTTCAGACACCTCAGTGTGGCTGAGTGTGGGCAGGAGGGACCTGGCTTTCACAAGCAGCTGCTTATGAAAATTTCCCATTTTGCTCCTGAATGCCTGCCTGCCTTTCTGCTACCTCTGGAGAGGTGAGCAGATGGGTGATCAGGTGCATTTGTGTTTTAATCCCTCCTTAAAAGGAACACACAGGCTTTGAAATATTCTGTTAAGCAAATGGCTGCAAATGAGGTGTGAAGCCCACAGCCAGGATACACCCCTCACTCTGTCCTTTGTACTTCTCTCACTCTCCCGGTACACCCCTGCACCCCCCCCCCCCCGCCCCTTCTTTTTTTTTTTTTAATTTTCCGGTAGGCATCAATTAGATGAAGGCTTTTCCTTTTAAACATTGGGATTTTCACTCGGCCTGCTAAGGCTGTCAGGTCTTGTTTGCTGCTGAACAGTTCATGCTTTGGTGCTGGACAATACATGAATGTTTAAATTGCTTGAAATGTCTAATTGAATTATCCTCAAATTACAAATCAAAATAGGAGAGGCTGTCTCTGGCTCACAGGCTCATTCACTGGGATGTGTCTGCTGTACTGCTGCTTTTCTTTATATTTTCTTTTCTGCTTCCGACTACGCCCGTGTTAAATGAAACTTAAATACTGAAAGCATTTCTGTCTGTGTGTGCAGGGGGAAGTGATGCCGAACGTAAAGGGAAATTTATTCACGTTCAGGCTCCAAGTTCTTTTTGTGCTGCACGAAAATGAATTCATGAAATTTATTTCAATGCACAGGAAAGGAAAACAGCCAGCTGCTATTTACAAAGAAACTTCCTTTCTCTTTCAGCCACAGTGATATATCATATAAAATACTTTCAGGCAGATATATATACATACATATATATATATATACAATTTAACTACTTTTTTTATGAGAGCTCACAGGTTAAGGAAACCAACAGCCATTAAAAAGATTTTATGCTTCTAGCCAGCACTCATGACAAAATCAGCTTCTTAAAGCCTTGCCATTTATACAACAAGGGAGAAATTTAAATCCATAGGATTTTCTTTTGTAAGTTGTTAAGGGAAGCAGAGCTGGGTCTCCAAGCATCACATCTGCCCTGCCCTGCCCCCTCCCCAGCAACACTGGAGACTGATCAGAAACTCTAGTTAGTGCAGGAATGCTTCTTTCATGGGTATAATGTTTTTTATGGCATTTAATAATATATGATACAGGGGGTTTGACTACCTACCTCCAGCCTCAATTGGTTTGCTGCTGCATCTTAACTTCTTCAGTGACTGTCTGTACCAAGGGCCCAAAGTGGGTATTGGTGCTCCATATTGTGCTCAGCAGTTGCACCATTCCTCCTCTCCCCAGAAAACACCCCTGCAGGGACTGCATACTTCATCCAGGGGTTCGTACCTCCCTCCATGGCTGTCAGGACATCTCATGTGCTATATATTAGCTGATCAGGTAAGGAGCCCTTGCCAGGGCTCACAGCACTGCATGGATGCTCACACCCAGACAGGTTGGGCTGGCAGGACACTCAGTCTAATCAGGAGAATTGCCAATCGCCATGGATATACTAAACTGTGCCATGGCATAAGACAGAGGCAGCAGGACAAGAGTTTAAATGTTGCACTCACGAAAGTGAGGGTTTTTATTTCAACTAAAACCAAAAATAAGACAAGTTCAAAACATGTTAGGTATCTTGGTATTAATATTCTCAGTATCTTTTCCTGAACAGTAAAAAAAAAAAAAAAGTAGTTTCAGGCCACTTTCAAGGGCAACTTCTCGTTAGCTTGCAATTAAACAACTGTTTCTGTGTGTCTTCTGGTTGAAGACATAATAGTTAGGAAAGAACCTTAAGGAAATGGCTTAGATAAAATCTGTATTAATGGAAGATCAGCTCTGAAGGGATATTTTTGATAAGAAAGAAACATATATTAAAATGTTAACACTTTAGTAACTGAAGGATAATACACACTATAACATCAGTTGTTGGTTGTTTTTTTAAAACATTTGATTGCTTTTTGGGCAAAGATTACAACTCCATGAATCAAGCATGCCCAAACAAGAGCATATTTCAGAAATGGAGAAAGCTCTAGTTTGAAACTAATTGTACTGGACATCTTTTAAAATGATGTAGACTTTGGAAATGCATGTGCCTAGATGAAACTAGTGAAAAGGACTTCATGATTTTATATTACCGAAATCACAGAATACACTCCATCCCTCTCATTACAAATTTCTTGTTCCCTCTCCAAATATATTAAAACTTCGTAATCTAATTTCTCTCTGGTATCATAACACAGGTTTCCAGTGATGGGACAGTGGAGGAAAAGCATACCAGGCAACACCAGGCTCTTCAGCACAGCAAGTTGCTGCATACTGCATTATTTAACAATGTTTTCAGCTATGCTCAAGATGTAACCTTGGTTTTAGGTTTGGAGCTCTTTTACTGTGCTCTAGTCTAATCAAATTTGCACCCAATGCTCCTGTTGCTTGCTGTGACTATTTCACCATAGCTAAAGCATGACAAGAGCTCAGCCAAACAGCACGGAATTTTGGGCTGATATTTTTAGTGTAAGTAGGACTTGAGGGACCTCACCAGAATTTCACCAGGGTGTGCCCTACTTTTTTTCTGCTGCATGGTTTCTCTGTGGTCTCTTCCTGATTGTGGCGATCTCCTCTTCAAAGTGGCATCCTTCTTCCTCTGCTGCAAATGGGAGGTAGGAATGTTTATCCAACAGCTTTGATGCCTGAAGCAGGGGTCAATGACTTCCAGAGGCATTTTTCTTTCTCAGTGGTCACAGGGAAATTTTAATGTGGAAATTTTCTTCTGCGAAATGTCTCTGATATTTAAGTCTGCTGGATATCATAGTCTATGACAGAATGGTTATTGCTGTAATTCATTAAACTGCCACTCGATCACTTTTCATTATAGAATCATAGAATTGTTTATGTTGGAAAAGGATCATCAAGTCCAACCACTAACTTAGCACCACCCTGTTCACCGCTAAACCATGTCCCTAAGTGGCACATCTACATGTCTTTTAAATAGGTCCAGGGTTGGTGACTCTACCACTTCCCTGGGCAGCCCCGTCCAATGCTTCTTTCGGTGAAGAAATTTTTCTTAATATCCAATATAAAACTCCCTTGGTGCAACTTGAGGCCCTCTTCTTTTGTCCTATCGCTTGTTATTTGGGAGAAGAAACTGACCCCCACCTTGTTAGAACCTCCTTCTCTACAGGTAGCTGTAGAGAGAGATAAGGTTTTCCTTGAGCCTTTGTTCCTCCAAACTAAACATCCCCAGCTCCCTCAGCCGATCCTCATAAGACTTGTGCTCCAGACCCTTCATACTCCTGCCATGCTAGATGATTAGCGTTCCTCAGTCCCATTTAAGGTTTTTGTCCAGCTGGGACATGAAATAATTCTTAAGGGACCAGCAAAAACTGTTAGGGAATATCGTCTTGGGAACTAAAGACAACCAAGATGCCTCCTGATTTATAATAAAATCCTCCCATCCCATGGCTGGTGTTCAACTGACCTCCGTCAGGCACCTGGCAGTCCCTGGGGAATTACTTCAGCCTCCTTCTGTGGCTGGGGAAGGAAGACCCCACTGTGAAGGAGGGGTTCAGGTTGTGGCAGCCCCTTGGCTTCAGAGAACCTCACGCAAGGTGTGCTCTGAACAGGGAGGGGTGAATACCAGCAAAAGGACACAGGTTTAATTACTCTGCGTCAGTGTTGGTCTGCTGAAGGACTGGTCCATAACTGGCTTTTGTTCTTGCATGGAAAAGGGAGGGTGAAGCCCACCCAGGGAGTTAGAATATAAAATGATGCATATTATCTCTTGCACCAAAATAAATAAAGGTATGTAGTGTTATGTGAAAGACAAAGAAATAAGTCTAAAACTAGACTATGTTGTTAGGGAAACTTCTAGCCTCTCAGCATAAAGAGAAAGGATTTCATGAACTTTGTGGGGCTGCAGGAGTGTCTGAGTGTAATTCCTTTGCTTACACAGCACCAGCAGTGCACATATCTGGGATTAAACTGCAGGTTTAGGCGAGACAGAACCAGAACCTGGCTGGACACATGCACAAGCAGCAGCCCCAAGCTTCTCCAAAACCGTAACAGAAAGTGTTCATGCAAGCAGGGTGAATTTGGGAAATAAAAGAGTGCTGAAGAGGCACTGCAGCCATTCCTCCCTTCAACGTGTAGACTGCTCTCAACTACATAACTGACAGGACACAGGAGACTTTTTACAAGTACATTTTTATTTAAAATAAAAATTAATTATGGTGGCTTTTTAAAATAGGGTACTGCACAATCTGTATATGCAACACAGTTTTTGGTACAGAACATACTTATTGAGCAATATCCTTAAATACTAAATATATATTAATGGCTTGTTTGAGAAACATGACAACATTAATTTTGATATTTTTTTTCTCTTTAGTCATTTAACCACTGATACAGATTTCCTATAAACAATATTCGTTTTCATCTGTACATGTGGTACACAGTCAAGAAGGCAGATCTTAGAATATTTACATTCATGCATTGATTTAAACACACTATGTTGCAGTTTAAAATAATATATTTTTGTTTGTACAGGTGCAAGGAGTATCGTAAATACATATCTACCATCGGCCTGATTCTCCATTGCTTGGCAGTGTCTATGGTCATGACCTGGTTGGAGCAGGATGCCCACACTTTCTTCACATGCTGTGACCATATGGCATGCAAGACCGGACAATTAGGTCTCTGTATAGATATATATATCTCAGTATATTTATATCTTATACTTAGTAGAACTTTCCTCTTTCCTTCCATGTCTGTTTTTGCAGCATCTGTCCAAGGCAGAGATGCTTTCCCAGGCACACCGCTGAGTTGGGTGTGGGTCAGGAAGGGTGGCAGCTCCACCTTCCTGATGCTGCTGAGGAACAAGGAAACTCAACAGCTCAGGCCCTTAAAGTGCACTCCCCGCTAGTGGTGATCCTTGAGAAGAGATTTTGAGTGGCTGCTCTCCCTCAGACTGAGCACAGCAGTTTGCTCAGTCTGTCTGGTGGTCAGAGCAGAACAGGTAACTTCTGTGTAGAAACTGGTCACCTTTGCATCTGCTGGGGATCCGGCTATTTTGTGAACGGAGTTATGAAGGACCTTTCTATCCCTGATGCTTTGGTGGCTAAAAAGGAACTCAAAATGCTTTTAAAGCTGCATATTAGATTGCCAGTTCCCCAGACCCAGGATCACTGCTTAGTGAAGCGCTTATCCATCAGGCCTACTCTTTTCCTTTTGTATTTAATTATAGTACAATAAGGAAGCATAGAAGCCTCTCTTATAAAAGCTTTGCAAGTAGTCTGTAGAGTGTTAAACACAAGCTCATACCACATCAGCAGGCTTCTGAATTCACTCCTGAGAGACAATGCCTTTCTAGCCTTTCTTTTCTGAAGACTTACATCTGCTTCCAGTATACTTTTCTAAGCACTTCTGAATATCACTTTAAATTTTAGTGCAGTGTAGTCAACTGTATCTAGGCAGGAATCTAAAGGCAAAACTACCTCATGGAAGATTTCCCACCTCTCCTTGCCGTGCCATGGTGTGAGGGCTGAGAGCAAAGTATCTGGGCAAGCAGAGGAGCAGCTCTCGGGCTGTCTGCTGCTGCTCTTCTGTGGCCAATGCATTAGAAAAGCACAAGGGAAATGTCTGTTCCAAGAACTATTATGGTGATTATGTGCCCAAACACATTTATCAGCATGTTGCATATAACGATAGTGTATATCTGCCTATGCAAATAAGCTACATCTATATCTCTCAAAATACTGCCACAGAGCTGGTACATACTTTTATCTTGATTATACAGATGGGTAAATTGAGGCACAGAGAGGCAAAATTACTTGCTAGTAAAGAGCAGATTCAGTGGCAGAGTTGAAAACAGATCCTAGTCCGCATGTAGTACGTCTTGCAATGCCCCGCCTCCCCGCTCTCCATGAAGTTTTTAATGTTTATGTTCTCCTAAGGAGTCCTCAGGAGGCCTGGGGGGGTTTGCTTGTGGGTTGTGTCATGCACCAGGGTCTTCTCTAGTGAGGACATTTTACCATTTACATCAATGAAAATCAGACAGTGTCTAGTGACCATCTCTTTCTTGCAAAAACAGATGCATTTTGATGGACTTGTTGTGATTTTCACCTCACAGAACATGCCTTTAAAGCTGAACTAGGAATAAAATAAAACCAACAACCTTTAGGAGAAAGTGCTAATCCTGAGCCTCTATCATGCTAAACTTATCTGCATTCATACTTTATACTCTCAGAGACACATGCAACCAGTCTCAAACTATGCCACATTTTCATATTTAGGCTGAAACAAGTGGAGTAAAAAAAGAAAGGCAAACATAGGTAACTACATCAAAATAAATGTTATAGCTTAAAAAATATTCTAGAAATATACTTGTAATATTATTATTATAGTATTTAGGAGCTAAGTGCTTTAGGCAATCATCATTTGGGATACTAGACTCAAAGTGTAAATCCTGTCATTTTAATCCCACTTTGGATCTAAGAACATATCACTCTGTCTTGTGCAAGCACACAAAATGACTGTGTCTGGGAATGATCGTACTCTTGGGCAAAGGGTTACTTATTCCCTTTCACTTTTGTAATTGCATTCACTTCCCAAGAAGATCTAGCTTTAAAAAATAATTTTATGTGGTTAAACTTCTACATAGTGATGACAGACTAAAAAGCTAAATGAATAAATCCATAAATTTCTCAAGAGCAGTATATAGCAGCATTTCATTTTATCATTGAAAAGATACTTATATTTACATACACCCTATTGTTCAACAGGTAATAGAAAGCTACAGATGGGCCTGAGCTGAAACTGCTGATTTGAACGTCCCAGAGCTTCTTTTGGGGAAGGTCTGCAGAACATTGTCTTCCTCTACCATCAGGCCAAACTCTGCATCTCAGTAATAGACCAACTGCAGGCAGGAATGCATTCAAATCAAGGTCTGATTTCTGCAGTTCAGGCACATCCTTATATAAAACTGGTGTGCTGCAGTACCAAGGGACATAACAACCAGGGCACAGCCACATCCCAGAGGCTGGGCTGACACCTGGGAGTTACTCACAGATGCGGAGACCCAGTGGTATTGAAGCTTTATGTCCGGACAAGAAGCCAGAGTGTAAATTTGTCTTTGACTGCATCACTACTTTCAGCACAGAGGTAAACGGAGACATACACGTGGAGGTATGACACGAAGAAAAGTTTTCAGGAGGTGGGGAAAGACCAGCATCTCGACTAGTCTCATCACCTTTATCCTAAGGGTTATTTACTGAGTCTAACCTGAGATCCTACATGAAATGAATTTGGGTAGATTCAGCCTTGCTTTAAATAGTCTGCAATCCACCTCACGGAACGTATACTAAGCTATTACACTGAATTTGGCATAATCGGCATTCTCGGCTCAGGAGAGGCAGAGACTGAGTTAACGTGGGCACAACCAGCTTACTGGACCCTCAAAAGTGGTCCTCCAAGCCAGACCTGCAATGTCCTCAGTAGGTCAGTTCAGGAGACTTAACACTTTAAGAAAACAACACTAACCAGTGAATGAAGAGGACTTCAAAGGGCTGCTAGTCCTTTCAACACAATCCCGCCCAAATACGCCAAGATGTAAACAATATCTTTCCTGTAGGAGTTTCCCTGGGGAATCAATGTGACGCAAACACAGAGAAATGTGTAGAATTTTGCAAAGGAAGGACATTTTTAAAGATAAAATTTAAATGTGATGAAAAAAAAGAGTCTGATTATGAAGTAATAATGTTCAAAGTACCTCTTAATAACATCTCTCTTTAAATAGCAATGATAATTGCTAAAATCTTACATTTTGATTTCTTTTGCCTGAAAAGTCTTCAGCCGTGGAAATTGCATAGTCACCAGACTGCGGATAAATTTCCTGGGACAAGTCACAAGTTCATGCAAATTTTCCTTGATGGCTTAACAAAAACCTTTGTTCCCCTTTTAATAATGAAATAATAAGAATGCTAAGAATGAATTATTAGCGTACAAAACTGCACAGGTTGGAGAAGCATGTAGGTAACACCTCCCACTATATAGAGGGAGGTGTCCTCCCATATAAAGGGAGACACCTCCCTCTGACCCATTTATGAAAAGCTGCCACCTCTCTGGTAGATCACTCTCTCCTCAAAAGATTCTACTTCAGCAGCTTTTTGTGAATACTCAATACAAACATAAAAGTAAGGGGGAAGAGAGGAAGAAGAAAAGCGGGAGGCATTGCAACATCGCTTTCATGAGATGCAGCATGCAATGCTTATGCCTTTGTGAGGCCTTTTCTCCGGGCAGCCCAGGTGGGTGAGTTTATCCTCCCTTGGAGAAGCAGCAAGCCTGGAGAGCAGCCTGCTTTTCCCTTCTGGATCACTGATGTGTGCGCTGTTTCTGAAATGAAGTCCTTGGCCACACAGCTCCCTTCGTTGCCTTATTTCACCCACCTTGCATACTCCATGTGTGTGCTTTGAAAGTTTACCACCTCCTGTGCCCTTGGCGGGGTTTCAGGGATTATACGACCGCATTGTTATCAACTGTTTTGTTGTTCTGGGAGGAGGTCATTGCATATTCCGACCGACTGGTTCCGTTCTCTTCTTTTCTCATTGGTTTCCTTGGGTGATCCCAGGTTCGGTGATGTATAGGCAGGGTGGGGAGAAAAGAAAGAACAGAGATAAACATCTTCTTTGTCAATATAGATTGAAAGCGAGGACATGTAAGGTACATCACAATGCTGAACTTTTCCTATCTCTTTTTCCCTTTCTGAACACAGACCAAATCAGTAGTTAAAATTTGTCAAGCATCATGATCCACCTGGAGGGCGAGAGGTCTGATCCTGAGGTCTCATGATGTGCTATTGGTGTGCCCAAGCTAATTTGGATACCTGTAATAGATACAGGTGTACCTGTTACATGAGATGAAGGCTGCTGGAAGGAGTGTCCTCCACCATCACCTCTATCTCTGGAAGAGAGGCTGGGATGCTGGTTGGGCTCTGCCTCGGAGCAGTCCTGGCCTTCCTCCTCATAGTGTTACATCGTTCAAACTGGGATGATGACCAGTTGTGTCCACCTAGGACCCAACTCACCATAAACCCCATAAAACCACACTGTGTTCGGTCACTAAGAGTAGACTCATCTGACCAGCACAGATATGTACACCTGTGGTGACCTGACAATCTTCACAGTCAATGGAGAAAAACAGGTACAAATAAAACATGGTTCAGAACAGTTTAAAGTAGAAACCCAAAATAAGTCAGATGCTTTGTGCCCAAGGCATTTGTTTTTCTCTGCATTCTCTGGGCATCAGGCAAAGCATCAACAGCTGGTCGAGGGAGGGGATTGTCCAACTCTGCTCTGCATTGGGGCAGCCTCACTTTGCATACTGTGTGCAGTTTTGGTCACCGCAAAATAAGACAGACGTAAAGCTATTAAGGAGTGTCTAAAGGAGGGCAATGAAGATGGTGAAGGGCCTTGAGGGGAAGCTGTATGAGGAGCAGCTGAGGGCACTTGGTGTGTTCAGCCTGGAGAAGAGAAGACTGAGGGGAGACCTCATTGCAGTTACAACTTCCTTGTGAGGGGAAGAGGAGGAGCAGGCACTGATTATTTCTCTATGGTGACCAGTGACAGGATCACAGGGAATGGCCTGAGGTTGTGTCAGGGGAGATTTAGGTTGGATATTAGAAAGAGGTTCTTCAGATAGAGGGTGGTTGGGCACTGGAACAGGCTCCCCAGGGAAGTGGTCACAGCACCAAGCCTGACAGAGTTCAAGAAGCATTTGGACAATGCTCTCAGGCACATGATGTGACCCTTGGGGATGGTCATGTGCAGGGCCAGGAGCTGGACTTGATGATCCCTGTGGGTCCTTTCCAACTTTGCATATTTTGTGATTCTGTGAAAAAGCTTTGTGCTTTCCACACAGATATTTCAGACATTAGGGCCTTGAGTTTAAGGTGCTTCTGAGGGCAAAAAGAGGACCAGATACATGTAATAAAACAGTCTGTCTGTGCTATTGTTCTTGACAATGTTTAAAAAAACAAACAGCAATTAATTACAGTTAATGACATTTAATTTCAGCAAAGTATTAATAAAAGATTTATGGAGAATGATTACAAGAAGTTAAATTTGTTTGCTTGTTATTTCAAAGACAATACTTCTGATTGTGTTATTTTATGCCTCTCTTTAGCTGGTTAGAGTTAAAACTTGTTAATATTAGCCATGATTCCAGAATGGAAATGGAAGGCAAGGGAGGACTAGGAGTTGTTGAGACTAAGGGTTTTATGAACTGTTTTTCAGTCCTTAACATGCAGTGCCTGTCTGCATCTGACATAAGGTCCTGTGGCTCTGTCTTTTGTGACATTGTAAAGCACCCTGCCACATCCTTGACAAAAGGGATGAAGAATTTGATGGCAACACTTATTTTTTTTCTGGGCAGGAAAATTGCTGTGGCTATCTAAACTTCTTTGCTGCTTTCAAAAATTCTTTCCTTTTGCTTTTCCCCTAGTTCCGAACCTATCAATTATCAAAAAATGAAGACATTTTTGCCACTTCTAATTGCTGTTTGTCTCCTGCTTACCCCTTCTTTCTTTGGTCTCTCTCTGCACCTCTCCAGTTCCATTTTCTTTTACTCTGTCTAATCTTCCTCTTCTTTCTTTATGCTAAAAAATGTATTCCTCTCATTTTTATCTACATATTTCTCTTTTCTAGAAGTGATTTTAAGACAGACTGCTTCAGTTCTCCTGAAACTTTTTTTACTTTCCTCTCTGCGTTTTTTTTTTTTTCCCTTTCTTTCCTTTTTTTTTTTTTTTTCCTTCAGTTGCTCTTCCCTGAGAGCTGCCATTTGCTCTTTCCCTGGAGAGGTTGCCAGGGGTATGACACCACTGGTACTTGCATGCATTGGAAGGGTATTTTTTCAGAACCGGCAAATAGGGGAATGGAGATTTTATCAAGATTCTTCTTCTGCCTTATCAATTGCTCAGGGTTAGTGCTAGCAAAACAGAGCAGCTATTTTCTTGTCTCAATGAAAAGACTACTGTCAGATGCAAAAGTTCAGGCTTGGAGACTGCTCTGTTTAACTCCTTCACTCAATTTGTTTCCAAATTCACATCAGGAATGGATTTGGGGTCAAACTTGACCAAGTTACACTATTTAAATCATTGACTTGGCACACTTGCATGCACTTGTCACCATGATTAAAACTGACCTATGTACTTAGATATGCAAGGTCATTTTGGCCTGTTGAGATTTTTCAAGTGCCCTCTTGCATTAGGGCATGGCTGTCTGTGTGCCACTAGCTCTTTTTCATTCCAAATTTCGTTGACTGTTGAGATCCAAGCATGCAAATTTTCCTCTTACACATCAAGGGGAACCCCTTTATCCTATTTTCTGCCTAATAAGGTAGACTATGCATGATCTTCCAATGTGTAATACTCCAAGCTCCCTTTAAGAGGACGAGCTATGGCCACGCATTTATGCATTTCCATTCCAGGGTTGCTCTTCACTGGTCAAAGGGATGTTTCAAATTAGTAAGGGAATGAGTAGGGAACTATTCATATCTGTGACATACTCACTTGGTGGCAGGCGAAACAGGCTGTTTGCTAATAAGTGGTTTGCATTGTTTTACAGTATGATTTGCTATACATTGTGCTTGGATGTTTAACAAACAGTTGGTGTGTTCTTCATGCCAAACATCTGTGAATGAAAGGGCCGTGCAATTCTGTACAGCTTAGTACACGCCTGAAATGATGCCTCAGATTCCATATTGACCTCATCACCACACATGCATTAACTTGCATGAGTCCTAAAACCAAGAAAGCACGAAACACTCATTTAATAGTGTATTTTACATATCAAGCTTAAATTTCAGAGGAGGTTCTGATCACATTATAAACCTTATTTATCAAAGAATTTCATACTGGCTTGTCATACTGGCTTGTACCAATCCTTTGCAGAGTCCTGTGTAAAGGTCAATGTAATGATGCACATTCAAACATAATTTGTATGTTCTGTGTTCAGAAAATTTCCTAGAGGAAACATAATTTTTGGCTCTTTATTATGTCTAGCCACAAAACTCAGTATATTTGACAAAACTCTTCTTGCCAGCTTTGGCTACTGGTATAAATTTGGCAGGGAGTCAGTAAGGCAGTTGTGTGGTAGAGTATTAGGGGAGGGCTTCACCTCATGTCCCACTTGTATACACTTAATAAAATCTCTATAGGTGACTACTCAGACGAAATCAAGCAAGAGCAGAGCAAACTATTAATTTAATCAGGACTTTATTATGCCTCATTATAGGCTTACTGAAGCTTTGAGGAGAATAAGACCACTTTGAAATGGGAATTTAAGTTTTGTCCAGAACAGTAAACTGCAACAGAGTTTAAAAGTCACTGTGCAATCCACAACTCATACACTTGCAGGTGCTTCATGCTTGAAAGGGATGAGAGTTAAGAATAAAACCTGATTTCACAAGGCAAGTCTGAGCGTTGCAAACCTGTTTGCTGTGGCCTACCTCCATAGCAATGCCTCTGTTGAGTGCCAGCGCATCATGGCCAGTATCTGGGAAGGCTGGGCCCTGGGGAAACCCAGTCAAGCTAGGAGAGGGTGACCTTGGGCTGGCAGCAGAGAGATGACAGGATCTCAAATTCATCTCCTTCTGGGGTTCCCATACCCGACTCAGCACTGCCAGGAGACACCTGTCTTGACTTGGGATTTGCTGCCCTGGATTATTCCCTGAGGAAACACATATCCTATTTCTTATGAAATGGGAATAGAGTGTCATTCTTCTTTTCAAATGTAGTTAGAGGAGGAAAGACTGTTTTTTTAGTGTGTGTTGTTCAAGGAGATGCCCAATGCTCAGAAGATCAAAGTGAAACTTCACTCTTCCCCGAGCAGTGGTACAAAATTTTAAAAGCCATCTACAAAAAATACATCTCTCTCTCTCTCTACATATATCTGAAAGATTGCACTGTATGGGTATCAGTATCAACTGACAGAGATTTTACCAATGGTGAAAGCTATGAGGCGTCTCTGTACTGTCTTAGCACAACTGTACCCATGCCAAAGTTGGCACAAGGTACCCATGCAAAAAATCCTTTTGTGTTTTCAGCTCCTCTTGGGAAGTTGCTTTTAATAGCGCACAAAGAACTTGTCTCTCCTCTCACAGCACTTTCACCTCAAGAAAGCTCCTACCCATAACAAAGCTGCTACCAAGCTCTCTGGGCAGCTCCACTGGTGCACATCACAGCACAGGGCTGTGCAAGGATAAGCAGCTGGGGAGCTGCCCCACCAGCAAAAGCAGTTGAAAGGAGGAGGTAAATCAGAGAGCTGTTTTGCTTATAAGTGCAATGATTTCAAAGCTCTTCTCCATAATGATGAATATTTCATTAGCTATCAACACATAAAAAATGTTTTTCAATAAAATTGGGTCTCATACAAGACACCCATTTACTTCATAGGATTGATCTATCCTATGAGTCCCCAGTGCACAGCAGAAATATCTAAGCTACTTATTTACCAGTAGAGATCAAACTGCAGTGGCATCTTCCTGGGTTACAAAAAGTTGTCCAAGAAACAAGGTAAATATCTATTAAGCATATTTTCACTCAGCTTCATCTTCTGGGCTAGGATGCTAGCAGTACTTGTGGCAGCTATGTTTAGAGCTCTCAGCTAGACTTCACTGCTGGAAGCCCAGACAGGATGATGTGTGGGCTCTAGTCACACTTCAAAAACATCCTTATTTAGCAGATACAGGGTAGGACTGGAAGAATAAATTTTGTAATGTTATTCCATTACTAGACCATCAACTTGCATGTTTATAAGAATATAAAGAACATGAATGGAGGTTGTTTACATCTCAGTACTGGGGGTGTTCATCAAACAGCCATTTGCTTCATGCTGGCCATCAGTCATCAGAGGCAAATCAGTTCCCACAATAGAAACTGGTGGGAGAAGTGAACTTGCTTTTAAGACTGGTTTGTGAACAGGACTCCTGCTAGAGGAGCTCAGTGCAACTGATAACAGTTGCTTTCAGGGACACAGCCATTAAATTTGTGTGCAGCCACCCACAATGAGCCTTGCTGGCCAGCCTGGTGCTATGGTTCAGACATATGGGGCTCATGTTGAAAAAGGACATTTGTCTGGTGAGAGTTTTCAGAGCCACGGGAAGAATCACATTCCAACTTCTCCCCATTGACTGTCTTTGAAGGACAAAAAAAATTAGTCCAGATATATTCTACTTGATAATCTAAAGATAGAAATCAAAAAAGAAACTCTAATGACGAAAATTCTCTGAAACCTTGTTTTTTCTCTATTAAATTAGTTAACGGTCATATGTGGACCATTTATCTGTCCAGAAAAAAGGCAGCATACTACTCATTATTTGTAGAAAGAGGTTACTGGCTCAACTACCTTCCATGTACAAAGTAAATGTTTTACAGCTCCATCTGGACAACTTTCAGCAACACATTCACTACTGCTCAGTGTTTGTCATGGACCAACGTTCAGTACTCCCAGTCTCCCAAGGCTCTTACATTGCCCGTATTTCCATCTCCTCTCTAGTAAGTTAGATAGTCCAGCATCTAAAAGACAAACTGTCTTGTCCCAGTGTTTATTACTTATTACCCCAATATGTGATTTTTTCTTTACTTACTCTTCCAAACTAGAGAATTTTATAGGTAACTTGGATGATACTACTTGCAGCATTTGGAAGGACTATGTATACTGGATTATTTTCAGTTTTGGACATTTGATGGAGCTCTCCTTCCTCAAGCTTCATTGCCCCTTTTCTCCTTACAAAAATAAATAAAAAGTATTTTGTGAATCAGAAAAGGCCATTCTTTCCCTAGAGACCTTTGAGTACTTCAGTCTTGGCCAAACAAAACTAGTGATCAGGTGATAAATAATATTTACAAGAGCAAGTAAGCATACAATTTTTACATCTTCAGACCTTTTCTGTCTGTCTTGTGTGGAGAAGGAGAGAAGATCTGTACAAGTGCCCTGCACGGTGTTAGGACTATTATGCAAAAGGGGAAAGTCTCTTTCACAGCTCTGGAAGTCATATTGCAGCAATAGGCTTTGATCTAACCCCAAGACACAATCTCCCAAGGAGGGATTCTTCTTTTCTAGCTGTTCACATGAGCATTTCGAAGCCTGCAATTTACCGCTAATTTGACTCTCCCTCACAGCCAGTTTTAGCTGACTGGTTCCTGGTGTATATTTAAGCAAGCCCTGCAGGTGTGTGGGTGATTTCTGTTTTGGGATGGTTCACACTCAAATCCCCCTCTCTGTGCACAGGTTGAAGATCAAGCCTTTGCTGAGTGCTTCTCTTGGGGAAAAAAAAATCCATACGTAACTGCTCTGCAGCCATTCATCAGCACTTAGAGGTTCCCTGAGCTGGTGCACTCAGGCTTGCAAAGCGTGGCAGGCAGATCTCTTTCTGCAGAACTGCATCTATCCCAGCCTACTAAAGTCGCTCTGGGTATATCTGAAGGAAGGATTTGGCCCGTTCAGATTGCAAGTAATTGCAGTAGATTGCTGAGCCGCACATGAAATTCAAGAAGTGGAGTTTAGTCTTCATTTATTTTGAGCAGTGCAAAGTCAGAGTAAATCCACAGACTTTGTTGGACTTGAGGAAGATTTGTTCTGATGTTACAGAGGAAGATCTGTCCCTGGGAGACTAAGGTGATGCAATCTCATTTCCTACTAAGTCCTTCAATGAAGCTAACTTCAGAATTTTTCTCCTACACAAAACCAATCTTAAGGAAGAGAAGCAGCTTTATTATTAGGATACTGGACAATTAACTGACATAATTGATAAAAGTACTTTCACTGACCCCTCACATTGCAACCCATTCTTTGCATTCCCTCTAATGATCTTTAAAAGGTTTTATTGACTGGAGGGTTATTACAGCTGACGTCTGTCAGGTGTTCTCAGTGTGGCTGATATGTTGACATGTTTGATTACAAAAAGAAAAAAATGAATGAGACCAATATAAAAAAATGAGTTCATGTTGCCAGCTTTCCAGCCTGGCAAAAAGCCACTAAATGAAATCAAAAACCTCAAACAAACAAACTAAAAACAAACCAAAAAAACCCCAACCAAAACCCCAAAAACCAAAAGAGGAAAAAAAAAAAAGACATTGAATGTATGGAACAAAGTCAAATCACGTCTGAAGGATGGTCATGTCCATGGCCCTGCCATTTGGGCAGTGCCATTTAGGGATGAGCTGGGCACACTCCTGCTCCTCAAAGGCCTGTCCTGCTGCAGAGCAGTGCAGGCAGCTAAGGCACATTCATGGAGCTCAGTTCATGGTGCACCACGACCTTCCAAGCAATCCAGAAACCGCCTGGGATTGGCAATATATATGTCCCACCCAGATAAATCAAATTATATGTAACTCTATTGCGTTAGGCTTGATCTGTCCTAACAAGTCTATAATTTAAAGAGAGCAGCCAGCTCCAATTTCTGTCCTAACTTCTTACAGAAGACAATAAACAAGCTTGAACAGTCTAGTCTAATGAAAAGAAAGAGTGGATGGGATTGGCCTCAGGGAACACCAGAAAAGGAGAACGGCATTTGAAAGGAAGAAAGGAAGAAGCCATAGGTAAATTTAGGCTGGAGATGCAAATAAAAGTTTCTTTCACTCTCAAAATACCAATTTGAACTGGGATCGCTGGAGGAGAGAGCAGGGAGAGAGAGAAAACTACACAGCTTCCATATTGGAGGGGAAAGTGGAAGAAGGAAAAGGTACAAGAATCCCCTACCATGTCTGCAAACTGAATGGCTTTTGGTGCCCATGCTTCCAGTCAGGTTGGGCATCAGTACTAGAAAGATGTGGAGTTGGAATAATAAGGGACTGAGAGAGGAGATAATCAAGGGCTGCTCTTCGCTGCTCTTTTGCTGTCTCTGAAGGACAGTATGTCTCTCACCAGCCAAGTGACTGTAGATACTGCCATTTTAGGCAATGGACTTTTCCATCCTCAAAACAAAGCTGATCTTCTGTGCTACTTTGTGCCCAGATTTTTTGCTCAATACAAGTAACTATCTTGCCATTTAATCACTGGTAAACATAGGCAAGACCTTGAATGATCAGACTTGATCCATACACAAGAACAAGGCTACTGCTATTTCACAAAATTATTTAAATAGTATGATTAATTTCTGTGCAGATGAACAAGAATTCTCTGTAGATTTTCTGCTATATAAATGTCTTCAAGAGAAGAGTGTCTGCAACACAAATAAATGCAAGGAACTGAGAAGAAAATCAAAACTTGTAAAATGAACTGACCTTTGCAGCTATCTAGATCACTTTTCATTTGAGGCAATCTGTCTCTACCTCCAACTAGAGTGAAACCACTATTTCCAAGCATCTGCTTCTGGCTTTCTCCACTCACAACGAAGAGTCTGCAGAGCCAGATCCTGCTCTTTGCAGGATAAATGCAAACCCGCTGTGCATGGACTGGACAGGGTGGTCTCAGCCTTCCCACGCTCCAGGTGTGCAATGGGGCAAGTCCACGCAGAAGCAGAGCAACCAGAAAGTCCTGCACACCTTGGTGTCTACGCAAAGATTCGGTTTTGTGCAGATGTGGCTTTAGAAAATTGTAACTGGAGACAATTTCTGAGGAAGAAATTGAGTTCAGCCAGTCTCCACACTGGCTTCTCAGGGCGCAGAGCAACTGAAGGGAAGTTCCAGCAGCTTGGGAGTATTAATATTTCATAAGGTTTCATGCTGCTGCCTCAAAAAGCAAACACCAAAGGGAGCACTATTTCTCCACGTGGGACCTCTTTTCATGGCTTCTTTTAAAGGCCAGAATGAGGAATTACCTATTTTCCCACTCCAACCTTGCACACGGCTGGGATCAGACTCTACATACATCTCTTTACATACGTCTTTAACCCTCTGTTATTAGTCCTTCACTCCTTCACCCGGCATTAGCTTGGGGAATGGATGCTGTGACGTTCATCTCCACGAATGCTCTCTGACGTGGCTAATTAGCCAGCAGCTCTCCAAGATGGACAAACCAGGAGCATCATTCTCCAGCCCAGCCATACTGGAGGGGGTGGCCATGTGCCTGCTGATGGAGGGGACACTGGTGTGAGAGCAAGGCAAGAGTGTGGCAGAGCAGGACCACCCCAGACAGTGCCATCTTCTCCCACCCCCAGCTCTGCCCACACTGACCTACTGCGTGTGTCGCCTTCATGGCAAGGCTCTCCAAAGCAGGGAGCTATGTGCTGCTTAGCAACCCTGTAGCATAATAAACATTCAGCAGTAAATACACGGGGTGCAGAGGAGGAAGGACAGAGGTAGCAGAAATCAGACCGTGCAGCCACACAAGTGGTCTAGGGTGGCTGCAAGCGATTGATGTGCACCCCTGGTGTGTCACAGATCTGCAGAGGGGGACCCTGTCTGCATCCTTTCCCGCTGGGCAGTGTGGCTGCAGGGCAGTAAATAGCACAGCAAGGGGGGGGATGTGCAGGATGTAACCTTACTTCAGTGGGGACCCTTGAAACCTGCTCAAGTGGACAAGAACCTCTGAGCCTTTCTTTATTAACACCTGCTCTCTGTGAGGGCATGGTAAAGCTGAGATCTTGTTAACACACCAAGTTGTGACTAGCTAAACCAGGTGTGAAGCTAATGCACATAAATTACCGTAGGAAATAAAATTTGTTTTGGTCAGATGCCTTGTTACCTCTGGCTGGGATTCCCTGCACAGAAGGGAAGTGCTTTCGAGCGCAGCTCCTGCTGTCGAGCTCCGCCTTTCCCTGGGGTTTCTGCACACTGGAGTCCAGGTTAGAGCCAGGCATCAAAATCAAAGCCAGCAGAAGCCACAAATTAGGGGAGTCAGGGGTGGCACCAAGCCAAGGCTGCTGGCCAGAAGGATGCTGAAAGGTCAGGCAGGAAGAGGGTGTCTTCTACATGGCCAAATTTGGGGCAATGGTAGGGTGATGCAGAAAATAAAGTTCTGCAGAAAACATGAAAGGGCAGAGATTGGGAGTAGGGAAAGGGGCATGTGCACAGGGCTGAGAGGGGTGCTGAATGGTCTGATCATATTGAAAGTGTTTGGATGCTTACGATGGGTGGGAGATCAACTGGTGCTCAGCTGCTTCTCGTTCAGGTCTGGCTTCTTGTCAGGCTGAGGCAGAACAGACTGAGTCTGGCAAAGCCTGCGTGGGGCAGTGTGGGGCATGTGTGGGAACTGCTAGGGCACTCCCATGCTTTTCTAACTTTTTTGTTCTAATTTTTGGCGGTTTAGAACTCCTGCAAATTCACCATGTGTGCTGAACTCACAAGGAGCTGCAGTTATTCAGACACTGGAGAAATCAGGCTTTATTGCTTTTACTCCAGGTGCACTGCATCTGGAGTATGCAGATGCAAAGCAAAAGGGGCAATAAGGGCACCCAGGAGGTTTCTATAGGAATCTTACTGTGTAGAGGGAATTTCTTCTTCTGAGTTACAAAAAGATTGACCCAAGAACCCCAGGATGCTGCTGCTGGGTTCTTGTAGGCTGTAAAAGACACAGTCTTAAGCTCAAATCAAGACAAAAACTTTCTTCAAATGTGCTGGGTATGCCTCAGCCACAGCTGCGGCTTTTCACCAACAGGGTCAGCCACAAGTGACCTCCTGTCAGCTTGCAAAAACTATGATTGGCTTAAAAATTATATGAAGATCTAAGAAAATTTTATTTCTTTGCCTTCAGGAAAAAATGTAATAAAAACATCATGGTAAACCTGGCAACTCTCCTCTCCTGTATATTTTAAAGCTCTAGCATTCACCTGTGTCTTCTAATTGTGCTGGGGTAAATCCAACCAATACAATTAGACCACCATGAGCATTATAGTCTGTTATGAGCATGTAAAATCCACCCATGGCTACTAGGTTGCACTGAGGCAGTAACTCTACAATACTTGGCTCTATTGGTAGACTTCTGCCTGTTCAATTTCTTCTGCAGTAGAAAGAGAAGTTTGTATCAGGTCACGGTGGAAAGTTAATTGTTCACAAGATAGATCGTAATGCTCTTCAGATTTCTGTTGGCATCTTTATCAATACATCACAAATTAGGAGTGAAAAAGTGCAAAATGATCCATCAGAGAGTATTCTGTGAAACGCTTGGACCACTTGCTTTACGCTAAAGACTAAAGCCTCCTGAAGGCTTCCAGTCTTCCCAGCTACGAGAAACACTGGGGCATTTTATCCATTTATGACCACAAACTTTCTCCCCAGCAGAATGTGAGTTTGTACAACTTAGAAGAGACAGAGAAATCCTGCCCTATAACAGCTATGAAAACATGTAGCACTTATAAAAATCCCAGACTGACATCACCGGAGAGCAGATCCTTCTGCTTATCCAACCAACACATTCTGCAGAGGCAACAGCAAAGCAAACTGTCCTGAACAGCAGTGCTAATACAGCTTGGCTCAGCTGTCTTTCTAAGTAAAAGACTATTTCATCCACTTTATACAGCAGTCCTTGATCTGTCAAAGGAACCTAACAAGTAGTAGCAATATTTTTGCTGTTGTACTTAAAAAATGAGGCCAATCTTCCTTCATCTCGATGCACCCAAAAAACACGGGGCAGCGCTAACTACCAGTAACCTGTCCAAAATCCCCAATGATGCCACTAAATTAATAGAATAAATACAGCAGATCTCTGGAATTTCTAGTGGGCTTGGGTCAAGTCGTAAGGCTGTTCAGCAGCTTGCTTGTCTCATAAACACTACCCTGGAAATTATTGCACAACCAACATCTAGACTTCAATACTGTTTGGAATAACAACCAATTTTCCTTGTACTAGCACACAGTTTTCATCAGGCAGGGCTACATTTAGTTTAATAAATAGTGATAGCTTTGAAAGAACACAAGAAAACCAGCAAGAACTCTCCATCTGTGGAGATATCCAAACCCCAGCAGAACACAGATGTGAGCAACCTGCTCTAGATGACTCTGTTAGAGCAGAAGTTTGGATTAGAAGCTATCTCTTCTAACCTCAATCATTCTGTGATTCTACAAACTCATTTCTTGATGGTTAAAATATGGGATTTCCTGAAGAAAGATTGGTTGCTCAGGGTATTTAAATTGTCTTTATAAAACCACCTGCAGCCTCATTCCAAAGATGAGAGTAAATTAACTACTGGGAGATGATTAGGCAGAGAGGCTAAGCAACACATGGGGATGTTGGGCTTTGGTTGGGGGTAACAGAAGACCTGGACAGTGGTGTTCAGTAGTAGATACTGATCCTGTTGTTGTTAAGCATCAACATTCAGACAGTGGAATTGGGCTACAATGTGTTTTCCTTGCTTTTCCAAAATTTTCAAGTCTTTCAACTGCCCTCAGTAACATTCCCAAGATCTTCCAATGAAGACCCTATTTCCTTTTGAACTGGTCTGACATCAATGAATTGCATCAAGGAGACAGAGATCTGCCCCCATAGATCTTCTTGTTCCCTCTCAGCATTCCCCACTCAAACAGTATTTTTAAACTCAGCTTTTCTATCAACTATCTTACTCTGTGTCTCCTGAGTAACTGCTGTCTTTGCTGGCACTTGCTGAGAATTAAAGTACCATTTCAGTACAAAACCTTCTAATATGTCAGGTAGAAGAGATCAACAATCTCAATTCACCTTGACCCATCTGTCATCAGTCATGCCATGAGTATCTTCTTTTAAGTGGATAAGAACATTTAAGATGCTGTTCTGTCTTCTCTCCCCACAATAGACAGCACTGTTTTGTTGCAATTAATAATGATTTTGGACTAGATTGTACTTGGCCTCTGTGGCTCACAGGAGATGGCCACGTAGAGGACTACACAGTTCTTGCTCTTTGGGGGAGTGAGTGGTACAAAATGGGCTGGAGGAAAGGTACAGGGCCATGACCTGTTCAGTGGGCAATCAATTCCTGCACCATGGGACACTCTCACCATGGCCCCCACTGCTACTTCTTGGCCTCCTCAGTGTTTTTGCCTCACAAGCGTCTGCCTCATTTCGTTAAACAAAGCCAAATTTCAGAACCTTGCTCCCACTTTTGAAACTAGATCTTGCAGTATACAGGGACCATAAATCATACGCTAATGCTGAGCACCCTAGAAATACCTGAGCAATGAATTTTAAGACAGTTTAAATATGACCTGTTGTTTTATTTCGGTACAATATTTTCTTCCGTTTAATTATTATTTGAAGGTGAACTCAGTGCCTATTTAAGGAAGTGCATATGTAGGCCTTTATGGTACCTTTCTCTGAGGCTACGGGACACACACAAAACAGCAGCTTGACAAAGTTACAATAGTGAATAAAAGGTGTATCATGAAAAATTTGCCTACCATCAGCCTGTTTTCCCCTGCTGACTTAGAAAGAGGGCTCTTTGGCAGCAAGCCCTGTGGTACATCTGAGAATAGTTGTATCCATCCTACCTGAAATCCAGCGGAGCCAAGGAGCCACATCCCTAGACACAATGAGCTGCTCATGGGTCATCTCAGACTGTACAGATGTTCTGAAGATACTAAGTGTATGGTTTTCACATGTTGGAAAGCCATCTGAAACACCTCCTGCCAGGTTGCATAGCTGGCACATCACTTGTCACAGAGACCAGGATGCTCAGCTTTGTTTTCCCCTTTGAGGTTTAAGAGATGGCTCCAGTATCTTAATTTCATACAGAAAGCCAGGGATGTATTTTTCCCTTTTATGTAAATATCTTACTCCTCTCACAGACACCGACACACCAGTGAGCTGCAGAAATAGGATTATATATTGCAGGTCCCTCTCTCCCCCATCTCATCTGCTTATTTACCAAATAACTCTTGTTAATCCTCTTTACTCTTGTTTACTTCTCACTTTCCTTCAGTCTTACTGTCTCACTATTATTCAGGTGCTTGCAGATGTTAAAAAAAGCTTGAGACAGTCACCTCCCCAGCTGATTAAAATCAATTAAATTCCACTGATTGTTTTTGATTCTGAATTGATTTACACCAGATGAAGATGAGCTGCTGGCATTCACTGTGCAAACCCACAGATCATGTAATATACTGAAATAATCCAGCTTCCTCCAGCTTATTCTAGTTATGAACTGTCCTTGGACCTCCTGGTTTTACTTCTCGATGACAGTCTTCTGGGGTAAGAGTAAGAATGGCAAGTTTTTACAGACAGAGCCATGATAGGTAATTACTTGGAGGTATTCTAGATTTTGAACCAGTTATTCATCTGCTTTTGCTATGTTTTACTGAAATCACTGGTTGTGAGATCACTTTTTCATCCATTAAATGAGTGGAAAAGTCCCACTGCTTACACTGAGGCTGAGCTCCAGCCAGTGATTAAGCCTGCCCTAGAAATCTGCAAATGTCACAGATGGTGCTAAGCGACACTATCACGTATGATGTCCTCTGGTGCTTGATCTGTGCGGCAACACACACCTGTACCCGGTGTGCTGGTCATGCAGTGTCCAATGCTGCAGTCACCAGCAACACACACAGGAAATTTAGAGGTTGTTTGAAGTGCCTTTGAAGTATGGCTCCATATCTATTTTCCCAAGAGTTTAACCTGCCTAGCATTTCTCTGAATATTAAAGCTGATAGATGCAATTTGCTATTAGTTCCCTCATGGACAAGAGAGGTCAAATCCATTCATTGGAATGGATTTCAGCATTTCTTACGACCATTTCTTATTGGGAGAACCTGAGTATTTCCAGGGGAGACGCATGGATGGAGGTAGTAGCATGCTTGTTTGGTTCAGGTAGTTATTACACACAAAGAAGCACCAACCCACTAGGTTGCATTTTATTACAAAATGTCTTAGTGCCTAAAATTGGTGGTATGCTGAAGTTTCAGTTTTTACGAGGGAAAACAAACTACCCTGAGAGAAAAAGTTTATATACAGATTGAATAAAAATACATCTGAGTTATGATACCCCGAGGACAGTTAGTCCCTCTCTTCCTGCTTCAGAAAAGCAGACATGAGAGAGTTTGACTGGGTCTGGCCCTTTGAAACCAGGAAATGAGATTTCAACTTAAGCACAATAGGATTTTTCCTTTTCTTTTCTACTTCAAATTTGATTCACATGAAAGTGAGGGATTAATACAACAGATACAAACTCCATGCAAATAAATCCCTGCCTGCACTTTCCTACTAAAACATTTAACCCTTGTTACACCCTACAACCAGATGACTGCTTTTATTTCACTCTTCACCACCTCTTCAGTGGAGGTAGGAGACAGATTTGTCAGAGATGCTGCAATGACAGAGGTTACAGTTCCAGAAGATGTGCAGGAAGGAGGGCCTAGAGGGAGAAGTGCAGAGGAGAGCTGGTGGGATGGGGGTGTGAGAAAGGACAGGGCAGCCAACAGTTATGGAGCTAGAGGCTGGGAACCCACTGGAGGGATTCTAGGCTTCAGTATCACCCAGATTAATCCCCTTACTCTTTCTCTAGCCACTTCTACCTCCCAATAAAAAGAGTGGAGGATTTCTCACTCTAACTGAAGCTGATTCAGCTCAACAATATATGGTAATACTCTGTGTTGAAGGTAGAGATGTTTCTCTTGTGAAGCATCTGATCTTATTTCCCAGCATTTATCAATAGATATCTTTTACAGTGGATCAAGAAACCTGAACTGCTGGGGAATGCTGCCAGGCACTTTAGGGCATTCTTTTAGCAGAACTGTTTTAAGAAGGACTCATTGATGAAAAGAAATGCTCTAGTTAGTCTGTAAAATTCTAATTAATAAGATTTTCCTTCATAGCTGTCCATCCCACATTCGAGCAGTTTTTAGCTTAGCATTTGTCAGCAGTGTGAATGTCAACAATAAGAAGATCTAAGAGGAATTTTCACTTTTCTCTGAGCTTAATGCCTGTTCAAGCAGATAACTTGTATGTTGATATTCATATTGTTGACAAATAATGGGTATCTTCATCAAGTATCAGTATTATTCTTCACTGACATGAAGCATGAGGCTGTTATGTGAATTCCCCAAACCTTTGCAAGGCAGCTCTAAATTTGTCTATTTAAATTTTGTTTCTCTTCCTCCCATTTATTCCTCCCATCTGCCAGCATCACGGCAGATTTGAAAAGCAATTCCTTGCTAGGCACAAGTTGCCCTGGAGGGTTACTGCTCCCACATGTATATTTTGCAGCCTTGACACAAATCATTCACAATTTGGCAGACAAATACAAATGAGCAGCAATGATAGATCAGGATCTATAAGTGAGAGATTTTTCACTGTGTTACCAGTTCAAATGGACTATGATCTCTGTCCTCCAGAAATCATTTTTTAAAAGTGCCGTTGCTACAGTGAAAACTTTACAGCTTCCCCCAAATAATAAACATTCATTTCGGCTAAACTAGAATAGCAAAGATACTTATGTAAATTTAATAAGAAATAAAATAGAGACTTCTCTCTTCTTGTTTGAATTCTCCCTTTTTGATGCTCTTTCAAACCCTGTATAAATTTTTCAAACAATCACAAAGCATGTCCAATGCTCCACCATTGCGATGTCCCTGCTGAGGCTCAACAGAAATCCTGCAAACGCTTTGCATGGAGATAACATTTTTCATTAAACGTATTTTCATTTATTTTCCTTCCCCCTCCCCAAGAAAATATAATTCAAAAATGACAAAGTTGAGAAAAATTGTTATTTAATCCAAGCTGAAATTCAGTGTCACTGCAGTGTCTCATGAGAGGTATGGATGGCATATTGCGATCTCTACTTCAGGCTGGGGCACCTGGATATACTAAGAGCTTCTGTCCAAGACACTCACAGTATAAAACATGACACCATGAAGACACTACTGTGGGGTGCTGTCAGAGCCATATTAAAACCAACAGAGGACAAAAGAATCTTCATTCATCTAGCCTACAAGTCGCACAAGTTACTTTCTCCTCTAAGTTGACCCTTTGGACTTGCAGTTGGAGCCTTCATACAGAAATGTTAGTTTTGACTTTTTTCACTAGAATATAAAATGTTATTTAAGTGAAGAAATTATTCTCACTCCCATTTTTCTGTGTAACTGAAGTCAATACTTTCTAACTACTCAAGGCCATATGAAACACAGCTATTGCAAAGACAGTGACCTGAAATGGTTAGTACACACTGTGTTGTACATAGGTTTCACAGAGGATTTTACATTAAAAGAGACAGGTTTTGAATTTCATTCCATAGGTTATAATTTTGAAGGAAGAATAAATTAGAAGTAGAGCCTCCAAATGAAGACTTAGAGTTAAAAGAGCTTGCATCAATTTGAAGTGCTAAAATTAGTGATGGGCCTGGGCCAAAAATCTCATATCCCTCATGTAAATTTTGAACACAACCAGAAGTGGACAGGACAGTTTCCCACCTCTGTGCTTGGCCAAGCCAAAGCTCTCCACATTCACCAGTGACCTGCAGAAATTTGACTTCAGGTAAGTTCTTATTAATCTGAACACTGCACTCTATCCCATTTCTAGTTTTTCCCCTCCTCATGCCCATGACTGAACTTCACCCCTTACACAGGCAAGATACGGTACATAAGCAACTTTCCAATGGAAACACATGTTGACTACAGGATGCCTTTTGTCTTTAGGATGCCTTTAAACAAAACAAAGTGTCAGGCAAATTCCTGGGTCAACCTTTGTGGGGCTACATTGCCTCAGGCACAGTAAAAGCATCTGGAGCCTTACCTTTTTATGGCTTTGTAGCAAATGATGACAACTACAAAGAGGAACACTAGTGTGGCGCAGCATACTGCAATGATAATAATCAGGCCTGGCCACCAGGTCTCTTCAGTGGGACAGAAGGTAGACTTGGGAGCTGTAAAAACAGAGTAGAAAAATACATGAGTTCCCCCAAATCAACAGGGTATAATCAGATACACTTCAATCTCCCCTGCAGTAGCACTATACCAGGGCCACAGATACAGGCAAAGAGGTTATTTCACGTTTAGAACCCGTTTCTTTTTTTTCCCCAAGCAACCAATTGCTCTTTTGGGTACTAGATATTTCTTGTCATGGTCCTCAGACGACCAAGTTCTCTGTGTTAGCATTGTCTACAATCTGGCGCTCAGCATGAGAGAGAAAGGCTCAGCTCTGCTACTCGTGGGAAACATCTTCTCCCTCTGCATTTGCCATCTCCTGCTGCATCAGATTTAATTTTAGAGAGAGATGTTAAGCTGATAAGAGTAGGTTTTGAAAGCCCATTAGGGGAGGTTTGCTGGGGAGCTGCAGCAGTGCCTACCAATCCATATTGCAGCTAATATTACTGTAACCTTTGAGTGAGGAAGAGGGATTTGTTTTAAAAGAATATGAATTCTATTACATTTATTAATTATGTTCAGAGTATTATAGTTGACAAGATTCTTTTTCATTGCAGTGTCTTTTAATTCTAAGTCAAACAGTTAAGAAATGTTAACATTAAAAAATGTTAACTTCTGAAAATATAAGCAGTTATTATTACATTTTTCCTATTACAATTGGGGCTAGAATTTTCTATGTAAATATTACTCAATCAATATTTCGTATTCAGTGGCGTTTAGTTAATATATTTTTCTTTGGAGCCATGTTCCTTTTCCCATGTTTTGGGGGGATACTTATTTCCTGAAGAACGGTGAGCAACAGCCAATGCCACGAGCAGTATCAGTGTATTATGACAGGCAAAGAGACCCTTAATGCAGCATGTGCAATCACATAAATCCATGAGAATTTCAGTCACCCTAAATGAAGTTTAATAATGAATCAGTCAATGGGACTGTCTATATCTACGTGCTCAGCTAAGAAGGGGAGAGAATTAAATAGCAAAATTAATAATTAATTAAATAACAAAAAGGTCTTTTTTGAGTCTAATTGTTTAATTTGATATTCTGAACTCCCTTTTACATACATCACAAATAGCTGCACAAAGTAAAATATGTCATTAGTCTGGCATTATTTATTGTGATTTGACCTCTGCTTTATCTCTTGTGTTTGATTAGGAAAAGACATACACATACCCTTAGATTAACTCCTAACAGGTTAAATCCTGAACTACAGAATTACTGAGAAAAGATTATTTTTTCATTTGCAAGAGGCATAGAGGAGTTGGCAACATTCATCCCAAGAAATCTCCAGGGGCACCTTAGGAAAAGACTAGGTAAAGCACTGTAAGAAGTAATCAAAATAATAAACCCAACAGCCTGATAATTTATGGGCAGTTCAGCATGTGGTACCAATAAAAGGTCTTGTCTTTCTCACATGCATCAGCCCTCAACACATGCTATCATTATGATCATAGTTGTCTAGCAAATATTGCCTTCCATTGATTGTGCATATATTGACTGTGAGGGTGGGGTGTTTTTTGCATTTGTTTGTTGTTTTTTGCCCTATGGGAGAGAAAAAGAAAGCTGAAAAATGTAGTGATTTTAAAAACTAGTGGTTCCTGGCTTCTGGCTTCTATGTCCACTCCTAGACAGTCCCAGTAACTGAATTTCTACTTTATTACTATGTCAGCTGCAGAAGTCAGTTTTCAGTGGGTGATGGAACTATTTATTCTGTTGTGATAAAGCTAATGATTTTAATATTCTCTGAAAGTTTTCAATGTCATTTTTTTCTAAGATTCCAGAACAAAAGGCATTTCAAAGATGACAAAATTTTTGCATGAAGGAGCAGGCAGTCTCAAGGTCAATTTTACCCTTCTCATGTTGTCCTGAAAAACACAAAAGATTGCAGTGAAGTCAAAGGAAACACATCCATCATCAGGTGTCATGTAAAATTTGATGAGGTCACAGAAAATGTGAGAAGTGCAGCTATCCTTATCTAATCCTCGTTCTTCTTCAAAGGCAGGATCAACCAAACTAGTCATAAAGCAAAATGATAGTGAGACTGGGTTGCTCCTCAGCACAACAAATGAGACTGACAAATGGTAGAGACAGGGTATAAAGCCATGCTTGCCACATGTCTGTGCTCCTTCATGGTTTATCACTGTATTTTTACATGGAGAATAAACAGATATATGTGGGATTGAATAGTAAATATTGCTTCTGACAGCTTGTATGCAGTCATTAATGACAGGAAAATATGAACTGCTAATGTGGAGGTGACTCCTAATCCATCTGGCTCAGTTCCCTTCCCCACTGGTCCAGATCAGGCACTCAGAAAGAAGCACAAGAAGTCACACTGCAATCCTTTTTCTTAGTGGCTCATGGCTTCACACAGCTTTAAAAATTATTTTCTATTTCTACCCCTTATTATTGTAGTGCTAGGTAATCTTGTTTTCCTTAGAAATGTCCACTCCTTTTTTAATAAGCTCCTAGTTGCATGCACGTTTCTGCCATTCTCTGTATGCATTCACATAGCCCTCATTACCCTGGCATTTCTATGTCCTTAATGCATTTCTCCTCACAATTATCCTCTGAGGAAGAGCAGAACTGCTTTTAATCCCTTATGCTGATGGGAAGGCTGAGTCTGGCCTTCGTGGATGACTCTGTGTGCAGCTAGAAATGTCAGCTGAGAGGGGAACTTCCCAAAGAGCCAGCAAGGTGCCTGGGAAGCACCATGTCCTCAGAGATGCCTCACCATGCCTCTTATTGAGTCCCACACTGAGCTCCTTATGTTAGGGAGCTGTAGATGTCTCAGTTTCCATGGGCTGGAGCTCACAGCTCCCTGAGGCACCCCAGGGCTGGGGAGGCTCTCCCAGAGCCCAGCTGCACACTGCAGTGTAGAAAAAACAGGTCTCATCTGGGAAGGGCTGAGCCCACATGTGTCAATAAGCCCTCAAAGATCAGAAATTATCCTGGGGTGAGGGCAGCTGCCACAACCTCTTGCGACTGTGCCGCTTTGCATGGAATAGAAATGTATTTCTTGGGCGCTCTCTGGAGGAGCAAAGATATGGGTCCCAAACCCTCCTCTAAGAAGGTACTGAAATCATTACAAAACACACTGAGCAGATGTTCCACACTATCTGTAACAATGTCATTGTCCACTTGTTTCATTGTCTTAAAAAACCTCTGATGAAATGCAGGGAAACCATTCTCACAGTCGCCTCCTTCTTTGTACCACCTCTTTCAAACACCTTAAAAACCCGCAATGGTTTCAGAACCGAACTGTGCTCTTTACACTCGTGTTTACAAAAAAAGTGTAAAGAAACAACAAGCCACATAATGCTGTCATTTGCAGCGGTGTATCTGGGAAGTGGAGGACATCCCTGGGTGCCTGGAGTCCTGTCATCCTCATCACAGGGCTGAGTACTGTCCAGCCTGGCCATGGTGGGTGCTCCCTTGGCACCCATCACCAGTCTCACGTGAGCAGCTTCAGCTGCTCACAGCATGACTGCTTCCTAGTTTGACTCACTCCTGGTTGCTCTTCACTGTTCTCAAAGTCAGGTGAATGGAGACAGAGCAAAAAACTCAGGAAAATGTACTTTTTCTCCTAATCCTTGAAGTATCATTCTGCACACTGAACACACTGCTGGGTGGAAAGTGATAGGAAAGTGATGACATTTTAAAGAAGATAAGAAGGGTAAGCTAAGCAATCACAGTCTGACATCCTTATAGAAATCTTGCCAAAATAATGATATCTCATTCCATAAATAAAATATTAAAATAAATAATTGATGCTAAACAGCACAGGCTTAGGAAGATACATCTTGTCAAAACACCTAGATATTTTCTGAGGAGTTTACTAGTTTGGTAAGTAGATGTATTAGTGCTGGTGAGATAACCTTAGACTTTGATATGACATCTGACTTAATTCGATATAATGTTGGGGTTATGAAACTATAAAGCCACACAGTAAGTGTGGCACACATAAATTGAGTTAAAAGCCAGAGAACTGGTATGTCTCGAAATCTAACTATAAATGGAAAGTCACTGCTGAGATAATATGCAATTTTAATAGTGACCTCCCATTTGCCCCAGAATAGGGTGAAGGATGTGGGTAGAATTTGTAAATGACTCAGGAATGTGCTCCAATACAAACAGAGACAAACATATTTAGCTTAGAAATAGGGTAATTATTATCATTAGGGATAATTAACCATTACCATAGTCTTTCAGCTCTGGTCAAGCATTCCAATGAAAAATTTAGGTTCTATTTTTTTCCTGTAAGAAGTCTAAATTCAGCTGAAGAGCTGGACTCAGAATAAGAACTGAGCAAGTAAAGAAAATGCTCTGTCTCTGTAAAGTCCACACGAGCAAATGCCTTTTTTCTCTTGGCCTTTAAATTCATGAAGTACATGAAGTTGGTAAGGTTTACTCTTAGAGGGCCATCACCTTCTCTTATTTCCATCAGCACCAGGCCTAAATAAATACAATGAACAAACTCATTTCACACCTACAGTGGATTGTTGGATCCAACTTATTGAAAACAAATTCATGAAAAAGTACTTTTAGAGCAAAGGCATCCTGCAAACTATTTCAGCACCACAAAAATCTTACACCTGCTTTCTTTGACTAAGTTTGTTTTGAAGGCTCAGCACAAAGACACAGCTCCAGTTCTAATGTTAGCAGGTATCTGACCACACATGGTTCTAGCTGGAAATGTGCATACCAGGAAAGATTAACTCAGCTACAGAAGGTTTCCCTCAATGTTCAGGCACAAAAATAGAGGTTGTATCACTGGAAAGAATGCTTACATAAAATTGCAAGTCTCTGATTTCTTTTTATTAAATCTCAATGGGTCACTCTCAAAACTGCTCTGAGCTTCCAAAACAAACAAAAAAAAACTCTGATGAAGCTGTTTTAATCTTCTGGGTTAAGTATTAAATTGTTTTGTATAAGTTATAAAAGTGACACATTCTTGTACTGCCTGAGACAGATATAGAAACAGGACTTGTAATCCTTGGATACACCATGAGGTTATCTTTAGTGGTCCTGGCTGTACTTCATGAAGCTCGTATTTTTGAACTCTAGTGCTCCTATAATTTATTTTGTTTAGGGTTATTACTTTCCATTACAAACATGGGTTTTAGGCTAATCGCTCTTTGCATGGGAATGCCGGGACAAAGTAACACCACCAAGTTTGTCAGAAGACAGAAAGTGTTTCATCATGGGGGCCCTGCTGGGCTGAGCTGGTGCCTCTGTGCAGCCCTCAGCAGCAATGTCGAGACAGGGACCCTGTATCAGGGCATCCCTTCCCACCAGCCATCCCCCATCAGCCAGCCCAGCAAAGCAAAGCAAAGCAAACCAAAGGAAAATAGAGCAGAGCAAAGCAAAGCAAAACAAAAAGAACAAACCAAAATCAAACACAGGGCTAAGCTGGAAAATAGCTAAGGGAGGAAGAGACCCATGCTTCCATGTGCAATCCCAGGGGAGCTGTCTCTGGCTGAGGTCTGAGTGTGTCAATTCACTCACAGGTTCAGCTTCAAGCAGCTGGTGAGTGTCCACTGATATGATGTGGAAGGGTGACAGTGACCCCCATCACCTCTCTACAAGAATAGTAACTTCATGCCTAAAAAAGGAAGAGAGCTTCCAAGATAAAGCAAAACTGATTACGATTTTTCCTCCTGCTTTTATTCCTGTTCTTGCAGAAAGGTCAAGATTGCTGTCAGAATGATCTTTATGAGACATCTTTTTATTGGTGTTAATATTGTATATTCACAACAGACAGGGGCCATCTCTATTCCTGCAGCACTTCTCTTGCTATTGTAGGGCTATTATAAGCCATGCGCTTATAATTAGCATGTTAGAAAGCAGGATTAGATTTTATTTGAAGGCAGGTTCATATACCAAGGGCCTCAAATGTTTTATCAGTCTTGGATGCAACTTAAAGGGAACTGGAGATGCAGGCAATGTGTTTTTAGCAATCTCTATGTATGTCACATATTCCAGACACCTGTTAATCTGTTGGCTAAGCCAAGGTTTGTAGTTCTACTTTCATCTTCCCTCCTATTTGCTCTATTATTTTGATATATTCACATTAGTTGCACGTTGACATCTCCATTTGTGAGACACTAGTTTCTACACCCATTATCACACTGGGATGCAGGGACAAGCTCAGAAAATGTGAAGAGGTTTAGATATGATTTCAGATGTTAAGGTATATGAAAAAAATCCCAGTTAAATATGGAGATGGATTTTGTGTCTGTTGCAGTTTGGGTCTTATCAATGTGCCTTATAGAAGCCCCTGTGGAATAGAGGTGCAATGAATCCCCTGATTAATGTGAAATAACTTGGGTTCTGTGAGGAGAAACCCTACAGAAGGAACAGTTACACTGATACCAAGGCTTGGACATTTACTCTATGAGTATAGTGCTGTATAAAACATGAGAAAAAAGGGGAGCCTCCATCACGTGCCTATATCTGTTTTGAGAAAGCTGATTTCAGTCCTTAGCCTGAGATCTCTTGTCTACTTTTACATAAGGTCCTTTAGTCCCCCCAGCAGTGTAAATTCACCCTAAAGTGAGTGCTGATTAACTTAATGCTGATTAACTTAACTGTACATCCGGAAGAAGCTTTAGGCAGCTAATAAAAAAAGTCCAAGGACTCAAGAGATGTAAAGTAGTAGCAGTCCACACAGCCATGGGACTGGTGCCAGCTGAGGATCTTGTCCCACCATCTGCATAATGATGCTCATAAGTGCCCCGGAGGCTCTGGGTTCTCTGGGAGCAAGATTTGTTACCTTACTCGGGGTGATGGGGAGAGATTCGTGAGACAGTATCAGCTCATGTCCCCCCTGTTTGCTGTATTTCACCATGTAGGAAATGCTACAGATGTGTTTGGATAATCCATGTGATAGAAACACACTGTATGTAGCCAGGGCTGCTAACAACCAGAGCCAGCCAGCACAGGAAAATAATCCTTCAAAAGAGCCTGCTAGTGAAGTTGGTGTTGCTGCTAGACCTTGACACAAATATAGATCTTCAGCTGTTATCCTGAAAGGCATTTTGGGAATAGGCAAAGTACGTGTTCCCTTCCACATTCTTGGATTTAAGTGGAAAATTTCCTGGGAGGATGGGGGAGAGGAGGCTGATCAGGAGGTGGGCGACCTTGGTGCCTGTTCCTGGAGCAGGAAGCCAAGCATGACACGAATCCTCACACTTGCCCCAGCGCAGAGCCCTGTGGCTTGTGTGTGGCCAGAGGGAACCCTGAGCTCTCATTCATGTGGCAGCTGCAGCTGCCTGTAGAAGGCAATGCTCAGGCTGGTGATCAGGTGCAGACAAGCTCACCAAAGGAAGGAAGGATGGAAGGATTGACATTTTCCACTGACTGATGAAGAAGCGGTTTGTCTAACCATGTCAGGCTTCTGTGTGCTGTGGGGGAAACTCCCTGGTGTTTGCACATATAAACACACAAAATATATGATTACATATATGTGTATACATATGTGCATACATATACATGTATATGTGTGTGTATGTATGTGTATAAACACACATATATACATAGAAAGGAGATATATATAATATATATATTTAATGTATGTCTATAAAGGGGTATACCTATGCATCCATATAAATGAAACCTCTGCAAATAATTTTGTTAATTGTGTTTACATTCTCAGTGGTTCCTCAGAATCATAGAATCAGAGAATCATAGAATCGATTGGGTTGGAAAAGACCTCTGAGATCATCGAGTCCAACCCTTGGTCCAAATCCAGTCCATTTACTAGATCATGGCACTCAGTGCCACGTCCAATCTGCGTTTAAAAATCTCCAGGGATGGTGAATCCACCACCTCTCTGGGCAGCCCATTCCAATGCCTGATCACTCTCTCTGTAAAGAATTTTCTCCTGATATCCAACTTAAATTTCCCCTGGCGGAGCTTAAGCCCGTGCCCCCTTGTCCTATTGCTGAGTGCCTGAGAGAAGAGACCAACCCCCACCTGGCTAGAACTTCCCTTCGGGTAGTTATAGACGGCGATGAGGTCACCTCTGAGCCCCCTCTTCTCCAGGCTAAACAACCCCAGCTCCCTCAGCCTCTCCCCATAGGACTTATGCTCCAGTCCCTTCACCAGCCTTGTTGCTCTTCTCTGGACCCGCTCCAGCACCTCAATATCCTTTCTGAACTGAGGGGCCCAGAACTGAACCACAATACTCAGGTGTTGGCCTCACCAACGCAGAGTACAGTGGGAAGTATCACTTCCCTGCTCCTGCTTGGGCCACGCTATTTTGATTACAGGGACCAGATCCCCTTGGCCTTCTTGGGCCGCCTGTGCAATGTGGCTCATGTTGAGCTTCCGTTCAAAATAGTACCCCCAATGTCCCTTTCTTGCCTGGTTGCTTTCCAGCCACTCTGTGCCCAGCCTGTAGCGCGGCAGGGGGTTGTTGTGGCCAAAGTGCAGGACACGGCACTTGGCTTTATTGAACTTCATCCCATTGGAATCAGCCCATCTCTCAAGTCTATCCAGATCCCTCTGCAGAGCCCTCCTGCCTTCCAGCAGGTCGACACTCCCTCCCAGTTTGGTGTCATCAGTTACTAATAAATCCTGATGACATCAGCATTTAGCCTCCAGACCCCACAGCAAAGCCAGAGCTAAGTCTGTGACCGGACTCTGGGAGGGAAGGGTGGAGGCATTCCCAGATTTCAGCTATGGTGGAGTCAACACGGGAGGAGTCTGAGCGGGTCTAGCCTCAATCACATGAGCTTATGGTGGCACCAGGTGCTGTCGCCAGCAGCATGAACACACAATTATACACTGAAGAAAGATAAACTGAATTTGGCCAGGACTGCAATGGGGCAACTTCTTTGCCCATGGTAAGACATGGTTATAACCAAATGTGTTTAACTGCAGGCTGGAGGGCTTTGGGCAAGACTGCCCCCCTCCTGGCAGTTGGTCACCTGGGAGATATGAAACCACGTAGGTGAGATACTGGGAGCAGACCATCTTAGAAAAGCAAGGCGGTGTCATGTGCACTGCCATATGCTTGCATATATCTGCTCAGAGAAACTGTGGATGCCCCATCCCTGGAAGTGTTCAAGGCCAGGTTGGATGGGGCTTCGAGCTAACCTGGTGTAGTGGAAGGTGTCCCTGCCCAGGGCAGGGGGTTTGGACTAGATGAGCTTTAAACATCCCTTCTGACCCAAACCATTGTGTGGCTCTGTGATGTTTAAATGTCCAGCATGGAGGTGCTCTGTCATTGCAGCTTCTTGGCACAGCAGCTGAGAGACAGCCTTAGCCCTGCTGCTGCTTTGCCATTGCTTCCCTCTGAGCAGCAGAAACAAAGCAAGCTCCAAAGGAGAGTTCCAAACACTAAAACAGTCTCAGGTGGCTTAACTCCAGGAAATACAATAAAATATGAGACTCCCACAGCACTGTGGCTTCTCAGGGCTGTTCTGTTCAAAGTGATGGACACATTGTTTCCCGTTTAGAGAGTCGGGGGTAAAAAGGGTGCAGGATGGATACCACAGAAAGCCAGGTCATTATTACAGCCACCATTAACTCAAGGGACTACACCAACACAGCAGGAATGTAAAGCAGGACTAGACAACAACTTCAATAATAGACGAAGACCACCTGGGACAAGTTCATCTCCAGTAAATCTGAACATGATGGAAAGAATTTGGATTATCACAGTCCCCAGTGAGCAATGACCCAGAAAGCTGCTTTGCTGGACCTGTTCCCTCAGATCCTGCACACAGAACAGGAGGAAGATACTACCCAGTGAGGAAAGACCAAAGAACTGCTTCCGACCAGCAATATCCTACGCCAACTCACTCATCTCTGGAGCGTGGCTGTAACTGCACATGATGTGCAACAAACTGGCTTAAAGAAAAGAAGAATCACGTAATTCTGGAGCAAAATTTATTCCAGAAAAAATTTCTGTTTATGTTTGGGGTTTTGTGTGTTTTTTTTCTTTTGTTTGTTTGTTTGTTTGTTTGTTTGTTGGGTTTTTTTAAAACTTCCTTATAGATCTTCACCCTTCCTGTTGCCTGTAATCTTAGGGCCATCTCCAGAGTGCCAGCAGCCATTTGGGTAAACAACCAGGCAATAGCGGTGTGCTCAGCAGAAGCCTGTCCTGATTTACGGCCTCCCTGGAACAGCTAGGTTAAATAACACTGGTAGAAATCAGCTATTCCTGTAGCAGATGATACTTCTGTTTATTGCATTATGCTGCAGACAAGTTTATATCATGCAGCTGTTCTATGCATATGTTCCTACTACACTTTTAAGGGGGATACTGCAATCACTACGCAGCGGGAACTTCTGCTATAATAAAAACGTGTGGGACTGAGGCTGGAGAAATTCCCTCCCCCGCAGCTCTTACACTGGAGACGCTGTTATTCTACACTCTTGGTTCCCTCATCTCCTTAGTTTTTTCTTCCTTTCTAAAAACACTTCCCTTCTGAAACAAGAAACATGCTTAGTTTTTGAGACTGGAATGTGCAGGAGGTGGAAGAATGGGGCACTTCTGCAGGAATTTTCGGAAGGTCACAGGCAATAGAGTAGTGCATGGCTCATTGCAAGAAACAGATCAGAAACTGCAGGTGAAAAACCCTGAGCCTGGATACAGTCAGTGAGAAAGAGAGCAGCTGGGTGGGGGAGTTTTAAGTGTGATGCTCAAGATCTAACCTTTAGAGGTTATTGAACCTGCATGCATTTAGGTTTGGGTTTTGCAGTGGATTTCACTAAAGCCCCATGTTGCTGTGCTGTCTTGGTAGGTGTCCTGCAGCTGCTTTTCCTTGGCAGATTTGAGATTCCTATAGAAAATGAACATATAATAAGGACCAAAATAAAATAATAGCAGGTGAAATTATTGGTCTCTCAGACATAAGTGAAACACATTGTGAGGAAGTGGCTTGTGCAAAGTCACTGCAGCTCTGTGAGAGAGCCAGGAAACAAAATGTCTTTTGACTCCTGGCCAGTCCTACCCTCTGGAACATGTTGCCTCTTCTTTGAGAGTAAACACAAACACTTGATTTGGCCAAAACTACATTATGGGGTGGAAGCAAAAAACTCCCTTTTTGCCTTCCCAGGCAGGTGCCAAATCTCTGCCCCAAGCCAGCACACTGACACCGTGCCTAGGAGCTCTGAGCAGGCAAGACCTACGGATGGGAACAAGGTAGGATCCCACAGGGTGTCCAGGAAGGGATGATGCTAAGCTTGTAGGATAACCTGTATTGGTTTTGTACAACTGCAGAGGAAAACTAGAGAACAGTTCTACATACTTATGGAAGGATGCCAATGCACAGATCAGAGCAGTCAATGGATTGTCAAACAACGTATGGAGGGAAAGTCTGTGTTCCAAAGGATCGACAGGCTGAGGACCAGACCTGCCAGCCTTAATCCTATTAGGTTGTTGGTGAAGTTGATGGGACCCACCAGAACTGAGGCACAACCCCACAAGTAGAGGCAAAACATGGTTTCAGCTGCCAAGGTCTTTTGGATGAGAATGGGGTTAGAGAGTAAAGAGGGAGAATCTGTTCTCTAAAGCACGATCTGGAGAAGCAGTGCATTTATAGGCCTTGTGGAAAAAAGGCTTTTAAGGAGATTACATCATAGCTAGCTTGTGTTAACACTCAGCTCTGGTATTTATCTTTACAATGCATGCTCACATCAGCCACTGCCCTCTGATCTGACTTTGTCCTGTGTTTTTCTAATAGCAGTCTCCCGATGAGACACCGTTTTTCCATCATCATTTGATTCTCTCTCAACATAAAGGATTGAATTGTTTTTACCCTGATTAAATCACACCCTATTGGTTTCTGTCCCAAGCAAATGAGAACTGAAGTCTGTGCCTTGCAAGGCAGCCTTCTCCTTGCAGCTAACACCGACATTCAGGAGAGCCTCGTGGGTACCTTCAGAGTTGCCTAGTCTCCACAACCTGGATCACCGCCAGGCTAGGCAGCACTGAGACAGTCCCAGTGACACCTCCGGGTAGTCCTAAGTCCTGTCCCTCTGTGGGAGTTGATGCTTAAGTGAGCCTTGTTGTACTTGGTGGCCTGTTTTCTGAAATGCAGGAGATGTCGATGAAATTAGTGGGTATCTGATTCCTCTAAGAAACAGGTCACGAGTGCCTGAGAATTTGCTGTTAAATTAGTACCCTGGAATTTATTTTAGAAGGTAACCTGATTTCCAGAGGTTCTCAGCACTCAGACAACCAGAATGATTTAAGTCGGGTATGCAGATACAAAACCTTAAGTTAATCTTCTGAGTTTTATGGTACAGGCTTTAACCTTTCTTTACTTAGGCAGAGTGTCACTGTGAGCGGAAGACAAGAAATTCCTCTCAGGATGTGGGTTCCACGCTTAGCTCTCCCCCTTGATTGTTGGGTGATTTTGGAAAGACCTCCACTCCAGCCTTGTTTCTCCTTCTCCAGGATGGGAACAGGATAGCCCCATCTTTCTAAATAGCTGCAAGATGTAAAGATAAAAAGTGCAACATAAGGCTGCATGTCAACACCACTGTTATCCCTTTCCCGATTCTTTAATAAATAGGCCCACTTATAAATACTTCATCTATATTTCTAAAGGACTAGCTCTATTTCCCTGACCTTCCCGTCAACTAACTTCAAGGAAACACAGCAGTAAGGCCACAGTCTGTGACAGAACAGCAGAGCACAGCACTGACCTGGGGACAGTAATTCTCAGTTCTTTTGAACAGAGGCACCACTGAGAGACAGAGAGATATGCCAGCACAGTACCATCCACTTCATTGCACAAACACACAGTCTGACTCTCCAGCAGTGAGTGACGTGCACAGGCACGTTATGAGCACTGGCAATTCTTCAGTGGGGAAAAATCAGTGCTGAGCATCATCTGCTTGTCCCAGCAAACGTGATGACCTCATCACATTACAGCAGTGAAAAGAGCATCCTGGAAAAAAAGCGGCCTGAAAACACTGAACCTTCATGTTAAGTCTGCCTTTGCCATTTCAGCACACTTCCATTAACAAGCATACTTCCATTAACAAGACTGCACACATGCACACAGATGCATACAGATGTGTCCCTCCCCCCATTCTGCTCTGGCTGGCACAGATTTCCCAGGGAGGATCTAAAAACCAGTATGACACACAAAGATGAGTGGACTCCCAATATGTTTTAAAGATGAGCTTGGTGTCTGTAACAGTCTGCCATCAGCCTTGCAGAGCAAGCAAATACTGCAGCCTGTCCCCTGCCAGCATGCCCCAGGTATGGTGTCCTGTGGCCACTTCTGCAAGGAGCTGGTTGGCCGCCCCACTGTGTGAGACCGTTCCTCGCTGCATCTCATAACAAGGCTGAAACAACCCAGAAGCTTCTGTTTTGGTGTTTGTTGTGGTGGGTGCCTGCCTGCTGAGACCCAAGTAGCTCAGTACAGGAATGAACAACTTCAACATGGGCAGGAGGAGGTTTGCTGTTAGGAATCAGATATGTGGAGACTTGTTCAAGCTTCCTGGGAAAAGAGCTACCTTTGCTTGCAGGCTTATGGCACTGGGCCCTGAGCCATTTGACATCAGACAAAAGTAGGGACCAGTGAAAGAAGGGTTGCTTCCAAAGTGGAACTCACTAGGGAAAGCAGATGCATTTTCCCACTTTCATCACATAGCCAGTATCCCCTCCCAGATCCACTGCAGTAAGATAACTATGAAAAGAAATGAGTCTTCTGGAGAGTTTCTTCCCCAATCAAGCTGGCCTGCTTTCAGGCTGCTTCAGAGGCTGTCTTAGGGCAGAAGATGGGCTCATCACCAGCTACCAGATATTTCTGGGAGAGATAGGCTCCTTCATGGGGCAGTGAAGCTGCAGGAGGCATCTCATGGAGAAGTGACTGCCAAAGAGCAAAGACATTAAGTAGAAAATTGGCCTCATCCTCTCTTGTGACCTGCTGGCCACCACTCACCTCAGATCAACAGTGAGGAAGTGATTTGTAAACAACACATAGAAAGCATCTCTCCACTCCAAAATAAGGTGGAGTGGGCCATGGCTTAGGACACTTGCTGAGAGCTAAGTGTTTTGGAGAGCTCATTCAGCATCCATCTGCATTTTTAGGTGATAAAAGCTCTTAAAAAGCTAGCTCTTGCTTCCACTGAGCCTCAGGCACCCTTGGATGAAATCCATGCCCCAAAAGGTGCCATGAAGGCAGGTTCCAGTGAGCCTGTTAAGGTCCTGTGGTAGTGGCAGTTGTGTGGACACTGTAAGTACAAATAGTGATAGCCTTTCCAGGTTGTTAATTCCTATATTTGCTGATATAGCAAACTCCTTTGTCAGGGTTTTGTTGAAGCTGTATCATCACTGACAGAGGAGAAATAAGACAGGACATAGTGTTGTGTTGTACTGTGGGTTCATGTCCAGCTCCTCAGGTTGCCTCCTTTCATTCATTACTGTGTGGTAACAGCATGGCCATAGACTTTGCATCTCACTCCTGGCATGGTCATCCTCGCTGTGTGATGGTACAGCCTCCTCTTCAATGAGTGGTAGGACAGGACACAGCTGATCAATTCTACAGCAATTATAGTTCACTTCTGAGCCTAATAATAATAATAATAATAATAATAATAATCTTCAGTGTTTGATGTCCACTAGTCTCAAATCCAAAGTTTACAGAGGTGAAAACGTATCTTTGTTTCAGATATGACAACTCTGAGTGGCTGATAGGGTAGCTGACTCTCTTGTGATCTCTCAGTAGATTGGTGGCAAGAGGGATAAGCAGTGCCCTGGACTCTCTTTTCACCGTTCCCCAGAGAGTGGGCAAGATGCCTCACTTGCAGGAGTCACAGTACATCACCATCAAGTATTCTGAGAGCTTATCAATCTTTCAGCTCTTGCAGTGAACAGACCTTCAAAGGAGGGATGATATAGGCTGAAATGCAAACAGCTGTAACACGGTTTCAGGAGTCTAAACTCCTATATTGATGACCAGTCTTTGACCAGCAAATGATTAATGAGATACCTCAGCGCTGGTAGATTCAAGCCCACAGAAAGATGACAGATTTTCTTGGTATAATGTTCTATGTACAGATTAAATTAAAGTCCAGATCTGCACAACTTCTTCGAGTTCAACAGCATTCACGAGTGGTGCCATCAAAATCACAGGCTATGCAATGTGAATAAAATTCTGTGCTACTGGTATAACTAAGATATTATCTTGCGGAAAGCTTTTTAAAGAGGTCAGGAACCTTCAGGTAATAGCAAAGACGGGACAAACCTCACGTCTTAGAGCTGACACTTTCTCATTAGTGCCTTCAGAGAAGCCTGATACAAAACCAGCTTCAGCCAACTGCAGACTGAATTTCCTAACACAGATTGTGGAAGACTTGGAAATACTCAGAACATTTTCCTAATGTGTTAATACAGCGGTTTCTAAGGCACTAGTTTGTGTTCATCTCTGAAAAATTAATGGTCTGCCTGTTGAGCACTCCACTATATGGAGAGAGTGACTATAACAGTCATACACTTTAGATTGGTAAGTATAGATGGCTTTAACGAGTTTACTTTACTAAGAAAGCCATATTGCAAATCATATGTCTAAGTTTTATGGAACAGTCGGCTGACTAAGTAGCTGATACTTCTGTTGGTGTACGGCATCTATATAAACATTATCCTGCTGTTTGATATTACGTGGTTTATTCCTTCTATAATTTCAATGGCTCAGTTATTGCCAGAAATAAGAGCTACAGTGATCACTTAAAAATGCCCCTCAGGAGATCAATAAATAATTCCCATACCTAGTGTACTTAAGTTCCTTTTCCAAATTGTATTCAGGTTCAACTTAAGGGAAATTAAGTTGATGACACATGTAGAGTAAAATGGAACTGACGTGTGTGATGCCTTCCAAACCAGGAGTAAATTTAATTCTAATATAAATAAAATTGTATTTTTCAACTGATAAATTTTCATGCAGTTTCCATAAAATATAGAACACTAAAAAGGCAATTACATCACATTTAACAGACCAAGGCATTTCACCATGCCAAATGCCCCATATGAAGTCCTCAATCACCACTCAGTCCATTTGTAACTCTCTGAAAGGTAAAAGAAAAGGCACAGGTTACCTTCCAGTCACAAATACAACCAAATTGGCAGCAGGTTGCTGCCTGCATTGTCCTCAGGCTTTACACAGAAGTCTAGACCTGCACAGGTAGGCAAGCTTTTGCAGAAGTGCTGCTCACCATCACTCCTTGCTGAAGCCTACAGCTGTAAGCAGCCCATGCTGTAGAATGGTGCCCTATAAAGAGGAGGTAGAGCACCTGCAGCTTGACAAATCAAAGTGAGGGTTATACCAAACCTTCCCTGTGCTCCACTGACAGTAGTTTCGTTTGATAGTGGCTATGAAATAAGATTATGCATTGCTTCCAGAAGGAAAGGAAAATGTCCAGAGATGATTCAAGAGAATCTGCTCCATTGGTAAAGGTCCAGTTTAATAGCAGCATTTGTCAAGGAACAGATCTTTGTCTAAAAATATTTCTAACCAATGAACTGATGAAATACCAGCTCCATTTAAAAGACACTTCAAAATTATAAAACGATTAATTTAAATAACAATTAGGAATCCACAATCTGCTGCTGTATTTATGTGGTTATAATGGTAATATGATTTACTAGTGGAAGTATTAAATTAACTTGCATAATTATTAATGACAGTTTTTGGCAGTGGCATCAGTTATTAACCTATGTTCATAGTATATTAATGGACACTATGTCCTCACTTTGGGATAACATCCCAAATTCCCAGACTGCTGCTTCCTTGATCTGCTATATTGATTCAAAAATTGCCCATAAGTTGCAATTACACAAGCAGTGCAACACCTTTGTATCATGTTCACAAAAATACAATGCTCACAACTATTACAAGAACATATTTCTGTGGGTCTGTTTTAGCGAGGTCAGCTGCTTAGCCCTCCCTGCTGGAACAGCTTGTGCCAATTAAGCATTGACTTCTGACTTGTCAAGATGAGGCACAACTCCTTCTGCCAGGGGCAGGTGAACCTACAATTACTTGTAAATCAGCAGCCTCTGACTCATCAGTAACTTCACTGAAGATTTGTTATCTTCTTAATCAGTGAAATGGTAGGCACGTACAAATGGACTGCCATCCACAGAAGGAATTAATGTCTCCAGCTTAGCCAACTCCTTCTGTTTAAAAAAAAAAAACAAAGAAAACAAGCTGTTGGAGTATGCATCTCAGAATAGAAAGGACTGTTCTACTGCAGAACCAGTTTAATATCTCATGTTTCTTTAAAAAAATTAGACAATGCTTTTAATCTATAGATAGCAGAACTCCCACTGACTCCTGCACTGCAAAATCTGTCCTGAGGCTCTTACTTTTAAATACTTCAAAATGCATTTTCAAGAGAGAGGATTTTTCCATTATATAGATTTATTACTGCATGAAAAATTCAAAACAAATACACAAGGTCCCAGAGCAGGGGGAAGATTCATCACTTGCCCAAATAACAATTAGACTTGACAAAACATTTCAGAATTTATTGTGGTGAAAAACTCTGAATTGGGAAAGGAGTGGAATCTGTGATTGACAGTCTGCTCTAACCAGTGTTTTACACAGACAGACAGGGAGTTTACAACAACCCAATAGGAGATGTCAGGTGCACGAGTGGCAGCAGAATCCTATCACGGAAGTATTAGCAGGAACCTTTCCAATCTTACCTGCTTTTTAGTCACTAATCCAGCTCTTCAGACTTACTATAACATTTTAGATGCCTGAACTATTTCAAATTTCTTATTTGACTGCTGTTTAAGAAATGTCCTCACCCTAAATAATTTTCTCATTTTGATTGAGAGGTGAGGACTTGTAACTTTTATTCCAACACCAGAAATAACTGTGCTAAATCCAAAAAACATCAGGATTTTGAAGTCTTTATGTCTTCAGTGATAAAATCAGAGGTGCCTGCTGCTTGAGGCAGAAAATCCAATCACTGCATTTCTGATTTAGGTGAGTGAATTCTGCTTAAATCCAGTCTTGGACGCTTAATGATTTGGTTCACTGTGCTAAGAGAGATCGGAGTGTCTGTGATGTGAAAACATGATGGAGACCTGGACTAGAATCTATATGTGCCATCATCTATGGCTCCAGGCTGCGGGGTTGGATTTCAAATTAGATTTGAGAGCCTCAAAATCCTACTGCCAATTCTGAGAGTCACATTCCTCCAGTAACATGAAAGTGTATGTGGGAGAAGACAAGAATTGAATTTTGGTTTTGCTTTGTAAATTATGAACAATGCTCTCACAGAAGACTGCAATTCAGAGTATGACAGCTGTGTTACCAAAACTGGAAGGGCTTCCCTGTTTCAGCATACTGTTTGCATTTAAAAACAGTCACTGTCTAGACCAGACTTGCTCTCACAGTAGCAGTCACTACCACAAATGTCTTCATGTAGGAGATGATGTGGCCCTGGCCATTTTGGGGCCACTGCTGTTCAGTTTTGGTAGTCACTATGTTGTATGAAGCATGGAGGAAAATGTCTTCCCCATATTATAAAACAAACCCAGCCCTGTCTGTTTGCTAACAATTCCCTTGGACATCAGCACTTGGGAGAAATCAACCCAAGACTCCTCAGGTGTGTCCAAATATCTCCTTCAGTGCAGTTCTTCAGGGGTCACTATTAGGACCAGTGCTGTTTAACATCTGTGTCAGCAACACGGATAGTGGGATTGAGTGCACCCTCAGCAAGTTTGCCAGCAACACCAAGATGTGTCATGCAGTCAACACACTGGAGGGAACGGATGCCATCCAGAGGGACCTTGACAAGCTTGAGAGGTGGGCCCATGAAAACCTTGTGAAGTTCAACAAGGTCCGGCACCCAGATCAGGGCAATACCGAGCACAAATATAGGCTGGGTGGAGAGTGGATTGAGAGCAGCCCCGAGGTGGAAGACTTGGGAATGTTGCTGAACAAGAAACAGTGTGAGCTTGCAGCCCAGAAATCCAGCCATGTCCTGGGCTGCATGAATATAAGCATGACCATCATGTTGAGGAAGCTGATTCTTCCCTCTACCCCACTCTCATGAGACTCCACCTGCAGAACAGTGATCAGCTCTGGGGTGCCCAACATAAGGAGAATGCGAATCTCTTGGAGTGAGTCTAGAGGAGGGGCATGAAGATGATCAGAGGGCTGGATCACCTATTCTACAAAGACAGGCTGAGAGAGTTGGGGTTGTTCCTGAGAGGGTTGGAGAAGGCTTCAGGAGATGTTGTAGCACCTTCCAGTACCTGAATGGAGTCTACAAGAAATCTGGAGAGGGGCATTTTACAAGGGCATGTAGGAATAAGGATAAAGGGTAACAGATTTAAATGGAAAGAGCATAAATTTAGATTAGGTATTAAGAAGGAATTTTTTACTGTGAAGGTGGTGAGGCATTGGAATAGGTTGCCCAGAGAAGTTCTGGATGCCCCATTCCTGGAAGTGTTCAAGGCCAGGTTGGATGCGGCTTTGAGCAACCCGGTCTAGTGAAAGTGTCCTTGACTGTGGCAGAGGGGTGGAATTAGACAGTCTTCAAGGTCCCTTTTAATATGATCCATTCCATGATTCTATCATCTGTCCCAAAAGATCTGAATGTCCTTAGCTTTCCTACTTGCACTGAAGGGACCCTGCACACTTTCTGAAATCAAGCTGTACATCTGAGCTTATATAGTTACCAAAAGGTTTCAGCCTTCCTGGAGTTGGTCATTTTTATTTTGGCATTTTCGTCAGTCCAAATAATTAGTTAATTAGATGCTCTATCTCTGAAGATAAAGGAAAAGATTTCACCTTAAAAACAGAATTATACAATTACTGCATGGAGATTAGAGTCTTCTGCAGTGATGTCATTCACTCTGGCTTTGCACTGACGTGATCATGCTTGATCTCAACTGTCAGCTCAGGACAAACTGTCACTGAGGTCAAGAGATGTAAAGACTTCACTGTGTACCTGTGTGCAAGCATACAACATGGTTCATGTATCCAGACTCAGCTTAAGTTTCATCCTCTAAATTTTGACTGAAGCAATATTTGACTGAACCCTTCCATCATACAGAGAGCAGATGGCAGTACCGTGGACTCCTCACACAGTTCAGGAGATGGGTAGAGCAGAGACAGCAAATGTTGCTCACCAGCAGGTGAGGAGTTCATGTAGAACATCCTTTCTCTTCCTTGTACCATTTTAAAGAAGTACTTTCTGAAATGGTTTTTTCCTCAGACCTTACACAGTCTAAAACTGATCCTGACTGCAGCTCTAACCCTTTCCTGTTTTGAAAGCCTGCCTTTTATTTTCAAACAAAGTCCTTTCTTCTTTGCAATGCCCCTGGAGAAACCTGCATGCTCACAGAGTATTTAAGGGTTGACAACAGCAGTTTCTTAGATTTTTAAGGGTCAACATCATTTGAACTAGCTTAATCTCATGGGTCCATGAAGGCAGGTTAGAAATGCTGCCTAAACAAGTATTCCATCCACCTTGTCTTAGTCCTGGCTGAAATCCAGAGACAAAGAGGAAAGCAGACTGGGGGAGAAAAAGACACAGTTAATTAAAGGCCAGGTTCTGAGCATCTCTATCTCCTTCAGGTCACCAGAGCCTTATTGAGGGAGCACACCCACTGAAAGTTCCTCCTTCCTTTGCTGTCAGCATCTAAGCTCAGTTGGCCTTAGGCCCCTCAGAGCCTCATGAGCTTTCCCTTCACTTTATCAATGAGCAGTTTTCTAGGCATGGGTTAAAGTGCAGGCTGCTGCTTGCATAAGGGGACTTACTCTGGAAACATCAATATGCCAGACTGTCTGGAGGAACCTCAATCGGCTCCGAGACCATGTCTCCTGATGGTCCTCACCACTTCATCACACAGTCCCCACCATCCTACTTTCTTCTAACATGGGCTGCAGCCCCTTTCCTTGAAGAATCTCAGCAAGGTATACATACCAAACAAGACAGCAGTATCTCAATGTGTTGCCAACAAACTGCATCTGGAATGAAGCTCAGGAAACCAAAAACTTAAATCCTCCATAGGCCCCACTTTCCAGAAAAAGATAAGGGTCACCCAGCAAAACTGAGAGAATCAGCATCCACAGGGGGCAGCACAGCTGATGTCCTTCCTGAACACCCACACATTCCTGCTGTAAATGTACAACTATAACAGGGAGGTGTCTCCTAAAGCCTAGAAAGCTGGTGTTCCTAACACTGCTCGAGGTTTTAGACTGCCTGCTAAGCTGTGTGTAATTCTACTAATTTTCTGCAGAGGGAATTAGCTTATTTCCACTCAGAGTAAATGCAACATTTGCCAGTTATATATGAATTATGGAATTCACAACATTTAATAGATTTTTTACAAATCTATCTGCAGGAAACAGAGCTAATGATTTGTTGCTGGATCAACCTGTCGATATCAAAATGTCTAAAGAGATGTTTAATGCACTGCCAGTTGATGTAATATTTTTGGATTTCAGTAAAGCTTTTGATACTGTCTCTCACAGGATCCTTCTGGACAAATGTCCAGCACACAGCTGGATAAGCACATCATGTGGTGGGTGAGCAATCGGCTCACGGGTGGAGCACAGAAGGTAATAGTGAATGGGGAAACGTCAGACTGGTGACCTGTCACTAGTGGGGTTCCACAGGGCTCCATCTTAGGCCTTGTGCTCTTCAACATCTTCATAAATTACTTCAACGCAGGACTGGAAGGGACACTAAGCAAGTCTGCAGATGACACAAAACTCAGAGGAGCTGTTGACTCCCTCCAAGGCAGGGAGGCCCTGGAGAGAGACCTCGACAAATTACAGGACTGGGCAATCATCAAACATTTGAAGTTCAACAAGGGGAAGTGCCGGATTCTGCACCTGAGATGGGGCAACCCTGGATATATAGAAGACTGGGGAATGAGATGCTGGAAAGCAGTGCTGTGGAAAGGGACCTGGGGTCCTGGTTGATGGCACGTTGAATATGAGTCAGCAGTGCCCTGGCAGCCAGGAGGGCCAACAGTGTCCTGGGGGGCATCAGGCACAGCATCTCCAGCTGGTCGAGGGAGGGGATTGTCCTGCTCTGCTCTGCACTGGTGCAGCCTCACCTTGAATATTGGGGCAGTTTTGGGCACCACAATATAAGAAAGATATTAAGCCATTGGAGAGTGTCCAAAGGAGGGCAACGAAGATGATGAAGGGCCCTGAGGGGAAGCTGTGTGAGGAGTGGCTGAGGGCACTTGGTCTGTTCAGCATGCAGAAGAGGAGACTGAGGAGAGATCTCATTGTAGTCTACAACTTCCTCATGGGGGGAAGAGGGGGGGCAGACATTGATCTGTTCTCTGTGGTGACCTGTGACAGAACTCAAGGGAATGGACTGAAGTTCTGTCAGCAGAGGTTTAGGCTGGATATTAGAAAGAGGTTCTTCACATAGAAGAAGGGTGGTTGGATGCTGGAATGGGCTCCTCAGGGAAGTGGTGACAGCACCAAGCCTGACAGAGTTCAAGAAGCATTTGGATGATACACTCAGGCACACGGTGTGACTCTCGGGGATAGTCCTGTGCAGGGTCAAGAGTTGGACTTGACGGTCCTTGTGGGTCCTTTCCAATTCAGCATATTCTGTGATTCTGTAACTGTTCCTGAAAGTCCTCAGTTGTCCTCAAGAACAATAATAGCCTTTCAGAGAATGACTCAGCTGCTCACAAACAGTTACCCAGTGCCATCCCATACAACCAAGTAGGGCTGCAAAACATTCAGGTGGGACTAATAAAGAGGACACATAGAGGATCCCCTGCTTTTCCACAGCAGCAGCTGTCAAAGAGCACTAGATGGCTTCATTTAGCAGGTAACTGAACTGTCAGTGTCTGTAGTTATTGGATAGACAGGAATTTTGTATGTACTGGCTTTAATCATCCAGCCCAAACCAGAGCAGCTGTTTTAGAGTTGATCTAAACCTCCAGCAAGATTCAGTTTGATTGCTAAGAGAGCTTTTAAGGACAGTACCTAGCAGACTGCAGCCTTTTGTGCCTCACAAACCTCTGAGAGCAATGCCAGCATCTTTATGGAGTGCCTCACAAACCTCTGAGAGCAATGCCAGCATCTTTATGGAGTGCCTCGTGGGGCAGACACTGTACCTTGTAAAGGTAAAAATCTTGCAGCTCCCAGGCTGCTGCTTTTTTGCTAAGGTCTTTCCAATGCTAAACTTTAATCACTTAGAAAGTGCAAAGTGCAAGTCGAGCTTCAACCACTTCACAATAGCTCGTTTTGGCTTTCTAGTGCCCTCTTCTCTGAATACCATTTTAAAAGCAGTATCTATAACATCAATATTTAACCACTAGGCTTGTTCCTTATCACAAGGATGAGGATTGCTGTACACATGGGCTAAATCACAGTGCCTAGACAGCTGATAATAATGAAAGCATCTTTCAAGATGAGGCACTTGATTGCTACTCTAAAGCTTACTGGTGAAAGAAATGTGTAATCTATTTTTTTCATTGTATTTGAAATGAAGTCACTTGCTTAAATATTAGTCATCTGGATATATATAGCTCATTTTTAAAACTGGGTTAGCACCTGGCAATCCAGCCTGAGTAAGCATCAGGCTATCCCAGTCACAGGCCCATTTGAATTCTTGTTCATCTTTTTGCAATGTGTGACAGACTTCTTTTTTTCTGACATGACTTCCTTCCCACTTCACAGGAGACAAATCCATGCACTCAAAGCAGCTGCCTGATGGCAGCCCAGGGAGGGGAAGCAGTCTGGCAGCAGTCCCCCCCTCCCACTGCAGCTGGACAGCAGGGCTGGTCCCTGTGCCAATGCCACATCTTGTCTCCCTCAGGGAAACAGGGTGCCCCAGGTACAAGAAAACAGAGTGGCAAAGTATGTAATTTTCTGCCTGTGATACAAAGATCAAGGTAATTTTCAATATTACTGTCCATGACATTTTCCTGAACACTGAAAGAGATTTTTTCTGCTATAAAAAACATCCCTCTCTCCTTTCCCAGCTGTCTTTGTACTTTCTTTCCCAAGTGTTTCCCTGTTGGTTTTTCTCTGCCTTTGCCTTAATTTTCTGCAGTGTAGCACAAGTACAAATCATGCTCCTGGCAGAAAAGACACTGAAAAATTCTGCCTGTCCTCCGTCTGACTAAAAGCTGTGCAGAAGACTTCGTGTCTTCTGCACATCTGGAGACGGCACTGATAAAGACAAACAGCCCAATGATGATACCTAATGATTTATTTTTCCTTGGGGGAACTGCTGAGGATACTAGATATACTTTGCAACGTTGCTCCCAGGAGAGTTTATATAAGCAGGGAGATGAATTAATAGGCAGCCTTATAGGGAGAGATGAATTTGTGAAAATGCATAAACATTAAGGAGATTTGCTGGAATACCAAATACCTGGGACCTAGTCCATGTCTCTGCACCCAGTGAGCGCACAGCACTGGTGAGGTCTGTCCCACTGCACAGGGACTGCCCTCTGGGGGACCACCAGCACAGCTATCACTCTCCAGAAATGATCTGTGCATCAGGGATCACAGGACCACTGATGTGGAAGGGAGCTGGCAGAGCTGAAGGCACCAAGTGTGCTGGACATGGGGACGCATGGCTGGAAATTAGGAGGAACTCGGATAAAGATGGGGAGCATTGATTTTTATGAAGAGAAATAGATGAGTCTTAGCCTGTATGTACTTCTGACATGCCTCTGATTTTTGTAACAGCTGTAATTAATTTTCCTTGGAGTACCCAGACTGTCAAGCTGCGTACCTGGCGTAAAAGGAGTTCATGCAACTCAAAGGTCAGCACAGCGCTAAGTCTCCGTAGGAAAGCATTTCCCAGGGCTAGGGGATTAGGAAACCATTTAAAACTAGGGAATCATATATAATACAATGATAGGAGGGAACTTGTCTGGCTTTCCTCCAAAAGCTAAGCATCATTCATTGATCAGAAAACAGATCTCCATCTCTACTGAGAACACTTCTTCCTCCATTTGCTAAGTGGAAAATGACAAACAAGCTAGCTGTGCCCTCTCCCACATCCTTTCTCCTTCTGTCTGTCCAGGTGTCCCCGTCGCTTTGCCCTCCTTCAGTGCACCACAACTGTACCAGTGGCTACTTACTCGGCACCGCCAGCAACCTTGGGGGCGGTGGAGGTGGAGGAGGCGGTGGTAACAGTGGAGGTGGCCTGCACTGGCAAATTTCCTGGCAGCTCTCTGTAACTTTCTCTGCTACAGGCTTGGAGCATGACTTCTGGGGCTCACCCTGAGTGATCTGTGAAGAAACAAGTCATTGCATGAGCAGCAGAACAGTGACAACTGATTTTCCATGAATGTGTTTCTTAGACTTGAGTATCCGAGTGGCACCTCAGACCTGTAGGGAGAACTGAGCTCACGTTCCTCATTAAGGTGACTACAAGAGTGTCTATTCCCTATGTGGTTCCCATTTTTTATCTTTTATTTTTTTATTTAATATAATATCTTCAAGACTCCTTTTGCCTCTGTCAAATTTGGTTGAAATTGGCCAGCTGTGTTTTGAGTTATTATGGAGTAAGGAGAAGGCAGGCAGTGGCAGACAATATGATTGCGTAAGCCTTCTTTCCTTAGGAAAGCCATCTAGCAGCATGCATTATTCACAGGGTCATTGCTGCAAGCCAAAGAGAGCTAATAAAAATTACAAGACAGTTAGGGTCAGGATTATGTTCATTTTCCTTATGGCAGAACTGAAAGCCAGAGGACATCTCTCCTTTGCTTTGCCAGCATCACTTTGAAGTTGAGAGAGCATTTCACAGGGTGTTTCACTTCCCACCAAGAGGAGAGCGAACACATATTTTACTCATCTGTAGACCACAGCAATGACACGGTTAAAATGGAAATGCCACATTGTAACCTGCGTAACATGCAGTGTTGGCTAATAAAACTGAAGATGAGGCACTGCAGAACCCAAGTATAGGCATCGATTGGCAATGGACAATGATTTAGCCAGTACTGGTATTCAATAGCTTGATCTAGTCATGACAAGGACCACTTATGAACAGCAAATTTGTCTTATCATCAGCAGTATTTACATAACTAATGATTTAAGGAATATTCATTAAAATTCCTAATATAATGCTACAAAATGGAGTCAGTCCCTAATGAAAAGGAAATTTGCTGAGCATCACAGAAGCTTCTGAGACATATTAACTTCAAAGGTCTCTAAGCCAGCTCTTTCTGAATGACTTATACTTAGATGGTAAATACTGGATACAATTTTAAGGAGACAAAGCAAAGTGTAAAAGATTAAGAAGCATGTTATCTAACAAGCATTTTGAATGTAAGTATCAGGAGACCACCTGGGACAGACTTGTGTCTTGCTGAAGCTAAGGACAGTTACACTAGCATTCAACTATTGCCTCGTGCAGTTTGGTCTCAGACAGGTTATTTTCCTAATAGTTTTGGCCTAACATCATCCTCTGTAATCAGGGTTTTTCCACAACATGTCGGTCATTACAAAGAGGATGTCTCATGCCATGCTTTCTGATTTCTTTTAGGTATGCTTCTTCTGCCTCTCTGCCTATCCTCAGGGTCAGCCGGGGTTGCCTTCTCCCCGCTTCTCTCTCCTGTCCAAGCTTTGCTTCCCTTCCCTGCCAGCTCCGGGCACAGTCTGCCTCCTCTACCTTTTCAACCCTAGCCCCCAGGCTAGGCACCTCTCCCACTCCCTGCAGCTGGGCACCAAGGGGGCTGCACTGCCTCTTGGCTGCAGGAAAGCTGTGCACAGTCATTTTATATTTCTGGCCAAAAAGAGAGATGTGGCTAATTAAAACAACATCACTGCACAAAGGACACGTTCACATGCGTAGGAGGTTTCTAAATGCAGAAAGACGCATTACTCTGGCCTCAGGGAAATGGAGGTAGGGCTTTGTTGATTAAATATTATAGGGAGGGAAGGAGGAAAGAATAGAAAAGTCTACATGTAGCTGAGTCGGAAGGACAGCTCAGCACAGCATAAGGCAGAAGGCTCAGTTCTTTAAACAGCTTGTCGAAATCTATTACCAAACATAGGGAAAAACAAATTCAGCACAAGTGCTTTCCAAGTTTCCCCTTCACCATCAGGTAACAGTAAGAGGACGGTTAAAGACCATCTCAGACAGCTTCCAGGAACTTACACAAACTCTCTGAACGGCCTAATGAATCAAAGTGACTCGGCTGCATAATCCCTCATGACTGGTAATAAATCTGTCTGCTAAGCAGGTTTATTTATTTTTAAAGTAAGTGATCCCAGGCAGCAGAATATCCTTCATACTGCCTCAGCTCTTTCAACACTGTTCACACGTGGCGTTGGGGTGCTAGACACGCTCCCAAGAAGAGCCCCATGAGAAAAGCATCCACTCCATGCAGTGGCTGTGGCATACCTTGTTGAATGGGTGTGACAATGTTTACTGTGCTGATGGAAGGAGGTGAGGTACTGTATCTCCACTGGTCCCAGCAACTGATCAGGAAGCAACTATTAACTCCTAGCTATAACTACTGTCCCCTAACTAGATCCTTTGTTATTGAATCCTATGAGCTCACTACAGTCTCACATGAGCCAGTGTGATGGGAGAAGATAGACACAGGGCAGAATAACATTGAGCAGACTTGGAGCCAGCTTTGTCTGCAAACCAGAAGCAGCTTTGTGTATGTAAGTCTGAAGACAGTACTGGTATGGCAAAGCTACATTAACTTATTGCTCTAACCTAATATGAACATGAACCAAAAGCTTGCTCTGTCTTTTTTTTAAAGCTATTGACTGCTTTTAAATCCCTGGAGTCTCTCCTACCCTAGCCTGGTAATAGAGTGTCCTCAGAAACCACTGGATAATTTTCTCAATTACTTTGTAGACAATATTAACCCTATACACGACCAGCCACTCCTTGCTCCTGTCTACTTTGAAAATACTACTTTTGGGGGAAAAAAAAAAAGTTCCTTTGTCTCTCAATATCTGAGCCTGCGCCTTTAGCAAAATTCCATATGATCATTTTTAAAGAATCGTGAAAGAATTGACATTAAAAAGCAGAAGCTTTATCACCTATTTGTTTCCCTTCTCTTGTCACTGAGTAAAATGTCTGATTGTTAGAAGATACCTGTAGGAACACAGATATTACCTTGAAGGGGTTTCTCTTAGATGGTTAGTTTTCAATAACAAAGGTATTGTAAGTTGGCTGAAATCTGGCAGGAAAAGGAAAGACTCAAATAGAGGTTGAGGGCCTCGAAGAGGAGAGAAATAGCCAAGGACTGCTGCAAGAAGACAGAATAGCAACAGTAACATAAAACAGTAGATAACAGTAGCAAAATAGAATTAGGAAAAAAAGAAAGATATTTGGACCCTTTTCAAGGAAAAAAAAATCCCCCTGTTGATGTCTATTAGTCTTCTTATGAAAGAAATGAAGGCTGTTACTTGTGTCTCCTAAAGGTAAGCAGAACAAATCACTAGAAAATATGCAATCTTGCTCTGGCAAAAGATAATAAAATAATACTTCATGTTTCTTTCTTACTGTCTGAAATTCAAGGTAAGTTTTTACAGCATGTGGCAGGAGAAAAAAGGCATGTTGAAAGACCCTAATCTTTTTCTGGCCAGATCTGCTAATTGAATCTGGCCTCAAACTTTACTGCTTGCTTGTTCTGCTGGACACTTTCATGGTCCCAGAATGGCTTTGGAAGCCCTTTGCGGGTTCATGTGTAACTAGAAACCCAACAGGCTGCCAGGCAGTTTGTAGCACAGAGGTTGCCTTGGCAAGGGTTCACTTCTGGAAATGGACCTCACAGGGCTTGCTCCCTAGCTGTTACCTCTGCACCTTCCAGCCATTTGTCTGGGTGCTGGAGAAGCCATGGCCTGTCTTAAACTTGGTTGTTTGTTTGGCATGAGGCTTTCTTAAAACACACTCAGCAGCTGGCCAGTCTAGACATGTTGCCTGGACTTCAAGCTGATGCATTTTTTTTTTTCTCTGCTCTGAAAATATGTAGACTTGACTTGATGGATTTTTGCATTTCACGCGAACATGTTTTGCAAAAAGGACAAATGTTTTAAAATATTTATGGAAATGAAAATCTGATCCACAAATGTCCAGGGAAAAACAAACAGAAAGTGGTAACTGGTGGTTTCCTTTTGCAGTCTCTGTTGAAGTTTGTACCTGTAGCATATTTCTCTTTAATCCAAAATCTCCTTTAGAAAGAGTGGTCCTAGTCCTGCTTTACATAAAGTAGAGGAACAGCTCACCCCGATCGGGGGCCGCCTGCATGTGGCCAGAGCTCTTTAGTATTTCAGAGACCCATGTGATTGCAGCAGTCCACGAGCATGTTTTACAGAGTGGGATGGGAAAACAGGATTAATACACTCCCTGGAGGGTGGCCCTCTTGCGACTTTTTAATCAGGTAAAAGGAGGAAAGCTTTAAAAGAAAACTGCAGTTGACTGAAAAGGCACAGGGACCTCTAAAAGCCTCCTGATGTAGCAAGAGCTTTGTCTCTTGGAAGCAGTCTACAGAGATGAGATCTCAACACCACTGCATAAATCCCAGGACAGCTCTGTGTAATTCACATCAGAGTTAATCCAGATCCATGTTTATGAAACCAGAAAAAATGTGACCCTGCTATTTATCATGACCCTTACTGCTCTGTTTTTTAAATTATGTCAAAAGCATCAGACAGAATCATCCCATCCTTCTTGTCACAGAGCTGGCTATGAGGCTAATGAGAAAAAATTGTGAGGTTTGTTTTGGTTTTGCTTTTAATAAAATAAATGTTTCTCCTTTGATTAGCATCTGACTGATTCCCTTAAGTGTCACAAGGCAGGGCCTAGGGAGGGAATGCAAAGAGGTGGGAGGGAAGGCAATGCCACACATAAGTCATTGCACAGACGAATGGGTGAAAAGGGGCTGGGAGAAGAGACGTGAGAAAACATGACGGCTGCTATAGATGGAGCAGGGGCAGGGGAGCGACACGATGCGACATTACAGAATTAGTCAAGGAGAACATGGTTTGTGAGACTTTGAAGATAAACAGCAAGGATTATGACTCAACATGGGGAAGGGAGTCATGGGAGGGGTTCAAAGATGAAGGAGTTTCAGTCACAGGAAGGACGGAAGGCTGGTATGCAGGTGAGCATTCCACACCTGCCCTTCCCATTGGTACCTGCTGATAGGAGCCCTAGATTAAGCCTAGTTTTGGGAGAACTGGACAAAAGCTTGAGCAGCTTTATTGCTTGCTCTTTGACAGAACAGCAGGCAATAGCAGAAGTACAGTTGATGAATGGGACAACAAAACTTCCAAATTACAGCAAGGAAAGCTTGCATTCCCTGGCTTTTGCATTTCTCAGAGCCTGTTTCAATTTTTATAAACATAATTATTTTTGAAAGATTATCTTAGATTATCTGAGTAGTTTGCCAGAAAGATGTTTATGCAAGTTTTTTTTTCTATTTGATTGACTGACTACAGGAGAGAGGTTGCACGAGGCATCTCTTTTCACCCAACTATGCTTCCCTGAAAAATGCAGTTATAGTTTTAACTTAAGCTCAGCTACCTGAATACTTGAGCAGGACAGCAGGAAGGTAGCACTGGCAGGGATTTCTGTCACAGGGGAATTGGGTTGTTTTTGTTGTATTTCTGTTCATTTTAATTCGTAAGGAGCTAAAATCCTCTTTGTCATTCATGGCAAGAGACAAGATGCTAAAACAAACATCATCTCTCTTTAATCTCTTGGGAGTCACTAAGTTTAGATCAGGGAGTAAAAGATGTGGAGTCTCCACTATATTTTCTCCAAGAAAGAAACTGTAATTGGTCAGTTCTTGAACGGCACTTGGCCGGCTCATCAATCACTTCTCTGAAGACATATATGATAAATAAACTTTAAAATATCGAAGTGACGCATTTGAGTTTGAGCTTTGCTGCTGTTCTGAGTCTCCAAACTGGATGGGCGCTCTCCCTCACTATATACCAGTTTCTCCCAGTCTCTCTTGCTGGTCACCTCACATTACAATCAAGGTCACAAAACACCACCGCGCCGGAGTTGGCAAAAGCTGATTCAGCCCTTAACCCACAGAATCCTCAATTCGCAATCAACACCGAAAACCCACGGCAAGGCATGACCGCCGGGTCTCCGCTCCGCCACTGCCTCTTTCCGTGCATCTTGCCACCTACAGCAAAATGCGCTTTCCATCCCTCCGGCCGCCAGCGCGCCGAAGAAAGTCAACTCCATCCTGCTCGGACCGACCGCCCTCGGACCGAGTTCGGCGCTTCGGGGCTGTCCCCGGCCGCCCGTCCCGCACACTCGCCGTCCCGCAGCGCCCAGCGAGCGGGGCCCGCGCCCCTGAGAGCAACAGCTCACCCCGATCGGGGGCCGCCACGGCCTCCTCCCGCACTGCCGGGGGTGCCGGAGGGGCTCTGCCCGCGCCCCCGCTCTGCCCCCGCCCCGGCCCCGGCCCGCCGCCCCCCTCGCCCCGCAGCTGCGAGCGGGCTAGGGCGACCCTACCTGGAGGGACCCCCAGAGCGGGTGGAGGGCACAGTGTAGCAGCAGGGAGGGCCAGCAGCAGCGGAGCAGCCCCAGCAGCTGCCGGAGCAGCATCCCTCCTGGGCGGGTGGGCGGGGGCGCGGGCTCCGGGCGACCTGGGGAGGGAGCAGAGCGAGCCGGCGGCAGAGGCGTTGGCTCGCACCCATGCCCGGAGCGCGACTGTCCCAACTTTAATTCTGGAGGGGAGGGAGGGAAGGCGGGAGGGAAGGAGGGGGGGGAGGGAGGCAGGGAGATGGGCGGGTGGGGAGGGGAAAGAGTGGTCGGGAAAACCCAGAGCCCTTCAAGTCCCAGCTCCCTCAGCAGGGAGACGCGCCTCCACCCCCGCCCTGCCCACCTCCCTCCCCGCCCGCCCCGCCGGCTCCCCCTCCACGGGATGCTCTGGCCGTGGCCGCCGGCAGCCTGCCCGTGCCGGGGGCTCCCCGGCCGGCGCTCACCGCTGAGCCCGGGGCTCCCTCACACCCGAGGGGGTGAGCGGGGGGCGGAAAAAGTTTGGAGCCGGGCGCAGGGGAAAAGGGGCAGGGCCGGGGCCGGAGCCTGAGGGGAGAGGCGAGGCGAGGGGAGCGGCGCGGCCGCGCAGCCCGGGAATTGCATCTCCCCCCTGTCCGCCGGCGCCGCCGCTGCTGCTGCAGTGATTTTTCAAGCCCATCAAGGCAGTCCCTTCCGCGCACGGCTCCCCTCGTCTCTCCCTCCCCGCCCGGGCTCCTCCCGGCGGCTGCCCTCCGCTCAGCCCCGGCGGGGGCGGCCCCCGGGAGGCTCGGGCACCTCCGGCAGCCGGGAAGCGCCGCACCCGCCCACCGCGCCCTCCCCGCAGCTGAGAGCGGGACCGAGCCAAGGGGAAAGCGCAGGATCAACCGGCACCCCCCGTCCTGGAGGAGCCTCATCCAGAATTGCGGCCAGGTGGTTTTGGGGTTGGTGGTTGTTGGTGTTCCCCCCTTCGCTCACGAGTGATACAAGGGCTTGTCCTGCGACAGGTGGGAGCTGGGGCTGGGTCAGCCCAGTGTCTCTGGATGTAATAAGGAAGACGCTTCATGGCATTTGTGTTTCTATGTTCTGAGAAAGCACGCGGAAATGTGTAACAGTGCTTGCGGGGAAGTGGATAGACCACCTTCCCCTTCCCCACTCCCCCCCCACAATAGCAAGGCACCGCAACCCGGCTTCCCCACAAGAAGGAAACAGTAGAAAATCAAGAATGAAGGTGGTTTTGCTTTCAGTGAAGCAGTAAACGAGCAAAACAACTGCTGTGTGAATGGTAGCCGTTGCTGGAAGTTGGGCTTTGTGGGTATCAGAATGACCATCAAATGTCTGTTGTTGGGTCAATGACACAGGAGTCCTGTTTTCAATGTTTCGAATGCAGTAAGCACGTGAGTTTGAACAAAATATTGGACACAGGGTTTATATTTCATATCCTGAGATGAATAGGTTTGAGGATACTGAATTTAGTTTTTCTTTGTATTTCTTGCACCCACTGAGTCAAGTTTAATAATCAGTTTCATAAAAATCTGCTCAGAGAAGTGGGAATGGAAATACATTAATTTCTCAGCTGATACACAGCTAAAATTTTCTTTTCATACCACTATTACACCGCCATCTCCATTCATTTCAGCCCCAACAGGTGCTGGTTTAAATGTCAGGACTATAAGGCCCAGCAGCATCTTACAAATGAGAACAGCATACTGGAATGTAATGGTGTTACACCTGAGTTGAGGTAGACTCACTGAACCTAGACATTTATTGTAAATCCCTGCCTTGTGGTTTTGTAAGGGCAGAATACCAAGAGGTAGAGACATTGTGGGCAGTAATTGTACAGCAAATATATTTTCTGTAATGATGCTGAAAAAGATGGTGTCCTTTTCTGTAAGCCTACTGTGTAATACACAGGGCTTAATATATTGTGCTCATTCAATTATAGTTTTAGTGAGCTGGAGTCACAAGAGACAGCAAAGCTTTTCAGGCTTTCTGGTGATTTCCTGAAGGTATTTCAGCACTTGGTCACAGTACAGAACATAATAAATTGCACCATCTGTATACATAGTTCTTGGTTCTTGACAGAATGAGAGATAAGGCTTTAGGCATTGTACGCCAAAAAAATACAACACAGATTTATTTTCTTTCAGTATTTACAAAGCCTTAATGTCTGAAGAACTGTGGATTTGCCTGCCATTAGCAATTGTCCAAGTAGCTATTTGTCCGTCTCAAAGCACTGTTTCTGTGGTTCCAAGACAACCCAGGGAACTGAGTAGACAGAGCCAAACTCAACCCCGTCGCATAGAAGCAAGTGCAATCAGGGATATTGTTCTGACACAAAAAAGAGCAGAGTTTAGCCCAGGTAATCAGCATCCTTTCTGTTTCACTCTGGTAATTGACAATTCCCTTGGGAAAATGATTGGTCTGCAGATATATTAAATCCATCCTTTGGACCCAGTCATGTGGTCCACATACAGGCATATTTCCCATTAGTCTGAATGGCTAAAGAAAGGGCTGAATATGTGCCCTGTTCTTGTCCACATGACACCAGTGCTTTTAATTAATTACATTGGCTTCTCTTCTGTAGTTTCTATGGAGAGAAAATAGAGTCCAGGAATTTTTCCCACTTACAAGGAAGATAAATGATGTAATGCTTGCAAGACTGTAGGCCCTGAATCAATGACAGGCTTGAAATATGTTTTGCTTAATAACGCGTTAAGTATTTTGTAGCACCAGGACTGGTGTGTGCAAGAACAGAATGATTTGTTTGTAGCAGTCACACTACTGAAGTGTTGAGCAGGATAATGGCTAGGGCTACCATCCCTGAACCAGAACCAGGATTTCCTGATTACCGCTCCCAACCACAACTTCCCTGCCACCTTGGGCATATTTTTAAAATTACCTACACCAGGTTCCCTGCCTGTCAAAACCAGCATGACCAGATCTAGCTACCTGAAATTTGTATTGTGTTTGGTGGGAAAAGCAGTAACAGGGTCCTGTCCTCCAAAATGTTTTTAGCACATCACAGAAATCATGACCAATATCAGTTCCTTTGCTGGTGTGATCAGCAAAGGTCCATGCTCTGGCTCAGTGCTCTGGAGATGAAGTGTGTTAAAAGTAAGTGTTACAGCTCAAAATAATAACTTCAGCTATTTTAAAAGGGGTTTTTTATTTGTTTTCAGAAAAAGACTGCACAAATAGCATCATTCAAGCAGGTTTTTTTAAGCTTTAAGTTGAATATTAACACTCGATAGAATGATGACCATTACTTTTTCCTTTTCATCTTTGGTTTGATTACCAAAGGAGTATTTATGTTGTTTACTTTGTGGCTTTTTTTCAAAACAATTGCTGATAATTGAAAAAATTGTTATTAACACTCCAGTGCAACAGCTACTCAGGAAACATTAGTAAGGACTGCTGCACTGATTACCTGTACAAACAAATATTACTGTACTCCTTTAATCTAAGTAGCCATAACGGTTATAATAGACTTTAGGAGGCTATTTATTTTGTTGGTATTGATGGAGTTTACAGCATGAATTCAAGCGTTCAGAGGGCACAGAAGTAGGTTCCCTTCGAGGCTGACTTGTCAAAACTTCATTAAAATCAACAGATATTCCCAGTCTGACTTTAGGCAAGCTTTGTCCCTATGTCTTCTGAAACATCAGAGTGGAGTTTTAGCTGGAGCTAGTGGCAGAGGAAGTGAAGGCGACCTCTTCTCAGGCTCTGTGGTCAGTCAGGCCTAGGAAGAATCCACTTAAGCTTTTTTTGCTAATGACATTTCTGGATCTGCGTCAATGAACTGAAGAAGAGTGTCCGACCTGGTGAAAGGCTAGCCAAAACATAAACAGAAAATATTTCAGCACTGAATTTTCACAGCCTTCTGCAGCCTGAAAGCATGGTCTGTCTCAGATGAATTTTTGGGTTTCAGTCTAGAAAACCATCAGCAAGCAAGTAAATGTACAGCATCACTTTGGCTTGTACTGAAAATATTTTTGTTGCTATTTTTAAAATATATTTTTATTGCTCCATATATCTAAAGCAGTGCTTTCAACATGTGGAAAGCAGATTTATTGTTTTTAGATTGAAAGTCTCTGTCAGAAATCCACACCTTATTGGGAAGGCTTTAGAAGATCAGAAATCAATAAAGGTCACAGTGTCCGAAACAGTGGAGGAATTTGCATTTCTCCAAACACCGTCATCAGTTCCCAGGGAGGGGATAGGATTCTTCTTGATGATCCCAATTATTTGATAAAACTGAGGACCATGCAAAGAATAGATTTGATTTTTGGAAGATTTGATCATTTAAAATGTGATTCCTAACTTTGAGCATATTTAGAATAAATTGTTGTAACATCTGATTCTTTGATTTTCATTATAGTCAAGGATTGGAAATGAGTTTTAAGTTTCATTAGTGTCCAAATTTCAGTAAGTGCTCTTCAAGTTTTCTCTCACATAAATATGGGCTACTGCACTGCATCTGGAAAACAAAAGCAGGGTGTTTCCTTTTCTTTGCCATAGATCAGGAATACCTTAATCAAAATCGATGGCTCCATGTCAGTTTAGGTGAGGAGTGAATAGGACCAATGTTGGAGAGCTCCATCATGTAGTCTTTAGCTTGTACTCCATCACTTGAAATTACGGAACATGGCAGATTCATAGGCAAAAAAGCTGTGGCTATACATCATGTAAGCCTGTTCTTGTCTTTTCAGTTTTCTAGCTCTGAGATGCTGCATTCGGTGATAAACAGGCCTCCTGCTTACTCACTTTCAGTAGTTTCTCACATTTTGTTCTCTTCAGCAAATGGATTTGCTCAGCAGTATCCCTACTCTTTGTTTATAAAGATAAAACGTGTGGGATTAGTTATTAAAGTGTCCAGAAGAGTCCTAGATGTGAGGAAGAGCTTGTATGTCCCAAGTATGTCTGTTTTTTTCAGCTTTACCCATTGCTCACACAGCATATTACTACTTCTTAAATATATTACATTCTTAGTCCCTTATGGCTATTATAATGAAGTCCCTACATCCTGAGTGAACTACAGGTTGCAGGAATCACTTAAATGCTATATCGCTTTTTGTTCATTATGTATTGCTGCTTAGGTCTCATCTGTCTTTACAGAAGATTAAATACTTGTTATTTGAATGTGTAAAAGACAGTATGAAAACACTGCCTTCACATTTACTCTTGGACTCTGTTTGGCTCCCTTGCAGATTCAATATAAAAGGCAGGGCTGGTTACACATTTCCAAGAGGAATTCCTCATCTGCTTTATAAGGGAAATCCAGTACAAATGTCTAATAGTTGTGGTCTGTAGCTGCTTCTCTGGAAAATGACTGGTCAGGTGATAAAAGTTCAGCAAACCCTAGTAAGCCCTGAAAAGGTACCTTGTTGTTTATTCCATACTACTATTAAGGATGTGTTTCTGTACTATCCTTGAGATTCTTGTGGATGAAGAACTATATAAGACCAGAACCATGGTTGCCAAGACTATTATGGAAACAGATAGCAAGGACAGGACTGAGTAAACGTACAGGAGTCGAAGTAGTTCCAGATGAAAGGCAAAGATGGAGAATCACTGCTTCTAAAACAAAACTATCAGTTTAGCTGCCCTTTTTTTTTTTTTTAAGTCCCCCTTCAAGGAGAAACCTGCATATATTTTAGTCTGACTGATATAATTTTGATTGTCAGTTTAGTGAATCCCAAACATCAGAATATTCCCCAAAACTACAAGTCCAGCAGTTTCTATGCCTAGCAAAAGTATGATTGAACTGGGGACTAAAACTACTGTGTGCAGGTCTGTATATTTGACAGTGTTTCATTAAAAAATGCTTGAAAGATGGTCCATTTCACAGAACATTGCTTTCTCTTTCTTCTCCCTCTCTCTTACTTCTTACCTCTGTTTTTATTTGACATGATTCCTAGTCTGAAAAACTAGTAACCAGATTTTAGTAAGCTCTGCAGATCTCAGGTATGGGTTGTCCAACCTGTCTTGGTGGCTGTGAGCACATAGACCATCTAGGTTCATATCTGGGTTCCAAGCTGTGGGGATGCTGAGAGGAAATCATGAAGGTGTTATTAATTGTTATAAGAAAATACTGGTAGAAACACGCCCAAAGTAATTTTTGTTTTTCTTCACTTACCCATATGTTCTCATTCATTCATTCATGGCTGGGCTTTGCCAACGAAGATTTGGGAAGGGCTCTACCCACATTTGTTGCAAGCGTGTTGGTGGCTAAAAAGGCCAATACGAGACAGGCATGATCGGTTGCAAAAGGCACAGCAGAAAGACTCCTTAGATGGTGTATTCTGCAAGGCACGATTCTTTCTGCACTGTCTTTTCTCCTCAAGGGTGATCCTGTGTGCTTTCTCAAAGGCATCAGCAGTGTTATAGATGGTGTGTCTCCAGACCTCCTGATTGGAAGCCTGAGTAGACCAGTTATGTTGATCAATATGGCCAAGGCTGAGATGTTGTTTCAGGGAGTCCTTGTATCTTCTCTTTGGGGCTCCTCTCTTGCAGAAGCCGGTGGCAAGTTCACCATAAAGCAGGACCTTAGGGAGGCAGTGGTCCTTCATCCTTGAGACGTGCCCTGCCCAACAGCTGTGTTCTCAGCAACATGGCCTCAATTTTCATTCATGGATCCATATGTTCTAGAGCAGTGGATTTTGGTAAAGAGCCGTTCTGCTGTTTCTTTAACAACACATTTGACAAACGTGACATCCACTGTGGTGAGGTGGATGAGATAATCTGTGCCACTGACAAATATGTGACATTTGTTAATGGTACGGAAAGAAATACAAGATTGTGCCAATGTTCAACACAGAATTTTGGTGAATAATTTATATCAGCCGAGGTTAAGAGTTAAGAGCCAGACTCTGAGCAAGTCACATTATAATGGGCCCATCTGTCTCATAACAAGAGCTATTGATTGGTTATAAATCACAGCTGGTGGGGGACTATCACAAAGATACCACCAGCAGCAGAGCTTGCCACTGAGATCTGCTGCGGTCGTATAGCACTGGGGTTAATGGAGAGAGTTTCTTTCCAACATCTGGATGCTGAGAACCAAAGACTGCTCTGGGACAAACACTGACAACTGTCACTGGCATTACTGGTAGCAGCTCCCAGCTCTCCCAACAAGTCTTCTGGTCCATAATACAGGCTTTTGTTTAATCTATTGATTCAAATCTGTCCAGCACATTTGTACTCTCCTGACAATATATTGCTTCTCTGTTTGCAGCTGGGAAGGAAGATCCAGCAGTTTGTCAGTGTTTTCTAGACTTTTACAGGGTGTTAAATCTCTCTAAGTCTTTTGCATCATCTGTGTCTGAAGTCACCCTGAGGCACACCAATCCAGTTGGCCACTGCTGTCATGTCTTACATCCTGTGTGGTCTCTAATGTCTGAAGAAAGAGAAGAAGATACGTAAATTGGTACCTACGCTTTTTGGTTTGCAGAAGATATACTGGGATCTGCCTGCTGATCATAGGTGGTAGGTTATCTTAGTGTTTGGTAAGATAGTGCTAGAATGTTGTTATATTAGGCCAGTAGATAGGAGGATGGTTCTTTGTGGCTTAGACTGGCTGTCAAAGAGCCACGCACACATAGACTGCCTGACAGACCATGTCTCCTTCCTTGTACAGAAGACAGCCAAACATACAGGTGTTTCAGAACTGAAAACTGCACTAATCCTTGCTTGACCATTGAAGAACAGATGAATGCTGGTACAAAAGTTAAAATATCTGTATTATAAAATATTGAGGTACTGTGGGTTCCTCTATGTATTTTCTAGGGTCAGAAGGCATTTTTCTGGCAGCAAGGCCCACTGCAGAGGTAGACCTGGAGGCATACGCAGTGCAAAGAATTTTCTCAGCTAGACATAAAGGAAAGGCAACAATATGTTTAGGCAACAATTCTAAGAAAAAAGGTGTAAGTTCTGAAATCATCTCTTATTAATAAAAACTCAGTTATTATCTTTATGTTTCTGAGAGTCCATCTTTTTGGCAACATTCAAACCCTTGATATGTTCTTTTTCCTTCTTCATCTTAACAAATACATGTTCTAACAAATACGTGTTCTACCAAATACTAGGTAAAAGAAGAAAGTTCTCAACAGGGCCTGGCAGTCCACAGTTCCTCCAGCTGAAGCACTTACACCTTGGAGTGCTCTTTATCTTGCAGTTTGCTTTGTCTCATGAAACTGAGAGAGCTCTCAAGAGGTTCCAGGAAGACAGTGGTTAAGGTTTCCATCTTCATGTCCCCTAACATCAGTGCCTACACTCTGTTCCACACAGACTGAGCTGTGCTCTCTCTTGCTTTAAAATGCCACCATCCTTCTCAACCTACATGAAAAGGGATGAAGGAACGTGCTGCAAAATTCCCATGCTGTCTTTGTTGTGATGAGTGATGAGCCACATCATGTTTTTTCTGGCACCAAGAATTCTTAGCTAGTGAGGAAATTTTTGGGGTATTTTTGTATATGCAACATATTTGCTTGCTGCTTACTTGTGGTACAATCAGAGAGATGAAAGAGGCTCGATATATTTTCAAGTACTCTATCACTGGATATTTTAAAGGATATTAGAAATGCATCTGTAAGGATCAACAGAGGCTAAACCAGTTTGAGGACTAGAGGATGGATCTTTGTCAGCCCTTTCTGTTCCCCAGACCATCAAGTATTAGTTTGTGCCATATTTTCACAATGTTTTTATTTGAAAGTGGGCTAGGTTTTGAATGATGCTGCTTTCACTTTTTCCATTTTTCTTTGCTTGTTAGTTCTGCTTGTCTGTGCAGGAGGTGGAGGAAGAGCCTGTGTCTTTTTTTTTCTTTTCTTTTTTTAATTTTGCAATTTTTTTTCCCTCATTCTGATGTCTTGGAAACCCCTGGGAGGCACTGTTTTGAGGAACCTTCCCATCAATTTATCTGATGCAGTGGTGGAAGATAACTAGTGTACAAGGTGTTATGAAGAGATAATGGAGGCAGCAGTAGCTGATCTTTGCTAATGACGACACATTTCAGCTTCTCCTGGCACAGTGTCCACCTAAGCACACAGCCACATGCAGCCTTAGCAGTGTTGGTTGGGGTCACTCACTCCCAGAGGAGTAACATGCTGATATGTGGTATATCTCACATTGCTGACTGCCCCTCGCACCATTTTGTCTGCCCCCTTGTCTTTGTCTGACTGTTAGGCTCTGTCTTAAGATGCTTCCTCTGTCCTTTAGCTTATCCCTTGCTTCAAATCCCAAATGCAGGACCTTCCACTGGTTGCTAATTGGAGAAGAAACACACCTAAAGCCCCTCTGCAAGATTGACATTATTTTGCATTCATCTCAGTGCCACCTAAGCATTTTGAGATCCTCTGATGAAAGTCATTACATAAATGCAAAGCATTGTATTCTTCAATGTTTAAATCATGACAGATTTTGAATACAAATTTTTTTCGTGAGTCAGTCATGAATAATTACAATTTGCATTTAATATTTTCCTGTATTCAGCATACCCTCCTTCTCATTTAATCCTTCTGACTCGTGCTGCTGTAATAACTCTAAACCTGAATTACAGAAGCAATTGTGGATTACCTTGCTGTTAACTTGGTGATGAGTAATCTTTCTATACCTATAGGCAGGAATAATTGGCAATTGTCTGTATGAGCAGGGAGAAAACCCATAACCAAAGGAAACATTTCTCTGTTTATGAACTGGTGAATCCATTTTACTTGCTTTGTATCCAAAGCTATAGTGACTGTTTAACGTGAATATAATTTCCTTTTCCTTATTGCTGTAGTGCCAAGGGATGAACTAGTATTGGGCTAAGTGAAGGCCCAGGTCAAATGCTAAGGAATAGGCAGGGATGCCCCAGTGCACTTGCAGTCTTAAAGAGCAGAACATTGAGAAGGTATATATTTTACCCAATTGTATATGGTATTAAATTATATGGTATTAAGGGAAAGTGATAAGCAAACTGTCTTTGAAGTATCTTTGTTTGCAAAGGGCAGCTTATTTTTTCTTGGAAACACCATGTTATTTATCTAATCAACTCCTTAGCTGCCATTTTCTGGTTTCCCCTAAAAAAATTGACCAGGTGACAGCAGCAGTCCTGCAGAGTCTCAGCTGTGGGAGAGGAGCTGAAATGCCTGCAGCAGCCTGTGTGTACCCATGCCTGTAGAACACTGTCCAATGAACTGGAAATCCACAGTCCAGCTCCACACATTTGTCCTAGACATATAGGAATGTAATTCTGCCATTGTATACTGGATATTGCAGGCAGGAGCAATTCTTTGTTGCTTTCAGGTAGCGACACGACAAGAGTTAGGACCCCCATGGGCCTGCCATGCTGCTTTCCATAAAAAAACCCCACTGTCCTTTTGAATGTCTTTGCAATGAGTCCTCCCACTGGGAAAGGAAATAGAGTCCTGAAGATGGTATATCCTATGGGTCTTTTCATTATGGGGGATTTTAAGAGGGATGACTTCTTTGCTCAGGGGAACAAATGTTTACTCTTGAGTTAAAAAATTGCCTCATAATAAAGCTGGTTTACCAGATGCTGATTTACCCTATCCTTCTCCTGCACTTGAATATATTCTCATAATGCTCATTTTTGCTGTAATAATCCAGCATCAACTATGCTGATAGCCCCACACAGAACAGTTTAGAACAGCTAAGAGCTGCTTTGGGTGCCAGAGCAAACGGGCTGGTTCTCTTTCCCCTTTTTCCTTCCTTTTTCCTTCTATAGGTTAACCTGGTGCTGATATCCTCTTCTCCCTGGCCCTGGTGGTGGTGGAGGGGTAGAGCCAGTCCTGGGGTGCAACTCCAGAGTCCGAGGACATTCCCTCCTGGCCACGTTGGTGGAGTTTGGCATCACAGTTCAGCGTGTGCATTAGTCCTTTCCTCTCCAATTTTATGGTGCTGGAGCATGATTAGCTCTCAGCTAGTACAGATCTTGCCCCTCCCATCTTTTAAAATGTAACTCAGTCATCAGGCTGCTTCCCAAGCATCTCGTATGAGCAGTTATTAGATCCCATTTTGGTGTTTGAATCTGGAAGCCTCTCCACTGCCAGTTTGGAAAATAAGACACCACACAGATGCAGAAAGAGAATAATTGCACCAGAATGCATTTGCTGGAATGTGAGCCGGCAAACTCAGTGGTTGCATTTTCACACAGAGGCTTCAGTGGGGTCCCCTGTCTGCAGTGAGCCACCTGTACACAGAGGCCTCCAGGCACCTTCAGCTCTGATAACATCTGTCTCTCACAATTCGAACTCATTTCTGTAACTAGCTCAAGTGCAAGAAAACACTGCTTCTCCTCTCCTTACAACCAGTTTTAGTTAGAACCAGGTCAAGTTTCAGCTTTAACTTGATTCAAGTAGAGAGTTCTGGTGTGCCCTGTCAGATCCTACTGGCACCTACAGGTTGGGAAACTCCGTCATCAACAGGCACTCTGCATATTTTCATTTTGCAAAGGGGGAAAGTTTGAGTCCAAAAGCTTTCTGTTGTGTCAACCATCTGTTTTCAAGAACATTTCTCTTTGTGCTATTTCCAGTCTGAACTGGGGGTGAGGTGTAGCCTTTTTCAGTTATCCATTCATTCTTCCTTTTCATTTGTTTAAATTACTCATCCATCTTGTTCAGCAACGTGTTGCTTTGCTTACCACAAAGATAATAAATTCCTGTGCTCATAAAAACTTTGGTGCATTACTTCTGTAACATAAATATGCTTATTAACTTTTCTACAGAATGACTTCCATGAGGAAGATGGCATATGTGCACACTGGAAGGAAGATAAGAGTCTGAAGTAATTGGATTAGCTGTAATAGAAGAATGGGTGAGCTGCGGGGATGGAATTCACCCAAGACTAATTTGGAGCACAGAATATGAGAGTGCTGCAAATCCGATAGCAAATGATGCTTGCTTATATTGCAGTTAAGGAGGCTTTGTAAGTGTATATCTAACACTGCATCTGTGTATCATCTATAAGATGTAGGGTCCATGCACCTACAGATACTTGCATACAGTATTCTTTGATGAAAAGGGGCCCTGATGAATACATTTATTCAGGCTAAGAAAACTATAGGAATTTCGCCACACTTCATAGTCCAGTAGAAATAGCTACAATAGCTATGTATACTTCTTTCCTTCTCCTCCTTACCTTTAGCTCTCAAATCTGAAACAACTCCTGCTTCCTCCATTGGCATTAGCTGGAGGCACTGCTTGTAGGAAATCCTGTATGTTTAGTTATGGGGGAGGTTCCTCAGAGCTAGCTCAAAAAGAAGAGCATTGACCTTTCATCCAGGAAAGATAATTTGGAAACAAGTTTTATAGAAGGCTTCAATAATATGATTCTCCCAGAGCACTGGCTGCAGAAAGATAGAGCCAGGATAACTCACACATTGGGTACAAACACATGTGACTCATACACATCAACCGGAAAAGGTGAAGTTTCTCTGTTCTCTTGACCCATGAGGACCAATGTGCCTCATGTTAAAATTTAAAGACTCTGCTACGTTCTCCATGTTCCTATTCCTGCTCTCCAATTACTCCTTCCTCCTCCTGTTGACAAAAAATTCAGCTTTCCTACTGATCTCCTTCCTGGAGCAGAGGTAATTATTCCCCACAGCGGTCTCCAAGACCTTGCATGTGGCCTATGGAGACCTGAAGCTTCATGTTCCACCTTGCTGAAGGTGCCCCAAGAGTCAGTCCTCTGGAGCCTCCTGACAGCTGAACTCAGCCAACATTGCCAAAATGTCTGCCGAGGGCTGTGTTGCCAGTGATGGAGCTTTGTTTCCAAACTCTCTTTACCCTGTTTCACTTTCATTTGATTTATAGTTGTCTCTGATAGTTGAGATTAATGTAGATTTTGTTTTACAAGCCAGCATGGAGTTAATTTGCAGAGTATTTATTGCTCCAGCCACACAGAGGACATAAATCACCGTTGAAAGAAAATGCCCTGTTGCATGCAATGGGCTCAGTAAGTTTGTCTAAACCTGTAAAAAGTTGCCATTTAATCTCTGCCTGAGGTTAAATCCTGTGAAACTAAGACTGAGCAGTAAAACAGTGGTAAGCTTCCATCTTTCAGGAGTACTCAACCCTTACTTCTTTCCACAGGCTCTTAAGCTTTTATTCAGTGCTCAGTGGAGATAAATATAACATGCCCATAGCCCTCTCTTGAACGGAATAAATTAATTTATATATTTACTTACATGGCTATATATCAATGTATTTTAATGTAATACAATGTAATATAATGTATTTTTAATGTAATACAGCAATGTGTTTTTTTTAAAAAAACTCCTCACCTGCAAATGGCTCTCCACATTAAAAAATCAAGATCTCCAAAGACAGTTAATGATTTTGAGCAGCATTGTTGAGTGCTCAGCCTAAGATAACAACATCAGCTTCATTGAGACTTTTGGGATATAACTCAAGCCATTCACCAAAACATTTTTCTGGATATCATTCATGCCTTCTGTATTATACCAAGCTTGACCTCTTACATTTTCAGGTAATTTTCCACCCAGGCACATATGAATCTATCAAATATTCCTACTTCAACATTACCTAGGAGATGGCTAGATATACGATGACCTCTCAATCTGGCTAGGATTGGCCATTTTGAGACTGATTTATAGTAAAAAACTTGATTTTATTCTGTAGTATCAACCAGTCTGTTCCATGTACTTGTCCTGTAGTCAATTTTGGTGTTCATTTAGAAGTACCAGAAACAAAAGTGCCTTGTTACCTTTCTTAGTAAATGTAGTGAGATAACCAGTTCTGGGTCATCTTGAGTGGCAACTACATCCACTACCTGTATGTTCCCATACCTATTTTGCTTTTGGACTTTGCAGTCCTTACTGATTTTGACAGACTTTCATACACAGAATAGTTGCTGTTACTGACTACATGGCATCCAACAGCTCCATGGGACTGTTTCTATGCTTATAAGACTTTCCATTATAATGCTAAGTAAATGCAAGTTTTCAAACAAATTTAACAGATTGTTTTTATTTGTCAGCAGTTTACAATGTAAGCCCAATGATTTTTTTTTTATTTTTAAAATTTGTCATGTCTCCAACCCTGGCTATTGAAATACTGGGGGAAAACTGGTGTTTGTTTTCAGACATTCATTCATTCAACTGCTTTTGATGAATATCCCAAAATGTCATGTTTGATTTTGCTTTCAGCTTCTCACAGAAAACCTGCCTGTTCCAAGGGGACCTGTTTGATAAAATTAAATAACCATTATATGAGGGGTTGTTTTACTGTGATTTAGTAAAGCAGAGCAGGCTGCTTCTGCATCTCAGAAGAATAAGAATCAATCTCCTGCTTTCCCCAGCGCTGTGCCCATTCATATCTGGATATTTATGAACAATATAACTCCTAAAGAAGAGAACACTGTAACCGTATTGCTCAATACATACACATTTGAGATGTATATCGTTTCAGCCTCTCTGTGCTCAGCAGAACAACCAGAGAAGCCTGCTAGTGTACCAGATAGGAAAATAGCTAAACACAGGGACTGGAGTGCACAGATAACCATCATAGATCCAAACATCTGATGTGCTTACTGTATATCAGGAGAGAAAGGCCCCCTTCTAAAATAAAACAAAGCAGAAAACAGAACAAGTGTGAGCTGAAGTGATAAATTATAGAGGACTTCATGTAGAGAAATCAAATAAATCTCTAAATATTTTTAGCAAGCTCACTTTCCTTTCAATAGCTCACCAGGAGGTTCAGTTGTCTCACCTGGCGTCTTATTAATACTGCACTGATTGGTGAGCGTGCAGGGATGGAGCAGCACTGGTTAATCGCGTCTTCGAGGAAATTGGGAAAATAACACAGGAGATACTTCGCAAACAGTGAGCTGAGCTTTTGCTGTGAAAAAGGGTCTGTTTTCACAACAGGTGGTCAATAAATCTAGCACTGTAATGGATCATAGCTATAAGTCAGGTTTCGAATGTTCCCAACTGCAGGTAGCGTCTGTCTTATTTGTGAATCTGATCACAAACACTCTTTGCTGCAAATGCAAGATGGAGTTTCTCCATTTGGCTTGCTTACTTTCCTTTGAGTCTTTTACTTGGTCTCTTCTTTGGATCCTGATATTTCAGAAGACTATTTTTGATGAATATAATGCTAATGCAGTGCCTAGTGATTTCTTTATTTTGAACTAAAAATCTCTTTCATAAGCAATTCCCTCTAGAAAGGTTCCTTTTAGTATTATGCACTACTTGGATTTTTCCTCAGGAATGCAATGTTATTTTTCTTTTTAATTCTCTTTAAACTGATGACACTAATGCTCTCTATAAAACTTGTTGTGGGCCCTGCTCTGTATCTCGTATATATTTGGGATTAAGGAGCATTTATTATCATGTGATCCTAAAGAAGCTTTTTCAAAGTCTTGAGTAAACTCTCCTGTCAGGTGAGTGCCGATTATATATTATAGGGAAAAAAATAGTTTTAAAAATAGATCCAAGAAAGATCTGAAGGCTTGAGATGAACAGTTAGGAGAAACAAGACTGGGAATTTTTATTCCATTCGAGGGGGCTGAGAACATTCACAGCAGAGACCAGAGGCACCTCCTCAGAGAGCTCAGTGCATAGGCACACATACTGTATATATAAATATATATGATCTTTTGGGAGACACTTGAAGTTTAAAATCCATCCTTTGCATTGGGCTCTTTCCAGACACCCCAAATCAGACACCTAAATACGAAAACAACCACAAAGCCAATCTGTTTTGAATGCATTAGTCTGGCATTTCCAGTGTTTTTGGAAGAGGTATGTAAACTCACAAAGCAGTATTTCATGCCTTGCACTTAAAGTGATTTCAAAGACAGTCACTCATTGAAGAAAAGAAAAAGGAAGTATACTGCTTCTTGATGATCTCTAAAACACAAGGAAAACTGAAGTCTTTGTGTTCTGTAAAGGGGAAATCTCAGAGGTTAAACATGCAGGTTGTGGAGGAAAATGCTTTTTAGTGCAAAAAGAAAGGTTATGCTGAGTGTTGTCATCCTAAAACTGGTATTCCTCACCACAAGCATGGGAACTGTTCGGAATTTATAACCTTGATAACTTCAACTGCAGCAAAGTATATATAAGTGGATCAATTTTTAATATGTTTAACTGCAAGTCTGACAGTGACAAACCCTTCAATGAATCACAGGCTCAACTTCTGGTTTGAAGTTAACAGCAATTTCATTAGATTTGACTGCAAAAAAACACCTTGGCATAATTTAATGTTATAAATTATGAACTATTCAAATTGCTCACTGAAAACATATTATTTAAAGATGTATTTTAAACGTAAGAAAATGTAAGTAAGCTGTATATTTAATGGGTTATACATTTCTTTTCCAGGAGACTATTTCACATTGGGAATTATCGCACTAACTTGTCAGCATGATCTAGTGGTATGAGCAGGGGCATCGAAGTTGGTAGGTACAAGGCAGGCAGTATGTGGTCCTGAGAAAGACATTTCACTTCTGCATTGTTTTTTCACCTGTAAAATAGGGAGCGGGGGAAGAGTAATGAAGCTCTCCTGGGGTCTGCACGAAATTAATGTTTGTAAAACACTTTGAGGGTTGCAAATGAAAAAGATGTTAAAGAAGTGTTATAACTTCAGTTATTTCTAATTATTTTTTTTTTTCAAGCAGGGGTCGATCCTCAGATTTGACTTTTTTAGGGATTATAAATCTGCCCTCATGGTGCAATTAGTGGGAATCCCCACACACTGTAAAAATGCTTTTCTATTTATTTCTGCTGCAGCTTGGACATCCAGCTCCATTTTTTACTTGAAAATTTAATAAAGACATATGATGGAGGTAAAGAATTGAAAACTTTGTAAGAAAACCAGAGTTTCTCCATTCTTGCCTAAACCAACCTCCCAGTGTATCCATCATACTGGCTGCTCTAACCAGCACTGTAGATCGTTTGTTCTTTTTGCATTAAAAGCCCTAAATAATTCGTCTCCATTGCTGTTTCTTAACTCCTTAAACTAATAATTGGCACTAACAACTATAACACCTGCTGCCTTCTTACTTGACTTTGATTCGTGTAGACCAACCTGTAAAAACATTAAATGTTTTTAACATCGCCCTTGCTAGTCTTGCAGGCTCCAGCAATCATTTCCTTTCATGACTCTCTCATAAGCAGAATTTTCATCTTAAATGTTCTGCATCTCTGAAGCCATATTGCTGCACATGACATCTTCTGTTAATGCATATGAAATTTAATTTCACTTAAAAAATACCTCTAGAACACTTGGTTTTTTTTCCACATTTATCTAAATATGAGGTTTAAAGCATGCAAATTTTTTTCTTAATCATGAGAGATCAGACATTAATCTGAGTGGTTATCCAGCAGTCATCAAAATTATAGCAGGACAAGACTGTGGCATGAAGATCCTCCTAATAACAGGAATATGGGTTCACTGGCCCCTGTGATGTCTACTGCAGTGCTGAATCTTCATCATTCTCCTGGTTCCTCCTTGTTATGATTTGTTATGGTTACTGGGGACCTGGGGACCTGGCAGCATTCTGTGTAGTCCAGGATTTTGCCTGGTCAAGAAATATCTGCTCCCTGTAGAAGGGTCAATTCTAGCTCATATTCCCCTCCAAAGGAAAGCTACTGGTACATTATTTTAAAAAAATAAAAGTCTCCTGTGCTTGATTAGTGCTGGCTGTCATAAAACCCAGACTGCTGGGTCATATGACACCTTTTTTTTTCTCAAAGTCATAAAATGCCTTTCAGAGAGGCAAATTTAATAGCAAAACATCATTGAAACATGGGCTAACTCCCATTGTGTCATTCTAACCTCTGTCTCTGGGAGTTATTAGCTAGGGTGACAGGCTTTGCACTTATTTATTCTTCCACTGGCAGTGAGAACATCAGAGTGCAAAGGTCCCTAAGGGACTGCTCATTCTCATTCCTAATTGGGGTATTTAATAGTTTCTATCACAGGCCTTTTAAGGTTGAATGTGAACTGTGTCCTATTAGCCAGAAGACACTCTTCAGCAAATTGACAGCCAAATCTTTTAGAAGAATATTGTTATTTTTTTATATACTATCCTAAGGCTTCTGGGTGAGAAAAAGGGAGAAATAATTGCTTAGTACTGGGAGAGGCTCAGGCACAAGTTAGAATTCATCCCTATCTATTAAAGTAGAAAAATTTCTATATTGTATATCCAGTAGAATAACCAAAAATTAGATTTGTACTTAAAGAAACAAATGTCCTCTTTTCTGTAATTGGTTCCTGCTTGGAAGACACTTCTCAGCACATTCTGTGAATGTATTTCAGTCTAATCCACCATCCAGGTGTTTCAGCCTGGAAATACCTTAGTGATTGAATTCTCCCCCTGCACTACTTGCTCTGCAGGGGACTTCCTCACCTGGGCACTAAACCTAACCTTGTAGTCTCAGAGTTCAAAGCTCACTCCCATTCAGTGTATTGCCAGAATCCAAGAGGGGTAATGTTTTTACAAGATTTTTTGTTTTCAAGGATGCTGGCTTTTTGTTCCAATATGAAATATGCTGGAAGACCAAAGTGAGAGGCTTCAAGTCCTCAGAAGTCCCCTAGACATTACCTGCCTGATGCTGTTCAACAAATAGCTAAGACTTAAAGTTCAAATTAAATAGGACTTTACTCATGTGTTTCACTGAAACATGATTTACAAAAAGAAAACATATGAAAGAAGCTCGTGCTTCTGTCTGCTTCTTTTTGATGAGTAAAGCTTGCAAAATATCTATTTCCATCATCTGGCATTGTCACAGTCAATCACATAACAAGCATGTGTAGACACTATCTCAGATATCAATCTATTTTTGCTGGTTGTCTTCCTTATAGCTCCCATAAAAGCTTTGCAAAGCCCAAGTTGCCAGCCTGCAAGGTGCTCTGTGCTGGTATTTCCACCAGATATTCTCTGGACAGGATAGGGTACATAAAGATAATGGATAGAAGGGACTGCATTAAGAGGAGAGAAAAAAAGTTACAGACATTCTGAAAAACACAGGGTATTTGAGTTATGGTTTGAAAGTACAGTAAAACAGAGCTATCCTATAGTCAGCATAGCGTATTCCCTCTTCTGACATATATTCTACCATAGCAGTAACATCCAACCAATCACCACTATTTTTATTGTATTACCTTTATTTGCCAGTGCATTGTGCCAGATTTTGTAGTGTTTCTCAAACAACAGGTCAGGATATAGATGTCTGATAAAGCAGAGAAGTTGTGTAAAGATCTGGTTATTATTTTTGAAGAAGAATATATGCACATGGCAGGAACAGCCAAACAAGTGGATGGCCTTAGGAAAAGAGGACATATGGAGGGCCAGACCTTGACTGTGGTAAACATATAATCTGCATACAGATCACCAAGATCTGAAGTTAATTCTAATTAACTTCAAGAGGGAATGGGTTAGTTGTGAGTCTAGAAGGTCATGGTTTAAGAACCCATGCTATTGTACAGCTGCTCCTATGTGAGGGAACACATAGACTAGCTTTATGTACATCCTCTTACTCCACTTCATATATCACCTCTTACTCGTCAAGCACTCCAGAGAGACTGTACTCTTGCAGCTTTGTGGAAAAGAATATGAGAAAACTGGTACCCAAGCAAATTCCTGAAATATGTTCTTACATTAAAAAAAAAAAAAAAAAGTCTCTCGTCGTGTTCAGCTCCTGTCTATAAATCTTTTCTTGGCAGTGTTATTAAGAACAACTGGCTGAAGCAGCACTGTTCTTAGCTGAGATTCTTGTTGTCCTACGAACCTGTCAGCCAAGTTACAGGAGTAAGTATAGAGAATCAATAGTCTTTTTGGCAAAGAGAAAGAGCTGACATTGATTCTTCCAACTCTGGCAGCTGCCTTTCATACTGTGCCCTTCAATGTGTGGTCAAGGCCTGTCTGTGGTCCTGTTGCAACCTTGTAGGGTGTTCAGCATAGGAGGGAAAAGGAGAGTCTAATAGAATCACATCTTCCCTAACTTCCACAAGTTAAGGACTGGGTGAGTTCGATAGAGCTTCAGACCTTCAGAGGCATAGATGGGACTGGGTGATAAGACTCCTCTCACTCCTCCTTGTCTTGGATGTTGGATCATCTGGCAATGTTCTGTGAGTGCCCTCAGTGGACTTCTGGAGAAGTCTTCTGTCATAATTCAATATATCTGACTAGATAATAAGATATGGTCCAGAAACTACCATTATATTAATAACTGTTGACTACAGTCACAGGCTATGTTACAGACATAAAAAACTTGAACTTGCAAATGAGCTAGGTTACTGAGATTTAACACAAGCAAAAACAGAAAGGTGATCTATCCACATTATGATAATAACACTCACAAGGCGGAGTCGTGATATAGTTCCTTTTTTTCCCCACACTTTCCTATCACTGCTCCTTAAAACCAGGAAGTAATACCACATTTGGCTGATGTTGCCTTGCACACCTTTTGGGTATTTGCTTTTTCTCAACTCAACTGTTTTTTGAAATGCTGTGCACCTCTACAAGAGCCCAGTCAGAGGCGAGTAGAGGATTTATTTTGTAATCATTATTCTGAATCCTAAATACCACCTAGTAAAACAATCACTCATAATTGGACTTCTTTAAGCATTCTTTGTTTTACATCTTTAATTCATTAACCTTGGTATTGTCGGCATGTTGCCACAATCAAATACAACTTATTCCATGTTGTGCAGTGAGAGCCAAGGGCAGATCTCACACTGGGCTGTTGTCTAATGGACCTGGAGCGCCTGTTAAATGTAACAGCATCCTAAATATAGGTATCTAGCAAGGGGAGAGGATGTATGTGCTGGAGATGACTTGGTATACATCCAGGTGCTGAGCTGGGCAAACCCAGTCCTTTAATCACAGTTTCATCAAATACCTGACAAATTTTTTAAAGCCCAAACTGATTTCACCCTTGAGCTACAGCTAAACTAGAATTCCTACAGGGCTGTTTCAATTTTTCTTACTTAGATGCTGTTCTCAGAGGAGAGAACTCACATATAGACTTTGCTCAACATCTGCGGTACTTTTCAAACCACAGATAATCAGTGGATAATGCAAAATGATATAATTTGCATCAGAAAGATAACTGAAAAGCCTCTTACACATATTAGTGGGCATAATTTAGCCCTTTCATGTTACAACAACAAAAGAATATTAAGGGCAAGTTCTGCTTTGTGCAATATGTGCTGATAGAAGAGCTGAAGCCAATGACATCCTGCAGATTTCTGCCACCTTTTCTCATGTTGACCTGCTTGTGGCCAGCTCCCAAAGGTTCCTGTAGAGCAACATGTGATACAAAAAGCCAGAGGCCCAGCTATTTGGAAATGATAACTTCCTCAACTTAGGGAATCAAAAGACCTGCTAAAGCCAAGCATCCTCACTAGTGCTGCAAAGGGAAGTGATAAAAAGCACCCTGAAAAACTTCTTTTTAATCTTGTTAGAAGTAAGAATAATTGAAGAACCCAAAGTGTCATAAGCAATTTGTGTCTATGTGACAGACAACAGACCTGTTTTTCAAGGTGATGATTACACTGACTTCCCAGCAGAAGCTCAATCAAATCTGTGGTTATATGGTTTCCTTCCAAACTGGAAAACACAGCAGTGCTGGTGTTATCTTATAATGCTTTTATGCCTATGAATTTATCACGTGCCTCCTAGCTGGGCTTTCCTTCAGTGGTCTTGTCAGTCCAGAGTCCACCAGCAGGACCATCCCATCTCAGCTGGTCATGTTGGCTTGCTTCAGTCCTGACTTTCTGCCTGATTTCGTCAAATCAAATACCATATTCCACAGTATTTAGGCCACTTAATAGTTTTTAGGAGCCATCATTTCCAGTATTATCTATGCTCAGGAGAAAGCATGGTGGGAGAAAAGTGCTATATCTTGTAGTCTGTGTTGTGTTAAAGGAAAATAAAGTCAGTTACTGCCATGTGTGCAAACAGAAGAACAACCCTTAGCACTTTCAGCTCTATAAATCGTGGTTTTAGTATAACTTCTGCACCTTCTTTACAACCCATATTCCAAGAGATCACTGAAGAACCAGTGATCAGCTATTACTCTTCAAAGACAAAAGATAATTCTGTTTTAAAACATAAAAAAGCATCTGTGTTTCTTAAAATCCCCACAAGGGTAAGATGCTAGATTTTACTGGTGAATCTGATTGCTATAGGAATCAACAAGACCTTCTGTTACCAAAGATATTTTTTCCGGAACTCCAGGTTTTTGTCCATCCTCTTAACAATGTCATTTTATTACAGCATGTGAATCAAAATGCTCTGCTAATAGCAAGGCCTGTTGCTTTTCCTGCTTAGTACCCATTTGACACCTATCTATTGACTTCATCTTGGTGCATGGTCAGAGCTGTCCTTAGGTATTCTTTACCTTTTATTTGCATCAATTAATATTCAAAACTGCCTATCAGCTATCAAACTTTCATCTAGAGGCTTAATGATATTTTATTGCTAGTGATTTGCTCAATTCAGGCTATTAACAAACAATGAGTGTTTTGATGAAAAATAATGCAGGTATTTTTCATTGTAAATAATGGATCTAAGTTGGACTTCTCCTACTTATCAGATTTTTGCTGAGCTATGCCGGTATGCACAAAATCAAACCCCTAGTCTTCTGACATCAGAGACTGATGTAACTTCCATGGATTTAGTAGATCTGTCTGCAAGTGTAAATTCACTGAATGAAGTGGCTTCTCCTGCTCTTGTTGAACTAACTGAGAAATACCCTAAATCAACAGGATCATGATCTGGTCAGCTGGGGAGTGTCTGTTTATAGATAAACCGATTCTTCTCCTATTACATGTGTTTAGAACTTCTCAAACTCCTCTGACTTCAAAGTAACTATTCTGGATTTACAGCTGTGTAAATGAGAGGAGAATCAGACTCAAGAGAGAAAGAAAGAGTGGTCACTAAACTGGTTTGTGGATTTCCTTGGGTGCGAAAAGGAAGTACAGACAGTGGTGTTGGGGATTTTTTTCTTTCCCCCCCCCCCCCCCCCCCCCGTATTTGTTTACAACCTATGTTTCCTTTATTATTGGCTTTCAATAATACACCTCAACAATTTTTTTCCATGTGCTAAAAATACAGCTGGCTTTAATATTACTATCACTGGCTTATAAAAACCTGTAAGTACAAAGCCCTAAGTAGCAAAAGTCCCCTTCTGTCTCAAGAGGAATGACTGATGCATATGAAGACTGGAAAGCTGGCACAAATGTTGTTCTCAAGCATTTAATGAAAACATCTCCAAAGAATATATTGGGGGTAGGAGAAAGCTGGAGGAGATCAAAGATCCTGCTGTGGCTGGGTGGCTGCTGCTGCAGCAACCATGCCATAGGAGCCTGGGTACAGTTTTATCTGTTGTCTCTGACCAAACTAGGAGGCTTCCTCCATGGCTTGCATGGGAGCCTTGTGCACAAAGCGAAACGCGCACACACAGCGCCCTCTCCGTGCACTAGGGAACAACACAACACTTCTTAAAACAAATATATACTCCTAAACATTTCTTTTTAGCAATAATCAGGGATAAAGTTTACTTTCCTGGATAGGCCTTTCTTATTAGAAAGAACTTATGAAAAAAAGGGAATGTGGGTCTTCTTATCTCAACCACCCTCCCCTTCCTTTGCTTAGGAAAAGAGGACAGCAACAGAGAGCAAAGACTCATGTGCTCACTGAGCCTGGGAACCCAATGGGTTGTTTTCATTTGTTGCTTCTTTCCATAATAGTTGTGATCATTAGTACAAATCACTTTACTTCATCGTGCTCATCCTCCCTTATTTCTAGAGTAATAACTCATGCAGGAAAGGTCAATAAGGAAAGCATCAATGCCTGGTGGCAGGTATCACCTATCACTACCATAGACTGATAAATGGCATGAAAATCCTGACTTCTTTAAATGACATGGGCTTAACTAGACATAGGGTGTGGAGGTTTCTTGCTTGTTCATGCTTACGGGGTGCACTTACATATTATGGGGAGAGTGATCCTGAAAAGTCAGGTCGTTCTGCTATCTTAGTACTTCATCTTGTGTGTTTTGATGGTCTTTTGCCGACTCGTCTCAAGTAACACTGCAGCCTGACTGCAGTCCCAGAGTCCCTTCAAGGGAATTTAGAGTTTGTTCAGAGCTTTCCTTTCTTGCAAAAGCTAATATGAGTAATATAGGCTGGACTGCAACTGATGTATTTTGACATATCTTCTTTAATCACCAGGGACCTTCACTGGCTTGGCCTGGTTACCAAACTAATTTAATTTACCTGATAACAGCATATTCACTTCCTTGGGGTGTAAGAGAGGTAAATACATAGCTCTGCTCCCAGGGAGCTGAAGCAGTATTGTGAGCCCACAGGTTCAGTAAACTGTGGAGCAAAGAGTGAAACAAATTGGTAAGGGAGTTTGGTGTGAGATAATTTTGTTGTGTTGTTGGGGGCTTTTTTGTGTTCGTTTTTGGCTTATTTTTATTTTGTTCCCCTTACCCATCCTCCCCATTGGTTTGGGACATGAAGCAACTGAAGTTGTAGTTGCTATTCCACTGAATAATTAATAGCTATTCCTGAGTTGGGTATTTTATTATTTATCAAAAAACATCACTTCATCAGAGCTAAGGAGTCTATTAAAAATCTATTGCTTTTGAGAAAGCCTTCACTGGTGGAATTTGTTGCAGAGTGTAACAAGAACAAATTCCTGAACTGCAGCTGCTTCAGAGACAAGGTTCCCAGTCGGACAAAAGGCTATTTAACTTTGTTCACATCGGCAGTGGCCTTGGGAAACAGGTATTACCCCAGCTATCTCAGAGATGGAGAAATAGGGTTGAGGATGCAGGGACAAGGAGGGAGACACATGGCAAACACTCGCAGCTGTTTCAGGGCATATTACTCCCTAGGCAGCACCAGCAGGGTTTGCTCAGGTTGTAACAGGAAAGCTTTGGTAGTCTCATTACACCAGCAGAGCGCAGGAGAACAAGGACAGTCTCTCCCTCAGACTTGTGCTCTCTGTCCTTGGCCTGGAGACCCCCTGCTTGGGTGCAGCTTGTGGTGAGACATTCTATCTGCTGATTGACTCAACATGCCGATCCCTCTGTACTGCTTAAGAGGTGTCATGGTCCCTGGGAGAAAATAACTTGCTCTTTAGTCTTAAGAGATACTTAATAATTGGAAATATGTCTCCTCCAGCCCTGCTGTCTGTCTCTGACTGCAAAGCGAGGTGGAATGCTCCCTTCTGCCTCCTGGCTCCATGACTTGTGTGCCAGCGGCCAGGCCACTGATGCTCTGCAAATGAATGTAACATGCAGGAACATCACTGAGTCCAGGAGGGAAAGGATGGCACGGATCACTGAAGGGCTTCAGAAATGCAATAAGTCAATAAGGCAGGGACAGTTTTCTTGCCATGTAAGCCACAGTAAGCTTCTGTGTCCAAAACAACACTGCAGTATTGTTTAACTGGCAATATTTCTCTGCAAATGGATAGACAGGCAGTTCTAGAGGCAATGGTGAGCCTGTAAATTGCTTGTATGTTTCTGCAGAATGGTTCACTGCTCTTTTATGGACAAAAGTGTACTTTCTGCAGCTGCTCTCAGTCAGTGCTTCCGAGAGCTTTAACGTGGTAGTGTCTAGCGTCTGATTATTCCCACAGATTAATCAGGCCCCCTCTCCCCTCAGTTTTTGTTCTGGAGTCCCTAAATACATTTTGGTTTTACTTTGGATCTATTCTTTGAGTTTGTTGGTTTGGTTTTTTTTTCTTTTCATTTCATTTTGCAGCATTGAGCACTGTTGAAATAATCCTTTCCCATGTTGTTCCCGTGCTCTGTGCTTTTTAAATTATTCCATGCAGCTTCATATTTGTTCAAACAGAAATGCTTAAAATCCCTGGCAAGGGGTGTTGTTGTCAGGGGTAATCACCCTCCCGCGGAGATGAGAAGTACTAGGTGTAAATGAGTACCTCTGCTCCCAGAGGCAGTGTTAGCCAGCAACAAGCCATGCTCCAGGAGCTGTCTTAGAGGTATTGTGGAATGTCTTGTTTTTCCATATAAATCACTCAAATAAATTATCATGATGGCTGGAAACTGCTGGCTGATGCTAAAATGTCTTAAATGAAGACACAAAGATAAATCTTTTGAGCACTTACCATCATGACATATTCCATTAGTCCATTATTATTTAATTACTGGCAAGGGGCAGTGTCAGTGAGCGGAGCAGGGGGATTGCCAAAAGACTTTCTTCTTTAGACAGGAGGCAACCATAGCATGGATTGAGGGGCAAGCTGAGGTCAGTACAATTTCAAAAGGATTCAAAGGATCTTGGCATGTCTGCCCTGTCATGTAAGAGTACCCAAGGTGGCTTTAACTAGCCTGCTAGGGCAAACTTGCCACCCTGCAGACTCCTGTGGAAGCTATTTTTGCTGCTGCTTTGCCTGCTCCTAGTATCACTGTCTCAGGAGACCTCCTGGCCTTCTTCCCCCTTCACATCACAGGGCAGCTGTCAGCCTCATATGCATGGGTGAGGCTTCATCTGGATCTGTCCCCTGAAGTGCATGGTGACTTTGGTCTACTTGGGCCTGAGATGCATGTTTTACTTTTTGTACTTTTTAATTTAATTTTTACTTAATTTTTTTTTATGTATGGAAAAATAGCTCTTCCTGCTTCTCATCCTTCATCCTGGAGATGGCAAAAAGGGTGTTGAAAGACACTGGGAAGGCTTGGATGCTGCTAGTTCAAAACAAGAGTAATAGGGCACATGTAGGGAAGGAGATCTGCTGTGCTTTAGACGACCTTTTCAAGCTTGTTGCCTAAGGTAAAAAACCAAGCTATGGGCAACATGGCAAAACAATTGTGTTCAAAATGCTCCAAAGTCTGGATCTTCCAGGTGTGGACCCTGTCTGTGGGCTCACGCAGAACTCAATACTTGGCACACCTGGTTGTGACTCACAATTTACGGCAGACAAAATTACACAGGAAGGCATATTCTGTGATTCATGTGCAAGACTGCATCCATTGCGCTTACTCTTGCAAATCAGCCACAGGCAGTGCATGATTGGAAGCACTCCCACTGACAGCAGTGTGCATGGGCCCTGCTGACACCTCTCTAGAGCCACCTCTTCCAGATAGTTCACCATCCACGATCCCCACGGCACCTCTCTAGAGTCACCTCTTCCAGACAGTTCACTGTCCACGATCCCCACAGCACAGAGGGTGGTACTGTCAGCTCTCCATCACCCACAACTACTTTATCTGGATTGTGGATTAGCTACTGCACAGAGAGAGACACAAAAAGCTAGTGAGGTGCCTGCAGGACCTGCTCAGGTACCTATGGCACAGCCTGCAGCAGGCTTTTCCCCTTTTCCCTTTGCTGAAGTACTCCAGAACTGCACTCATGACCCCAGACCAGCGATTGGCAAGCCTGGCTGAGGAAGGAGAAGGGCTAGTACACTGTAGACAGGGTCCTGGAGAGGAGGGTGGCCATGGGCTGAGTGTGCTGGCATAGTAGAGCAGCCATGGCAGGTGTGAAGAGGCAGTAGTGAGTCTGAAGTAATTGCAGTTTTCACAGCAGTAAGGTCTGGTGAGGTGCACTTTGAGCATCAGAAGCGTTTTGGAGGTAGAGAGCTTGGTATCTGGGGCCAAGGGTGGATTAGGTGCCATCAACTTCCACCACTTGCTGCCAATGATGGTAACAGTGTTAGGCCAGTCCAGGGTTCATCTGCAGACAGATTTCTGCGATACACCATGGCCATCTGTAACTCCTCTGGACCTGGCATCTCTTCTCCCTTGTCTTCTTCCCATTCTTCAGTACTTTCCCTACTGGGGAGAGGCCTGGATTGGGCCAGGTTCAGATGGAAAGGGAAGAGGGAAAATCTCTAAGGTCATATAATTAGTGGTCAGAGCTTCTTGTGCCAAACCAAGCCCCTGCCACTAGCATTACAAGAAACTCCGTGCACCTTTATAGGCTGTCATGGAGGAGACAAGTTGTTTGTCACAGAGAGCTCTGTGTAGCAAGCTGGAAGCACACATCACACTACACATTTGTGGAGATGCCCTTGTATTAACTAAAGATATGTGTATAACGTGTGTAACTTGTGGCCTTCGTGTAAGGCTGCTCTGCATAGGCAGGGACAGTTTTCTTGCCATGTAAGCCACAGTAAGCTTCTGTGTCCAAAAGCTGTATGGGAACATGTCCAAGTCCACCACTGGGATAAGGAGGTGATGGAGCTGAAAGACTTATTTACATTAAAAAGTATGCAGATGGAAAGACTGTTGGAAGTAAAAGCCACTCTTTCCTGGGAATTGCAGCAACTGATGTGCCTATCAATACACACACCCTCCTCCATGCTTGCAAAAGTCCTCCCCTCTTCCCCAGCGTCTGAAAAGCTCTTATTTTACCTGTGTCTGTACTATCTGCAGTAATCAGTCTGTCATCCCTTCCTCTGTTTGCATAAGGTTGATAGATGGATGAACAGAGTGAGAGATGCAGCTCAAGCCCCCTGCCCTGCCTCAGGGCTGGGACCCTCTGGGAGTTTTGGCACAGACTGAGGTGGGGGGCTCACAGGCACAGCCACACACTGCCCCTCAGCTGTGCTCTCCCCCTTGCCAGCCTAGCTGGGCACCAGGAGTCCTGGATTAATCCCTTGGATGCTGCTCACTGCCCCAAACATTGCATCCATTGAAATAGTTTTTATTCTCTCATAATGGCAGTGTGCACAAGGTCAGACTGATCCCAAGTACCTTCCTGTTTGATGTGCAAAATGAAACAGGAGAGCTCAGGATTATGCACTGAAAAATGGCGCCTCCGTGTATTTAAATTAAGTAGGGTGCATGAATTCATTATGATCTGAAAGCTCTTCAAACACCGCCTAAGTAGGTACAACAGCTTCAGATGAGCCTCAGGACTAGTTGCTAATGCATATACTTGAGAAAGTTTCCTGGGTTTTTTTTTTTCCTGTGCCTATTTACATCCACAAAGCTCCAGCTTGAAAAGAGTATCCATGCAAAAGGAGGTCCACTAAAAGAAGCCAAAAGCTGTAAAAATATCTTCAGTGTAATTTGACTCTCAGCTGCAGGTCTGCAATTCTCAGGACTTCCCTTCCACTATGTAGAGAGGAAACAAACTCTGCCTTGGCATAGACAGTAGCAGCAATAATGAAAACAATATTTTTTAGCAATGAGCAGACATTTTTGTATTGCACAGAAAATAATATCATTTTTATAGTCTCAAAATTTTAAAGCTTAAAAGGTTCACTGTGATCATAAGAGTGCTATGATCATCTTCTATGACTCCTTGGTTCTATTTCTTGGGGTGGTTTTTTATTTTTTCAATCATTTAATACAGAATTGTATCTTGCTATAATTTTGATAAGGCTGCAAGCTACAATCCTGGCATTGCTACTTCCTGCAAGGAACTGGCATCAGACCCCTGGTTTGTTTCAATATATATAGGAAATTAGGAAAGAGCCCTATAGCTGTGATTAAAACACCTCAACCCCCTTGCTCAGCTGTACATCTGTCTTTATAAGTCTGTGCATGGAGATAACTCATATCTTAAACTAATTTTTCATCCCTTCTAAGGAAGCCTTTTCATCTCTGGCACAATGTGCAGGAGTTCCTCCTCATGCATGACAAAGGGCAACAGTTTGGTGAATCTGCAGAACATGGTTTCAGTTTTCCAAACCTCCTGGCAGCTCTAAGGGTTTCAAGTCCATTAGTGGGACAAGTTGTTGGCAGCTTTAACTCTCAAACTCTCTTAGTGGGTGAAACTTTTCCCACCACAAAATGGCAGCACAAGATACACTGGGAGGATAAGCTACACACTATCATCACCTAGCTGGCACTGGGGCACGTCCTGCCCTGTGTCCTGTGGTGGAACCTGCACTCAGGCTCTGGCATGCCTCCTCCAGCCAGCCCTATTGCCATCACCAGCCTGAGGCAAGGATGCCTCGGTGTTGGTCACAGCTGAGCAAGATAGAAAGTGCAACTGCCTACCCCTGATCGCTCATGTGCATTTTCTTACCCTGAATAAGCAAACCCCCTATTGCCCTCCCTTCATAGGACCAAGACCCTGGGAAGTGAAGTCCTTTCAAGTTCTGTCTTCAAGGGCAGCTCAGCTGACTGCACATCCCCAGACACAGGCGGAGCATGTTTTAAAGACAGTTCTTCACTTTTGAGAGGAAAAGGTCATGAATATCAGTCACTCTCAAATTCAAAAGGCTGCTTCATCCTAATCAGGGAGGTGAAATGTCGCTGGCTGTTTTCTGCAGCCAGTGCTTTGCCCTGAGAATATCAGAGATGCTCAGTGTTATCATAGACACCCCTACATGCCCAAACAAAAAGGAGATGACTAGCTGACCAACAGCCCCCACTGCCTGGCACCAGGACCCTTACCGTAAGTTGTGCTGAGCTGGACACCAGGCAAAGGTGTGCTCATGTCACAGCGCAGTGGAAATCACTGGAGCTGAAAGACCAAGAGATGGGGGAATAAGGGACGTACCTCAGGTCCTGTCCCTATCCATAATGTGAACAGTAAATCACTGCTACCATGCTGGCAAAAGCTGAGCTGTCACACTGGAACAATACAAATAGAATGAGAAAGAGTCAGAGAGCAATTGAACCGCCTTTCATCAGCAGCCAAGGGTTTACAAAAACCTACCACTTGGGTCTCCCAAACGGTGGTAACTGGATCAACTTCAAGTTTATATTTGCAGTTTTTCCAATCGTTTCTCAAAGTTCAGTCTCTTCCTCCTGTGTTGTGGGGGTGTAACCATAGCTTTAGCTTTAGAAAGGACTTGACTGTCTTGGAAAGATAGGGGTAAGTTTAAAGATAATGCCTAGTTGTGCAACTGGGATGGGACTCAGGAGACCCAGAAAAAGAGAATTAGAGAAAAGATAGCTGTTTTTTGCTCTCCTCCTTCCAACCACTATTACATTTGTCTTTGCTGATGAAGTTGGGAGTCAACCATTCCCTCCACGATCATGCTTCACCCTCCTCAGCAACCATTAACTGTCTCCTTTGAAAAGGATTTCCAACCAGGAGAATACAGAATCCCCTGGGACTCCTACCTACTAGACCTCAAAACACCACTAAATGGAACAGATGAAAACAAGGACATCAAAAAGGAAAAAGACTCTGCTTCCCTCCTGAACAGGCATCATGAGACAAGCTGTAACCGAGAGCCAGCCCTCACATCAGTGTGCACAGCAGGAGAGGGCAGTAGTGCTGCTGAGACCTGGGCAAGGCTGAGAGCTCAGATATATACAGTGTCTATAGTGATCCAGAGGCAAACAGCATTTTGCTTTCATCACTGTCCAAGAGCATCCTTAGGGTAATGCTATTTCCCCACACAACTAGAAACTTGAGAGACATGAGGATCCTAGTGCTCCCCTGGGTGCCCTACAGCCCCAGGATGGACTGTACCATGTCTATGCCCCAGCAATAGGTAGGGACTGAAAATGGACCCAGCACTTACATCAGGGCACAGAGGCATGAGGAAGAGATAAAGGTGCTCTATCATGTGTCCCCTCATGCTGCCAGGCTCTCTGAAATTGCAGCTGCACACCAGTATGTGACTGCTAAGCACAACCAGGTAACTCAGCATTTGGAGGTCTCTGGCAGAGGGTCTTAAGAAGACAATTTCAGTTATGTCCTCAGGATAATCTTTGCTTACTTTCAGTTTTATCTGTCACAAACTTTGGTTCCAAATCGGCATGGGCATAATCACTTTCTTCTCTTCATCTGGGAACAGGGAAGAAGTAAATCACAAGCCAGCGGATGTGGTCTTTCTGTAGAGTTTTTTGTTTTAGTTAAACTTTGGAGATGTTCTTGAACTTCTTGCATTTTCCAGGCATTTAAAGGCATCATGAATTACAATGTAATTGAAAAATGGGCCTGTTTCATAGAAATGAAGTGTAACCAATAGCCCCAGTCTGCTGACTTAATAAAGAAGCTTAACATTATTATAACTATATTAATAACAAGGCCAGCTAGCCATTAGCAAGAGGAGTTCATTCATCGCATCTCTCTGACACTTTCCAGCTTGCTCTTTCATGGTAAATGAGTGCTGCTTGTGTTCATTTTCTATCCCATTAGCAAGATAAACATACGGGTGAGAGATCCTACTTTACTTCTAAATAAGAGCTGTTAGCAAGATGATGATAGAAATGATATGAATCTATGACAGAGGAAAATACAAAGAGGAGAAGGAATGATAGAGAAAGGAGTCCTGGTGCAGAAGAGCAGAGGAGGAGGAGGAGGAGGAACTTGAAGCCCTGATCCAGAGCAGTCCAAGATCTTTTAACAACTCACCCCAAGCTAAAAGAGACTCGCTAATGGACAGAAGCACTGAAGGGCCTGGAACAGAGACAGACAGATGAACTCACTGGAAGCTTGTTGTGTTTAGCTTTATAGCAAGCTCCTAACTGAATCAATATGAGCCACATATATTCCCACTGGTCCTTCATTCTGCTTCACAATCTTGTTTTGAATAAACGTCTCAGCATTTCAGAGACATGTCAGCTTGGATGTATTTCATTGACCAGTTGCACTTAATATAATCTGCTTGATATAACACTGTGAAGGATCCGTTCCATTTTCCTTGTCATCCCAGCAGATAAGGTGTACTCAACAGGTTAGCCAACGTACCCAAAAAATCTCTCTGCTGAAGACTAGGTATTACCAGCTCAGCAAAGACATCAGTTTTGTGCTAAAGAAGGGAAAGCAGTTGATGCAATCTTTTTGGATTTCAGTAAAGCTTTTGATACTGTCTCTCACAGGATCCTTCTGGATAAACACATAATGAAGTGGGTGAGCAATCGGCTCATGGGTGGAGCACAGAGGGTAATAGTGAATGCTCTGCTCTGCACTGGGGCAGCCTCACCTTGAATATTGTGTGCAGTTTTGGGCACCACAATATAAGAAAGATATTAAGCTATTGGAGAGTGTCCAAAGGAGGGCAATGAAGATGGTGAAGGGTCTTGAGGGGAAGCTGTATGAGGAGAGGCTGAGGGCACTTGGTCTGTTCTGCCTGCAGAAGAGGAGATGAGGTGACACCTCATTGCAGTGGAAGATGGGAGGCAGGCACTGATCTCTTCTCTGTGGTGACTGGTGACAGGACCCAAGGGAATGGCCTGAAGTTGTGTCAGGGGAGGTTTAGGTTGGATATTAGAAAAAAGTTCTTCACCCAGAGGGTGGTTGGGCACTGGAACAGGCTCCCCAGCCTGTCAGGTGGTGACAGCACCAAGCCTGACAGAGTTCAAAAAGCATTTAGATGATACTCTCAGGCACATGGTGTGATTCTTGAGGATGGTTCTGTGCAGGGCTAAGGGTTGGACTCAATGATTCTTGTGGGTCCCTTCCAACTCGGCATAATCTGTGACTCTCTGAAAGCTGCTCCAGTGTTAGATGTTTCTTTCTGGGCTGCAGGACTTCATCGCGTCTCCTCTTGCTCCGTTCACCTGTTCCATGAGTACCAACCAACCTTTGTACGTAATCAGTCAGAACCATTGTTTCAGTTACCATAACAAATTTAAACTGAGTTTGAAGCTTGGTGCCTGTTTCAGACCTAAAGGATGATTTCTGCATTCAAAAGTTTACTTGTTTTTTTCAACTATTTTAGTTGCACTGATAGAACTAATTTCTACACCCCTTTGTCTTGCTTCTATCTGCCTGTAGTAGAACAGTGTGAAGTCTGGTAAAAGGCAGTTTTTAAGGGAAATCTATTCAGGTTCTGATGTGTAAAATGCAGATGTAACTAAACAAAGTGCAGCCTTCTTTTGTGTCAAATACACAGCAATCAGAATTTATTTTTTTCTACAAGCCTTCCTGAAAATGGATTATCTAAATCTTCTGTCTGCAAATCAATATTCCCACTACCAAGCAATCTCTCCAGAGCCAACAAGCATTCACACTCTTAGTGCTCACCACAGTTGCTAAACACTACGCTGATACGTCTTTTGTACTGGTGATTAGTGCTGCCTGCACACTGCAAACAGGGTTTGTAAATATTTGTGAAAACCTCTGAATGCTGCTGGATTCACCCATGTTTCTGATCCGTACAGTAGTTACCTTCACAGATATTTCTAGAAAATCCTCTCCCCCCCCCTCTGAAATTGTTGGAGCAATAGATTTTCATGACTGAAGCTCAGCCCGTACTGAAGAGTAAAGCAAAGGACAATGAAGCCCTCTCATGTTGAGGCTTCTGTGTACTACAGTTGCAGAAATAATGCTGAGTGGGCATGCTTGATGGGCACGTTTGTGCATTAAAATACAAAAACAATTTTAGAAAGAAACTCTTCTGAATTAGTTCAATTTTCAGTTGTTCACTTTGTTCACTTTAAAATTGTTTTACTGTGGTTTTCTTTATATTTACTCCTTTTTGTAACAGCTATTCCTGGGAAGTGTATTCAGATAACAAAATTAGACTCAGTCCAGTGGTAACAATACTCTTTAAAGGTTTTAAAAAGCCACTGTTAAACAAAAACAAACAAGCAAACAAACAGATGATTGTGCTGATCGTTTTGTAGGGCCAGTTAATTTTTTTCTTACAAAAACTTTGTGAAAAGGGGATGTTTCATTCACAGCATTTGGACCAGGTCTGCCATGACATTTTCAAACTCCACTTACTCCCTGTGCAGCTGGCTTGCTGCATTCACCCTGTGGTGGCTGGCTGCACTGGCCTGGATGTAATCTTGTTTGCATAGTCAGTCACACACAAAATGAAGAATTACTCTACTGTATGAACAGGGTATTCATTACTTGCTACATCCCATTTTAAAGGTTTCGTTCACCCAATCAAGAAACATGATACAATGTGACACAGCTGAACTGACATAAAATTAATTAACCTATTAGCTGAAACGTGGGTTACCTAAATGGTCCAGGAAATCATGAATGGATAATTAATGATTAATTCTTAGAAAGAAAAAAAATAAAAGCTTTATTTTAGTCTCAAGGAGTTTCTGACCAGTATGCTTGCACAAATATGAACTAATGTAATAGCAAGAAGGAAGAGACTAATGCATCTGCATCAAGCCAGTGAGGCTACCATGCCAGAAGCCCTTCTGGTATGCAACCAAGCCTGTCCTGAAGGTGGCAAAACTCCCACATGTTCAGGGATACTTTTGTTCCTAGATGTTGTAGGATCACATCAGGCCAATTCAGCTCATAGAATAAGCCTTGCCAAACTCTTGATAGATCGCTCCTTCCCTCAGAACAGATTTAGCAGCATCTCCAGTTTGGTCCGCCAAGTTCCTTGCACTGGTAAAGACCCTGCACAGAGAACAGGGTCTGGTCCAGGATATAGCACAGTGGGCCACCCCTATTTGAACAAATCCTACCTGACCACAGAGGTGGGACGCTCATGATTATGGGCTGCTTTTCTTAGTAAGCGTCTGGATGTGATGGCACAAAACACCAGGTGTGTTCAAAACTGTGGAATGATCTTCTCTGTCAGAAAGCTTTGGTCAGCTTTGTCCTTAGAGTGACATTACAGAATGCCATTTGAAATCTTAAAACAAACTAGATTAATAATAGCAAATCCCTATAAACTATGAGTAATTCAAATTCCTGAATATCATGACAAATTTCATGGAAGATAAATTCTTCTGAAAAAGTATCTCCACCTGCGGACTGCTTTTACCAAGCTACTCAAGTGAACAACTGGTCTAGTGCTACTGTCTGGTCTCTTCTCAACACTTCCATACCTGGAAGAATGGCTGATAAAATTCCCTCCGTTCTGCCAGAGTTCTCCAAACCTTAAATTGTATAGAGAGATGTGCATTGTTTCATTGATATTACTTATAGATTTCTGTTTTCTTTATTTTTAGCAAAAGTTGTATCATTGCATAAGCATCTTTCTCTCTTGAAGTAATTAAGACTCTGCCGAAGTCCAGCTGCAGAGAAAGACAGGTTTGTAAGAGTGTACATGTGTTTGGAAGGAGATTTGACAGCTTGTGAGTTATCTAGGCTTGAAAACCTGACAATTGGATTGTAATGTTTGAAATTTATATTGCTGGTTTAATTACCAAATAAATCTTAGTATATGTTCAGGGAGCTGATGGGGTACTTTTTTTTGTGGACAATATACCTTCTGCTTTCCTCACCTTTCATTATTTATACCTGCCTGATACTATACCTCTGATGTTCTTGGTATCTATTCATTTGGAAAAAGGGAAAGGTTACTTTCCATAATAGCTTTCTCATGCTGCATAAGATAGATTGTAAAATGACTGCTTTTTGGCTGGGGAAAAAAAGGAAAATTTCTCTATTGTCACAAATCACTGTCTGCATTTTACAATACTATATCTCTCTGAGCAGCTGCAGTTTAGTGTAGGGATTGCCCTTCTTCAGCAACATGAATGTGTTCTTAAACAGCTGGAGATAAGCACATTCAGAGCCTTACTGAGAACACACCATCACATTTCCATTGGTAATGAGCGAAACATCTACACTACTTTCCATCTGAAATGAGCTTTACTGTAAGCTAAAGATACCAGTAACCAAGAAAAAATATCATGTCAGGTGGGCAGTAGTCTCTTGGAAGCATGGTGGCTCTTGCCCTTACACATTAGCAATAAAATTCATCCCTGTGATATCTCCAGTAAACACAGATGCTTACTTGCACCTACAAGGGAAGTTTTTCTCATTCTTGAAGTTATTATAGAGATGATTTTGAAACAAAGAAAGGTGCAAGACTGTAAACATCAGGATACTACATGATAAGGAGATTTAAGAATTACACAGTTGCAGATAACTGTATGGTTTGGGATTTTTTTTCCTCTCATTTGCTCAAGTTGTGGTTCCTATGTTTGCATGGTAACCTTGTCAAGGACTGCATGAGACAAAATACTATGCAGCAACAATGCATAAGCATAGGCTGCGTTTCATGTTTCCGCTATAGGATGAGGATTCATGACAGAGTTGGGATCCAAACATCTCCCCAGACCAGTGGGTTTCTGAGTTGCCCCCTCAGGTCACACACAGGCTCCTGTGGACAGCTGTGGCATTGCTCAGGCTCGCAGAGCTCCTGCTTTGGGCACAGAAAGAGGAGTCCCCTCAGCCACAGCTGGGCTGTCAGCATAAGACAGGCTGGGTTTGAGCCCCCAGGGATAGAGAAAGGACCTTGTGCTCACCTGCCCCAAATTTACCCTTTATGCAGGAGTAAAGAAAAAGATGACAGACACTGTGGTGCTCTCCTGTTCCTAGGCCATTTTGGTATGAAAAGCTCCTGAATTTGCTTTATTTCACACTGACTACAGCAATTTTGGTAACCGCCAAAGAGCTTGCTGAGCAATTATGATGGCTCCTACCTCTTCCTTGCTCTGCCAGCCTCCCATGTGGAAATGGGGCTGGCTGGCTGCAGCCACATTGCTGAGTCAAGACCCCAAAATGATTCTTACTAAAGGGAATTCTAACATGAGGCATCTTTCCCTCTGTTTTTCCATGCTGAAGCAATAGCAAAGCACCCTCCACTCAGTTCCTTTTGTAAATGTTCCTGTTGTGTTTGACTCACTGAGACAGATGAAGTGACCCTACAGCGAAATTTTTGGCTACACAGCCAACTCTCACAAATGTTACTGGCCATTTTTCCTTTGTTGGAACTGCAGCACTGGGGCTGGGCTGTGGGCTAACCATGCTCTCTGGTTAGCTTTTCAGGTCAGCTTTTCAGGTCAGCTGATATAGAAATATGCACCATTAACCCCCTCTTCAACAATAAAGTTCCCCAATCCCTCCATATGGGATCAGCCTTCACAGAGATGTGCAACAGGGCCAGTTCAAATGAGGTGTCTGGGTGAAGGCTTTGTTTTCTTTCTTGTGTTAAACTATCCTTGGTGCCCCGTTGCACAGGGGTCTCCAGAGGCAGAGACACCCTGCAGTGGAGAGGAGACAGGTTGATGGTACATTTTGTATTTGTGACTCCATGAGATATATGTGAGGTAATAAAGCTCTATCTGGATTACATGAACAAGACACCCACTGAAATGCTTCAGCATTTAAAAAAAATCCTGATTAAAAAGCTGGCCTTCACTTCTAGCTCCAAGCAGGCAAGGACTGCAAATAAAAAATCGCCTCTCTCCTCTCACTCTTCTATTGGGAGAATTTTGCATAAATTAAAATTAATGCATTTTTTCAACTAGGTCAGTGGAATGTAAATGTTCTGTTCCAGAGAGGATTATACATGGTAACTCAGTTAAGGGACACACAGCACAGATCAATCCTGCTGCATTTATCAAAGCTGTGCTGTTTGGAACAGAAAGCAACCAAAGTTTTCCTACCAAAAACACTTCATTGCAGTATCAAAAGGCTCATGGGGCTGAGGATGGGTATTTGTCTCACTCCTGGGAAATCTCAAAGTCTTTCACTTTTGCCTCTATGTCAAATATGTCCTCAAATGTGGTCATGAAATCTGTATGATAAAATGGGACAGCAGAAACATCCCCATCTCAGTGGTTTTTAGCTCCAGTGGGAAAATGCCTCCCTGTGTTTGCAAACCAGGTAATGCAACATGAGACTCAGCAGCAAGTTGAGCAAAATTGAATTTGTGCTGCCCCAGGAGCTTGTCTGCTCCTGCTGTCAGGCCCACATCTGGTTGCTGCCAGTTGCGTGCTGCCTTCAACAACTGCCTACTTTGTTTATGTTTTAGACCCCACAGTCAGCCTAGATGCAGACACTGTGCCAACTGAGCTCGTGCATCTGAGTCCCTGGTAGAGTCTGCAAACAAGCAAATAAGAAGAAATATAATTTTATCTCTCTCTCTCTGGCTTGGATTTTCTCCTGCACCACAAATCTGCAAGCACACACACACTCAAGTGTATAGAAATGAATGGCCACCCTGACTTCCTGCCATGCTGGAGAGAGGCTTCAGAGGTAAGCAGGCATGTTGCTGCTTTCAGAACTGGACTAGGACTTTTGTTTTGATGGGCTCAGTACTGTATGTTCCGGTGTAAGAAAAGATGCTATGACTGAGACCATAATACAACAACAATTCAAACAAAATCTTCACAAAAAAATAAAGTATTTTTTTCATGATGGATGACACTTTGAATTACGTTAGCTCCCTAGAACAACCTCGTCTTTTAAAAAAAATCATAACTAAATCTTTCCGAGCTGCAGACATCCTTTTATGAGGATCAAAACAAAATTGCTATCAATGCAGAATAGTCCCAAACAAACTTGTAAGTAGTGCGCGGAAGGAAATGGGACCTTGTTTTTCACATGGTTCCAGTACACACATTCCTTGCCTCTCACTGCATAATCATACCCAGGATGTATTTTCCCATTCCTTCAAATAAAAAATGCTCCTGTGAATAAGATGAAAAGTCTCTATAGCCCAGTATCTCACCTCAGATATCAGCTTATGTAGATATTTAAGGAAGGGCACAAGGACAGGGGCAGTATACAGTGATCTGCACCTGATACCCTCTTCTGGTTTTTGGCAATCGATAGTTTCAAGAGTCCCTGAGCTACAGGTTGAAGGTGGATTTTTCATCCTAACAGTGGTCCTATATGGCATGACTTTGTCTAAGTCTTATTTAAACACATTTGTGCAACAACAAGTTGCTGTTTTGGCAACAAGTCCCATGATTTAATGCATCATGTGGAAAATTTCTTCCTTATGGTTTAAATCTATTGTAGGATAATTCAATTTGTTATCCCTAATTCTTGTATCGGAGAAATACAAATTAACCTTGGTCTGTTTACCTTCTCCATGCCATTGGTGATTTTATACACTTACATCTAGTCACCTCAGGTAGTTTTCTTTCAAGTTGAAAAGGTCTAATTTAGTCTTTCCTGAAAAATAAACTGTTACAAAACTCTGACCATCCTTGTTACCTGTTCTATATCTTTCCTAAAGTTATTAGCTCAGTGCTGGAACACTATTTTCTATTCTGTTTTATTGTGTTCTCTCATTTAGCAATTCCTACTATTCAATTTGCCTTTTGACTGTTGCAGGGCAGTAAGTGATGTTTTCAGAAACCTCAATTTCAGTTACCCAAGAACTTTCTTGAGTGTTGCTATCTAGAGACCGTCACTGCAGATGTATAAGTAGAGTTATTTTTTCCCTAAGTGCCTTACTTTGCACTTGTCAATACTGAATTTCATCTGGCACTTCAATGTCAGTTGGTATTATAAGCTCCTTCTGCAAAAGTCAGCTTTAGCTTTGATTATTATGAATAATTTTGTATCATCTGCAAACTTTGCCAGTATTCACCCGCTTTGCCATGCCCCATATAGAGATGGTGAACAGCATCGATCCTAGCATAAGCCCTTGGACACCCCTTTTGTAAACCAATCCAGAGGAAATGTTGCTATATTTATTCTGTTATTCATACAGCTCCCTATCACATTACTCACCTTTGTTCCTTGAGGTGGTGGCTGGTGTAAGTTCTGCTTTGGTAGCTCAGAAATTTCATATTTGCTCTTTCAGCACACTGAGTTGAATGCTATCTTGTCCTTGTTGTTTTATCCAGGTCAATTTATCCAAAAGGGTCTGCTTTTCAGAGGCTGGCTGTGCTTCTCTTTGTCCAAAGATGTTTCACCTTGCCATCAAAGCTTCAGCTCTGGGAATAATGCAGATGTAATCACTTGTTTATCAGAAAATGTAAAACTTTTGCATTTTCCAGCAAAACTAATCCTTAACAGAAGGGTCCTGTACATCTAGGTTAAGCTCTTAGACTGAGGGGGATTTCTCGACCAGCTCAGGCCTGAGGACTCCCTCAGTATCCAACATTTAAGTTCTATCAGTTGCAACTGGACAATTGTTTCAAATATATCACATTGTAAACCCGGACTGCTGGAATTAGCATTCTGTTCAGCATTGAACACGGTGGAGTAGTGTCCTTCTCATTGTCCAAAAGAAGTGGGTTAGGAAGAACTGATTGCTGCTAATCAAAGGTTAGTTTAGTAGAGTCCATATAAATAAGAATATGTTGACATCTTTAGAGTGCACATAAGCTCATGCTCATGTATTCCTCTGAACTGGGATCTACAGCAGCACACATATATGCTCATACCTCTTCCTGTCAGTGAGAAGGAGACTCCTAGCAGGACAGCAAGTTGCATTTTCACCCTTTCTTTTCCTATTTACTCTCAGTGCAGGTAGCTCTATAGTCTACAGATCTTTCTCTGACAAGCAGATGCAGAGGCAGAGTTCTGTTTTAGTCAGGCTGGCAAACTGTAAGTCTCCTCTAGTTTACTTTGTGTCACTCCTATCTGATAGAACAAACAGTAGTCACTAAGCTGAGGATTGCCAAAGCTATGCCCAAGTATTGCTTGTACCACTCTTTGCTGTCCTTGAGCCTAGCATCAGATTATACTTCCATGAAGAAAAGAATACAAATTCTGCTAAGTATTTCAGGTATAAAAGCCTCCTCAGACATAAAAGTTTCATCAGATATAAAAGTCTATTAATTTCATTGCCAAGGTGCAAATCACACTGCAAGCAATAGACATTTAAGCTACTCTCACAAATAGCTACAAATACTTCTCATTCACCATGAGGCACTGATTAGAGAATTTTGTGAGCGAAGCACTACTTAAAAGCACTATCTGGATTAATTTCCCTGGTCCCCCATGATGGATCAGACCAGGCTCTCCAATACCACTCTCTCTCATGTGAAGCTCTGCTCGTGCCTGGCAGCTTGATGCACAGATCTAGCTTGTGCAACAGTGACAGGCTTTCCTATGTACTACATTCACTGGGGGCAGAAACAAAAGAAGAAAAATGACAAACTTGGCATCAGACTTGGAAAAATTGGTTTGGCCGCCCAATTTGGACAATATATTCTTATTGTTATTTGTCATGAGCAATTACACATTATTTTTTTCTTTATTAGCATTCTCTCTTCAAAAGATGATTGAAGAGATTGTGTAAGGCAAATAAACTTTTTTTTTTTTACTTCAGCATATTGGTGTTCAAAGTAGTTTTACATTCTGCAGGAGCACATACCAAACTCTGCTGCCTCCTGTCAGCACCCACCATAGAATCCCAGTGGACGTAAACACTGGGACGTAATATCCCAGAAAAGCAGAGTGCTAATGTGCTCCAAGTACCCAGCTCTTGTGTTTTTAATGGAAAACTCATGGTGGAACCTAATTTGGCACCTGTAAAAATCCACGCCCGGTTAAAATTTGGCTTCAGTGGGAGTACCAAGCCCAGAGATTCTAGAGCAAATACTGAGCTCCAGCAGAGACTGATTCTGATCACTAATGCCTCGATCAATATTGGCTCTGTGATTTGCTCGATTTCTTCGCTGCAATATGTGCTGCAGACCCTATTTTCCTCAGAAAGTCTTACCAATGCTTTATGAATGCAGGATTGGTCCCGAAGATTTGGATTCAAGCGCCTGGAAGGCGCTGAGGACGCTCAGGCAGCATTGAACTGAGGGAGCTCTAGGGCTGTCCTGGGTTTTGCTCAGGCATCCTTGAACCTTTTGCCCGTGCAAGGGACTCCTGGATACAGAGGCTCGTTTGTTTCCCTGCGATGTTTTTTCCTGCTCTCCTGGTGCGCAGCGTTTTAGCAGCAGCAGCACAGTGTGGGGAGATGGGAGCAACTCCTGAACGCACCCCTCAGCACCGTCTGAAAGGGGATAAGGGGAGAAGAGAGAGAGGGGATTTGTTATAAATAACAGTTAACCCCTGATGTTGGCTTTTCTGACCGGAGTAAAGGCTGCGGCTTGCCGGGGCCGGGAGCAGCGCTGGGGGAGAGGAAGGGAAGGAAGAAGGCAGGAAAGGAGGAAAGGAAGCAGGGAGGGAGAAAAGGAAGGAAGGAAGGAAGGAGGGAGAGAGGGAAGAGGACGGACCACAGCAAAGAGGAAAACCCACGGCGCGAACTTGAGGGAGCGGGCCGGGCCCAGCTGGGCTCCCCCAGCGCCGCCTCGCGGCAGCGCCGCGGCACGGCCCCGGCTCGGGCTGTTCAGCGCACCCCGGGGAAGGGCTCGTGGATCTACGTGGCTGTTCCCTGGAGCAGAGCGGCGAGGCGGACAGGCGTTTTCCCCGGGTGATGGCCACGTACCTGTGCCAGCACAGCCTGGGAATCAAATGCGGCACGCTGAGAGGCAGACCCTGGCATACACACTTAGTCCCAAGGTGCTCAGCACAAAGGCGCACATTTGGGCACCATCAGGGTAGTAAGGATGGCAGCAGCACTCCAGAGAAGTGTATGCTTCTCCGTCTCTGTGATAATTTCCTCTCCTGTGGAAGTTTCTACCCACCTTGCAGAAAAGCAGGCCCTGCAAAGCTCCTTGTGACCAGCTTGCTCAGCAAGTGCAGTGTGCTGTTTGCATTTCCCGACACTCACCTCCCATGGACCCTTCTAGGGGTTCCCAGGGTGACCCTCAGCAGCAGCTACAGACCTCATCACCTTTCCACACTCCTTTGAAGCAAAAGGACAACTTTAGAGAAGGACATTTCCAAAACTGGGATGGAGGGATGACACTGAACTTGGTACAACCTTGATTCTACTTCTTTGAGAACTGCTGCCTACAGCAAAGGTGGCTGAACTCCCCAAATTATGAATTGTGCTAAAGTTATGAGATAAGATAAAAGATAGTGTAGCTGCATGGTGTGGTTCACCAGTGCTGGTGGGCAGATAGTCTGTCTGGAAACACAGTAAGGGAGGCAATCGGAAGGAAATGTTAGGGATGTAACTGTGCCTTGCTAAATAGATAGCTGCGTGCCTCGTGGCCAGACTGCCCTGGGGGCCAGCTCAGGGCAGTACTGCCTGGGGCTGTCTGCACCTTATCCCAATGCCAAGGGCTGCCCAATTGCACATGCAGCCCTGTCTGGGCTGTGGGACAGAGTCATGCCCCAGGGTAAGGAATTGCTAGTCCAGGAGTGTCAGGGGTGTGTTTCTGGCTGCACCCAGCACTGATTTCAGTGTTGAAACACTGATGTGGAGAAGCCTCATCCAAGACAGTGGAACAGAAAACAGGGCTGTGAGCCTGACCAAAATGTGGGTAGGAGGAGCACTACACTTCTGGTCTCACATGGCCCTTCTGCACTGTAAGCTCAAGATCCAGACTCATCCCCTGTCCAGCGCCCATTGTGCATTTCTTATTTTGCAGTTTTTAAGAGAAGGTCTTCAACTTTTCACATGTTTATATTGATGTCTGTATTTTTTTGATCTTTTCTGCAGCACAGTTTCTCATCAACAGAAGCTCCATGTAGTGTTTGGTGTGGAGTTCATTACTGATCTTGAAATTAATTAATTCAGAATTATTTAAAAAACCCCTATATTTGGCCCTGCTGCTTCTTCTCAGTGCATACCTGCTGTGTGGGGAAGTAGAATTTAAACCTCCAGAAGGACCAAACCAAGGCCATGCTCTTTTCTAAACATTATCTTATTTACCAGAAAGAGACGCAGTGAGAGAGAGGCAGGATGAGCTTTGATCGTGTCCAATTATGGAGTGTAATATTGGATACATGAATACAACATTGTCATGGGTGCTTTTCTTTTCTGCCCAGAAAAACAAAATTCTCCTTAAAGAAACAGCTGTGTCCTGCCTGCAGCCTGCAGAAGAATGGCATTAGTCACGTGCAGTCCAACACGTAGCACAATTGTAAAGTTCGCTCTATGAGACTGACAGGAGCTATTCATATCGGCCCTCTCCACCATCTGCCTGAATGGCAGGCTGCGGGGTAGCTGCAGCCCCCCCTCACCGTCTCTGCATAGCCTCAGCACTTAGTGCCTGCTCAAAGTCTGTCCCCAAGTGCAGAAAATCAGGGATTGAAAGCAAAGAGAGGATGTCACTCAGGTCAAAGCAGACTGTCAAGAAGGGAAAAAAAAGGAGTGGGGCGAAAGAGTCAAAGCTTTATCTGTTGGGAGAGCCAGGTTGCTCTTCTCCTGGGAGCAGAGGTGTTAGTTTCAACGAGAAGATGAGGAGAGAGAGCAAAGTGGACAACTGGACAGCAGGAATCTGGGAAGAAATTCCATATTCTCCTTCCCTGAGATTAGAGGACTCATATACTCCTTCCCTGAGCTCTGGGGCAGGACCAGGCTTCATGAGGATCAGTGCCAGGGCAAGACATCCCTCCTGCTGTCTGCAGCACCTGTGTGCTGGGGTGCAGGAAGGGATGCCAAGGGCTTTGGCTGCACCCCTATGCACACTCTGTCAGACATCTCTTTCATATGAACCCACAGGTCCTGAGTTGGCCAGGCTCACATCCCAGGCTGAGACCAGGCTCTAAGTCTAGAGAACAACCTGTTTGGAGGCCTGAGCAGTATTATCAGTACCACACTACCTGTCTCCCTCACCCCTTTCCCCCCTGCCACTTTGAAGGTCAGACTAGATGGACGGAGGTTTGTTTTCATCCTATGAGCTGTTGTTCCTTCTCATTTCCAGGCAGTGATATTTTTCCTCATGACAGAAATTCCTGCTATCAGTTCCTGAGGTGCATGGCTCAGAGTTACTGCAATCCTTTCCTCTCTCATTGCATTTACTCCTAAGATTACCCAATTCTTGCAGTTTGATGTTAAATAACATCCATTTTTATGCCATCAGTGTGTCATTGACATCTTTCCACTTCAGTCACTGTCAACATGAAATCTAAAATCAGGATCCCTGAGTAAGAGTGTTAGTGGTCTTCCTCCATCTCAATACTACTCCTCTCCAGGCCAGTACTTCTGTTTTCACATGAACCATTATCACCTCCCCTCACACTCTTGGCTCTCTTTTTCAAGTGTGGAGGCAAAGCAGAGACTTAGGAAGCAGCAGGTGAGTGAAAAGATACTATGCAACTGAAATATCTTTGCTTTTAACTGCCTGTAGGGGACAAAGTAAAGGAACAATTCACTGGTGACCCATCTGGAAATTTTCCAGCTTATTGTCTTACGTTTCCCAACTGTTGGAGCCCCATTTTCTCTTTGCTTCGAAGTGCACATCCACTAGCCTCAACAAGGAGTCCTCTCCGAACCTCTCCTCTCCTCTCCTCCTGACAGTAGGGTGAACCCTGTGACAAAACCTGTTGCTCAGGTTAAGATGTAGAAAAAGCTTCATTTTAGTGGAGGAAAAAGAATTTTGAGTGAACTAGTGTCAGAACAGTGACCTCAGATGTTTTTTTGTTGCTCATCTGTTTAGTGAGCTGCCTTTTGCTTTACCAGCATGATTTGGGTGTTCCTGCTCTTTGAAATGCTTGTGACACTTAGGAGAGAGGGATCCCTGCCCCCATTAATGGTGTGCATTGTGGTTAGTGCGTCTGCTCACTCGGTCCAGGACAGCCTGGTGCTGGAATACCTTTGCTGAATTGGCCCCTCAGCCTGGAAAAAAGCTGTGGGAGATTTTGATGTAGAAGTGACTAAATATTGACATCACTTACAATGAGTGACACTTTAAAAACACTTTGCAGGTATTTTTGTGCAAGAAAATCTTCTTCATTCAGTCTTGAAGGAAATACTGCATTTTAGGAGAGACCTGGCTGCAATTTTCAAATGAACTGATTAATTCTTGTGCTTTACTTTAAAAAAGGAGTCAGAAAACTTTACATACCAAAAATTCCCAAGAAGACAGCTGTCAGGGGGTGACATGTCGGATATGAAGTGGCTCTCCAGCTGGTCCCTGTCTGCATGCTGGGAAGGCATGTGGAGACATTTTTTCAATTGCTGTACTAGTTTGACACGTTCACAGTGGAAAATGATGTATCATTCTTGAGCCTTTGGTTGGTGGACACTTCAAAGTGCATTGGATCCTCGTAGAGGAGTGCCCTATTGTTAATTGTTTCTTTCACATGTACATTGGGATGAACATGGTGAGAGCAGCGAGGAACAAAAGGGCTCCGGTGGCCTCTTAGAGAAAACCCTGTGCAGCTCAACCTGAGTCTGACCTTGAAAGGGTGGGTTGCTCTGGTTTTTAAATCCTGCTTGCTGGTTCATTCCCCTCTGACACCCCACTGTTACCCAGCTGCAGGAGAATGAGATGCAGGAGCACTGAGCATAGCAAGGCATGGGGAGCCCCTCCAGCCCTGCTATGTGGTGCCCAAGAAACCACATCCTGCACAAGCATCCTTCTGGGAGAGGATGGGCATGGCTGTAGTCTAGGAGCTTGGAATGGGCTTCTGCAGTAAGTATGTTGGAAGGGTGCTGGGTTTTCATTATCCCCCAGTAAGCAGGCAAGCCATATCCACCCTCCTAAGTCAACTGACCCCTTAGCCATCAGTCTCAGAGAACAGGGTCTTGAGCCCCTATGATTGGATGTAGGTCACATAATACATGGCATGAGTTTCTCAGGTCTCTGAGGATACAGTTCATTAAAATGCTGAGACAATCCTTTACTCCCAGGCATCTGTCACATGTCTCTCTGTCTCCCCCTCCTACCCCCTTGGGAGATCAACTAGCTCTAATGGGAGACTGCACTGTCCAGTCTGGGTTTGGAAGTTCAAGCACAGGAGGCAGTTTGTTCCTGCAAACAGAGACATGATCCCTTGGTGTACATCTCTTTCAATGAGCTAGACAAAACCTCTCCCTATAGCCTCAGGTGCACAGAAGTGTCTGTGTTGGGCCACAGAGAGGGGCCAAGCTCCAGCTAGTGAATCCTGAAATAGATGCTCAAGTAGGTGACTGGAAATTACCCCCACAAATGATCTGAAAAGAGAACAGAGGTTTGAATGCTGGCATAAGTAGATGACAGAGGGTGCAGACAGGGCTTGCTGCCCCAAGTTTGCTAGGGAATGAATTGCTTCTGAAATAGAAGCTGGAGGAGAGAGGCACATCTGCAAGTAGCAAGTCAGCCACTCTGTTACAGCCCACTGCAGTGCCATAAACTCTGTAGCACATTCTGTTGCAGGATGTCCTGACTCCCGGGTCTCCCTGGACCTGAAACACCTGAGCCTGGGCACCATCATATGTGGCTCAGGCCACACTGGAAGAAATTATGTGAATAGGGATGTCAGCACTGCGTGCACCAATACAGAGACACTGAAGAGTCATCCTTGAGGCCTCTGCCCAGAGTTTCGTATAATGGCACAGTCCAGATCTTGACTTCCTCTGATGAAAATTGGATTGATAGAAATAAAGTAAAATAACTGTCAGTAAAATAACTATTGTAAAATATAGTTGTTTTCAACCCTCAGTGCTCAGGCCTTTGATGCCTTACATCAGTAAGGTAGATTTTACTTGCAAAACGGCTTGGACTTCAGTCCCTGCTTTCTGCACAGTATGTGTGTGTTTGGTTCAGAGCTGGCAGCATCTCCCTGACAGTGGGTGCACAGGTCCTGTGGCCCTCTCCAGTCTTCCCATCCCTAGAGTGTGGACTAGAGATGGAGCATCGCTGCTCCAGCTGCAGAAGGCAACAAATCCTGGCTGGCATATAGGCTGCTGCCAGCTCTGTGTCATCAGTGTGTCCAGTGCACATGAAGGGGAGCTCTTCTGCTCTCCTCTTCCTCCAGCTCTAGGTTTTACTGTGCTATTAAGTAATTGCCACCCCTTAGGGATAAGCCTTCGAGAAGGCGAAGGGCTCACATAACTCTGCATCAGTAAAGGAAGCAGCTCAATTAGCATTTCACACGCCTTTTCTTCCCTCTCTTCTTACCTTCCCTGCAGCGGGCATGCTTTCCCCTTAAAGGATTGTCCTGTTTCTGCTCCTTGCCAGCGTTGGCAGGGTGACAGTAGTCGAGTGTGCAAACTTGTGCTATTGTCCCCAGGCCAGGGGGAGTCATGGAGACCCACTAATATGACACAGGAAAATGTTTGCTGATGGCAATTCTATGGGCTTTGTCTAACTCTTTCTCCATCATGACGACTCGATTTAAGTCTCTAACTGTTTGACTACAGATGCAAGAGTACTATCCAACTCCATCCTTTTGTTCGGGTAGTTTGAATGGGTAATTCAGCTTTTGTGTAACTCAATTGAGGGGGCAAACATAAAGACAAGATTCTTGAGCGCTCAAGCTCCCTTTCCATGGATATCTGCACATCTCTTTAGAGATTTGTTCCTTTCCTACCTTTTTCTGACATCATCCTCCCCTTAAAAAAAAAAAAAAGGCTCTGATGGGGAACGGTTAAAAGTAGGCTAGTCCAGTCCCCCGTATTACATTGTCCTGTGCCAATGAAGCATGGTTAGTATCAGCCCCCAGAGAGCTTTGGGGAGTGCAGGGAAAAGGGTGTCTAAACTTTCCTAACTCGTCCTCATCCTGAAGCATTTTCTCTTAGATTGTGTTGTTTTTAAAAGAAAGGCTTCTGTAGGGGTGAAGAGGATGGGGAGAATGGTAGAAATCGTGGGGAAATGATTGTATTTATTAGCTGTCTTTCTGCGGCTGTCCCCATGGAGACAATTTGTGATGGCAAAGAATGCAAGGAGGGGAGGCTGATGCCTGATTGGGATGCTTTGTATTTGGCAAAGTGGCTTCTGATTGGCCTGGGAGAGCCCCGAACTCGCCGGAGTCGATATTCATTCAGCTTGCTCAAGTGCTTGCTAAACTGCATCCAAACACTGGCGGGCCCTGGCTGCCTCCGCCGAGGTTGGCGGTGTGTAACCTGCCTAACGAGATTAGCAGGGAAGGGGCTCTTCTCTGCAGCGACGCAGCCGCCAGCACCGGTGAGAAAAGCTGCCGCGCGCCGGGTGAGTGTCCGTGCTTGCTTACAGGGAGGCCACCCCGGCTTCTGCCCACTTCAGAGCTATCTAACAAGATTAGACGCCGAGCTGGCTGGCATTCACGAGCCAGTCCCCGTGCCGGTGTGTGCTGGGGCAGCAGTGCGGGGCGGTGGGCTGCGGGCACGCGTCGGCTCCAACAGGAGTTTGCCTGCACGGAGGCGAGCTGACGGACAACTTGCTTGGGTGGCTGAGAAGTTTGACACGTCCCCCCACCTTCCCTTCATTTGCTTGGTGCTATTTGAACCAAAGCTTCTTGCTCTTAAGTCTGCCCGTCATGTTTTGCAGGTTTGCCAAGGTTTGTCCAAAGGCGGATTATAAACTTTTCATGAGAAACTCTGCACGGTGCATCCAGTGAAATGGCATCAGACAGTGAGGTAAAAACCCTACTGAACTTCGTCAACCTGGCCTCCAGCGACATCAAAGCTGCTCTGGATAAATCAGCTCCTTGTCGCCGGTCAGTTGACCACAGAAAATACTTACAGAAGCAGCTCAAGCGGTTTTCTCAGAAGTACTCACGGATGCCACGGTGTCACCCCAGCAAACCCCCTGAGTGTGGCTGGCGCAGGGGGGCAGAGGATCGGGGCCGTGGCCCCCAGCCCGAGGCACCTGACCCCAGCCCCCATGGTGGGGCTGCCGCCGAGAAGGTGATGCAGACAGCCGAGGCAGAGGAGAGCCTCACTGGGGAACGGGTTTTGCAGGAGCAAAAACCTGAGGCTGTCCGGCCGGACCAGGTGCCCATGAGGAAGCGACAGCTCCCTGCCTCCTTCTGGGAAGAACCACGGCCAGCTCAGAGCCTGACAGCCAGGGCCTTTCCTGCCAGTCCTGAGGGGCTCCCAGCTCCCAGAGACCTTCCTCCCTATGAGGGGAAGAAAAGCAAATGGAGCCCAGATGCTGCTAGCCCAGAGAGCCCTCCTGACCCTGCACCACATGCCGGGGAGAAGGACCCTGCCGGGGTCCTCTCAGGCCGGGTGGGTGCCTGGACCTGCTGCCCCTTCCCTTGCCCCGGGACAGGGGTGTACCAGCCCCCGGGAGCGCTGCCCCCATCGCCCTTCCCAGGGCTGGGACTGTGGAGGAAGAGTGCAGCCACACTGCCGGTGGAGGTGCCACACTTCTGCAAGGAGGCCGATGGCACGGGGCAAAAACTCTACAGGCCCATGGTTCTGAAACCCATCCCCACCAAGCCTGCCATTCCCCCACCCATCTTCAATGTTTTTGGCTATCTTTAGCGGGGCGGTGTCAGAGTCATGCTGAACACGACAGCTCCTGAGGGTGAATTGAAATGCCCGGTCAGCCACCAGGCATGAGCTGCTGGCAGCGTGGAGCGGCAAGGGAAGGAGACCAGTGATCACACCCTCTTCCTCGTGGGCGGGCTGGGGGGAATTAGTAACTGTTGGGAAGCTACTTGGGCTCCACTCTCCTCTCAGTACGCGGGTGTAAATCGGGAATAAACCTTACGAAGCCGGTGGCATGGAGCATGAGGCAAACCAGGGCTCTTTCACGGATGGGCATTGTCTGAGGCGCGGTGAGCGGGGCTGCAGGCCATTCATAGCTGCACTTGTAACACCTAGGAGACCTCCTCCATGTGGGAACATCTTTGTGGGGCTGCCCTGCAGCAGCAGCAGTGAAATGACATGAATTAAACCCATTCAAAAAGTTTTTGTACTTTAAAGTAATTCTGGAGAAGTCAAGATATTCAGGTTGCTTGGTTTTGCATGCAGGAGACTGGAAGGACAGTATTTAATGTAGAAACCACACTTGTGAATGATTTAAGATCTTGTTGTATGTAAATACTGAAAGAATTAAAAGAAAAAATAAGGGAAGAAAGGAGGTTAATTTTATTTTGGTGATTCTGCAAATGCAGTCTGTCTAATTTTATCCCACGGGGTAGGCACAGGTTTCATTTGCAACTGGTAGGGAGATATGAGGGCTGAAATCTCTGCCTATGCAGATTGATATAAACTTAAAAGTAATTCTGATGCTGGGAAATTAGCTAGCATTAAGCTGGTGCAAATGGAAGCAGAATGAATTTCCACATCAGGAATTACTCTGCACTAACAGAACAAATGAAGAATTGTATTAGTTTAATACAAAATCATGAAGTATGATAGAAGGAAAAAATGTAAAGAACAGGCTGCCTTGATTTCTGGCTCACAGATGTTTTTTGTTTTGCCTGATTTTAAGATGCTATCCCAAGACCTGGCTGTAAATGTTTTGCCTAGTATTTTCCTAATTATTTCAACAAATTGGCATTGAAGAATTTATTACAATATTTTTTAAAGTTAGGTTTCTCTTAAACCCATGGAGAAAGTGTTACTAAGACACAGAACATGAGATCTGAGATGTTTAATATTGCAGGTGTATGTATCTATTCAGTTATACTGGAGTATATCACTGAAGTCAAAAGAAGAATATTTTGAGGGGTAAAAGGGCCAGAGAATGGACACCTGTGATATCCTGAGGCCTGAACCTGTACTGTTGTTGGAGCTAATGGGAACTTCACCCAGGTTCAATAAAAAGTGGCCTTGATTGGTTTGGTCTCTGACTAGTGAAGCTCTTTATGACTCCTGGTATCTCTGCAAGGGTTAAAAAACAGGCAACATTTCTTTCAAGCACATTGCAGTCATGAAAAAATTATCATCTGAGGCAACTGTAGAGTGCCATTTTGGATCTTCTGATGGGCCTTGGTGTTGTATAACCAGGTTGCAACTTTCGTTAGAATACGAACTACTCACAGGCTAAAGTATTTAGTTCTTTCCCCATACTTCACATATCCCAACAATGTTCACTTTTATGGAAACAACATCTGTAATGTGTTAGTAGAGCAAGACAAAAGTAGAACTGGAGATGGCTTTCATTGCTTTCTCCTTGCTACCAGCACTTAATATATGTATCAATCCTGCATAAACTATTCCTTTAGGAAGAGAGCAGGAGCTATCTTTGATAGCACATACCTGCAACTACATGCAAGGTGTGAGGTGGTAAAGAGCTGATCTAGGGGTTAAAGACATCAAGTTAGCTCTTGATCCAGAAGTGAAGATAGGAACATACTTAAATGCCTTTCCCTTTTTGGAAAAAAATCCTTGAGGAAGCTGTCCGTCTCCCCAAGGACACTAACAGAAACCGGAGGCAGTACCCCCATTGAAGTTAATTGGAGAGCAATGGCTTTTAATTTACAGAGCTGTAGGCAAGGAATTTTTTACATGGAAATAGGGGTCCATCAATAGCTCTGGGTCACTGTTGTAATCCAGATGAAGCCAGATGCTGAACTCTGTCTCAGTGCTGTCAGTGCAGAGCAGCCTCCTTGGTGTTGGTCTGGGTGAGCAGAGCAGGTCATGGAATGAACTACAGGTATTGCAGAGATTGCTGTGCACAAGTGTTCCTGCTTGAATTCAGAAGGGAAATTTCACAGTGCTGTGTATCACACCAGAATATGCATTTCTATCAAAATTAAAATACTTGGCAAAGTGGATAGCCTCTGTATAAATTTTATTTCTGGAGAAATCCAGAGAAAGAAGAGAGTTAAAATCAAGTTTCTCTTTTTTGAATGTTAAATTCTTTGTTTTCTTTTTTTTTTTCTTTTAAAGTCTTTCTTATTTGAATGTATATTGCTGCACATTTTCCATGTAGTAGAATAGCATTTTTTAAAGGATCGAACCAGATCATTCTAAATGACTTCTGACTCAGATATTTATGCTCTTACTCTCAGATTTAAACTAATGTTACTTTTTAAAATCCTTTGTGACATGGATGGCCCTTGCTGAGGCTTTGAACTGGAGCAGCAGTGAAGTAAAACATAAATGAACAGAAGACAATTGTTAAGTATATTCAAAATCACTGAATGGGGATGTGTGAGACTTTCTGAAAGGTTTGCAAAGAATAGCAACTCTGTCTCCTCTTTAGTAATATGTACTGTTCTCTTATCCCTGAGATTAAAATCAGAATTATTAATTGTTCAAGCTGGGATTGAATCAGAATTTTCCTGGATATTTTTGTGTTTGGCTGTTGTTATTCAGGACAGCTGATAGCTCTTCAGAATCTACTTGTTTATTCATACTTTGTTTGAAAGATGGAAACATAACATTTGAGAGCTGCTATTTACAAAAACAATGCAAATTTAAACTTTTAAAACCACAATAGCTTTTATAAATAATGGGAAGGGAGAGGTAAATGAAAAAGCTTTCATACAAAATGAAATTAAAAAAAAATCAAAAAAGTGCACAAGAACATCAAGTGAATTGCACATTTTGCAGTAAAAAAAGTACAGTAACCTGGTCGTGAAATATTCCTAGAACATTTCACATAAATTCATTGTCTTGGAAGGAGAATATTTATCACACTCAGTAAAAACAAGCCACTTTACTTTGCACTAGAACTACTGATCTGCTTATAAAGCCTGGTTTGGTTGGGTTTGGGGCTATTTTTCTTTTCACAGTAACTTCTAAGCAGATGCATTAAAGGCACATTGAATTTGTGCAGATTCAGTATTTTGCACAAAATAGTATGTCAGTGACTGGAGCAGAGAGGTAGCAGGCTCCATTTCAGTGCAAAAAATTGTAAACTGAGTATGTGAAGTTTTGCTGTAACGATCAAGCAGAAAGGACTCAATAACATTGTAATTACCAGATTGCCCCTCTAATAGACTCTTCTCACCTCAGTTTCTGTGCACAGTGTGCACTTATCCTTCTCACAATTGTGTTATATTCCCATCAGACCAGTGTTCTCCAGCTTAGTGACTCCTGCTCAGGACAGGTGGTTGACAGCAAACCAGGACTTGGGTCTCCCAATAGAAATAAAGGGCTCTTGGTTGAAAGAAAAATGGGCTTTCTATATTTGTGCCATTCAAACCTAGTTTCAACTTCTCCAAGGACATAAAAAGAAATTGCAACTTGCTAGACTGTTGTGGACACAACAATGTTGGCTCAGGGGAAATTCCCATTTTGGGGTAGCTTATGAAATCCCACTTCTCTGGTTATACATGCAGTTGGTGATTGTGAATCCTTTCTATCAGCCAGGGTCTCCAGTGCTGTCACCGCACACCAAACAAACACTAAAGTGGTCTCCAGCAAGCTGTGTTTGTATCCATCACCCTCTACAACTCTGCTTCGTTACACTTATTTAATTTCAAGGACTTTTCTTCTGATTTATATCAACGTAAGTAGGACCCAGGCCTTCGCTGTTCAGCCCCAGAAAGTGAGAGATGGATGAACTCCACAGGTGATTTTCTGTCTCTCAAAGTACTGCTTACCAATACAGGGCCTTCACTGGCAAAACTGGTCTAGAGATTTCCTGTACCCCATCCTTTTCTCTCCACCCAATATTTTTCTAACCTGATGAAATTCCCTGTTCACACTGGAGGAGACAAGGAGGTAGATCCTAAACTGACGGTAAAGGAAGTCACTGGATGAAACATCACCAGTGGAGGAATCTCACCTGACTTTCCAAAGCTTTGCAAGAAGATCATTGTTCAGTGTGAATTGAAACACTGTGGGTTGTTCAACTTTCGCATTCAGGTAGGGGACAGCTGTGACAGAATGTTGTAGCTGTAACCAATTTAGTTCTGCTCCCATCCTGTCCCACAAGTGCTGAGCACATTTCGCACAAAGTCATCACAAAATCTGAACTTGTGTGCCCAGACAGACCTGTATGTGTGCAACACACTTTAGTCCTGTGTTAAGGTATAAAACTCCACACAAATAAAAGTCAGTGCAATGCATTTTCCCTACTTACATTTCTATCTGATTCCATGCATGGTATGTAGACCAACAAATAAAACCAGATCTGCCATTTGTCTGGGGGGGACTCCAGGCAGACCATGGTGCACAGCTCCTTTATCACCTAAGGAAAGAATGAGTGTGCTTCTAGCATAAGATCTGCATAGGCGTCATTCCAAATTTCAGTTCTTTCATACTTTCTTAGGTGCCTATTCAGGAATGAAGCACTCATCAAAGCAGTTCAGCAAGTCACACCTGTCAGCTGAGCCGTAGTCACTGCCAGTAACCACTCATGGGCTCCTTGGCCTCCCCAGCTGTGAGGGAATGTGACTTGTTAAAAACTTCAATAAAAGAATTTCACGGACAATTATAGTTGTTCAGCAGATAGATGGTAACTTGTTAAGCTGCCATAAATCAGTTGAGGATCTGAGCTGTAAATAGGTGACCTAATTTTCAAAGAAGCTAAGATAATAACTTTTATCAGTTTCAAAGGGAGCTAATAGATATTTCAGACTTCCAAAGTCAGAAAATTCAGGGCTAAATCCCAAGGTTTTTAGTCTGCCTCACTAATATACGACACTAAATGTGATCCCCCTGGCTTCAGTGGAACTACACCTGGTGCAAGCAACTTGACATTGTTTAGGCACCTGAATAAGGATTTGGAAGCCTAATTCTGGATATTCATTTTCATAAATTTTGAAGTCTGACTTTCATGATTTTGAAATAATTTCTCTTTCTTCCATTGATAGTATTGCTATAGCCACAGAGGTCCAAGGAGTTAGGAAAGGCTGGGTTTTTTAGAGATAAGATCTTCTAGGGGAGGAACAGATTAAGTTGGTGTAATAGTGTTGCCTCTCTCCTTCACACCAGTCTGTTCCCTGTCCTCTAGGGCTTTGTTTTGTTCTGACACCAGATTCATGACAGTGTAAACCTACTGTTTACAGTGCAGCTACTTCTAATTTACACCAAGAAAAGAAAAAAAAAGAGCTCAGATTTACTTTCAAATCCCCAGTCTAAGAAATTCTCTCAGAATGACAGAAAGCAGAATGATATTGCGAATGTAATACAGAATGAACTCCATTCACTATGTGCAAATACAGTTCTTACTTCCTCCTTAAATAAACCTTTCCTTGATTTTTAAAGGATTCATCATTTCTGGATTTTAGTCTGTTGAAGAAATCTGAGATTTGAATGTTCAGAAATCAAGTACTCTACTCAATAAGAAAGATACAAAAAAAGAAAGTAAAAGTGTTAGCAAGGTGGTGTAAAAGTATCAGAGAATTAGCAACCCGCACACTTAGCAGAAATCCAAACAATAAAATAGAAAATACAATAAAAATCTTAGTCAGTGAAGGAAATGTGATTGTCTTCCCAAATATGTTGACTCTCAACAATTTCTTAATTGTCATCACAGCAAGGATGTTAAGCTTCACCACAACCCCTGGATACCTTTGTATTCCTCTCCGAATATTGGTACGACTCATTTGTCAGTGTCAGCTTTCATTTCTTGTTCTTTGCAGAACAAGCGCAGAGGTGAATCATGTGTTTGCTCTTGAAAAACCTAACAACAGTCCTATCTTTAGCTCTGTCTCCTCCATTTTCTTCTCACTCACGCTTCAAAAGCATATTTCTCTTAGATTAGTCATTGGAGGGTGCTTGACCAAGCCAGCAGCAATTCCTCCCCGCTGTGGGCCCTTGCCATGCTGGTGATGCTGGGTGCCATGCCGGGAAGCCACTGCATATCCATCGTGCCTGGGGTCACTGTCTGTAATCGTGCTGTAAGTATCGGATCAGTCTGTCTGGGAGAGGCAAGGTGTCAAGAAGCTTAATGCGGTTTCTTCCAACCAGGCTTCGTACCTTGATGCGGCAAAGATGGGAAAGAGGTCGCGGAGGTTCTGAAAGACAGGCGAGTTAGAAGCATGAGCAGAACAGTTTTAACTTCAAATGGACAGCTCAGCTTGGCCAGAACAGTGTGAAGAGGAAAATGGGAGAAGGAATATAAAAAGGGGTGGTTCTCTGTAATGAAGGGATAAGGCATCTGAGACTGATAGAAGATCATCTTTCTGGGACATGACACAGGGAAGAAAGTGGGGTTGGAAAGTAGGGTGTTGTACCCATCTCAGCCTTAGAGATGGGCTTTCTAGGAGGATCTGTATAAGCCACTTCAAAGTATTCAGCCTTCCCACTGAAAAAAAATGCAGTAGGTACCAAATTTACCTTGATACCAGAAACCTAATTCTAATACTGTCTATGAAAGACTTTGTATCCTGAGGGAAAGGATATTTAGGAGAGCACAATACAAATAAAGACTTTAAAGGCCTCTGGTCATAAGGGTGCTGTGGGGATTGTCACACTGCCCGCCTGTCCTGACCTGACTGCACACCAGGTACAGCCAAATGGGCCTTTCTGCATCACAATGCTCATTCCCAGTGAGTCAAATCCATGGCTGGTGTATGTTTCACATCACAGTCAATGACATCTCAGAAATTTCTAGTGCCTAATACCCAGTCCAAAGTATAATTCAGTTACAGTAAGGAAATCCTTTCCATTTTATGGGATGAATACTTAGGTGATGGTGACTGAGGTTTTGAATCTAACAATGGGACTAGTTGTGTCAGATTCTCTCCTGGGTGACCATACCTGCTTTTTCTTTAATGACAGCCCAGTCCTCATAGCTGTCAATATGCTCCTTGAGCCGGGAACAGAGCTGCACATTACCCACATAATCCAGGAGAACATCAATGATTGGCCCAGCCCAGCGACTTATCTCTGGAGTAGACACCATTTCACAAAACTTCAAGGAAAAACAGATTGGCTACAGTCAATGAATGCACTTGTGGAAACAGCAACAATAACAATGGCCCTGACAACTTCAATGGTCCCACCCTTCTACCAGCTGTGAGGGAAATCACCAGTTTCCCTTCAGAAAACTTAAAAGCCTATTCTTTGACAACTGAGATTAGAACCCCATCTTTACAATCCCAGGATGACACAAATCCCTGGTGAAGTCCTAGCTCTGGAGCATGGAAGAATGATGAATTGTTTACAAGTCCAAAGGTCCTACTTCCACAGAAGTGTGAGGGCAGGGGAAAATTGCCCCAAGTCAGTGAGGGGCTGCTGAAAGGTCCATGCAGTCCAGGGCACTATGACCAAGCATTCTGGGTCCCTTTCCCTTCTTGGGAGGGGCTCTGTGGTGCTACCGTGCAAAAGGAGGCTTAGGGAAAGAGGCAGATTCAGCAGAGCACAGCACCTCCTGCTTCTTGTGAACCCACTAGTGTCTGCAGCTTTTGGGGACCAAACACCTTACTAGAAACAAGTTGGGAGAATGGAAGAAGTCTCTACATAGATGAATCCCAGGCAGTTTTACTCACTTATGAGAGAACTATCCTGGGCCTAATAGAGAGGCATCTTCCTTACTCAGTCCTGGATCAGGCAAATTTTCTGTTGCCCACAGTGCGAGCTGCAGAATACTGAGCCATTGCATGGTGGGCTGCTTATGGAGATACTGCAGAATAGACTTAAGGACCTGACTTCAGGCAGTCTCATTTCAAAAAAGTGGTGACTTTTCATCTCACTTTAATCTAAATATGTATATCAGTCAGCCTCATCTGTCTCTTCTAGTGTTCTGCATCTGATGAAGATATCTGTGGACGTATGTCCATGTGAACAGCCAGGAAGTTTAACATGAATTAAATCATGCTGTGTGAGTAAGAATTCAGGCACAAAGCTGAATCCAATTGAATGATGGTGGCTTAAGCACCATCCATCAGCTTAGTCACTGAAACTGTATGCAAACACCCTCCAAGCTCACACTAAATGGGAAAGAAAACACACCAGCTTAAACCTCTTTCAGTCTAAGCTTCTGTAACTAGATCAAATTTGATTATACATCCATGAGTCCTAACTCAAAATGCATTAAACTGTTGTGTGGATACTCTTATTCAGAAATAAAATTATATTATCTTACCTAGTAAGGAATAAAGCTGCAGAAAAGGCTATTTTACTCAGGGTAAAAGCATTCACAGAGGTGTTTACTACTCTTCTCTTATTTTTCACTGAACATTACTGTGTATTGTTTCCCAGAAGAACTAGATACAGTGATGTCTGCAGGATTGCAGTGGACAACCCACAGTTTCCTACCTGGACTGCTTATAGGAAGTTCAGTTAGTATAGCTGGCTGTCACTTTCCAGTGCATATGCCACTGCCATGCAGTTATCCATAGGATGTGCCAGCTGGGGATCTGCACTATCACCTCCATGCAGCAACTTCTTTATCAGTTTAAATGAAGATATATGTAGAGCAATAAAACACTGGATCTTATTTGCTCTGTTCTTGTCTCTCCCAGAGACCTTGCCTGCCTCTTTCTGTCTTCCCTATTCACAAGCTCAATCTACAAAAACATTTTCTGGAATAAACATGTTTCAAAAGACATTGCAGGAAAATAAACAGAACAAAATGCAGGAAAATAATGCAAACCTGCAACTGCAGGCAATGGGATTGACTCAGGGACAAAGTGGCTGTGAGCCTTTGTCCTCAGCAGAAACCTGAATGCCCTCTTGCGGCAGTACGATACTGCTCTCCCCACCTTCATGGGTTTGACAGCAATTCCGGAAACGTAGAGGAAGGCAGCAACCATTTTTCTGCATTCACTTTCTCCAGGACACATTAATTTAGTGGCGACAGTAAGGATTTATAGTTATGCATTTTCCAAATCCACTTACAGTAGCTCATAGTCTTTTAAAGACTAATCATTCAGATTTATTACCCTTACGTAATCTTACACAAGAAAAAAGAAAATGCACGACCTTTGTGTGGAGAAGGCTACAGTTTCATAAGATTCTCTGTATTTCAGAATACAAACCCTAGCATAACTATATATCTTGAAGTTACACCACACATGCCTTACTTTTATTAACCAAAATACTAGCAGTAAAAGCAATTTAAAAACAGTATTAGAGGGAAAGAATTGCTTTTTTTTGTGTATGCATTTGTCCCTTACTGCTCTCTCTCTCTAGGCACAGATAAAATTTTGTACAGCTTTTGCTACCTCTACCTCATGTACTCTGACCTTTGAGGAGATGACTGTGAGTGACCTAATATTTTGTTAGGCGATAGTTTTAGGTGAGATCCAGAGGGAACGGGTTTTGAGTGGCTAGAATATCATAGAGGGCTACAGACAAACCATCTCTCCCTGCCCTGGAATTCCATCTCTCTGTTCACTCTACCTGCTACCATATCATGAAACAAGGACTAGAGTTGATACATTCTATTAATTTTTCTTTGACAAAATAAGTGGAATCCTGGAAGAATTTTGCTGTGGCAAACATTCTCAGGGAAAAGTCAGCTCTGTTTGGGATAAAAGATTATTGTGATGGACTCTTATCATCCTCATTATAAGATTTTTTTGTGTGTTTGTTTTTTTCTCCAGATGTTTTACTGGAGATAAAGTCTTTTGGAAGACAGGACTGATAATAAGATAAAGATTTCCTAAGATCTTTTAATATTTTCCTTTATTCTTTCTGCCACTAAAGAACATTTATTGGTAACCATGTCTTTGAGATTCTTCTGAATCCCTCAAAACTACACTTAAACTAGATAGAAGTTGATTTATTTCTTCCCTGATTCTTTGCAAAATAGAAAGACTGCTGTGTTGAAATTTCTTTTTTGTGTAGCATGTTGAAGGATAGCAAATTTTGATTGGATGGTCAGACTTCATTTGAGATATATTGGAAGGAGAGAGCATACAGAAATCAGAAAAAAAAAGTAATCTGAGATTCTGCAAAGTCCATTAAGGTACTGAGAGTCCAATCCCAGCCCAATGGAAGCTGAGCAAGCTACACTTTGGAAAGTACCTCAAAGATACATGTATGAAATGTGCATATGCAAAATCTGTCTTTGAAAATATGAAATCATGGATCTAAATCTCCTAACCTCTTGTGAAAACTTCAACTATAATTCACAGTCATATAGCTAATGTAATAATTTGTGCTCTCTCTCTGTGATTGCTTAGCCAGTAAACTTAGAGGTGCAAATATTTACATTCACTAGTTTACCTTCATAAAGTGAAGCTCTAGACAATTTTAATGTAAACAGTAGATAAAATTCTGTATCAGACAAAACAGTCTTACAGGACATATAAAAAAAGCAGGTTTCTACTATCTGTATGCAACCACCCATACATCTGTCAGGAAAATATGCCTCACTCCTGTACCAGAGGAAGGCCCAGAGGAAAAGAATGTTATAGAACTGTCAGTAAGGCTGTCAAGATGGCTATAATTCACTGTAAATTCAAGCTGGTGCCACAGAGGCTGTTGCCTACCTTCCTGCTGTCATTGAACATGAACTTGGAACATTCACAGACACTTATTGAGCCTTTTTTCTGTAAATAAAGTGGAGATATTGGCAACTTCTCTAATCAGAAAGTTGTGAGAAAAAATACACTAAATTTCTCAAGATCTATGGGTAGGAGCTGTCCTCAGAAGTCCTACAGGTAGACTGGGCAGTGCTTACCTGTACTATGGTTGGCTCCTTAGTCAGCTGAGGATCATTAAGTCTTTCCCGTCTGTAATTTAATGCAGGATGGGGGCCGTTCCCATACTGACACTCGAAACAGGAACTTGCATCGCAGCCCAGATCCAGGAGATACTTCAGCACGGAGAGGTACTTCATTGAAAACATGATGGTAGCTGGAAATGTGGTGGGATGACTTGATATATAGGCATCAATGTTTGCTCCATGGTCAAGGAGCAGTTTCATGGTCTTCATGCAGCCATGACGGATGGAGATGAGTAATGGGTTGATGAGGTCAATATTGGGGTTGGCTCCGGCTTGCAGCAGGAGCTCTGTGGCGTAGATATTGTTGTTAAAAACTGCAAAATAGAGGGGGGTGGTGCGTCTGTCCTCATAAAGGCAGGACCGTTCATTGGAGAGGGCACTGTTGACCTCGTAGCCAGCATCTATCAGCTCTTCCAAGATGTCATCGTTGTTCCGTTCGGCCGCCAAGTGCAGGGGGCTGATGCCACTACGTTTGACGCGGGTGCGGCTGGTCACAGGGATCAGCATGGAGACAATCCTGCCAGCAGGAGAGTCAGTGAATAGCAGTGAGCTCTGGGGGATTTACAAGCCTACAGCAAATTGTAGCTTTATGGCTGCAACCGTAAGACAGAGTACTTGGGTACAGGAACAACTCTGAGAGAAACCGGGGTGTAAACTTTAAACCTATCAACAACTCCCTCTGCTCCTACCTTGCCAAAAATGTGAGTTGTATGACCCCCTCTCTCATGGAGGAACACTATTTTTTTTGATTACCACCCAGTTTCTGTGATGTAATGGCAGCTACAGGGCTGACATGCTGGCACTCGCCTACCCTCTTGTAACTTCTCTTAGGTTCCACAGCCCAAGTGGCAGACAACCAGCCAGGATCTACCAGATGTCCTGCACCTTCATCACCATGCTGTGGGTAGGACTGGAGGAAAAGGCAGACACCCCCCAGCCTGAGGTGCCAGCAGAAAGGCTGTATCTCCTCACCTTTGTAGGGATTGCTTTATTGCTCAGCAGAGAAGGGTGCCAACATGAAGCGCTGGCAGGTGTTGTGGGTCACAGCCACAGCAAAAGGCATAGGTTAAAATACATATTTGGTTCCCAGACCTCCCCTGGCAGATTTTACAAGTCAGTTATTGCCCTGCATTGATCCCCATCCTGGAGGCTCTCACTGTGTGGCTTTTGGCTGTGGCAAATCCATGGGGCTGTCAATGTCCGTCCCAGATCATGGGGAGCCAAAAAGATAATTAGTAAAGGGGAGAAAAAGAAATAAAAATATTCTCCAGGCTGGTTTCCATGTTTTAGCCAAGGGAGAAAAAATGTACAGCCAAGTCCTAAACCCCAGTAGTGAGGGATTGCTATTGGAACACATGATGTGGCCTTAAACACAACAACATAAATCAAGCTGCTCTCATTATGTAATGTGAATTTCAAATATATGATGTATAGGAGCCTTGCAGTTGCAAATCTGTGATCATTTTTATGTCTGCACAGGTGTCATTGGAGCTGCATGACCAACCCAATAGGTTAAATCTTCATTTCCTGCTATAAAGTTGGGTGGTTTAGCCAAGGCACTAGGTTGATTGTGTAGATACAGATAAGTCACCTTTTAGTACTTTCAGACAGAGACTAGGGACCATCCAATGTGAGTCTGCCTGAGTTTCCAGAGATGACCATGCTTCCTACATAATGTCTGTGAAGAGAGGGGTATCTAAATAGGAACTTGTGGGAGTTCAGCAAGCCAAGCACACCTTCTTTTTTTTTTCTCCCATGCAGATTCCTCTATCTTGCAGCCAACAGCTTTGGTAACACACAAACATGCAAAGCTCAGTTTCCTACCATGCAGAAAGTCTCCTTTAAAATGCTGTGTATCTTCAGCTTGACTGCAATGGCTAGTCCCAACACTGCGCCCTCAAACATATATTTACATAATGAACTAAGCCAAATATAAGTGCCAGTCTCAGTAAAACCTTTATTTGTGACAATCTGGGGATCCTGTGAAATGATCCTGTGAAAGATTGAGCCTCCAACGCTCCCGGTAGCTGAAATAAGAGTTGAAGATGCATTGCATTTTACAGGATTATGTTCCTATTTACATGATGGACTATTGATGTCTCCAAGTTACTTCTAAATCTCATTTTTAAACAAAAATGTTTTTCAAATTATGTAAATATCTTGGGAAATTAAGCACTTTTTTTTCTCTAAGCAGCTGCACTAGTTTTCCAGCACTGTGACACTCGCCAGGGAGCAGGAGGTTTGGGTGCTGGTGAGTTGGCAACTTCCCACCATCAGCAAATGTTCTGTAAGAGCCTAATAACAAAAAGGGCACAGAGCACTGCGAGGACACCATGCCAAGTACCAGCATTAGTCATCCTATGATCAAATGTTTTGAAGATTTAAGGGTCTGTTTTGTTCTTTCCCTCCAGCGTATGTGCTTCAGCCAGCTCTTCACATCTAAGTTAAAGAGGCACTGCATCATTTCAGTCTTCAAGGGGAACCTGAACCTCCCTGCAGGAGTGCACACTCAGGCTCCACATCCAAATGCTGAAGTGTTCTAGAGGTCAGTACAGTCCCTGTACTCCACATTTGTTTTGGTATGATAAGCAGGAAACATCAAATTTGTGTCAATTTCATTGTGCAGCTCAAACTTGTCTCTCTTTCTTGCCCTTCAAAGTGGATTGGTTCAGTAATATGATGCCTCTATCTCAGCAGCCTTTCCTGTCCCTCTATAGGGAGAATGCAGCTCAAATGAAGGCAGCCAAGACCAGAGAAGTCAGACTACAGGCCATGTCTGTCACAGGGCTGAGCTTCATGTACCATTTTGAAATGGTGCCAAGTTTCTCCTTAGTCCCGACACCTGCTTCTGTGATTTCTATTTATTAGAAATTAAATGGAGCAGGAGGCAGAGCATCCTTAGTAGGAGTGTGCCAAGAGTTTACTGATTTCTATTTACTTAATAAATCTGCTCACATTTCAAAAAGTCTTTCCTTCTCAGCATCTCAGTTCTGAGGGGGAAAGAGTTAAATGACTGCTTGCAACTGTTCTACAGCTCATGAGATGACCCTTATGAATTTCTGGTCAGTATTGACAAGGTGTCATTTAAAATAAACAAACACCAAGCAACAAGAGTTGACAGTTGAGCCCTGGGACCACATTCTTTGCTTTTTGATGGTAAGGAGCCTTCGTGCTCTGGCAAAAAGTTGAAGTGTGGAATTCCTGCAGAATTACGTACTAAATCTGCAGGAATACAGAGGTCACCGTGAAGGGTGTTATTTTACTGAATACCAAAGGAATTAAGAATGATCAGCCAATTGGGCTAAAGCTTTGTCATTTAGATAAATATTTATAAGAGAATATCTCTTTCTTTTGTCTTTCTCTTGCACTTAGTTTGCAGCAGTTGTGCATAAAAATTTCTGTTCAGTCTTTTACAAGTGAAACACAGAGTTTGGCCTAAATTCTGGTCTCATTTATGCTGCTGGTTGTCAGGAATAACAGACATAAGACCTGAATCAAACCCTTGTTTTTATAATTTATTATATATATTATATATATATAAAATATAATATATTGTATTCATAATAATCACGTTGCAGAGTTTCCATGTAAATTTCTTTTCAGGTCATAGTGTGGGACTACTGAGGGGAGGAAAATATTAAGAGAGCTGGGCTGGACTTTATATAAAAACTGGATACAGATCAACTTACTGTACTTTCAGATAAACTTTTTCAAAACTGGAGCTGGGTTCTGTCTCTGGTGCAAGGAAATGTCTTTGTAAATCAAACCCTGGAGAAAATTTTGAGTCATGCCTGCATTAATCTGTGTGGGGTATCCATGAACATGCTGTAAGTGTATAAACCTGTTACATAAATCGACATTGAGCTTCCCTCTAGAATACACAGCTTGCACAGGGAAGTAGGCCTACTCCAACTACAGAAAATTAATATCCTCAAGTCTAACAAAGTGTTTGGACAAGCTTAATTGACAGTCCCAAGCAAACCTAAACACTAGGATGAAAAACTTTATGGGAAGGTGTAATGATGTCAAAAGCTTTTATTCCTTAGAGACTGTGAAATATGTAAGAATCCACTCTAGCAGTTCTCTGCAAAGATAGCTGTATTGTCCAGAAACAGTCGTTGCAGTTGGATAGACTCTCTCATTTGCCTGTTCTCTCATTTGCCTATTCCTAGAAGTATTTTGATAGAAACTGCAATAATCAGAGGAGTCCTCTACAGTTAGAAAAGGGGTTTGTCACTGCAAGATGTGACCGTGTTTTGCAAAATTAGCTGTGGGTCGCTCACCCTTCCAGCAGCAAGGGGTTAAAGACGGAAACTAAAACTTGCTGTAGGATAAGAAGTACATGCTATGGAGTCCAGGCTCAGAAGCATGCTGCAATGTCCCAGATTTTGAAAGAGCCAGGTAAACGCTATTTACATGACAGTGCAACAATCCCATCCTAGACAGCATCTTCTATATTGATATACTTTATCACAGACTGTAGAGTTTGTCCCTTTCCCAGAAACATCTCTATTTCAGAGGACTGTAAAAATCTACCTGCTTCCTGGTTATTTTTTCCATTAGTTACTATTCTCACTGTTTTAAAGAATATGCTCAGCTCTGTCCCAAACACATTTCATTTGAGACAGAAACCACAGGGTCTTTTTATGCATTTGTCTGCTATAATTAAGAGTTATTTAATCACTCAGTAATAAAATCTATTTTCCAGACCATGAGCAATTCTTGTCCTTCTTTTCTGAAGCCATTCCAATTTCCTGAAAGGTTTCTGAAAGGGAGGATACCAGAACTGAACACCATATTCTAGCAACAATCTCACTAATGCCCTAGAGATTCACTTAACCACTTCCTGCTGTCAGCAACTGAATTATTGTCAATAAACCTGAACATAGCAGAGATGAATCCAACATCTTCTGCTTGTGCAGAAGAATCACAATGGACTCATGTAGGAAACTATGCTGCAAAAACTATTGACTAACACTCCCCACCAATACTTTTTTAATTTCATCTCAAGAATATTTTGAGGATCTCAGTTTAATCCACTTCCAAGATACATGATGTTATTTAGCTGCAATAGGTGATATCTTAGTAAAGTTAAAGAAATCTTTCACCCTTCATTCCTGCTCACCCCATCCCATCCCACCCTGCAAACACACTCTTCAGTGTATAATTTCTGGCCCAAGCTCTGCAAGCAGAAAACCCCATCCTCAACTAGTAGCTCCCTTGCTCATAATGCCAAGAATTAGATCTGAAACATTACATTCTCCTTTTCATAAGAATGTTAGATTCTTGTCTAAAAGATGAAACTATAAAATTAAATAAAACTTACTCGCAAATCCCTTTTTTGGCTGCTATGTGAAGAGGTAACAGGCCATCCTTATTGGCTTTGTTAGCATCTGCTCCTTGGGACAAAAGAAACTCCACAATATGTACATGTCCATTTTTACAGGCTTCATAAAGGGCAGTGGCATTATCACTGGCTTGAGTATTTATATCAGCACCTAGGAAGGAAGAAAATTTTTTAGCTCCAAAAGGTTAAAATCAAATGGAAGGAACATACTTTGAATGAACACTACATCTCCATAACACTGGAAATACAAAATGATGGTTATTTTATGAGGGAGAGTTTGTCATGGGTAGCAACCATTAGGTCCCAATCATGAATCCAGACTCCATTCAGCTATAGCTCAAAGGAAAAAAAACTTTAAAATGGGCTGTTCTTTATATAGCATGGCCTTTCCTTCAAACACAATAATTCCACTAATATTTATATGTTTTCACTATGTATATACGCTATTCCTGATCAGGAGTTTGGACTAGATGATCTCAATAGGTGCTTTCCAAAATTCTATGGATATGTATTTATGATATATGTTTATACGTATCATTCATACTCTATATATTCACACTATATTTATAGAATTTATAGTATGTTTTAGTTTTAGCACATATCCAGGCTAAAACAATAGTCTCTAAAAAGACATCTGCATAATGCCAAGCAAAAATTCTAAACAGGCTTTATTTGGCCATGTCTTAATTGATGAATATTGCATTTCAAAACTCAGCACCTGAGATCATATCTCTTCACGAGAGCTGAAGTTTGGCTCCAGATAGTTTTACCAAAAAAAAAAAAAATTATTAATGAGCTACTAGATCATGTGGGAATTTTTCTTTCTTGAGCTCTAATGTGTGCTTGGCTTAATAAACAACATGCAAGTATAAATCAAGACAATACTTTTTTGCCATGAACAATTTGGAATCTAGCCTTTTCTGTTATAGATATTCAAGGCCCAAAAGCCTGGGTTTTGACTGTCATATACTGTACCATGGTGTTCTCAGGCAGGTTGCTCTATGTGTATCCTAAATGGGAATGACATTTCACTGGAGTTTTGCTTCTAAACTCTAACAAAGAAATCATGTTTGATCATGAAACATTTCCCTGTGTTCTCACCCTAAGCTGAAACATCTGTGTTGTGTTTGGCCCTTTGAAGGTGCTGTAGCTGGAAACATCAGGAGAACTGCAGTGACAAAACATAATGAGGGACTATGTTCTTAATGAGAAAGAAGCCCTTTTTATGATGAACATTGCTCGTCATAAACAATGAATGATATCATTCCTGGGATTTTCAGAGGACCTTTTCAGGCTTGATACAACTGGACAGTTTTATTGGAATTTCTCCTGCATATTTTTCTCAAAATTGAACTTCAAGGAAATCCTCATATCTATCTAGTTTGGAACACAAATCACATTCTGGCTTAGTTTCTAACATTGTAGGCAGCATGATGGACTAACTGGTCATGTAAAATTTTTTTGACAAGACTAGCTGGGCAGCAGAACACATTTTTTGTTCCCCAACTCATATCTTAGCCATACTAACTGTTTCAGAAGTTTTATTTCATCTGTGTTAAGCTCTTGTTTCACAAGTGCAGGACCCAGATCTTACCTACATTGAAGATGTTAGCCCACTGTGAAAATAAAATACGCCTGGAATAATATTAAAGTATGCTGTGCTTAGTGTAAAGCTGTTTCACACAAGTGGAGCATTAAAAGGTATGCTTAGTATAAGCTAGATTAAAATTCACTCTTTATATGGCTAAAAATTTACACATAGGGAGAGCTAGTCTGCTTCTACTTGATGTAGACCCATTAACTCTACAATAGTACTCTATCTATTTTCAGCAGAATACATTAAGAGGAGAACAGCTAACATTGCCCATCACTGCACATGTTCATGAGCAGATGGGGTAGGCTAAAGTTCAACTTCTGCCATCTATTACCACTTACATCTGTCTTTTATGACCAATTGGATTTTGGGATACATGTTTCAGCAGTGTGAGTTTAGAAAGCTCAGGAAATGCAGTTAGACAGCACCATATTACTTCCCAGAGTAGGTGACCATGAATGAATGCTGAAGAAGTGTACGTGTCTAGATCATGCTCTCTGAAAGACCCTACCCAATTCCACCATCTGGAACAACGGGGTTTTAGTGCCTCTGCAGGCTAGGTCTTGCCTCCAGAGACATAAAAATTTTGCCAGGGAGAGCTACTGGAAACTTCTAATTATTAAGAATTAAATGAATAAAGGCATGTAATGGCACGGTTGTACTCACCACATTTTGCAAGGTATCTCAAGGCTTCCAGCTGCCCACTCTCAGCTGCCACAAATAAAGAAGTGATCCCGTAGGCGTTTGCCGACTCAATCTTGGCACCCCCTTTCACAAGAATATCAATAATCTCCAGGTCATTTCGGGAGACAGCCTCATGGAGAGCAGTCCATCCTCGATTACAACGATGGTTGGTATCCGCATTGTACTGTACCAGGAGTCTTGCGGCTTCCGCATTCTTACGCTCACAGGCTGTTTGTTTTGGAAAAATGGGAAGAGAGTAGGACAGGCTTTTGAAAATATTCTGGGTGTTGTATATTCATTTCATGTAGCCTAAGGCAGTGTAACACCAGTAAGCCATAGTAAGACTAAAGACCCATTCAGGCACGAGGGCCAAGGCTGCTGCCAAAAACATTGTCTGGGACTCCTAAAGGATGTGATAGTGAAAACAATCTTCAGCTGGGAGGTGGTGGGAGCTAAGTGTCCTGTGCAAGGGTTGTGCCAAGCCTGGTACTGGGTGGAATCCAGCCCAGCACATTTGTACCAACTGGACACCACAGTGACCAAGTGAGGTGACAAATGTGGAGGAAATAATTTACGAAGAACAAATATGTTACATAAATCATATGACATGAACACTTTCTTTCCAAATTCTGTGCAAACTGACCCTTTATCTTACTGTCCTGGACTGTAAGATAAAGCTCTATATAGACAAGGAAAAAAAAAAAAGCTCAAACAAATAGGACCCAGTAAAGGATCCTTAGAAAACAATAATTGTGTGAGTCAGTAGCACTTTCTCTGCCTGAAACAATTTTTAGTTAAAGATCATCCTGAGCTAAAGAAAGGTTCTTAATCATTAATAGCATTTCATTGATTTTTATTCTACCAATTTGTCCCATTGCTTTTTGAATCCCAAATCATCAGGTTTCCCACACACTTTTATGGTGGGATCCCAAACCAAAGGTACATAGGATAAGCAGCTACATTTACAAACTCCAATTAGCATTTGTTGTACAATGTACAGAAGAGAGGCTGGCACATTTCATAGCAATTGGGTTTTTTTCTTTGAAATAATAGTGTCTTTTTTTCACAGAGGTGCCACCTTTTGGTTTTGATCCTTCCCTTGGGATATCTCCATGACTTCCTCTCCCATAAACAGATGTCACTCATGTACTGAAAGCAACTATGTAATTAGCTGCTTCTGTAATTACCTATCTATAGCTCTGAAGAGTTTAATTTGCTTCCATATGAGGGATGGCTACTTTGTTATGATAGACTTTTTTTAATTTGTTTTTTTTGTTTGTTTGTTTGTTTTTGTTGTTGTAAGATAAACTAGAAGATATTGCATCAATGCTAGCACATTGTTATTAAGAGTTTTTCTCTGGCTAAAGGGTTTTTTCATATCATTGTTGTTGTTATTATTATTACTGTGAGCACTACTATTACCACCACTACTGTGTGTTTAATGCACAGCTGAACAGCTTTCCTTTAGCCAACTAAAAGCCAGAATTTTAAACCAAAAGCATTTTAAACTGAGCAGCTCTAATGACAGGCATCCAAAGCTGGGGGGAAGACTGGTGTTTTAACCGTAATATGTGCTTTTAATGTTTTAGAGTGCTAAAAATTGTCATGGCAGGAGCAAAGGCAGATTGATGTGAAGGTGTGAGAGATCATCTCCTTCTATGAATCTTTGTGATGTCATGGATTTATTGCTATTCTGCTAAAGAAAGAAAGTGTTCTCTCCAACTAGCAGCAAAGTAATATGTCCACGTTAAATACTTTATCCACCTCCCTGAATCGTTTATAATGTTATGCCTCGCCATAGGACACAGCTTTGCTCTCACACAGTATATGAATCACTGGCATGTCTACAGTTACTGTACTCCCACATTGAACATCTACTTAGATCCTACTGTTTAGAAAAGCATACATATTCCAGTACTCTTCGGCTTTTTGTAAGTTTGGGACATTGCGTAGACAGCCTGTGCTTAGGGCCCCACTGAACCTCTCACACCCCACCCTCAGCACCACATCAAAGCTTGCACCCTGCAGGGCAGCTGCTAATCCTGTTTCTGTTACAGATAAGAAAAAAGGCCATGGCACGGCAGGTCAGACACAGGAGATAGAGGACTACTGCAGGGAAGTAGAAAACAGGAGCTAATTGCTGAGTTTCTGCCCTTCATCACAAGTGATCCTGCAGTTCTGCCTTGGTGGTGCCAGAAGAGTTCAGCATCCCTGGAAAAGCAGCTACACACCTTTGTAGAGCGGCGTTTCTCTGGCCTTGTTGGAGATGTCGGGCTCAGCCCCAGCCTGCAGCAGGGTGAGCAGGCAGTCCAGGTTGCCCCGGCTGGTGGCCAGGTAGAGAGCTGTCTCCTCATTGAGAGTGCGTTGGTCGATGGTGCTGGGGTAGGCTGTGGAGGAATGGTGAGCCCAAAGTCATTACGGCATATAGTGCACAAGTATCTACAGCATCATCACCTTCCAAAATCCTTGGAGTTTCAAGTAAGTTTTTATTGTTTCTTTTCCTTTTCCATGATCAATATAAGTTAGGAATATACTATAAAGTTACTATAATTCAGATTGAGTATCTAAATCTGTCACCAGTTTAGATTAAAATGTTCAGCTATGGCTACTAGTGATGCAGAAAGTTGTTGAGTAACTTCAGCAGCAATTTGAAAACAAACTACAAGAGTTAACTGCCTTCAAGCACCAGCAAAGAGGTGGTGGGTTGGATCTCCAGCCAGTGGGAAGTGAGGTGATTCCTGTCAGCTTTGGCAGCTGAGCAGCTCATAATAGTAGAGAGCTCAGCTTCAGGGCTTTAGTGTGAGAAATCCATGGCTTGGCAGGATCTATCCTGATATCAGTTTCTCTCCCAAATATCCTGACTTTTAAGGCTTCAGTTTGGAAACCTATTTTCCAAGAGAAAATGAAATTAATATACAGTCGGAGAGGTTGGAAAAAAGTTTCACACACAGTCCCAGGCCAGGATTGGGATACTGCTAATACTGCCTTTTAGTTTATTCATATTCTTCTTCTCCATTTTGTAATTAATTAGTTTTAAGTTCACTGACCTTTTTGCAACAGGCTCAGGCAACCCACTTGGCCGTAGTATGCAGCTTCGTGGAGGGGTATCCAGCCATCCTTATTAGGTTTAGAAAGGTTTTTTCCTGATTTCATCATGTTGCATACTGCTTTTTCATCTCCATCCTTGATCGCTGCCACTATAGGGTCAAGTTCTCTTTGAAACAAGATTAAAACTTGATTACTGCTTCCTTCATTACTGAGAAGCTTTTTGGAGCAACATTACTGTATCATTTGACAAAAATAGTGAACCCCTTCAGCCTATATACCAAGTATTTGTGGCCCTGAGGTGTCTTGCCACAGGTAAAATTTGTCTTGTCTAATTTTACCATTCTCAGCAAATAAGAAGAATCACTCTCTAGAGGAACTGATCTCTCTCCTCAGAGAGTAAGGAAAGTGTAGATGTAACTAATCTCTGACATAAACACTTATTTTAAGTATCTGGATTTGGGGAATACTAGCCCTGCCCTTGCTCTGTACACTGCAAATTGTCCATGGCTGTGATAATTACTTCACCTTGCTGTCCCATGTGGCATGGTGCTTCCATATGAGCTCTTTTAAACAAGATCAACTTTGAAGAGCATTGCCCCTGTTCACCCCTGAAGAAATTTTCAGATTTGCAGGTGGCTTTAGCAAAAATTATCAATAAATCTTACTCTTGTATTTTGAAAATACTTCCTATTTCCTTACACAATCCCATTTTCAGAATTTAGCTGATCCAATAATCACAGAATCACAGAATATACTGATTTGGAAAGGATCCACAAGGATCATCGAGTCCAACTCCTGGACCTGCACAGGACCATCCCCAAGAGTCACACCATGTGCCAGAAAGTATCATCCAAATGCTCCTTGAACTCTGTCAGGCTCAGTGCTGTGACCACTTCACTGGGGAGCCTGTTCCAGTGCCCAAACACTGCCTGGGTGAAGAACCTTTGTCTTGTATCCAACCTAAACCTTCCCTGACATAACTTCAGGCCATTCCTTCAGGTCCGTGTGAACATTAGGGTGTTTGTCTTGGCTCTCCTTTTTTTCATCCAGGGATGGCTGAAAAAAAATACACCCACCTGAATGAAACTCTGAGCTGCCCTTCATCATGTCATCACAGAAATCCACAGCTATAGTTATTTCAGCATTGAAAAAACAGATTTTCAGAAATAGTAACTACTTCAAACACTATTGACCTTAAAAAATATGTCTCCAGTGTCTCAGTAAGACATATGACATGCTGGACACTTCTGAAAATCTGGTTGTTAGCTGTTAAGTGGTTCATGACTTGATCCATTCTAACCCAACAAGCCACTCACAGGCTCCACAGGGTCAAATAACTTCTAGACACAAGGATTAAAAGGAATGAAAAACTATCAGGGAGGAAGTGAATATTTAAAAGTCTCTCCAGAGTTCAAAGTCATTGAAATGTGTAGAATCAGTGGATATATAAATAACATGTAAGTAATCTTTTATTTGGTGCTACCTAGTTCTGATACTTCCAAGAAGAGGCTCACTGTGAAAATCTACAAAAAGCATAAAGTGTGCTCCATGCCACCCAGCATGAGGCACAACGAACAGCCTACAAGTGCACTTTGCCCTCACAAGCCTTCCCTCTGCCAAGGATGCATTCCACACACTCCGGGCAGTGACCCATTTCTCCAAGCTCTGTAAGAGTGGTTGCAGAGCAGGGCTGACCCAGGCACGAGTCCTTCTGCAGAGCAACAGTGAGAGCTACTGGGAGTCTCCCCACAGAGCAGGGGTCACAACACTGCCTGACAGTCACCATGTCCCCAGTCAGCGGTGCCTGCAGCAGGGCCTGCTGCCCTCCTTCCACCTCGTCTGAGGCTGCCAGGAGCGTGATAGAGGCAGGGAGCTGGGAAGTGGGTCCTCTACAGCCAAGTCAGGCAGGACCCCTGCCTGTGGTGGACAGCAGCTCTGTGCATGATGCTGGGCTGTGCCTTCCAGTGTTGGCATCTGCTCGAGCTCCTGCTGAGCTGTGCTGGGACAAGGCAGCCACAGCTTTCTTATTTTGATGCACTAAATAACTAAGCTCTAGGACAGCTAACATTGTAAAGGAAGAAGCACTTTTTCGGTTCTAATGGGAGCTTGTAAAAAATTAATGTGGGCTATACTTTCAGAGACAGAGAGCAAGAGGTTCATGAGAACATAGGAGCATTTGTGGTTTGAACTAACTCTATGGAAAAAAACTTGCAGTCCTGAAGCCAGAGAGATGTGGGAGACAGGTGCGTCTCAGAGAGACTGTTAGCATAGACAGGGTAAGAATACAGCATGTGTTAAAGGTCATGCAGGGTAGTGATTATGGGAACAACCTTAAACTCTGGTTATGACAGAATGAAAGTCTAAAATACCACGATAGAGTGAGATCAGAGACATAAAAATATGGGCAGGTTAGCACAGGTCTCCTCACAAAGCAGATTACTGGTACAACCTCTGTATTTAGGGCGAGTTACAGGAGCAACACTGGATTCCATTGTCTTGCAGGGGCTGGACAGACCAGCAGCCTGAAACTCACACAGGCATCACTAATTTCAGTTTGCCCAAAGGTACCTAATCTGTGCCATAAACATTGATATTAGCTTTGAAAGAAAAGTCACCAAGCTGCTTCTCTGAGGATAAACTCAGGGCCTTGAAGTAGATCAGGTGAACTCAATACCTATGCCAGAGAATGGGAGAAAACACCATTTCCTAGGTGAAAAAGTGCTTGGTGCCTCTTGCTCTTTCTCTACAGCTGAAAGCAGTGATTTCAAAACAGTATAGTAACAAAAATAGCAAGACTGGAATGGGGAGAGATATGGGACACAAGGTCAGGCGTTTTGCCTGAGAAGATAGCAGCTACAGCAGGCAGCTGTCTCCCTGGTCACAGCCCTCCCAGGAGGAATCAACTGACCTCCAATAACTGCCAGGCTAAGGTCTCAGGGACACTGCTGTATCTCCAGGCTGTTTAAAGTACCCTGGGGACTAAGCCTAAAATTGCTAATTTTGTACAGATAATAAACTTTTATACAGGTGTTAGAAACTGAGCATTTTGTTGAAGTCAGCTGACAGCAACTATTGGCATCTCTGGCTGGGAGAGGAGGCGGAGGTGGGGGATCTTCATCTTTCAACACCTCTGGCACCAGGCTGCTGAAACCATCTGTTGTTCTGTGCAAAAGTTCGTGTTACACGTACACCGCAACCTCAGGATTTGGGCACATGATAAAGTTACCGGCACATAATGAGTTACTGTGTGCCAGGTGGACCACGGCAGGAGGCTGTGCATGGGGCTGGCACACAGCAAATGCAAGGTGAATCACGTTATCTGAGACCTCAGTGAAAGCAGGAGGGTACCTCGGATTTGTGGTAGGGTTAAAAATGTGTGAAGAATCAGTTACTATTCTGCTTAAGCCCTCAGATCTTGAATGAAGCAAACTTCTGTCGGGTTCCTTGACCTTAAATGATTCCTGAGTAAGATGAGGGGGTTTACTGGACTAGGCTGCAGATGCTTTAGCCAAGCAAATTCCAGATCAGAACAGAAAGTTTAATGAATCTCCATGTGAAATCCTTGTTTTCTGCCTGGTTTATAATTGGCTGTTATAAAACCCCAGCATATTCTTCTGCCTGGATTTCATCAGATATAGAAAAAACAAGTATTAAAACTATGATGTAAGTCTTAATATCTGATGAAATCTTAACCTTATAGGCAACTCAAAAGAATTACTGCATTTCAAAGGCCAGTAGCCAACACAATAAATACTCATTGCAGATGAGATATATGGTGAGGTCAATTTGGAGTGCTGCAGAAGAGGTTCAGTGGAGTATGGAAACGTTCATGAAGCTCTTTCTTTTCCTGACAGCCTGGAGTGATGCAGGCAGCACTGAAGCAACAGCACTTCCCCAGGTGAAGCCAAATATCATTCCTTCCTGGATCTGAGACTAGGGTAAAATATCATGCCATCATGCTCTCCTGTGGCTTCCCAGCTATATTTTTGCTCTCACTTGGCAGAAGAGGAGGGCTGGTTTATCAGCCTTATCCCAGCCTTTTTGCGGGCTGAACTCAGTCAAGCTGCTTGATGCAGAAGAACAGCCTGCACCTCACCCTGCTGCTGGACTCAGAGCATCATAGAGCCATGCAAGGAGTGCAGAGCACCTGCTGAGAGGATGTGATTTCAGTGTGGCCAAGGGGACCTGGCAGGTGACAGGGATAAGGCAGGCTTCATGCTGCAGCAGAAAGAGATGTTCACAATGTCAGGGAGGGCAATGGTAGCGGAGGGCCAGGAACAGACCCTGCATCAGCCAGGATGCAGGGGGAAGTGAGGAAGATTGTAGAGCTGGGTGAGGGAAGAAAGGAAGAAGAGTGTTGGAGGAGTAGTCCCTGCAACCAGGCATCCAGGGAGAGACTCGTAACACAGATAAAAAAAAGTAGATTTGAACTGGGTAGATAAAAAGGGCAGGGAATTTTTTTCTGCAAGGATACAGAGAAGTGCTGCCTACAACACTTTTCTCTTGTCATCTTATAGCTAAGGGCAGGTGCACGTACCTAGTCTGCCTGCAGAGAGCTGTAATAAACCTGTCACAGTCCAGACATTTCCACTACACTCAGGCACTGTGGCAGAGTTTAGGCCACCACATTGCCGGTCTGCTTTCCTCATCCAAGACTCTGTTCACCTAAGCTTATTTGCAGCCCTCCCAACAGCAAAGCTCAGCCAGGAGGATCAGAGTCAGCCAAGCTAGTTTCCTCTTTGGGCAAGTAAGCCCTCTTCAGTGTGGCAGAACAGCACAGGTATGGCTGGGAAAAGGCACAGCATCTTGGGAGCATTTATAAAATATTTACTTTGAAGGACTGCACTTTCTTATCTTGTTTATATATGGTGATACATTTTTTTCTCCATTCTTCCCCGTTGTTGAACCCTGAACTTAATACCAATGCAATATGCAATTACTATCAGCACCTGCCTGCCTCATCTACCGTGTTGATAAGTGAGCCAGTCTATGTAAATCACACTGCATTTGTCCCTTCCCTGCTGTCCTTGTCACCTCAGAGCTACAGACTGGCCAAGAATCCCAGGACATGTGCACTGAAGGGATGAAGAGAGATGAAGAGGGAGAAGGGAACAAGGGAGTTTTGAGGTGGCTCAACTGCGAGAGCCTGGGCATGGTCTGGGGCAGCTAGGAGGCTGGAAGGAAGAGCAGGAGTGCAGTGAGGGTGTGGTGCAGGTGTCAGCAAGACCTCCTCCAGATGAACACACCATCTCCCCCAACCAGACACCATTGCCACCCAGAAGTGATGTCTTAGTGGGAGAGTGGGTAGCAAGGCTTGTTTTGACTGCGGGGTAAAGCAGGAGAGGAAGAGGGAGACACTTACACGGACTGGGATGTGCTGCACAGGCTGCTGTCGTACCTTCGCCTGACACCCCAGGCTGCCCCCGAGCTGGATGGCTGAGCACGGCCTGTCTGCTGGGCCGCCAATCTGGAGTGGCGATGACATGAATGGAATAAGGAAAAATACTCCGAATAGGAGAAACAGGTCATGCTGAGGCAGAAAGAGAGACACACATCCGCAGAAATGGAGCGAGAAAGCCTGCCGGTCAGGGCGTTGAATAAAAGCAGATGGCCACGGCTTGCACTGCACTGGATTCAGCTGCTCACTCGGCTCGAGTTTATTTTTGGCCCTCTGAGGAAGCGTCAGGGGATTCAAATGACCATATAAGACAACAGTGTGGTTAACCCTACCAGCACCGCACAGGAAGCAGGCATGAGGCGAGGTGAGGTGACATTCATCACCTCCACAGTGCCACGCAAGCAGGTCAGAGATGAGTGCAGAGGAGGACCCAGGGTGTCTGGGTGTCAGCTCCATTTCAGTTCGGCTCTCCGAGGTGGCAGAAGAGTTCAGCAGTGCTACAGATCTGGTGATACAAGCTGGAAAGATTTTCCCTCCAGTGGGAGGTCAAACTCTGCTGGGCTAAGGCAAGGGCAGGACAGGTTAATGCACAGAAATGCTAATGCTGCCTTTTGCCAAAATAGCAGTTGTCAAAGGATACCCAAGGAGGACAAGACCAAATGGCCAGGGAAGCCCTTATTCTCCCCAGCATCGGGTCCCCGCAGCACAGCTGACAGTTTAAGAACATAGTAATGACACTGAAAAGCCACAATCTTTGGTGGGGAGTAGGATTGCAGGCTATACTGCATCCTGATTCCACAGCTATGAACATGCTTACATTGAATTATCATTGAATTGTTCCCAGTTTCCCACCCTTGGAAACCAAACAACCACAGGTGTTAATGAGCAAGGCATCAGAGGGTGGAGTTATGACAAAGGAGGAGCAAAACTTTGGTTACTCCTAGTTTATTAAAAAATGAAAAATTAGTTTAAAAGGATATTTTTCCCTTGTTTTGGAGGTGACTTTGGGACCTATTCCCTTTTCCCTTGAGAAATCTGCCTTATATAAAATGAAAGGGGAACATGGCCTGTGTTCGAAACTGTCAGCAGGTCTCTGTGATGACAGCTCAGCACTGCAGGGGAGGGGGATGGTGCCACAGTTTGGTATCTGGAGCTGTTCTTGGCTGAGAGTAGCGTGTTTGAAATCTGACTGATCTGAAATAGCCACATCCTCTAAAAACTGGAGTATCTAAAAGGTAGCCAGTTCACATTATACCTATTTTTTGCATCTCTCTTATGTTTTCCCATAACAAATGCTGTCCTCCCTCTCTGGTAAAACCTAAGCTTGGCGTATAGTGTGTCCCTGAGGGGGAAAGGAGCAGGTAGCCTCGGGAGGGCTTCTGTGGCTCAGGAAAGCTTGTGCCTCTTTTTTTTCTTTTATTTGTTACTTAAAACAGACAACATCAAGCATATTCTCCTTTTGCTGTGAGCACATAAATTGTTGACCTCATTGGATTTATAGCAGACTCCGGCTTTCACACTAATGACAGGCTTGCGGAGGAGCCGCCTGGCAAAGCTAATTATAGAGCACGTGGTCTGACAGGGGAGGCTGTTTTCCATTCCCGGGCAAGGACTCACTTACCTTTGCCAAGGGTAGATGCGGTAAGGTGGGTTGTGGGGGCTGGCGTGGCTGGGGGTGGCCGCCGCACCAGCACATGCCACCATTGACTTCTGGTGGCTCTGGGCACCTGTCTGACCTGCGGGGTCCTCCTCCAAGCTCTGCTGGATGGCCATCTTTATAAGCTCATCTTCACTCAGGCTACTGTACAGACTGTATTCCTCACAGCCTATTGTTTGTCTTTGAGTATTTGCTGCCGTTGTAGCCATTTTTATTATTCTTTGCTTTCCTATAAAAAGAAATTGCGATCATCAAAATCTGGAAAATGAAAGAAAGAAACTCAACTGTCTTGTGCTCAACTATCATCTCTGCCTCTTGATTAGACTGACCAGAAAATCCTTCAGAAATCCTCCACCAGGGAGAGAATGTTATCAGCTAAAATCTGCATGTAAACTTAATGAACTAAGTCTTTTCTATCACACAGAAATAACTGGTTTAACTGGTGTTTTAAAAAGAGGAAGTGAGCTGTTGCACACAGGGCAGGTTTTTATCTGCTTCTTTTGGTTTCCAAATCTCAAGGGAAAATAGGTAAAGGAAATCCCCGTAAGATTAAAGAGGTACAGTTTTGAATTTTATTTAGAAGACCTCTTTTTATTGGCTTTTTCTTGCTCTAATTGCAGGAAATTAAGGGAAGAGGTTTGTCTCTTTGCTGGTTTTCTGAAAGGACAGGTTCTCCACCATGAAGTATAAAGAAACTGTTGAGCAACTTTTTCCTCCATATCTGGAGATCTCTCGAGCAACATGCAAAGCTATGCTTTGAAGTGCCTTTGTTTCACTCAGCAAGGAAAGCAACACAACATTGCTGTGTTTCACTTCTGATTTTTTGCTTTTTCACAGAACAAAGTTCAAGGTCATGAGTGAGCTGGAAATGAGAGAAGGGGGAAACACTGGGGCACACTCAGCAATCACAGAATGACTGTGAACCACCAATGCAGCATGGACTAAAAAGGCCAGGATGATCCAAAATACTGAAGAATTTCCAGCAGTGATAGGGAAGTACTAATGGCATGAATGGTATGATGCTGTAGTAAGATCTCATTTGGATGCCAAAGAGCACTCTGGCCACCAGTGTTCAAGAGCCAAGGGATTTTTTTATGGGAGGAAAAGGAAAAGCTTGCCTCAGATGACAGCCAACATGGAATAGGTTTACTTTTTATAAGCACTGAGTGAGAACTGTGTAAAATAATGGAGAACAGTAGGATGAGGAGCAACAGGAACAAGCTGCCCAGGAGGACATGAGCATGACAGGGTGGGTCAGGGACCCAGCAGGAGGGGGCTGTGGAGGCATGTCCCCCAGGTACAGAGAGGTGAGGGGCTGGCTGAGAGCACCTGTAGCAAAAAAGCACCTGTCAAAAAAGCTGCCTGACTCCACCCTGTGTCTGCTGGTCCCTGTCCCAGCGATGCCACAGCAGGGTTGGTCTGCAGCTCCACACGGCCTGGCTGTGCCCAGGTTCAGGTCCTACTATCTGGGCCACCTGGCAGAGCCATGAGCATGAGCACCACTGTGCAGAAACCTGCCTCAGCAGGAGCCTCAGGGGAGCCATCAGCTTCTCTTCCCTGTGCAGCTGCTCTCTCCAGCAGGCAGGGCCTCTGCCCCCAGCTCACCAGGTGCCTGGGGCAGCCTGGCTTCCTGGGCACTTGCACCTACATTGATGGCAGACAGGTCCAGAATGCCACAAGCCTCACACCAGGAAAGTACCCTGCTGTGGTAGCCCTTGCTGCTGCATGCACAGCCCAGAGACGGTCCTGACCTGGAGGAAATGGTAGCTCCCCAAATGGCAACAGGGCCATACCTATGCATGTCCAGACCCTCATGTTTGTTTCTTTAACCATAATTTAAAAAAACCCACCCCCTCACAAACTAATACAGTTTGAAGAAATTGCAAGAACTTGAATTAGGCCATAAGTAACTTAAAATCTTGAATTTAAGGTTTTCACTTCAGACATGGTGGTATCTCCCACATCAATAGCCACCTCAGACTAGCCAAGCCCACCCCAGAAGTGGGAAGACTTCAGGGTAAAGGGAAGCCCAGTAGATTTCAGGCTGACATTATGACGTTTAACAGCAAAGGATGTATTTCACATCCATGAAAAATGCCAAAATAAAACCTTCAATTGGCTCTAAACAATGCTGCCAAATTTTGATGGTTTTTATTTTTTAAAATTTATTTATTTTGTTTACTTTTTTAATTTTATTTTTTATTTTCATTTTCAGCCGTATCTCTCATGGCTACAGTTAGTTACCTTCTCCAGTGGGAGCTGGTATGCCTCAGCTCTGCTATGACCCTTGCTGTCCCAAAGATCCAAGCCCAGACACCAAGCAACAGATAGCTCTTGTATGGAGCTGCTGCCCGTCCTGCACCCCAGCTGCTCCAATACCTGTCTTTGGCTGTGCTCCAGTGAGTGTCTGGCCAAGAACAATGACACAGCTTTGTTTCTCCAGCAGCTGCTGCTGCTGTTTGGCTCTCTCAGCTCCTGAAATGCTGAGCAGCACTTGCATAGCTGCCCATAGGTACTCACGTAGTAGCTGGTGAATGGCAGATGTGTGGAATCCACGGGCTGGAGTCAGAGGGCTTGTCTGAAGCATCCAGCACTGCATCCAGCACTGTAATGCCTTAATGTATGGACCTGGCCCCAATGGTGACTCAGAGACCTAAACAAAGCCGTCAGTGGAGAGGGCAGGATCTGATCATAAGCTCCTAATGGAGGTGATGCACAGTGACTCTTTGAAGGATGCAAGAACGGAGATGAAACTGCTCCTCTTTGAGGGCAACCTGCACCAGTGCAACCTGGGACACAGATCCCTCCTCAATATCCTGCCCAATCCCATCACTGGCATCCTTATGCCACAGGAGGTAGGGAAGGCAGTGAATCCATCCTCACTGTGCTTCTGAGCTGGGTGTTGCAGTACTTTCAGGGGCAGTCAGGGCTTTGAGAAGTGTGCAGGAGACTACTGAGAACATGATGCCGCACCCTGGCACAGAGGAGCTAACTATTTAGCTATCTCACTAAATTCCCAATGGATCTAGGTATAAAAGCCATTTCTGCACATCTTCCCCTCCCTCCTTTTGTTTCACAGTTAAGGCACAGAGAGTGAAAGGGAGATTTTAAGTTTGCATGGATCATTCCTATTTCACCCTCTTATTCTTGGTAGGGGTTAACTGGGTCCAATCCACTTGCAGAGCAAAGGGAGAATGTTTCCTGCATGTTGGTGAGCCTCACTAATCTAAATATTTTGACAAGAGTTCCACAGAGTGCAGAAACAACAGTGTTAGCTGCAGCTCGCGCCACTGACTCATCCTGCAGGGAGAAACTTTGTAGGGCTCAAAACAAAGCTTTCACGTCTGCTCATTGAACTGCTCAAACATGATGAAGGTGTGAGGGTCATATCCTGGGGCTGCAGGAGCTTTTGGGCCCTTACTGAGAGCCAGAGACATCCTTGGCTGCCCTGAAACCCCACAGAGACTGTTATAATTGGGCTTGAAACCATTCTTGCATACCCCTGCCTGTGTCCCCTTGCTCAGATTGACCTGTGTGGTGTGACTGAGTTTGGCAGGAGGCACAACACATGCCTTCTCCCTACAGCTCCCTGTGTGACAGCCCTGAGTGGAGTGGAGCAGAGCAGAGCTACCACCCTCACCTTCCACCTGGGGATGCTTTTGTTTGAAGCTGGAGGACCACAGGGCACCAGCACTGGTCCAAATTATGTCTATAAGAAGTCACAGTGAGCCAGCTGAGCTGCAATGACAGGCCGAGCACATGCCCTTGGCTAGAGGCTATAAGAACCAGCACCTGGTTCAGTTTACCCTTCTTTCCCTATGGCTGAGCTTGGTGTGTTCCTGTGAGTTCCTGGCACTGCCCTAGCTCAGCTGGTACAGCAGGGCTAAGGTTACCCCATCTGAGGCCATCAGTGAACTGCCAACCACAGCCTTATGAAAGCTCACTAGACTAATGCGCTGTGAGGTAAATATTTTCCACATCCTGTAATGAAGGTGTGAAAAAAAAACAATCTCTGTTGCTAGAAATGTTTGAGCCGGTTTGGAATAGTGAGATCTGGCCAAAGTGGTCTTTCTAAATGCAGCTTGAATCTATTTTCTTGCCCTAAGCCTGCTTAGCGTAGGTTTACAGTATTGGAATCAGATTTATAAGTTAAATGCTGGGTTTACTGTTCACCCTAACTTCAGGTTTTGTGGGGATGTTTTAAGGTTTGGCTGTACCCTGCATTTCTCTGACAGCCCAAGATTCCATCCTCACATGCAGGTAGCACACCGCATTGCATCTACTGGGACAGCAGAACCTGATTTTTGAAGCTGTGGGTTTAATGCCCTTATTATTCCTTAGCGAATGCTTTGCCTTCAGGTCTGGATGGCTTCACTAGTGATCTCTCTTGGCAGAAACATATCTTAGGATGTTGCTCTCTGTGCTGCCACTTAGTAGTTCAGTCTGACAAGATCTTCAGGAATCTAGACTTACCACCATTTCCACCTAGAGTCTGATACTTATTTTTAATTTTGCTGTCCTGATTTCAGAGAGAGTTTGTTTATTTATATGTAGGAACCAGGCCTGTGCTATACAGGGGTAACTTAGCTGCATCCAGTGACCAGGAGGCAAGGTTAGAAATTAAATGCTTGTGCCAGGGCCACACTGCAATGCTCTGTCCTGAGTTTGTGGGCAGCTATACCTGGCAGATCTCTGAAAACAAAGGTATTGCTCACAGGGTGGCTACTAGTAATCACCTGCTTGATAGCAAAAGCCACAGACAAACACAATTAGGTTGCTATTATAGTTGGACGACAAGCTCTGTCAACATACAGTGTTTGGGGGAATGGGCCTCTGATCCCTGATGCAACATAAATAAACAAGGATTACAGCTGGCTTTGAACATGCAGAACCGTGCAATTCAATACCATTAGCATCTGAAACAACTGGTCCCCATTGATAGCACTTCCTTAAAGAAAAGCTTAGGGGAGCTGCCTGTCCTCCCTTAATAGATTCCAGGCAGCAGAATTAGCAGAATTACTTATTTCTGTCAAAGGAGGGTGGCAGGTGAATGACAAGGTCATTAAGAGAACAGAGCCAGACTTTGCCTGCCTTTGCGCTTTTATCCCAGTCAGCTGGTAACTCAATACAGGACCTTGGTATTTACGGCTCAAGGTGTGATAAACCATATTTCTAAAAACATTACCAAGTCTCTGGAGGCTGCAAAAGAGAGAGGAGAAGAGCAGCTTCATAATTCTGTCTTTTGCAAGGAATGACTAAGCCCCAGCCTTTGCAAATACGTTTGCCTTTCCACGTATTTGTCATTACTTCTGAAAGCAGAAGGAGCACGTGGGGGAAGGCAAGCACGGCTGGATGTCTTCACAGCAAACCAAGCCTCCACTTCATTTCTTACTGCGGCACCTTTCAGGACAGATCCTCTGTGGGCAATGGAAACCAGATCAACTTGCAGCACTCAAAGTACTCATATTTTTGCTGCATTTTAGGTCAGTTTCCAGATAAATCTTTGCAGTTCTCTAAGGATATTATGCTGGATAACTACTACAGGGAAGCAAATGATTTTTTAAAACCAGAAAGATTTCAGTGCCCATCAGATCTGCCAGATCTGAGACATCAGAAGAATGACACCTCATGCTGTCCGGCTGTAGCAACAGGCAAGGATTCTTTGTAGTGACAGCTTATGCAGACGGCTCAAGTTCTAGCCCAGTGCTGAAGGAGCAAAGCCAGGCTTCCCGAAGGAATCCTCTGAGCAAACAAATCCCCTTGTTCAGCCCCAGCTGTCAAAACAGGTCACCTATCAGCCTGGCATATGCTCTAATGCCACAAAATCATGATTTTGCACAAATTCTTTACTGGAAATCATACACCTGCAAGATTTTATTTCTTCTCAGAACACATTAATTCACACAGCAATCAGTGCAATATTAGCTTCTTTTCAAACCAACTAAACATTTATAAATTAAAGAAATCATTTGCCAAGGTAATTTTTCTCCTTCACACTGTGCCTTGTATGCTACATTCCACTTTAGTATATTGTAGCTACAGCACTGATTTCTGAGCAAGATATTCTAGGGACAAAGCATCACCTGCAAGTTAAAAAAAAATAAGGAAAAGGCAGAGTTGCTGTTCTGTTTAATACCAGAGAGTGTTTTATGGCATATTTGAAAAAAACAAACCCCCAAATAAACAAAAGCAAATCACAAAACTTTTCAAGACTGTGTTAGGGTGTTAGTTTACAAACTGTTGTAGGAATAAATATTTACATAGACACAGTAAACTGAGAAGTTGAAAATACTAATTAAGTTCAAAACATGCATATTTGCATTACCTTTTTGTTCTGAAATAAAAGGGTAAAAATACTGTTGAAATGGGTTATCTCCTTGATTAAGTCTTAATTCAGAAAATCCTTGCTGGTATTTGTCTCCCTGCTTTGCCTGGATGTTTCGATCAACTGCAGGACAGCTTGGAAACACTCTCGCTTTGAAGCCTGGAGTTTATTTCTGGATCACCCCATGATCAGCGAATACAAGCCAAAATATAAGTTGTTCCGAATCTCAGATTTCCTGTTTGAAGATGCACGGCAGAAACTTTTACTGATCTTGAAGTTCTTCCTTGTTGCGTTATCTGACAAACTTCACTTCATCGAGCATCCTGTAGCTAAATGACACAAAGTTGACCTTTCTATTACATCATTATTTATTGTCCCTGACAAGTAAACCATATATGGACATGTTTCTGGAACCTAAAGAAGGAAAAAAAAAATTGCCATGTAATTTTGAAGTAAAATATGCTGTCCTGGAGAGTTTTATTTACTTGGGGGGAAGTGAGCTCCCTTACCTTTTCTTTTAGCTGATGCTTGTTAAACAAAACAGCCAAACATTACATGGGTATTTACTGATGTTTTAGAGTTGTTAATGTATTTTTAAGGCTGCAAGTTGGAGACTTCAGGATTCCAAAAGATGACAAAAGCAGTTGTGAACCTGTTGCAAGTAGTATTTGTAAGAGCTTACTAGAGGAAAAGAACTGCTCTTGTACCACCTAAATGTGAACAACAGACACTCTCTCAGACTCCTTGAGGCCATAAATGGGAAGTGACAGCCACCTTCCCCACATCTGGAAGAGGGCAAGCTGGCCAAGGAGGAGATTCTGTGAGATAGCACTGACCCAGGGATGAGTTAGAAGAAAAGAGTCAGGCACATATAGGAGAACTGACACTTGGATCGGCTGGAACGTTGGGATAATAATGCTCAGTTTGAGAAGGTTTCCATGTGTTTGTCCAGCTAACACAATGAATGAAGGGAAACTATAATACAGTATCAAAATGATGCCTATGCTTTTTCCTTCAGCTTCTGCTTTACTGATTGCCACAGCAAAATGTTGCATATAGAGAGAATAAAGCCTAGATTGCAGTGGGTCTGCAATCCTTTTTGAGTACCTTGTGAAGCCTCAGGCTACCTGTACATACCCTGTCAGTGCATAAACACCCCCATCTAAAGTTTAGCAAGAACAATCTTGAAGGGAAAAAATGTAGCCAAACCATATAATCCACTAATATGCAATTCCTTCCAACTCATCTACTTCTTTTGTAGAGTCTTTGAGGACCAGCATGATTTCCCTCTCCATGCTTGCTCCTCAATCCATTGTGCTCCAGCATGAGAGGATGGCCAGCCCATGACACATCTCCCTTCCCTGCTGTCCAAAAAGCTGTCTGTCCCTCATATCTAGTGCTGGGGCTGTTGTTTTGTCCAAAGTTAGAGTCATTCAGCAGTTACTGTGACAGGCAGAAGAGCCCTGGAGGTCATCACTGAAAGTGTGTGAAATTCTTACGTCCTTGACAAGATGTCAGCCAACCCTCTGTGACTTTTAAACAATACCCAATGCTTTTTTTACCCTGATACTACCTCAAGATTGTAACTAGCCTTGGCTTAAAACCAAAACTGAATATCTGCCACTTTTAACCCTTCTGCTTGCTTTTTGGCAATCTCTCACCAAATTCACTCCCCTGTCACAGTCTGGTTGATCACTGAACTCAAGAAAAAATGCTGATACTGTGATGCAGATTCACACTTCATACAGGCAAGGGTGTCTGTGTCTTTCCAGGATGGACTGTTTGATTAACACAAAGATACTGGGGCTCAAGGTCCCGTAAGCCATGAACATTGTAGGTGGTTGCCCATGACATTCAAAGCAAGCACACTCTTCAGCTCCCTTGCAGAGCTCTGTGCACTCCCTTGATATATTTGAAACTTCTATAAATGCTGATGCACAATTTTCCAATAAAAGCACAGGACTCTGCTTCAGAAGATCTATTTTCAGATACCACTAACTCTCCCTTTTGTCTTGAGTAAATCATTTAGCTCCTCTGGGTATCATTTTCTACATTAGTGAAGTGGAAATAATCAAATGCATTAACTTCAGAGAACAGTCCAAAATTCCTTGCTGATGGGAAGCCAACAGGACTACTTATATGGATAGAGATTGCTGAATAAGGCCTTATTTAATTAGTATCTGTGAAATCCTCAGAGTAAGACCTCATAGAAGTTTGAAATTTTAATTACAGAAACAATACTGTACAGAAATGAAATCATACATTTGGGGGTTGGTTTTTTCCCCAATAAAACTGTGTTGTGTCTTTATTACAACACATCCAAAGCATAATAATAACAATCATTATGATTTATTAGCATTGCATCAGATTGGCTGATATTTACCCTGGGGCATGCAAAGTTACAGATCTGCATTTTCAGCTTAACCCCAAGACATTCCAATAGATTACAAATGTCACCTGAAAAAATAAATATGTATATTTATACTATTTTCTGGAACAAATTTCAAGCTCAGACACTGCATATTAGATCCACTTGCTTTATCTTTAAATAAGAGTCATGGAAATGTCTGACATGCTGATGGGGGAGTCAGCTAGGGTCTCACAAACAGTGAAAGAGATTTGAATCTGCGAGAAGAAAAGGATGACCATGTGAAAATGAATGGCAAAATGAACAGCAAGATAGCTTTATTCTTCATGTTTCCTCTAAACAGCCAGCAGAAGTCAGGTTAGGAAAGCACATTTAACATTTCTTCGGTTTTTGGATTTGTTCAGGGTCTCTCCTTCCTTTAGTTGAATTAAGTATTCTTCATCTCTACTAAACTACACAGCTGAATCAGGCAGCTGAGGCTTGAGAAAAAACAGAGTTGATTTGTGCATCCCAGGGGACTGGTGAGCTTTTTACCGATCCATTCTGTATGCAGAGCTGCCATAGATGTGCCATCACATGATGAAATGCATGAAATTACCACAAATTGTATTCCATAGACTGTACCTACCTACGGTGACTAACTCAACTGCATCCAAACACTTGGCTCATGTGTGGCTGTTCTGAAAGGAAGAAAATGCTGATTAGTTTTGACAGTAACAGCTCCTGGACAGAAAATCCTCATAATACTTTGCTTCAGAACAGCATACCTCTTCGTGCACCAATTACATGGAACTGTTCCCTTGTTACTTAGATCTGGGCTGAACTTTTTTGCTGCAGAAGGGCAGCAAGGTGTTTACGGTGTCATATTTCACTGAGAGCATAGAGCTAGGGCACACATATTTTACCATCATATTCCAGCAAGCAGAGCTTTGCATTCAGTGTTGTCATGTTGTGCTTCCATCAGACACTCCCAAAGTTCAAATGCAACCACTAGAACCACAGGGAACTCTCCTGTGCCTCCTGCTACACAACCCACATTCAAATAACAAGAATATAGAAACTCCCACAGGGGAAGATGGTTTCAATTTCCTTTGCAAGAACTAATGATTGCTTTGGCCACAGTATCCCAAGAGAGGTGAGGAGTAAGAGGCACTTGTATGGGAAAAGGTGCAGGATGTCACACATGCCCTGGGGGAATGAATATGATAGACATTATTCCTTGCTGACTTTGCTACCTAAATACTTCATTGCTGGAAAGATGTAGGTGTTTTGAGATCACTCTACTAAGAATATAATTCCCCTTTCATGAGGAATTTATCCCACTTTAATGGCTGCTGACACACACCCCGAGTCAGAGTGGTCTTCGACTCAGTGTAGAATTTCCATCTCTGCACAGTGGCTCCTCACAGAATATTTTTCCCTTTCAAATCCAACCAAAATGAAGTCCTCACTCCTCTGGAAATATGACATGAGCACCAAGGGGAACAGCCAGTATCCAGGGTCCTAAGCCCCATTTCAGGTATCTGATAACTCAGCCCTGCCAGTGAGCTTTGGAAGAGTGTGCAGCTACTACAGTCACACCTCTCTGCAAATGTCACCGTAAGGTCACATCCACTGACTCAAACTGAAAGAAGAATCAGTCAGAGGGAACATGAAATGCTAATATGAAGTGAGCACAACCCAAAGACTGTATAAACAAATATATGTTCCTTGGAGGAAGAGGGAAATCATAAACATTATCATTTAGTTCTCTTTGCTGTGCAAATATCATTTATCTTATTTTATAATGTATGTTAGTAAGAACTCTGATGAAAGACTCGCCTTTACCTTGACCTTTAAAAAATCCACAAAATTCAGAGATATTGCTGCAACCCCGTTGCTTTGAGGCTCTTGGAGGACGAGAACGGCAGCCTGAGACACAAGCTGCCATGAATAGCAAAGGTCCTGGAAAAAAACAGTGACTCCAAACCAGCACTGATGGAAAGATGAAATTAATTCTTACGGAAAACAACCTTTTCACAGTTTTTTAAAGGCAGTCTTTGGAAATATACAATGGCTTTTTACCTCTCCATTTGGTCCCTTAGGCTAGTTTATCAACAAAGTCTCTTTTGAAGCTTTTCTCTGGTACCCTCTAATTCCATTAAGACTAATTTGTTTCTAATTATTGTGTCTGCTGTATGCAAAAAGACCTATTGCATTGCTCTCCTTTCCTTCCTGCAATGACATGAGAACAACAGGTTTACTATGTACAGATCTGTCTTTGCTTTACATGCCACAGATAAACAGACCTTGAAAAACAAAACACCTTAATTCCGCAGCTTGCAGAAATGTCCATAACTTTTAACACAAGGAAGTTCAAGGAATTACGACTTTCTATATGCTTGGAGTGAACCTAAGATAGGTGCTAGTGGAGTGGCAAGGCAGAGCAGGGCCTTCCTGTGAACAGGCCCAGGGAAGACGTGAGTGGGTTGGGCTCCTGAAAGATGGATTCCAGCCTGGGATGGATGCTGGAGGTTGCTTCTGACCAACTCCAATGGAAGTGGGTTCACTGCCATGGGGCTCAGAAACTCAAAACAGGGGGAAAAGCTGCCATCCACATTGACTCCTGTCATGTTATGCTGGCCCACCACCCTGATGAGATATCCAGGCCTGGGGCATTGCCGGTTGCTGTGCAGACAAGAGCAGTGGAGGAACCAGAACACTGTGCTAAAGGACACTGCACCACCATCTCTATTTACCCAGTGCTGGTTTTGTGTGCGGTCAAATTCATATGTGGTAGATACCATATCTGAAGCCCTTGTCAAATGCACTCTTTTCTATTGCCATGGAGAAAGCTTCATTATCTTGCACTGACTGAGCATGCAGGAGAGAGTATCAGAGGTTTATGCCTCCTTTACGTCCAAATCACAAAGCAACAGGTTTGTTTTGCAGGGCTGACATTTAATTATTTGCCCTACAACTCAGGTTAAATTCAGAGCTAAATTTAGGACAAGTGTCTGGACAGAATGTCATGACACCAGTGTATATCTGTTGCACGACATACCATACGAACGAGTAATTTTCAACTCAGTTAAAAATAACCATACACTTACCTAATTCAGCAGACTTCTGGGCTTTGTCTACTGAGCTGGTAAGCAGACAGTGCAATAGTAAGAGTCACAAGTATACTGTGGGAATAAACATCTCTAAAAGCAAGAAGACAAAAAATATCCTTCTGTGTCTGTTTTCTCTTTTTTTTGTGTGTCAAGTAACAAGTACTGTCCCATAGTAACATAAGTATGATATCCGGATTATCTTAAAAATCGATTTGAATAAGTAAATTAAAGTGGAATTGTGAAAAGAGTTTTTTCCCACTGAAGTGAGAGATCTCTGATTCCTTAAGGGCAGAGTCAAATGGCTGTTAATGCTCCCACCCCAACTCTAGAAGAGGACAGATTTTTTCACAGTAAAGAATTAGCTTGCTACTACCTGGTTTCCTCAGCTACGAGATGGCTATATAACACCAATTAATGTGGCTGCATCAGGGAGACTCAGATCTCCAAACTAAGCATCATTAGCTTCCTGAGCTGTATTTGGAGATAATAGCTCCAGGGAAAACCTAAACACAGGAAAAACATACCTGTTGTACAAGTGTCAAAACCACAAAGGGAGATAGCAAATCTGTTTAACACCTTTACAGATAAGATGAGAACAGCACAACAGCACAGATGAATGCTGGAGTAAAGAGCTGAACTTCAGCCAAGCTGCCTTGATGTCACCGAGAGCTGTAACAATAAGCAGAATTTATTTTCTCTATTTGAGCTGCTGACATGCTTCTGTCCTTTGGCATTTATCTAGACCTACCTTGCTGATAAGGAAAGGTCAGGGTGTTTTCACCAGGCCTTGGATGGTGGGGCTGTGGGCACTTCAGCCATGCGGGGGTGATAGCCATCAATATCGAGTTCTCCAGCTGGAGGAGCTGGCAGCCCCCATGGTTCCTTGCTGTGGAAACATCCTTATAGGTCCCCAGCCCCACTCATGTCCCTGGAGCTACAGCCTGGCAGAGGGAAGGTCACCAGGATGAGACAGTAAATGCCGAATGCTGCTGAGCATCAAATGGAGGGGCCAACAGCTGTAACAAGCAACCCAGACGGTTATTGAGGTGCTCTGGGAGCACCAGGGCAGCTTGTGGGGCTGCTGAGCAAGCACTGATGGAGTGCCTGTGACAGCTGAGCAAGGAGAGGGTTTTGTTTCAAGGCAGTAGAAATGGGATACAAGCAGTTACCTGGGTCACTAAGCTAAAGCTGGTCCAGCCCAAACGGAGGGAGCTGGTACCTGACAGTTGCCTCGTAGCTGATGGGAGCCTGTGCAGGCTCAGTGTGGGGGCAGGATGATCAATCATATCATGGGCTACAGAAGGTACTGCCAGGAATCCTCAGTAAAAAAATCTCACCCTTAGGTGGGACAGTCCTCTGGGAGGAGAGCAAGGCACAGTACCATGACAGTGTAGGGAAATGTATCCATCTACTTTGTGCTTGCTCTGCAGATACAAAAGCACTTTGCTGTGAGGGCATGCCAGCATAACACCTTTCAAAAGTGCTTAAATCATGTTTACTGTTTTTTCCTTTAACGAGTGATTTCCTTTTGACCTGAGATTGTGAGACAAGATAATGTGCCAAACTATTCACACTATATATGAGTGAGGTTAGTGCATGCACAGTTTCAAAGACATTTTTCTTGAAACGCTGCAAAGACTGAGTCATTTCTTGGTTGGCACATTCTATTTTTCATCAAGAAAATGATTTTGCTTTCTCTGCTGCAATTGTACATCATGTCTGTCACATTAGTTGTGGTCACTCTTACATATAATGGATTAACCTCTGATATAATCTTATTTTCTGTTGCTTGGCACCTAAAAATCAATGAGGCCATTGGTCAGCTTAGGTCAACCCCATAGGTTGACCATGACAGTGGTAGTTTAGGAGCATTTGCAAGAAACTTTGGTCAGGATAAATCATTTCCCTCAGAGACATTCTGCCAGTTCATGATGACTGGTTTAAATCTTCAAAACTTGGCACTTTGCAATCTTTCCAAATATTTTTTGATTATTTACTCCTCAATAGTCCCATTTTCATATAACACTGAACCCAGATTTGAATCTTGTTCAATTCTTTATCCCCGTGACATTTTGAAGCCTCGTGTCCCAGAGCTGCAAATAGCACATTCTTGTGCTAATGTTGTTCAACTTCTGGCAACCTCTTGCTGTGTACCAGCAAAGACCCACAAGTGGTTTGAACACCAGGAGCAGGGACCTCACTCCTCAATGTATGCTGACACTGTAAGTTCTAGGGGAAAGCCAGGCTGCAGGCACCAACCTACCTTTAATGCATTGAGTCACACGGAAATGACACTGGGGTGTATGCTGGAAACACGGACTTCAGGTTGCACAGGAAACTGTGGCTAGCTTTAAAATACAAAGAAAAAAACCTCAAAACCTGAGACATGCACCAAGGCTTCACTTTTGCAGTCAGCAGCTCTTAATGAATGTGTCAGGAGACATACTGGGGCAGTCTGTGCAGCACATGGCAGCACCGGGGCTTGAGACATGTTTGTGTCTGAAAAGAGCCAAAACACTCCTAGTCTCAAAGAAAATGATAGTGTAAATTTTCACCAGTGCTGTGAAATGTTTCTGGCAATTGGTTCACTGCTCAGGATATGAAGACGAACGGAGTGTTTCATAATAATGTTATCAAATTTTTTTTAATTTTTTTTTTTTTTTAAGGGGAGAAAAAAGGAAGATTTACCAGAAACCACTGGAGTTACTGTAGGGTGCTGTCCTCATTACTGATCTTTTTAATCACAATCCATACCACATGTTTGGTCCCAGCATTGGTTTGTTTCTGCTCTGCATCACATCTGTGTGACAAAGCATGGGAACTAATATCAGTTTGGTGGTATGTTCTGGTATGTTGGTTCAGTACCAGAGAAGATGACAGAGTCACACTGGAGTAAGTGAGGAGTCAAAATACCCTAGGGTCTTATAACACACTAGAAATAAGTAAATATGCAAAGAAAGAATAGATCAACCAGGCATTACCAACTTTTCTTTCTCGGGGGTAATTATATTTTTTTACTTATGAAAAACTAATATTTTCTCTTCTGAGCCTCCTGTCATGCAAAGCACACACATGAAAAAGGACTCTGTCTCTCTCTTCAGATATATATATGTGCATATGAACATATATCTTACTGGAAATTTTGTATACTTGGAAAAAGACAGTGAAGTCCTTTACCTGAGGTATCCATTGCAGGTACAAATTAGTATGGCAAGAGAATAGCTGGGGAAAATATTGCAGAAGATGTGGGCTTTCTCCATCTTTCTTCATATATAGAAATAGTTCATATAGTTAAATCTCCACTTCCAGACAATTTCCATCTGTCTTTACCTTCCTCACTGTATGCAGGAAAACTGACAAACGAGGGCAGGCAATGCAGACTTTTGCATTTATTTATGTACAGAACAAGCAGATTTTTAGATACTATAAATCAGTACATTCCTGATTATTTTAGTGGAACTGTATTTAATTGTTTCCAAAGTAGGAGCACAAGAATCACTTCAGGGAGAGACATGTATGTTCCATCAAGAGATTTTTAAAACTGTGCTTCAGATCCGTGAAACAAAGTGACACACAAATGGTGCACTGCAGGTGGTTATGCTGAATTGGAGTAAGCAAACAAAAGAGTTTGTTGTAGGAAGTATATATCTTTACCATCCTGGGTGTACAGGTCAGAGTTCTGTATTGACTAAGCATCCTCAGGAAAAAATCATCATACAGGTTAGCAGCATAGGAAGCATATTAGCACAGAACCAAAAGAATTATGAGAAAATAAATCTGCAATTACATATAACTAAAATGGCATAACCCAGATACAAGCATGGGACTCTGCACCTCTTGCTTATTTCATAGAGGAAAACCAGGCTTTGCTGTGCAAATGAAACAAAATACTGCTGAGACAACTGCCATTTAGAATAATAATAAAAAAAAAAAAGAAGATAAAATTTTTGTACCTCTGCACATGCTGCAGTAAATATGCACAGATGCACCACAGATGCAAAGAGAGAACTAGGAACCATGTGAAAAAAGGACAGCACCAAGAAAGCCAAACAGGTTCTGAAAAATTAAAGACATTAAATCCCAACCCTCCAATTCTGTTTGTAGCATTTGTATTTTGATGCTATCCTGGGAACTGATTATATTGAATTTTTTGCAGTTGATTTTGAAGCTTTCGGGTTGAAAATTCCCCCACGGTGTTACATGTGGCAAGGAAGGGACATTTGCCCAGATAAGGTTGTTAACATGACTTGGCAGATCTCTGCACAGTGGCAAGCAGTAGAAATATTTGCCAGGGTAAGCCAGATCACCTGGCCTACCATCTCTGCCTGGACATGGCTAAGGCTTCTGGGGGAACAGGGCTTACAGCTGTGGCCAGGAAGTGGCTCTCCACTGCTCCCCTCTGCTCAGCAGAGATTGGCAGGAGATTTGCATCCATCTTGAAATTTATATTTCTCCAAATCATAGTTTGGTATAATTAAAATAAATGGGGCTGGATTTTGTTGATGCAGGCAGAGGCTGTCAACATTTCCACCCCCAACTCTGCTCCCTTTCTTTTCAGTAGAAGTCATCAAAATGTATATGGCTTACTGAATAGAGTAACACTGTGTGTTGGGAAAGGTTCCTAGTGTGCTCCCAACTTCATGTGAGAAACCAGGCATCCCCAGCAATCTCAAATGAGATATTTGCTGCAAGTGAAGAAAAGCAAAGAAATGTTTTTTGACCCAGTTGGGTGAATTCAGGTAGGTGACTTCAAATCCCACCACACCCTTGAATATAAAAGAAGAAACCTTGATGGGGAACATGGTGCTTGGAGATTCTCAGAAACAACAGTGCTTCTAAAGAATTTAGGACAAAAGGGAAGAATAACTGAGTAGTAACTTTCCTGTACATGTAAAGCAGCTTTATCTGTAAACTTAGCGTTGTACATTTAAGGGTGGCATCCCACAACATAAAACCAAACTGGTTGATCTCAGTAGACACTGACTGAATTTAAATTTGTTTTGCAACATGGGGAAGGGAAATTGTAGAAGACAGTGAGATGATTCATAATTGCAAAATCAGAATTTATAGCAAATAATATGGAGTCAATAAAAATAAAAAGACAGAACACCATGATTAATACAACACATATGTGCACAAGTGGTTGACTCAGCCCCAGAAAAGCCTAGAACAGATCTGGGAAACTGAGTATGTGCAGCTGCTGCTCACATCTAATCCATCCGTCATCTCTAATGTGCCCACCACTGTGGTATCTATTTGCATAGCACAGAGCTCAGGCAAATACATGTATTAATCTACTTTATCTAAGTTGCTGCACAAACCTACTTACATAGGTGCTTAGGGCTAGCTGAATTGCCCATCAGCCTTCTCAAAATGGTGCGAAAGGTCCAAGAAGCACAGTCCTTCCCACATATGTTGACAGTATTTCTTTCCAATAGAGTATCTCTTCAAAAGAATCATCCAGAAATGCCCAATAATTTTGCACATTTCAAGACCATTCTCTTATAGTTTGCCTTCAAAGACCTCCAACCCCAGTAATAAAACACTCCAGACTTCTAAAATTTATAACCATAAACAAATCAAATCTGTAAGATCACATAAGACATTTTGTATAGCACTAATCCTAGAACAGAAGCCTCATTTTTCATATCATATCTCTCAGACTTATTCTGTGCCCAGTGGAAAATCTGTAGCTGGGCCTATATCTCACTTTCTTTTTTGTAAAACCTATGAGACCAGGTACTTTCTTCAGTATTCCAACAGTTATGCCCACTGAATTAATCTCTACAGAGGTGGCAAGAAAAACTTTTCGCCTGAAGAAAATCTTCAGGAGTTGCTTAGCATCCATCAATACCAGAAGATTAATTCAAGAGACCATCACACTCTGAATTACACTGATAAATATATGTCAATCTTGCTGGGCAGGACCCGAGAGAATGCCCTGAAGTTGTGTCAGAGGATGTTTAGGTTGGAAATTAGAAGAAGGTTCTTCACTCAGAGGGTGGTGGTTGGGCACTGGAACAGGTTCCCCAGGGAAGTGGTGACAGCACCAAGTCTGACAGAGTTTAAGAAGTGTTTGGACAATACTCTTGGGCACATGGTGTGATTTTTGGGGTTGGTCTTGTGCAGGGCCAGGAGTTGGATTTGATGATCCTTGTGGGTTTCTTCCAACTCAGAATATTCTGTGATTCTTCAACCTGGACTCGCATATCTATAAAATTTCAAATTTTTGGAATTAAACAGTGATTCCAAAGTGCAATTTAAAGGCTGTCAGGTTGGTAATTTTTAGGTTGACTCTTCCTGTTGGAAGCCTTGCCTGCCTCCTTTGTGCCCTGCCTGCCTGCCTTTCGCCATTGTGCAATATGATGCAACATATTTGCTGCTTGGCCCCTGAGTGCAGTGCTAAAGTATAATCTTTGCACCAACTTGTCAGGAAGCTAGACAGGTCTGTTTTATGTTCCCTCAATCTGTATTTAGTCCACTTTGTCTTCATAGGGAGCCCTGCCCAGATAGATATATACATATTTATAAAAACAGCCATTCATTTTATACACAGAACATCTCAAAGCACAGTCATGTCTGTAAACATTTGGGCCAAAACCCCTCTGGCATTGAAACCGCTGATGCCAGAGCAATGAAAGAAACTCTTTTCTTTGTCTCAACGCAACCCTTTCTCATCTTTGCTATGATGCACTACCGAGCAGAGCTGTGTGATCGTATGCCACGACAAAGCACCACATATCATTGCTATTAACAGGCTTAAGAAAGGTACTAGGAAGAAAATCTCATTACTGCAAGCTGATATTTCTCCTACAAGGTCTGATTCCAGATGCAAATTCTTGATCTGTTTGTAAACATGAAGTGGAGTCTTTATTTCTTTTTACATTCCATTTAACTTAATATTGAACCGAAAAGGAATGTTGGAATAGCAAAAAATACTGGAATGACCTTGCTTCATAAAATAAAATTTTCCAAGTAGTGTAATTGTTTTTGAAACCAATCAAGCTGTATAAAAATCAGAATATTAAACTTCCCCTATCATCGATTCATAAATTTTTAAAGAACTTTTCAAACAATTACTGTATTCAGTATGAGAAGGACAAATCTACAAGAGATAAGGAGATGCATCCTGCCCTCATCTTTTCTAATTAACCTTATTGTGACACCAACAAATGCAACTGATTCCCTTTCAATTCACATCAGCATCATTGAGCTTGTGACTTGGCCAAAGAATTAATTATGTCCCCACAGAAAATCTGTAACTAGAAATATCATCAAAAGAAATACGATGAAGGCTGTTGCCTGATCTGTCTTTGCTGATACAAACATCTTGTCCCACATCAATGGTGCTACCTGCCAGCAGAGAGAGTCCAGGTCTGGAATGAAGACAACCAAGGTGACTTGTGATTTTGCCTGGCATGGCCTAGGTGATAGACAGCATCATCAGTACTAACATATGGACAGTCCCTTCTGCTGGTCCCCAGGGGAGGGGAGGAGAAATTATCACCTTCAACCCTCTCTGAGAGATGAGCTCTTGCTCTCCTTACTTACATATTGTGGGTATGAGATCAAAAAGATTGGAAGTCCTGTATGACATTTTGCTTTTTCTGCATATCCTTGGGTAACTTGATTCTTTAACAGCTTTACACAGGGAAAGTCAGCTGTGAATTCTTTTCTAAGGATGAAATGCCTGCTGAAGCCAAAGGTCATTTCACGGTGTACAGGCAAGTGAACATAGAGTAAGAAATTAATGATTTTAGTGATGCTTTGGTTGATTTGATTGACTGTTGTATATTTTCCCATGGAGGAAGAGGACAGAGGTGTCACTCATGTCCCCATCATCCACGAGGTGGGACAAATCTCTTTGCCTATTCACATGTATGCCAGAGAATCTCAGGGAACAGCATTTTCTCATTAAATCAAAGCAAACTCTTACCTATTAAATTATCCACTGCCCTCTCAGTGCACAGTGCGTGTGTCAGCTAAGCTGACCCCAGACTTTTCCAGCTAATTGGTGTCATTTGGATCCAAGTTTGGGCCCCTAGAGAAGTGAGTGCATGGCACTCTGTTATTCAGGAAAATTACCTTCTTATGGTTTATTGACAGCCCAGGTGAGGCAGTGTCATGGGTGCAGGAAGCCAAGCATACAGTAGATTTAAAACGTCTGTTCAAATTTGAGCTAAGACACATTTTTATAGGGAGACTTCCCTCAAAGGAAATTTTACATTTAAAAAATATGCATTTTTTTGTACATACAGCAACCCAAAAGCAGTTATTCATTATGAGAAAAAGGCAAAAAATCAGCAATGCAACCAAAAAAGAAAGACATACTCTGTTAAGGAAATAAATCTTACTTCCGAGTCTTCAACAATAACATCTGTAGCTGTGGACAATTCCAGTTTGGAATGTCCAATTATTACATGTTAATTCTACCTCAGATACTTCCTGCCCTATGGGGCCTCTGGTGGTCTAGTGGTTAGAGTGCCTGACTCTCACCTCTGCGAGGGTTTTGCCTCGTCAGCCTTGGTCAATCCACCTAAGAGAAGGTGCCTGGGGACCTCACTGCCACTGTCCAAGCTTTGCTCCCATGTAACTAAAGGGTGGGCTCAGCAACGCTGAGCAATACCTTCCCACAAGTGGCTCAGAAAGCAGGTTTTGCCCAGGTCCTGTGCTTCAATTTGCCCCATGTAACTGTGAGCAATGAGCAATACTTCACAGTCTCATCACTTTACACCACCCTGAATCACGATAGAGAGAGATTAATAGCAATAGACAGTGTAGAAATATCATTGGCCCATTACAGGAGGAGGATGGTCACCTCACAAACAGAGACAAGGCAGAGGCGTTTGATGTTTTCTTTGCCTCTGTCTTCAACATGGAAGATGGACCAAGGGGGTCTCAGTGCCCTGAGCTGGAGGACCATGACTGTGAGAAAGATCAACTCCCAGCTGACCCTGAAATTGTGCTTTCCCAGTCTGGTTCAAGAAGTGTTTGGATGATACTCAGGCACATGGTGTGACTTTTGGGGATGGTTCTGTGCAGGGCCAGGACTTGGGCTTGATTATCCTTGTGTGTCCCTTCCAACTAAGCATATTCTGTGATACCTCCTTGGGCACTGCAGAACTTGAGAGGGCTACACTGACCTCTCAGGATGTTTACTCTTGTTCATCAGCTTCAGGGTTGTTTAATCATCTAACTTTGGCACCTCTTTGAAATGCCTAGGTGCCCTAGAAGATCAGCAAGCCCTCTACTCAGTTAAAAACCCCACACTCGGTTATATTTTTCTGGACGTTAGGCCCGTACGTAGCAAAATTTGTCCAACACCAGCCAGTGTGGACAACTCACTATTTATTTAAATCAATATGCACCCAAACCAGCATAAATCCAGCACTATATGATTCAGGGCTGCACTCGGCATTTCCCAGCTTGACCTAGCCATGACTATACGAGACTCTAAGGACTGCTCAGACCCACCTGTCAGTGTCCTACCAGCCTCACTGGTCATAATAGTGTGAGTACAGCCCAGCCTAGCCCACCACCTTCTCCTTTACTGCACCTTAACTGCACCCTGATCAAAAGGTGCCTTCCCACTTTATGCTTCTTGGGGGTAGTGGCAGGATGGGACCTTGAGTCATGGTGGCTCCTTGCATGCTCACAGGAAGTCTCATGGTTTACTTCAACCAAACAGGGAGTTCCTAAAACTGTCGCACTCCTGTTCAGGTTTGGGATCACCATATAAAGAGTATGATTGTACTGTGAGGGTCAGGAGTTGGAACATGACATTTTGACCAGATTTAGGACAAAGAGATTGTACTCTGAATTGGCTTTATGCAGTCACAGGGGGATTTGCTGTGTGCCTTTACTGGCTTGCAAAGCTGATTTTCTTTGTAGGCCCCCAGGAAGACACTGAAAAGCAGTGCAAGTATGCTCCAGAAGACTCTGCTTCTAAAGAGAGGTCAAAGTCAATTGTGTCACAGCAGAGCTTGTTGCCAAGTGGCAAGAAATTAAAGTGAGGATGAAATCTGCGTCCCAGCAAAGAGCAGAGCTGACCACCAAGCACATCAAGACATAAGCATTCTTCTCCACTGTGCTGGGAGAGGAGAGCCCTGGCATCACGGTTTAGTCCTGCTTCATTCCTTTGTGACTCTCTTCTGGCTGTTCATGGGTAGTCTTTGCACATTTACACACATTGCAATCAGTAGGAAATTTAAGCAACAGGCATAGTCCATTAGAGCAGGGGAATTGCTGCAAACTGTAGTCTTTCTCCAAGGGAGAGTAAAGTGCTCACTGTCTCTCTGGGGGACATCCCACATGCAGTGACAGGAGTGACTTTCATAATTTACCATGACACGAGACTCAGTGCTGCAGCCTGCATAGACTGCAGTCTAGGTCTTTGCTCTCACTGTAAAATCCTTCAAGTTGGATTTAGCAATGGCACTGAGGTCAGTTATTACATGAACATCTTCCCCTGCGCTCCATTCCCAGTGTGAACACTTCAATTGTTTGGGACTTGATCTGATGGAACCTAATACATCTATCCATGGCACTGGATAATCTGTCAGTTTACCAAGTCCCTGTGTGGAATGTCTCATACCCCTGTTCAATGCAGCATTTCACTTCTTTTGTGCCAGAATGCGAATCAAACTTTTAATTTTCATCAGCTTTTTTAAGACTAATGGGAAAAGAGGAAATGAGGCAGCACAAACTGCCAAGCAGAAGTAGAGTCAAATGAAATGACAGAGGGATCGAAAAATAAACTTGTAGCAAAGCTGAAAAATTGAGAGTGAGGTAAGGGCTAAGCTTCCCCTGCCACAATATCCAACTGGTGCATCTCCATTGTTCCATCTATTCTGTTAGTAAAAAAAATTAGCACAACAGTACAGTATTGGTAATAGGAGCAAGGTACTAAAAGGGACTCATTGCAACTTTAAGTCTTGTCCCCTGCTGTTGTTAGTAAACATTATGTACAATCCTCATTCAGAATATAATGAGAGCCATCAAAAAGGAGCAAGGAAATCTGGGCTAAACACAGTAAGGGGCTTTAAGAACTGCTTAGCTTGACAAGATAAATGGTGTTTTAAAGCCAAAATGGACTCAAAATCTGGGAGCTCAGGTTCCTTTTGCAGTCAGTGGGGATTAAGGTCTGTTATCTAGCCTGTTTATCAATAAAGCAGCTGTGTAAAAAATGTGGATGATGGAGCACTGCCTCCCCCTCCTCTAGTCATGATTAAAATACAGTGCCTCTTGATCATGGTGAGAAGCTCTCCAGCTTTAAATCCTAGGACATCAGTTAGTGATCAGCTACTTTTGATGCAGCTGAGAGATGAGTAAAGAATGAAGCTGCTCAGCCTGAGCAGTGCTGGGCACATGGTGATGCAGAGCCTGCAGCTCCCAGGAGGCTCTCAATGCCTATGGCAGAGTGCTAAGTGATTTAGGCACCTCCAGCATTAGAGGGCTTTCAAGAGGCTGTAACTTGCAATGACAGTGTGCCAAGGGACGGTGTCCAACATGGCTGTTGCCCCAGCTCCTGTTAAACCCAGGAATATATTGTTAAAGACCTCTTTCCCCTGATTACATGCTTTCTTCTAATTGACTCATGGCCCTTTATTTCTTTTGCTGCCAACTCTCCTTTAGCTTAACTGGCTCTTCGTTCTCCCTAATGTTATGCCCTTGCTTTATTTATAGAAAGCACTGGTATCCACTCTGGGATACTTTCTCACTAGCGGTGAGCCAGCCAAGTTCCCGTTGTCCCAGACAGGCTCTCAGCTCCCCTGCTCTGCTCAGCTCTCCCTATGGCACCTGTGTGGTCCGAGTCTGCCTTTCAGGAACACTGCATGCAGCATTTGGGAGTAGATCTCATTAAAGTTTAGTACCATGGGACATTTATACTTGCTATTATTAAGTATTATGATTATTAGCATTCCTATTATTTCAGGAGATTACTGGGAGGCTGAACAGTCAGAACTGCTGGATTTCCCTCTCAAAGGATAGTTGTTTTATATACTCCTCCAACATCATGGAAATCCTCCTCACGAGGCATAACACAATTAAAAGTTCCTTTGACACCAAAAGATCCTTTTAACAACATACTTCATTCTTACTGTTAGAACTAACTCTTCTAAAATAGTCGTGTTTCTTCATTTTCTTTTCGGGCAGCAAAAGGTAGAGAGGAAAATTGCTAAATACAAAGTATTTGAAGGTTTTCTGCTGAAAACCAGTGACAAATTGCCTAATGGTGTTACTCTAAGGCACCTGCTGTTTCCTTTACTGTAATAACAGCAACTGACACTGCCTCCCTTTGCTCCTGAGCTGGGTCCAGTACTTGCAGCCAGTCACCAGCACTCAGCTGTGCAGAGGTCTGCTGGGCTGCAGCTGGCACCTGATGGCAGGAGCAGCAGGTAGCGAGTCACACCGACTGGGACTGAGCCTGCATGCCTGGTTAGCACTGTCAAGTGGTAGGCAGAGGATGAGGGAGCCAGATCTCTTCTATAATAGCAGCATCCCAGTTTGACCCTGGGATCTACATAGCCTTACATCTGGGAACGAGGAGCACAAACTCCTCCAGGTGATATCAAGGGACAAAATTCTTCAACTTACCAACACAATTCTGCTTGTGAAGAAAGTAAGTCAGGACTGCATAGTGCAGCTTAGCAGCATCACCACAATTGATTGATAGACTTGTCTGCTTGGGAATTAGGTTAGGCCAAGATGACATGAGGTTGCTGAAAGGATTCACAAAGTATATGGTTCATTTCTGCCTTGCTCAGCTTGCTATTGAAGATGGGGTCTAAAGCATGCCTCTTGCACAGGAAGCTCTGAGACCTGCAAACACCAACCATGTACCACAGACAGCAGGTCTGCTGAGCCCGCAGAAGAGGGCTGAGATACTTGGATGGCTCCACTACATTACCCCTGCAAGCACAGACTGGACTGAAAGTGACTATAAGTATTCTGAGTCTCCTGAGCCCCGTTTCCCATTTCCATCATTGGCTGTTAACTCTGTTTTGCTCCTGGCTCCACACAACCGTACAACACTAAGGTGGAGCCAACTTGAAGAAACCTGCCTGGACAAATTGCAGCCTACTGGCCTTGCTTAGCACTTTTCTCAGACCACATAGGCACATTCTCAGGCTTCAGAATTTGGGTTTTGACTATGGCTAGATTACCCCCCTCCCAATGACTGTGGATCTTGCCCTGAAATGGCTCTACAGCACATGCTTGCATGGGAGAAATGTGGATAAGACACATTTCTGAACTTCTGTTTCCACCCTTTTGTGAGTGACACAGTCTGTATTTCTCCGTTTCTTTATTAGAGGATTAGAGTTGCAGTAGAAGAGACTCCAGACTGTTTTATAGCTCAATATTTTAGCAAACTGGTTGTGACCCCTGTAGTCCCATGCAAGACAACCAAGAGGGCTGTAATATGTTTAAACTTTTATTACACTATAAAATGAATACAGTCCTGCTCCCTGACCTGCCCGCTCCTCATATCTAAGGTCAACTATGCTCTGTCAGCTTCTCCAAACAAGCAAATCAGTCCAACAAGCTTTGATACTTTTTTCTCCTGCTTTTATAAAAAATATACTGGAGTCAAGGGAATATTTGTGTTAGAATGAGGGGGGCTACCATCCAGTGGAGGCTGTTAAACATAGATCCAGTTTGCAGAAGGCTAACTGGGTGCAGATAAACCCATTTGTGTTTTAATGCTGTATTTAAACACTTAGGTGATTTTCTTTTAAATAAATCACTGTTGGGTTGTTTACATACGGGTGAAGGACCTGTTTATCATTACTAAAATCTCTAATCCTGCTGAGTTACACATACCTTAGAGATGACACGTTAAATGCATTTTCATAAATGCGTCTTAAATCCTATCCAAATACTTTCTAGCATTCCAGGTCTTTGGGTTTTCAGTCCAGTCTCAATCTGGAGTGATAATTTTGCACCAAAAGATTTACCAGACAGAGCTATTTAACACCTAGTCAGGTGTTAAGCCTATAAATAGTTTATCTCTTGGCAAGATTTAGACGTTGAGCCATGAAAAGTCACTGGCTTGTTTTCACTGTGAGGTCAAGTCTCTTTAAGGAGTAGCCTGTTTAAAGGATACAGAAGCCTCCCTGCAGACTTTAAAAAAACTACAAAACATAAAAAACCCTACAAAACCCAAGCCAAAACCCAAACCAAAGAGCTTTTTTTAAAAACCATTTCACTCATTGTTGTGAAATCTCACGCTGGATTGATTTCCTTGTGGGAATACAGAGTCCCACTGTATTCATTCTGTGCTGATGGAGCAACACCTTACTTGGTGAAATGTTTTCCTCCTTTCTGTCTTTATCACCATGTTTTCCAGAAATTAGATTCCCTGGGATTAGAATTTTAAAGCCCTTTGACATGAAATCACTTCGGCTGTGCTGTCTTGTTTTCTTACCTTTCACATTCTCTGAGAAGAACAGGGTTGTTTCCTTTTTTCAGGCTTTCACCAGCACAGGCACTTCACATAATTTTCTCACACCTCAATCTAGCCCATGCTTTGGACTCAGCAGATTAAGTAGCAGTCCCTCCTGTTCAGGTAGGGGTGAGAAAGAAGACACAGTGTGGTTTTGCCACAGAAGTCTATTTCAAGCTTTCTTCAAAGTTGCAGGAAAACCTGCAGGTGCATCTGAAAATATGAAACTCCCACATTTGAAAACTGGCAATTACAAAGGAATCCCAATTTCTATTTTTGGAATTCTTCACCGTTGAGATGACCTCCAGATGTGGTAGAGGGGAGCAAGCTGAGAGCTGAGATACGAGTGCTCCTAATTAGTCATCTTGAATCAATTCCTGCTACTAGACACACTCCCCAGAAGTGAGATTAGGTTGTTATGCAGAAGTCCTGATTCTTTCTGGATTTTGTAAGGTGTAGTCACTTCCTCAGAGGTCCGTGAGAATAATATATCCCACAGGAAGAAATCTGCACATCAGCAGGATTTAGCTCCTACCATGACAAGAAAGGACCATTAGGTATATGTGACAGATGGTAGGTGGCACCTCTATCCACTTTGTGGTCCATTTGCCTTCTGTCCTTCGACCGATTATTTGGAACTTGTTGGGGAACTCAGGGTAAGAGGAAACACAAGACTCAGCTACAAACCAGAACTTGATGAAGAATTTAGTCATCCTGTCAGATGACCACAAAAAGAAGCCAGTATGACCTTGAAGCCATGCTATGGGAACATGATAGCACAAAAATCATGATGTTACTAAGCATGTTATTTATGGTTTATAGGGTGGTATGTAGGTCAAGTCACACCACTTAAAAATCAAATACTTGGTAGTGAATTCCATCTTCTTGCAAGAATTCTTTAGGGCTCAGACTCACATATAATAGCTGAGGAGGAGAATGTTTCTCCAGTTATTGCTGACCATAAATATAAAATATATCCCCCTCATTTGAACAGGGTAGGAAAAAATCCCTTTTGTCAAATGAGTGGTGTCAGTGGCAACTGCACAGCCGGGATACCCTCCCTGTTGGAATCTCTCATGGATATCAAGTGGATTCCTGGAGGGAGGCCAAGTGCAATTCAGGCCACGATGATACACAAACATGGTGACTGAAGCCTATTTTTGAGCCACATTTACAAAATATTGCTACTGAGGCTGATTTCTATGGTTAAAAGAATACTCACAATATTTTTGGTTAAACTAATCACCCTTATTCATTATTTAATTGGTATAAATTGAGAAACCTTGCTGGAAGAGAAGGCAGTCCCAAAAAGCCTGTCTCCTAATATCATTGCCCTGGATCTGATCGATACTCCAGGCCAGGTCCAAGGGAGGCTCCAGTGGTGCCCATTGGGGTGGGCTGTGTCCAGGTGGCACTACTCCTGGCACTAACCTTTCTGCTCAGCAATGGCTTAGTGGTGATGCCAGAGCTGCTCAATGGTTACCTCAGCGTTGATGGTGAGAGAAGGGAATGATCCTACCAGCAAAGGCAAAGCTGCACAGCCCCTTGCAGAGCCTTGGTGCTTGGGGACCAGCCCAGCCTACACTTGTCCCTGCCCAGCCCCAGAAGCAGGCTTGGTAAATTCAAAGACTCTTCTAGTCACTAAGAAAGCGACTTGGTAACTGGAAGCCATTGCAGCCAACAATCGTTCTGCAAGCGAGAGACACAACAGTGGGTCAACTTTCTGCACTCTTCATCCAGATGCTGATGAGTGAGCTTTCCCACTCCAGATGAAGGGCAGCATCTTGTGGAAAAAAACAGAGGTGGAGCTACACACCAGCCAGGAGAAAGGTCACTTCAGACAGCAGGTGAGCAGGTTGCATGAGGCCAGACAGAGTCACAGGGAGGAAATGGGGACAGGGACAAAAGCATTAGTGTCATTGGGCAGCTGCCAGAAGAAAAAGATGATCTCCCAAAGAGATTTGTACTGGGCTGAACCCCAGCGAGTTGCCCTGCTCACCAGGCACTCTGGCAAAGGCAGTACCATCCAGACCAGCAGTTCTGCCAATGGCAGCAGGAGTACAAACAGCCAGGAACAAGAAGCTCCAAACTGTCTCTCAGCTCTACAAGCAAGCTACAAAGAGACTGGGAAAAGCTCACATAACACCATGTTTCAATTTCCCCACAAAGAGCAATATTTCTCTACCTCTCGCTTTTTTTTCTGAAAGTAAGTAGATATATTAAAGAATTGAAATACTGGGGGAAAGGTTTTAAAAAGGGCTACATATGATCAGCAGCACATGCACCTATGCATGTGTGGTATGCACATTACACAAAGCATAGTCCCACTTGCTGCCAGTCTGCAACATTAACAGCATTAATGGATTCAGCTCCTTTTAGGTGATCTGACAACAGACAGGCTATAAAGCCAGGACAGGGAGACTTGTAGTTCTTGGCCGAGATATGTCACAACATGTTCTTCAAAGCCGATTTTTCAGGATTCAGCCCCTGGGAATGTAAACGTGAGGAGCAGAGTATCATTGGAGAAAGCCATAGAGCATGCAGTCTGCTAGGATAAATAATTCCACTTGGAGACTGCCTAAACTTAGCTATATATGGACATTTCTAGAAAGTGGGAACTGCCATGGTTTTACCATTAACATTTCAAGGGTTTTCTTCAGCCTTTTCCAAGCCCTGTATTAAAGTGGTTTAGCAGAATAATCCTGTCTTAACAGAGTGATAACAGAGACATGGAGAAGTGCTTGGTCAGAGGAGGAGCCAGTGAAAGGGCCAATAATAGCACCCAGACAGTTCCCAAGCTGTTACTGCTTTGGGTTTAACTCTGAACATTGCCTCAGATCTCTCAGTCTTCAGTTGAAATCCTGGCCCTACTGAGACAAGACAAATTACTTTACCTTGCAAAAATAAAAAGGGAAGAGGAAATCAGTTGAGCTTCATGGTCTCAAATCTCAGATTGTGGACCTAGTCTGTATCTATGTGCATTTCTTAGCAAGGACAAGAAATCCTAATGGTAGTACATGCTAATAACAATATATAATCCCAATACTGGCCAGGACTAGTTAATGATGTACAGAAACACACTCCTTCACTTATTCTGATCCACCTTGCCTGCATTCCTGGCTACAGCATGTGCCTGCAATGGACAGCATAGCCCCATGACAATACTATGGTGTTGGGCACAGGCTGAGGGCAGCAGAGCTGTAAACTCAAATCCTGTAGATTAGGAGGTTACTTAAGGCAATTAATGGTTTCCTGCAGAGGAATTCCCTCTTTTTCCTCACCAGAATTCACTTTTGAAAAAATTCATATCATACACTTAGTGACACAGACTGATGAATCTGGAACATTGCCATTTGGAGCTGGAGACCAGACTGGAGACCAGACTCAGTGCAAGATGCTTCAAGGAAGGCACAAAACAAGCTGATGGTGGGTAGTGGTGGAATAATACAATGTGGTGATAAAAAGTGGAAAGCATCCACATGGCACTATTTTAGATGAATGTACTGCTGCTTCAACCCATTAAAACTGCAAACCTCAGCATTAGGATAGCTGTTTTTTGTAACCAGTTCTTCTTCTAATGCTCCTTTTCATTGCTTTTCCATGCATATCCAACTTCGTAAAAATAGATGTAATTGCTGTATAATAGAAACACACTGGTAATAGAAAATATTGACATTTCACTGGTTGTGCTAGGAATCAGTGGGACCAGTGCACACTTTGGTGCACTCTGATTCAGAGCATCCACTTTGAAATCAGTGCAGAACCCCTCATGTTAGTTCCTTCTTCTTTGGGAAAAAGAAGGTGTTACAAAATGGACAAATTATTACCTACCAGAACACCGTGTGGGTGGAAGAGCAGAGCTCTCCAGGGACAGATGATGTGAGCAGGAATGGGGGAATAAGAAAGGGTAAGATGCAAACCCAGCATCACAGAGCTCATGATACCATGACAGTACTTTGGTACTGGCCAGTAACACACACACTGTGATGTGTTATCACAGCATCCATCACTTTGTGATGGATGAGAATTTAATGAGAAGTTATTCATTACCTATGAAACACAGGGGCTCCACTGACTTATGCATGGTGAATACCTTACCTAGGATTTCCACTGGAATAACAGCATGTTCCATTCAGTTTTTCTGCAAGCTGCCAAATCTCTACACTAGGGCAAGCTTGCTAGAAAGCACTACCTAATTAGAAAGGAAGCATCTGACATTGCTTTGCACCAGGCTGCAGTGAACTAAACCCCTGACTTCTTCCTCACACTCATTTAAACAGAAGAGCAGGTTGCTAAAGTTTTGTTTCCTAAGAGTCATATCATTAGGCACTCCTAAGTGACTCACCAGCAGATGAAGCTGGAGGCACTAATTGCAGGCAGCATGAAGTTCTTTCAGATCTAGCATCAAACTTGTTGTCTTTTGTCTCAGTCCAAAGGTAGCATCAGTTTTAATAGCTCAAACCACTCCTCAAGATCAGCCCTCCTTGAGTCACAAAGAATTATCCAGCTAGTAAAAGCCCTGTGTGACAGCAGCTGAGTACTGGTCATGCCCCAAGATTATTGCCAAAGTCAACAAGGAGTGGTACTGGTGCCAAGGATGCTAACCTTTAGGACAGGTAGGCAAGGAGTGGTAAGAGCTTGCACTGGTGTCTGGCAGGTGTGGAGCTGTGTCCAGAGTGCAGAGCTAGATTCACAAATGCTCTCCAAAATGTCCCACCACCGTGCTGCAGATCCTGCTCCCCTCTCACCTTGCTCTCCAATGAGGGTGTAGTAATGATGGCTCTTCATCCAAAGCATGAGCCAGTGGGCTGGAAAGCACTGGGCTGCTCAGGGACTGCACTGAATAATGTTTTGAATGAAAATTTCTTCTGATCACACAGAGGATGGAAGTAACACCTTTTCTCCAGTTGTATCACAGCCCCATGTGCAGTCAGTCCACTAGTAAACGAATAATAATTGCTTCTTTCAGAAATGAAGCAATTGTAAAAAGTTCCTCTTCAGCTCCCCTGTAGCCCTCTTTAGGTACTGGAAGGTGCTATAAGGTCTCTCTGGAGCCTTCTCTTCTCTGCCTCAACAACTCCAACACTCTCAACCTGTCTTCATAGGAGGCATGCTCCAGTCCTCTTGATCATCCTTGTGTCCCTCCTTTGGACTTGCTCCAACAGGTCTATGTCCTTATGTTGGAGCCCCAGAGCTGGATGCAGTACTCCAGGTAGGGTCTCAAGAGAATGGAGTACAGAGGGAGTATCACCTCCCTCAGTCACCCCAGATTCTGCTAAGTTCCACATTTCAGATTTTTGGATGATTTTGTGATACCATAGTTACTATATATAGTGCTGCTGTATAGTTAAAGACCCAGAATAAACCAGTACCTCTGTGGTTTCTACAGATATAAGTAAAAACCTGAACAAAATCACCAAAACCATATCACCTGTGCTTAGTTGGAGAAGGACATAGATTTTCCTTTGGTGTTGAAGGCTCAAATCAATAGTGTTTGGAAGCTGATGCTGTTTGATAAGTAGGAATTCTCAAAGCTCATTTCACAGCTTGGAAACCTTTAAAAACATCCCCTTTATAACAAATGACCCTACAACCAACCAGGACCAAGTCAGAAGAACAATCAACAGCAAACTAAGTTGTACAGTAAAATAAAAAAGAAAATAAGAACGTGCCTAAAGACCTGAGGAAGGCAAGTGTTCCTGTTGCTGATGTGTTAAGAGAAATGATTGCAGAAGAGTTTATGCATGTGAAGCATGACCCTGGTAACTGTCCAGTTCAGTCAGCTGAGGGACAGCATCCTTTGCCAATGGAAGGGACAGGCAGCACCACAGAGCTCTGCAAGATTTCATTTACCATGGATAGCATCATGAGTATCTTGTCTGATCAGCTTCACTTGGACTTAAAAAGCAGGATTTAGAAGTGACTGGATGCATCCTACACTTTCTGGATGCCTCTGCCCATCTCTTTACTCCAAGTGTCTTCACCCAAGACTGCTACCTGGGTCTCTCCTCCCATGTTTATCATTGTGCAGAAGAGAGCCCAAAGCGTCAGGCACATGGAAAACGCTGTCATGCTCCAGTCCCAGAATGAATCTTTTCAACTTGGTAACTGTTAATAGGCCCTGCTAATGCTGAAACTGCTTCTGAATGCAAACAAGACTTTCCAAAATTGTGGGGTTTGATAGAAAATGAAACTGACCTTTGAGAGACTATAACAGATATGTAAATACCTGGAAAATGGAAGTCACAGGGTCTTTAGACTACAGTTGAACTTTGCTCCCTGTATTCTTCAGCTTTCCTAGAGGCCAGGATCACCCGCTCTCCCCCAAGGAGCAAGGCCAGCACCTCCCAGGGCGAGGAGGCTGAGGGGTCACCTCAGGATCTCAGCTCTAAGATGAGAATGACAGCTGCAAATGTAAAATATGACTTTTCAGAGGCATGACAGCTCCTGTTTTGACTGCAGTCTTTCATGTTTTCGGAAATTAAGTCAGAATTTTCCACTGAATGAAACATTTCCATTTCAGCAACAATTTCCCTCGCTTCCCCTCTCCTACCAAAATGCTTGAAATAATTTCAACTAAAACTGTAAACTGCCACATACAATTTTTATTTTCTAATTTTTTTTTCTTTAGGCCACCTAAAGCCCCTTTTCTGTAAGAAAATCAAATGTTTGGAGTTGCTGTAGTCTTTCTTTCTGTGACAGGCTTACAAGAGCAGAATGGTGCCCATGCTGAACTTGGTTCCTCTCGTGGAAATCAGAAGCCCTGGAAGGACAAAACTCAGAAACGTTTCATTTCACCTCTTTGCACCTGCCTGTGCATTGTGTAAAATGCAACCGAATTGCATTGGCCTCAAGCAGCTCCGGGTGCAGGACAGTGGCAACCAGGTGCTTCTATTCCTCACCTACAGTTCCCCACCACCTTCTTCCAGCTACCATGGAGATTCCTGCCTTCAGCTGCTCATCATTGCCCACTGCAGGGACATGCTTTTAATGCCAGCCCAGGTCATTACCCTCTTGAGCAAACTGGGATTCAGCTGCTCCAGCTTCTTCAGGGCAGCCCAAAAGAGGGTAGCAATATCACCTATGGGTCCTGCCTGTGGGTTGCCCCATTGCAGCCCCATTGCACACACCCAGATTCCCATGGCCCAACCGCTGGGTCATGAAGATCTACAAACAGATAACCAGTATAAATGGAGAGTTGGTCTCAGCCTGCGTAAGCATCACAATTAGGAATCTATAGAGTGTAAGTACCAATGATTGAAGCATCTGAGTGAGCTTCCCAAAGGAAAAACCCAGAAAAAGCATTTGCTGAGACCATTTGCTGACAAAAGTGTGGAGACTTAAACAATCCTTGTTTCAGGCAGGAGGCAAATAAGGAAAACAATCCAGAACTGCTGTGTCTGAACAGCTTTGGGACAGTAACAGGATTTGTCCATCTCAGCACAAAATGCCCATCCTTGCTGTCAAGACCCACATCTGCTTCCTTCACACCATGGTTTTGTCCAGAAGTTTTCCAGTTTCTTTCAGCCTGCTTCACTGGAGTGGACTTAAAGGACAACCTCGATCATTGTCATCCCCAGGACTGACAGATTCTGAGGATTTAAGTGAGGTTAAAGCCTAGTCTGCTTCATCATCTTTGTTGCTGAGATAAATGAGTTACCAAAAAAGTGCAAGTTTGGGCCAAGTAAAAGAGGTAACACAAGATTTACAGATATGTAAACTTGACTTGGGACACCTCTCCCGGAGGCTAACGGAATACAAGAAATTACACTGGTGGTTCACAATTACTCTGGTCACAGTCCCTTATGTTTCTTTGGCTGCAGAGGCCCAAGTCCGGCTCGTGGGAGAGGGGAGGATGCAAGAGGCTCAGACCAGCGCAGGCTGTCTCCTGCTTTCCCAGCGCATCGGTGCCACCCAGCGTCTGCTCCGCCTCACTGCCGACATGTCCCATTGGAGCAGCCCAGGGCTGCGGCAAAAACAGTCTGGAAAGTGATGAATTCGCTAATTGCACATGAGTTTAGCTGGGTGAAGATATATGTGACACGGAAGACGCACAAACTCTATTGCATCCATAGGCATGCGGTCTTTGTGGCATTATACACAGGGGAGAGATGAATGCTGGTCAGTTATTTCACAGAATCATTAAGTGGCTTGGGTTGGAAGAGACCTTACAGATCATCTCGCTCCAGCCCCCCCGCCATGGGCAGGTTGCTCAAAGCCCGGTCCAACCCGGCCTTGATCACTTCCAGGGATGGGGCATCCACAGCTTCTCTGGGCAACTTGTTCCAATGCTTCACCACTCTCACAGTAAAGAATTTCTTGCTAATATCTAATCTAAATCTATGCTTTTTCAGTGTAAAGCCATTATCCCTTGTCCTATCCCTACATGCCCTTGTAAAAAGTTCCTCTCCAGCTTTCTTGTAGGCCCCTTTAGATACTGGTCTTTGGAAGGTCTTCCTGCCCATGGAAGTGGGGCTGGAACTTGATGATCTTTAAGGTCCCTGCCAACCCAAGCAATTCTGTGGTTCTATGTTTTTATCTAAAAAGTCATCATACTCCAGAGCACAGAGGAAAGAAATAAACTAAAACCAAAAAACAACCTTAAATAATCCCTCCCCAAATCCATCAATTTCATTTAGTCTGAATTTTACTATTAACTGTTTAAGCAAGACACCAGAATTTTGAATCCTTTTTCCAATCCAATAAAAGCAATAGAGTATTTTATCTGACATCATATCTTCATAACTTCAGAAGACAAAAAAAAAGGCTTAAGGGTTACAGAACAGGCCCTCTCTGATGTTTGCAGAGGATCAGTACACTCTGAAACATGGAGACTGCTGCCTCCTGCAGGAGACAGGATAGTAGCCTACGCAGGCCAGACACAGCCCTTGCCAGTGGGAAGGTGACAGGAAGAGCAGTCAGCGTTTCGCTCTGCTCAGCAGCAAGGTATTCCAGCTGCCCAGGAGATAAATGTGGGAGGTTTCGGCAATATAAATAGCTATTGCGTTAGCACTGGATTAACAGGAGAAAGGCCAAGCTTAATCCCCCTCTTAACATGCTCCTGCATGCTGGGAAAAGGGCTAATAAAGAAACTCTTTCCAGAGATGAGCTGATAGGTAGGTACAGAGCATTTTGCTTGAAAGAGGAAGACACTGAAGGAAAATACATCACCCAGAGTAGGAATCTCCTAGCATTAGTGGCTAAAATTCAAACAGCACTGTCCTATTGTGACTTTTTTTTAAAATCATGTTAACAAGAAAGAGCATCTTAGATGTTGCTCCATTATTGCTTCCATGAAGAGAACTATCAGTAATGTAGATGTTATGAGTATTTATCATCTTTCAGGACCTCTCATTGTCTCCTCAATCACTGCAGTGCAACAACACCTGTCAAGACTTGCTTTTAGTGCAATAGTTGAATAAATAAATATGAGGAAAGCTGCAAATGAAAAGAAGAGAGAGTGATTGTTATTGTGATAATGCCTAGGGAAGCAGGGCAGAAAGTTGGGTGCTAACTACATGCACCCAAGGGCGAGGGACTTCGAGACACAAGATGCTGAAGGTTCTTCCTTTCATCTTAAGGGATTTCATTTCCTTCTTGCGAGGAGAAGGCAGGATTCCACAAGAAGGATAACCATGGCTTGTGCAGCAGTGTCACTGGTCAAGTTTTGTATATGGGACAAAACAGTATCTTCATAAGAGATCTCTGTGTGAAAGTAGTAAGGGAGTTAATCACTGTACTAGATTTACCCCCCAATGCATCCACTGCTACAATGTGCTGTGCACTTTATAATCCAACAGCAAAGTGAATTTTTTTTCTTAAAATTCAGTGCTAGCTAAGCAAAAATGTACTATCAGATTTGCTAGGATGGATAAAGCCAGTGGCTAATGCAGAGATCTGTTTACTACTCACAACAGCTGCAGCCTTTTGAATTTGATGGTTTCCTCCCAAAACTTGAGAAAAGTTTTTGAAGGATCATGGAATTTTTGTGCAAAGGGCACACAAACACAATGCCTGATATTCACCATTCACCAGATAGTAACTGAGGAAGATGCCTGTCTATCCCCTAGACACCACGCAGCCTGCTGAACAAACAGGGTTTTAAAATGACGAACGATTTGGCACCCTAACAGGCTCAGACTTAGAGGACTTGAACAATCTTTTGCTCAATGCTTGTTAAGCAATGGCACACAGGAGCCTGGTCTGCACCTGGCAGTTCTGGCTGTATTAATAGTATTGGATCAGTAACTAATGAGAGCTGTCAGGAATTAGCAAGCACTGCTTATAAGGCTGTCACTTGAATCCAGTTCCCCCCCCACACACACTCTAAGGTATTTAATCAATTTTTCTAAATGAGTGTTTACTTTTCACATTAACTCATCTGAAAAATTATGTTGATAGCTTAAAAACAAAACAGAGAGGGAGAACATGCAGTTCTAGCAATTGCAAGGTCACAAAAATTTTTTTCTTGAACTCCCTCCTCCCTATTTCCTCTGCTTTGGCCATTTGGTAGAGTAAAGCACATTTACCAGCCCTGCGTGTACCTGTGTCCAACCCATTAGTCCTCTGTTGGGGAAACAATGCCATATATTCAATTGCCTGACTTGCTTTTCAGAGTATATGAAATGGTCATAAATATAAGTATGCTAAGGAGCAGGAATGTTTATTTATTGCATCAATTGCCCAGCAGTGGAACCAGTGTCTCATGGCTGTTTGTTCTTGCACCATAACCCAGCTCTGGGAGGCATCATTCATTGCGAACTGAGTTTTGGTTTCACCATCTGTGTATAAGGAATAATTTACTTAAAACGCAGGAGTAACAAAGACAGTTTCCATTGATATACAGTAGATAAACCTTTCTCAGTCAGAATGATGCCTTACAAGAGGCAGCTTTCCCAGTCTAGGTTTTTGGTTCATTATTTGGTTTTTGTTTTGATAAGGCAATTGCAGTATAATGTGAATGCAGTATAATGGAAACTGCAAACTTTTTCTTTATTCCAAGCAGAAAGTTGTCCCTGGCTATTGTAACAGCCAGATTTTTGTGTAGAGAGAAATTTTGGGATAAATGGTGGTACCCTTTTCTAATTAAACAGTCCCTGATAAGTGTTACTCAATGTTTACCTTTGTTCTCTCATTGATCATATTTGAAATAGAAGAAAACAACAGGGAATTTTAACTTGATATATCAGGTCTTGATTCTCTTCTTTTTTTTCTTTTTTGCCAATGAATCAATTTAATTTTTGTTGTCCTTGGGTGGGCAATAGGAAAAAAAAAGGTAAGACCATATCAGGAATCTTGTTTAAAGGCTTAACGGAAGGTGCATTTTTTTGGCTGAGTTATAGCTGAGATAGAACACTGAGATTTTATTTCTTTTGAAATCTGTGATGGCAACAATTTTTCCAGCTCCCTTTTGTTTAGCATTTGGTAAACAAATACTTCATTTCTTTAATGAGACAAAGAACTCCTGAGGCAAGGGAGCTAATGACAGTACTTGTTCTTATATATGTAGTTTAACTGGCTAAAAGGTCACATTGTGTCTATGTGTATACACACATATAACTGAACCACTAGAAAATAGAATTTTGAAAGCTTCTGTGATGAAAGTGACATAATTTGCAGTTGTGTTTATACATGTATATATGTGCAAGAATAAACTTTTTTCCCAGCTGGAACTTATGAGATTTTGAAAACCTAAGACAAGAAAGAAAAATAGTGAGAAATATTTCAGCAAATTTAATTCTCACAAGTTTTTTTTAACTTGCCAAGAAAACAACACTGTGAGGTCCTCTCAGAACTGAGACAATGGCAATGACCTCACTAGAGCCAGCTTAGAAGTAGCACTGTAAGAAGCAGTAATATATTACACCTTGTACCTTATTCCTGTGTTATAGAAGAGATTTAACTATTCTCTCTAAATAGACTCATTTAGCATTAGTTGCTTAGCACTAGTAACTAAAGCACATGAAGCTCTGGGCTGCAAGAGGCAACTGAGATTAAGCGAAAACTAAGGCTGCTAACAGAAATAGCTGAATCCAGCAGATGTGAGTGAAATGAAGAAGATAAGGATGAAGGAGACAATTTCAAGAGAATGAGGTAACTTCAAAAGAAGACCAGGCCAGCAAAAACAAAAACCAGTAAGAAATCAAGAGACCACCAACCAGAATTAAGTGACTGGACTTGTGGATTGAGCAATGGGTGGTACAGGTGTAACTGAGGGGCATGATCTGGGTAGGGGTACCTCCAGGTTTTGGTATTCCTGCAGTAGAAGACAGCCAGTATCTGTTTGCTTTTATGTGGAAAGGTCAACAACTAACATGGACTCTCTTGCCCAAGGGTTCACTGGGTCTCCTATAATATTATCCTATTTGCTTAAAGATGACTTGAAAGATATTGTGAGGATTTTCAGGCACAGTAGGATACTGCAGACTCTGGGTCCTGGGGCAGAAGCTACCAAGGCAGAGGGAGTGGAGCCTATACAGTGGAGTCCCAAGAGAGAAAAGGATTTCCGAAGTATAAAAGGATCTTTAGCTTCTGCTCCGGCACTGGGATTGCTGGATTCTCCAAATCTTTTGCACTATGGGTGCGTGAGAACAAAGGAGTAGTGAGTGCAGTCCTTACTCAATAGCATGGGGTCACACTGCCGCCCTGTGGCTTAGCACTCAGCTCAACTGGATCCTGTAGGGGCGGGAATAACTTGCGTGAAAGCAACAGCAGGAACAGTGACTATCACAGAAAGAAGCAGACCACTAACCCCGGGTCACCCAACAACCCTGTATGTCCAGCATGAAGTAAAACTGATTTTTAAGCAACATGTTATGCAAGCATAACATGCCACAAAGGGGACATCACTATGTATTAATGGTTTTAAATTAGGATAATATTACTTTAAAAAGATGTAATATTCTGAATCCAGCAATTTTACTGTCTGTTCCTGACAAAGATGAGCCCCACTGGGACTGTGCTAAGGTAGCGTTTCACTCCAACTGCATACAGGAAGATCTGCAGGATCAGCCTCTAGAGAACTCAGATCTAACCCTTTTCACTGACAGATCTTTATACTATGTGAATGGAAAATGATACATGGGCTATGTAGTAGGAAGAAACCTAGAGGTACTTGAAGCAGAACCTCTACAAGCCTTGATGAGTACCCAAGGGTCTGAATTAACTGCGTTAGCAAGAGCAGCCTGGTGGGGACATCAGCCGCATTTATTATTATTGCAAATAAGTTTTTGGAGTGTGTCATGCAATGGGTATGCTACGGAAAGAATGAAGTTTTCTTACCTCAGCAAGAAAGAGTATTCCTAATGGAACTGAAATCTGAATGCTGTTGAGAGCTATTCAGCTTCCAAGGGAAATTGCTGTACTACACTGTCCAGCTCATACAAAAGGATACAGCAAAAGTGGAACAAATAATGAATTGGCAGATAAAGCAACTAAAGCTGCTGCCCACCAACCTATAATGAGTATGCCACCATAGTAACTCCCTCTGCTTATAGCTGACCAGAAATCAATAATCCAGCCCAAATATAGGCAGAAAATACTCTGGAAGAATGGGCTCAATGGAAAAGTTGTGAGGCTACGAAAGATGAAACTGTAATTTGGACTACTGGGAGACAGTCCATTTTACCAAGAGTATTTAATGACTTTGGCTATGTGGTTTCATGATAAAACACATGGAGACATGATGGCCTCTAGGAATAGTGCTATGGGGTATTAGAAATACTTCTTCCCACCCTCTGGGGTTGTCACCAGCAGAAATGTTTTGGCAGGCACTTAACTGTAACTGCAACCTTTGTCCCTACTACAACCAGACTCTTAGATGAACAAGTTACCAAATTTGTACTGGGGATACAAAAACACCTGCAAGAAGAGAGGGCCAGATGATTTCAACCTTTTTTATTATTGGATTGTCTTGTATACCTTAAGATACTAGAATGGTTACTCCAGTTCAGATATTAAACTCTTTCTTGTATATGTTTTGGTTCCCTTTGTTTTCTAGAACACAAGGACCAAGGAAAGAATTCCAAGAGAATGAAGTAGCTTCAGAAGGCCAGCACAGCAACAGTGAAAACCAATAAGAAATCAGGAGACCACTAACCAGAATTAAGTGACTAGATTTGTGGATTGAATGATGGGTGGTATGGGTATAACTGAGGGACATGATCTGGGGTAGACACCAAACTCAAGCTGTAACCTGAGAACTAACAAAAGAGGAATTGGAAACCATCACTTGGACTTTATGTTAATCAGTGGATCCTAGAGTCATACACCCTGTTATGGTGGCCCGCGTGTGTAAATCCATAACACCTGTCAGCTTATACTGCTCAAGGTATTGTCATGAGGAAAGGAAAACAAACTTTACTCCTAAAAAAATCATCCACACTACTGATTAGACTGATATAATTATATCAATATTAAAAGAACATCAGACCTCTAATTAGCCCAATGGTACCAAAGCCCATGAGTAATTTGTAGTGCTTGTTCTGCTTTTCCAACTCAGGTTTTGTGTCTGTGTTCTCTAACTGCAGCTCTCACCTACAGAAATTTGGCAATTTGTACCATCTAAAGTTGGTTGCTCTGGAAACTGGCTACAATTTCTTCCAGTTTCACAGCAAGAGATGCTGAGCTCCAAGGCAAACAAGCATAGCAGCTCTGTTCACTTGCTTCCCCAGGCCAATGAACTTGCCGCAGGAGCGACAGATTATTTTTCTCTTTTTTACTCACTCTATGAGGCCAACCCCAGGAGGAGCTTATGATTGACTCACGAAAAGACTGAAGCCTTGAAATATCTTTCACAAAAAGAAGGTGAAATAGAAAATCTCTCACAGGCCAAAATCAGACAACATCTGGCAAAGTATCAAAAGGGGGCATGTAAGGGATCTAGAGGGTTACAGAACCCTCCCACTCCCCGATCCTATGACCACTGACATCATCCTACTTTTCTGAAATGACTATTGGGTATTACTTACATATTGTTGCTTGCCACATTATCAGTCTGTTACTAGTCATTCAAATCATGATCTTCTGAGCTCCCTCCTTTACCAAGCCATTCATCAAAAAATCTGGAATAGCTCAGGCACCCAAAAAACCACATCCTGCTAGCACAGGACAAGCAGTGGGCATTTTAACACCCAAGAAAGCACAGGATTTCTTACCAGATTTTCCTCCTTGTGTAAGGCAGTATGAAGTGAGATGGTAAAAAAGTGTCCATTTCCTGTCTGCTCTCTCCCTTAGGGACCTGGACACAGGGACTGATTGCATTAAGCACATGATACCCAACCCTTTCTGAGGAAGGTGCAAATTACCTCCCCTGGGCACATGGCCATTGTGTGCCTGGGCTCCTGGCATATGGCAAGGCAGCACTCCAGCTTCTGCTTTGCTAACTTGCTGTTTTATTAACACAGGGGAGGAGAAAAAGAAAAGGCATGGGGGATGTCAGGAAACTCTCCTGTCTAATATGCGAGATCCTGTCCAAACTATCTCCTCAGCAGATGCCTTAAACTGCAGGGACTCTTCCTTCTCTTGATAGAAGCATGACAGACCAGGAACTCTGTGACAGGGATGAGGTCAACCAGCCCCATGCAGTTGGAAAATAAAAATAAATGTTCAGAAGCTATTAGGGTTTCGGTTTTCTGTTAGGTAGTACTGGTTACTCTTGCTCTGTATCAGCTTGTACCCTACCACTACTCCGCTGAGCTCATGTTTTTATTAATCTGCTTGGAAGTTGCTGTGACAGCTTAAATAGACTTAGTAAGTCCTTTAATTAATGGGTGTTTTAGCAGACATAAGCGGCCACAAACCCCCAAGATTACTTGTTTGAAGCCTCAGCATAACTGCTGTGCCAGCAGAGCATTACAGAAACCATTTGATACTACATGTTCCATTAAATACCAAGATTAAACTGCCCATATGGACTTGATGTAAAATTCTTCATGTCTAATTTGCACCAGTGGTACATGTGCAAATCAGAGCTGGATAAAACATTCTGCCTTGCCTTCCTCTCTTCCTGCAATAACCTAGTTCACATGGGCATGGGACAGCTACAGGGTAATATTTTCCAATTTATTGTTTAATAATTTCTTTAAATTCACTAAAGCAAATATGAGGTTTTTGATCTAGGTAGAGGATGCAGGGTGTAAGAAAACAAGGCAAAACAGGCAGTTGCAAGACAGCTTTCAGAGTTCGAGACAAGTATTCTTTTTAAGACACCGAGATATTTTTAGGTTCCAAACTCTGCTTGAGCTCCTGTGGGGGGCAGCATCAGTAGATTTAAGCATGCAGAGTTCATGCAGAGCACTGAACTCAGAGGCAGCAGAAGAAAACTGGCACAACAGCATGTCCCACAAGCAAACATGAACCATCAAGCACTGGAACAAGCTCCCCAGGGAAGCGGTGGATTCACCATCCCTGGAGTGTTCAAAAAATGAGTGGATGTGGCACTTCATGATATGGTTTAGTGGGCGTGGTGGCATTAGGTCAAAGATTGGACTTGATGATCTTGGAGGTCTTTTCCAACATTCATGATTCATGAAGGCTGTAAGGAGGGCATAAGTGCCATGCTCTGTCTTGGGGAAGACTGTGAGTGTGAGAACTAGATTGTTAAACACGGGGAAATAGAAGCAGCTGAAAAACTTCATGGCAATAATAGAGAGGAAATAACAATGCTCTCACTGTCCCTCAATTCAGTTCACCTCACGATCTCATGGAATCAAAAACTGCCAAAATTCCTACCTCATGCAGATTTTCAGGCAGGCAGGAGATGCTGAGCTGTATCGTCAGGATCCAGACTTGATTTTGTTGATGAATTGTAAACAGAAATATATCATAAGACACAGAAAAGGTCCACCTGGTCTTCAAACCCGTCAGGGATGCAAAACCAATGCAAGTTTCCTTTTCGTAATGTAAAAATGTGATTAAAATGGCACAGAAATAAGGGCTTGCTTGTCTTTTCAGTTCCTTTTTTCAGCTTCCTTACAAGGAACTGTCTTTAAATTGCTTTTATTTTTCAGATGTCACATTACTCCAAAGATGTACCTCTTCACATGAGTGAGGAAACAGAATCTTACCATCTCTTCTCCCTCAAAACATCCCCCTCTGCTCCCAAGGGCATGTGACAAATAGTGCATTGCATGCCTCAGACATAACTGATAAGCTCTGTATGCTTATGATTAAATTATCACGGCTCTTCTTCAGTAATGCATGGGAGCAAGAGAAAAGCCCTCCAAAGATGGGGATGGGGGGGCCTACAATTACTTACATAGATGAAAGAGTGAAGACTTTGTTATTCTCACGTAACCAGCAAGTGGTTGGAGGGGGCACTCAACTCCACAGACAAATTTCTTTAAGTAGTTGAGTAAATTGGTGCTTCCTATCATGACAGTAACACTGGTTCCATACTGCCTAAGACACAAAAACTCAGCCTTATCCAGAGCTGGCAGGTGAAGGTTACCTGTCCTCTCACCAATACAGATTCCACTGTCTTACCTTTTGGGTGCTTTTCCCCTTTCCTTGCCTGCTAAGCGCAGACAGGATCAGCTATGAGGGATTTAGAAATCTCAAGTGACTGAAAACAGACACAGACTTAGGGTTTTATAGCAGATACAATTTAACAAAAATTCACAATATATTCTTCTGACATATTTTTAAAAATAATTTTAAAAAATACTTGCCTGGGTCAGGTTAAAATGATTTAAAAGCATAATTATCAGGAAGCAATCTTCAAAAGTGACATTTCATAACATAATCTTTTCCATTAAAGCAAAGATCGTGGTTCTAACATGTTTTCAAATACAGGCTTAACTCCAATATTAAAAAAACACTGAGTAGCAACGCTTATTCCTCAAAAATCTACACATCTTCCAAAGTCTGTCCTGGTCTGTTGCCCTCTTTACTTTTTTTGCACATTTGAACACATAAATTAACATAGAACTAAGAGAGTTAAACCCAGTGGAGAACAGAACAGAGAGTATTATCAGAGGAGAAAGAAAATTGGGATATAAGCAGAATTGTAGACTTGCTGGTAACACTAACTCTATTTGCTGCCTTTCTTACTGAGCTGGCTGCAGAAAAAGCCAAACCTCCCATCATCACCAGCTCAGATTGTACTCGCACTATATACAGCTGACCTTCTCCTGTCCTTTAAAGACATTAAAATTCAAATCAAGTTTTATCATTAGACTATGCCCACAGTGAATTCTACCCACTAACTTTTACCCATCTCACAAAACGGAGTAATTATCAGAACTATGTGAAAAATAATTAACTTCTATTAATATAGAGAGTTAAGAAAAAATAAGAACATAGAAAAACAAGATCCAAGACAAGATTCAACAGTAACTAACCCGGTGTTAACTGAGCCCTTTAAACCAACATTTTGGTTTGTGCCTGCACAACCAATACACAGGCAACATCCTTATTCTATCTGTTTTCTAGCTGAGTTCCTCCATAAGTACTGACAGCCTTGAGGAGGATAGTTCTTGCTTCTGTCACACTGAGTGATCTTGCTCAGTTATCTAATTTTATTAATTTCTTCTTCTTGGCTTGCTTTTTGGACACGGTACTCAGAGCTGAAATGCCCACTGATGTCTGAGGCAGGAGCAGTCTTCCAGACTGTGTTGGGTACTTGGTTTTCATAAGGACTTTAAAGAGTGGCTGGGACAACATATGTTTCAGTTGTTTTTTCATTCCCTTCAGCATCTTTTGCTTCTGGCTTTCTTCTTGCTCATTAGCTTTTCTTCCTTGGGGCAGAAATCAAAGATACAGAACGTTACAACAAGAGAACAACTTGCATTGCAGACCTTTGTAGTGAGAAGTGCAGATGTTAATCTCAGCTTTCTCTCTCTAACAAGGTCACTCCCACACAGTCTTCCAGTCATCTGTGTCACTTTCAGATCACCCAGGCTGTCCACAGGATAATGAGATCAAGAAGAATCTCGACTACTGAGTAACCATAGCCCAGGTATCATTCTACTAAATCATTCAGCTGGCTCTCAACCCTGAACAGACTGAGGAACAAAGGGAAGGGGGCCCCAGAAGATAAGGTATGCATTCATCCAGGGCTTCTAGCTCAGGCAGGAGCTTCTTCTGTGTATTTTGTTACTTTATGCATGCCTCATTTCAGCACCTGTAAACCAGGAAGTCCTTTCCTCTTTATACATAAAAAGCAATGAGGTTCTCAGATTTAATAACACAGGATAAAGAAGGGCATAGAAAAGATTTGAGACAGTTAATAGGGTCAGAGGCCTGAAATGGAGAGAAAAACAAAGTTGTTGTAAGGTAAAATTGAAAGGGCACTACTAAAGCCTTTGTAACGGTGTAAGAGGCATTTCATTTATGGGAGGAATGACTGAGATTTTAATTGGTCTCCAACAAGCTACAGAAGAATCAAGAGACTGAGTACAGCATGAAGCTGGCAAGTTTCTGGATGGCAATTACAAAATGTTTCACTTGAGAGCCCCAACTTACTTGGACTGGATGTGCTGTTTTGAAACTCATTACAAAGCACAGCATATTCAGATTATGTCAAAACAAGACAGCAGAGTGCTAATTATCTGAAAGCACTCCTGAACAATTTAGACAGAGACGATTAGCGTTTGCTTGCAAAGTGGTTGAGAAACAGCTAGTCCAGCCATGAATAAAATAAATAAATACATAAATCTAAACGTATTTTGAAATTAAGGCATCTTCATATTTAGCAGCTAACAGGTTAGAGACAGATTCATCTGAAGTGACCTCTGCAGCACCTCTATTCAGCCTGCCTTCAAAGAACTGGTAGGAAATCACACCTTCAGCTCCTAAAATATAAACACAATGTGGTACTTTACAGTGCATCTAAATTTTGCAAAACTTCATGGCACTGAGCTAATAGGCACCCGCAATTGCAACAGCCCTACACATTCAGGCACAGCCTGCAAAACATTTAATTTATAAAATATAAGAAATTATTTACTTCTAACACACCACCAAAAACCTCAGCAACTTGAATATATGTATTGGCCATTTTGCCCACACAACTCAACCTACATGAGGCTCACATAATATTTGGTGTTTCCTAGCACTTCCTAGCTGTTCCCACACAGAGCTGTCAGGCTCCTGTCCTGATGCCTGACTACAGGGAGAGACAAGCAGAAGCGAGGAAACAGCTTTTTCTTTGACACAGGGGGGACAAGACTCAATCAGGACATACTGGGCTGTTTAGATCACTCTGAAATACTTGCCAGAAGCTAAACAGTTCTTGTCCTATGACATGTAGACTTGTCTGTGACTTGCCATAACTGTCACACCTCACTCCCTCAGCTTCAGCACTACTGCTGCACAATCATCCTGAAAACACCAGTAACACCACATACTAATGACACTCCTTTCCTTCCCCTTCTGCTCTGCACAATTTGAAGTTTCTCTGCCATGGTGAGGCTTCTTCCAGACACCAGCACTGTGGGAACAACTGAGCACACCCACAGACAAACATTTCTACTTGCCCATCAACATGTTATCATCAAGATCCATCTCAAGAGCCTCTGCAGCTTGATGGAGCCAGGAGTTGTGTTGCTTTGCCCGACTGTTGAAAAATTCTGCCTTCTCAATCTGCCTTGCCAAATTCATCCGTTCCTGCAACAAAAATACATTTAGACATTATGATCAGGTTTAAATGTGTGGTACTTCAGCAGAATCTGTTTGAGAGCATGCATTACAATGCATCTGGGGTACAGAGACACTCTGGTTCCCTATCCATGTTCCAGGAGATGCCTTGCATAACAAAGACGTCATAATTTGCTAGTGTTTTATTTCTTCAGATCCACGATAGAATCTGGTTTCTAAAACATCTCAACTACTAAACATACCTGAATGTTAACATTCTATAAACAAATCATTACAAACACTTGAGAGACATCAAGAACAAATCATGATTCAAATACCCATAATTTCCAACTTACATATTCACATAGTACAGATCTCAGAGTTACTAGACTCAGCAGTAAGGGGCAGCCACTACCTTCACTAACTCCTGCAGGCCATATGGAAGGAACAACTCATGTTTTAAGGAATGCACCTGGATCTTGTTTAGGCACAGGACAGAATGTCCTGTCCTTCCCAGCTGCACACAGGTGGAACAAAGATGTCCAGCAAATTTAACCTGATCTGCAGCCTTCCAGCTGGGCCAAAAAAAATAACTAATTCACTGTGGAAAGAAACTCTACACTAACAATAAATAATAATCAACCAGCAGCAAGTTCTGCTGTTTGGAATGTGCCTGCAACTGTACAAAACAAACCCTGTGCAGGAAACTGAATAGTCTGGTGCTACACAGTAACAGCACCAGCCAGAACTGCCACAATAGTTAAGATGCAGAGAGAGAAGAAATTAAATGTGCCGTAAACTACTAAATCAGTCAGTTCTAAGAAATTTTAAATAGTTTTTCCGTCTTTGCAAAATTTAAGTTCTCTTTAGGTCTATCCTCTATCCTGGTTCAACAAGTCTATTCCTTCCAAGTGTGAAACCCCTTCACACTTTTTCTGAGCTTGGATGAAGGCATACAGAAACAGAGAAGGAGTGTGCAAAAGGGACAGACATACAGAACCTGCAGCACTATTAGTCCTAACTACAGTGACTTTGTGATTAAGCCCTGTAAGTGTAAAGGAGACCTGACTGTTCAAAGGGACTCTGAGGCTGAAGTCCTGCAACTACAATTACAAAGACATCTCTTCCGGGAAGAGGAGTACTATTACAGATAGGAGAGAAAATCGTGAGATGGTAGCAGGAAAATTAAAGTGTGGAAACAATATTTATTTGCTCATTAATTGACAGAGCATGATAAGAGCCAAGAATACTCAGCAAGAAACACAGAAAGAACCTCTGAAGAAACACTCTTAAAAAACAACAGATTTCTTTCAGTAGCCAGAAATATTTAGTGGGTGTAAGGGGGCAGCAGAGGAGATGGGGGGGAAGGAAATCAGATTCTCTTCATTACTACCAAGAGGATAAAAACAAGTCTGTAGAAGCATTTACTGATTTTCTTTCTCTTTCAGAAAGCTGCATCTCCTGAAAGATTCATGCTAAATACCCCACCTGCAGCAAGTCTGGGCTTTGAAACTTGCTGACATTATTCCCAAGGTGAGGATAGTGCTGTTGCCACTGGGGGTAAACCCTGGGCTCTGTCCAAGCCAAATGGATAAGCCTGAATCAGAATACTATAAGGAAGATAGCTGTTGCATTATCTGACTGCTTGCATTCTCCCTTGTTCTCAATGAGTGTGCAACATTCAGACATTCCAACCCTGAATTCCTTTCAAATCCAGTATTTAAGTATGTCCCATTCCTACATAGCTGATATCACTCAAAACATTAAGAGAATGCTGAGACATGAAATGGTCTCTTATTCAAGAAGTAAAAAATCTGCAGTGACTAGATGCTTTCTAAAACACATTGTTTTGTAAACCCTAACCATTGTCTATCTCCTTAAAATGGTCAATAACCCAGAAAAGAGAACATACCTAGTTTGACAGGGTTCAGTGGCAGCTGTGGCCTCACAGTATAGGAACTCTAAGAAAAGCAGACAACTCACTACTTCAGCTGAGTAGAGGCAGGTGAAGACCACTGAACACCCCTGGACCTGCTACTGTTCTCCAATCTGTTCCTAACAAAAGAGGCTTTAAACAATGTACTTAGCAAAGCCATCCCAGCTCCCCAGCCACAAAACATACTCGCTTCCCTATACTGTTTTTGGAAATCTAGTCAGGAGAAACTCTACATAACACCATACAAGAAAAACATAAGTGATGTTTACGTTCAAACACATTTCTTGGGCCAGTTATAATGGAGAAATCATAAATACTGCTTAAAAAAATATAAAATGTGACTAATTTCATTTTCAAATCCAGGTCCTCAGAAGTAAATTTCACCTGAAATCTGGAAAGAACACGATAGGCAGTATCATATCAGTAATGTAAGTAATATAAGCAAGCAAGCGACTACTCAGGCTCCAAAAAGACTGCTGTTTCTTTACCTTGATAGAAGTCATGCACTTGGTATCAACCGGGAAAAACGGCAGCTCTTCACTCTTCCCCAATGTTTTATAAATTTTCCGAAAATTGATCAAGTCGTCAGGGCCAATCAGCAATAGGCTGAGGCCTTCATTGGCAGCTCGGGCTGTTCGACCGCTTCTGTGCACGTACAGCTCAGAAGTACGAGGGACCTGCAAGTGTTCAGAGAAGCCATGAAGCTGCCAGGGAAAGCTAGCAGCAGCCTGTCATGCTTTGGACAAAAGGTTGCCAAAGAATATTGCATTTTATACACCCACAGTACATCACAGGTAACAGAAAAAAGTAATGTAAAAGATGATGTCTTGACACACTTTTTGTTCTCTGATCCAGCATTCTTCCTTGCATAATCTTTTGTGAATTTCTCCTAACTTCTGACCCTCTGTCATTTCACTTGAAAAGCAGCAAAACATTTTATGTGTCCTCAGAGATGAGTTATATGGCTGAGTCATTTGACACCTTTGGATATCAAAGTGAAGCAAAAAGCAAGGAGGATAATATCTGTTATGCCATTTCTGATATAATCGCACATTGATGAAGTGCTAGCTACTGCAGTCAGTCACTGCAGCAATGAGAACTTTAAGTACAAAGCACTAAGACAGTTAAATGATTAAATATCTATACTTGGGACTATACTATACATGGAATCAAGAATTATAGTTTTATAGTCTTCAGGATTTGGATCATGAAGGTCTTATTTCAAAACTAAAGCAGTAAAAGTAAAACCATTAAAAATACTTAACCTGGTAGTGGATGACATGCTGCACATTGGGAATATCAAGACCACGAGCTGCAACGTCTGTTGTCAGGAGGACACAGCTGAGAAAGTGACAAAATTTAATGAAGATAAAATTGAAGAGTAAATCATCTGCCGAGGAACATAAAATACAGCAATACAGAATCCTACCACAGCAGTTTAAGAAACAGATTTATACTATATCATCTGCTGGAACAACACATTCTGCTTTTCCTTACAGAAACGATACCCACTATTACATCAGAGGCAGTCTTGAAACAATTCTTAAAATAAAACTAAAAAAAGCAAATGTTACCCTCAGCAGGTCTGTATTTCCAATATAGAAATTCACTACCTTGCTGGATCCTGTTTTCCTATGCTCTTCTTCTCTCTCGGTTCACAAGAACATTAGAACTAATTGCTATCTAAAGAAGAAGGGGGATACGTTCCCCTTTGATGCCCTTTTCAGTGCACTGCCCAGGTTGGGTTTAAAAATATCTTTAGTTGATATGACCATACCATTAACAACACAGCCGATCCTTCAGTAGTACAGACATGTTATTAAAAGTTTTACCAGTTGAGAAAAATTACATTAATAACATTATATATTTAAATAACAGCTTTTTGGGGCTAAAATATCTTCCACCAACTTGCATTCAAATAAGCTCTCTCAGTAAATTAAAAGCCGGAAATATAAGGAGAGGATTCTGTTCTGACAATTAGTATTTCTCCTTACCCCTAGATATGATGAACTACTCAAAGATGTTGTTCTTTTATATAAATAGCCTACTACAGAGACAAAATTCTCCTTAGGATATGGAACAATTTGTTTTAAAAACATCTCCCAGCACCTGAAACAAGTTACTTTTAGGTAATGAAAATTTATTATGATTTTACGGCATCTGACTGCATATTCTATTGCTACAAGGTTCAAAATAAAAATAACAAGAGAAAATTCCATGGCTTGCAATCTGCAGAACACCATGAGAGATGGTCTCATAGATTTCTTTCTTGCCTTGAAAATCTGCAGTTTCTGAAAGCGATCCATCCCACCTTGGCCAGTGCTATCAATACAACATTTGCCAAGGGATACTGCAGATCTATCACAGCAATTCAACCTGTGTTCTCCCTGCTTGAATCTATTAACAAGGTACAAATTCCCAGACAGCATGCAGCAGTTTACAGCAGGACTAAACTGTGAGGCTTCCGGATTATGGAAGTACTGAGACCATCACCCTCCTGCCAAAGGCTGTTCCAAAACCAGCAGGAAACAATGTTTCTTAAAATGGCAGGACTGGTCTGCCTGGGTAAACCCTGGCTGCCCACCACTGCTGAAAGGCACAACTGCCCCTTCTCTTACATTGCTCCAGGATACCTTGACCCCCTGAAAGCTAATTCATCTAACTAAACCCACAAAATCGTAACACAGCAAAAAATAGTTAGTTTTCTAATAGCTTAGTGAGATTCAATGACTTACAGAGGATCAAATGAGCTGCAGAGCAAGGATATAGGCAGAGAGGTGTGCAGGATGGTCATGAAAGCCTATGTCTCAAAACAGGGCAAGTGACAGCTCTGTCAGCAGCAGTGAGCTGCCAGACCACAGGATAATTCAGGCTCCAGAGGACCTCAGGACATCTCTAGTCCAACCTCCTCCTCAAAGCAGGATGAGCTGTAAGGCCGGACCAGGTTGCTCAGGGCTTTATCCAACTGAGCCTCAAAAAACTCCAAGAACAAGCAGCCTGTTTCAATGCTCAAGTGTCTGCACAGAGAAAAAGCCCTTTTTCACAGGTAGACCGAACCTCTTGTTTTAACTTACACCCATTACCCCTCATCCTCCTACCATGCACCACTCTGAAGAGCCTGGCTCCATCTTCTTGACAGCCTTCTTTTAAGATATCAGAGGGCTGCAATTAGGCCCCTACAAAGTATTTCTCCCGGGCGACACAAACTCTGTGCCTTCAGCTTCTCCTCTTGCAGAGCCAGTGCTTCTTGAACACCTTGGTGGCCTTCAATTGAACTTGCTCCAGTTCATCACCTCAACTATCCCGTGAAACCTCATCCTTCATTGTTAATAACTTGGGCTGATGAACTTATGGGTACTCACATCCCCAGCTAGCCTCCTCAGCTTGCTCCAACTCTAACAGAGCTGCTTCCCCTTCCCACTACCTTTTACATGATTTTTTTCTCTACTAGGAAGTTGAAAATCAACCTACCTCTCTCGCTCAGCAAACCTCTCCAGGTTTTTCAGCCTTTGCTTTTGGTGCATGTTGGCATGTAACGGAAGAGGATCACAATTTAAGATTGTGAGGAGAGAACTGAGGCGTTTTATACAGTCTATGCTGTTTGCAAAGACCATGGTTCTTCCTGGATACTGGAGAAGAAAGTAATATAGATAATAGTCCTTCTCGTCTGTATTACAGTGGATTCTGGTTTCTGTCAGAGTCTCAACAGTAGCCTCCTTCCTTGTTAAGTCTATTACTTTGGGTTTGCCCTTTATTCCTATTTTTTCCATTAACAATTCTAGTTTGGTCTTCTTGTCCATCTTTTTAGCGTTCTTTTTTTGTAAAACTCTTGTAGGAGTCTGATGGACTAAAGTCAACGTGGCAGAAAAAACAAAAGTCTGTCGATGAGGGTTATACTGTGAATCATTTAAGACTTCCAGCAACTGAGACAGCTCTAAGAAGTGACCTTTCTCAACCATTCGGTCTGCTTCATCAATCACAAGGCACCTGTCAAGCAGAAAACACACAGTAAAAATATACTTGTGCAGATAAATACAAACCTGATACACTTAAAAAGAACTTTTCCTGCTAAACACATAAGGGATGTTCTGCATATAAAACCAAAAGGAGCACTGGGTATGCTGGGGCAGCTACAGTAGCCTTCTGCACTTGTTTTTGAAAAAACAGGCTTTTACTACTGTCTTTAATTGACATTTTCCTCCATCAAAATAACCACTGTGCATTTCAATAAAACACTATGAGACAAAAAAAAAAAAAATAAGTGATCTTATGTAGTCTAAATTAATCAGTTAGTAAACACAATCAGGGTGCAAGGATGACTAGTTCAGTATCCAGCAGTTATTCTACAAGGCACATTTACCTGAGCTGACGAAGATTTGAAAGATGTGGGTGTCTCTCTTTAACTAAGTCCCACAGACGGCCTGGGGTTGCAATTACAATTTCTGGCTTTCGATTCAGTACACGTTCTTGCTTCTGTGCAGCCATGCCTCCAACTAGAATTGCAGTCTTAATGCCTAGAACACATAATAGGTTTTATTTCACTAATTTATCAGTCAATGTTTTTATGTAGATCCATTCAATGATTTTAAACAGTTTATACTGCAACTTTCAATAAGCATTTTGGTCAGGAAACTTCAGGGGTTTTATGTAACATCGAACATACAGCAACGTGCTCAATTTTACAGAAAAATCCTCATTCTTTCTCTTAGGGCACCTGTCTTCTAATAGCACAAAGAAACACATCCATAGCTGTTAGTTTTGTTTACCCATAGGGCACCTGTCTTCTAATAGCACAAAGAAACACATCCATAACTGTTAGCTTTGTTTACCCATACTTCAGAGTCTCATGTTTTGTCAATTACATCTGCATGAACAAGCATATTCCTGCTATGATTAACCAGGAGGCCACTTTGTAAAATAAGACTGAGAAATGCTTGTCTTGCTAAATGACTGCTTGCTTGCTATGGAATAATCCTACCAAGAAAGCTCCTGCCCAATTAATGATTCTTGCATAGTAGCACAGACCTTGAGTTAGCTTTAAGTACTTTGCTGAGGTAGTGAAAGGAGTTTAGTTTTGGAAGCTGACTACACATGGCTTATTTCACCCTCCTTCTTCAAAGAATACATTGGCCCATGACAAACTCAATGCTACTGTGCAAGACCCTTCCAGTATCCAAGCTACCACTGATCTCTCTTCCCTACTACCATGCTTCCAGGTATGGATTTTTTTTCAAAGTGTGTTTGAGGCAGTAAAGCAAGCCCACACTAAAACATTTTCTCTCCTGCTGCTGCAACTATGTATCACTTGGGCAGCAGATTTTTACACATAAATAGCTCTGCTCCTGTCAGAACTGTATGACATAAATCAATTGTTTCAGGCTAGCAGTTATAATAAGCCTTGTAATCAGTTGCAGAATGATGAACACAGCAGGATCCACAGACACTAAAGAAGATGTGCTTAAAAGTAGTGCAATGCACTACATATCCTCTTCAATAAATAATTACTGGTGTTGAAGAAGTGGTGAGTTCTTTTCCAATTCTCTCCCTTCTTTAACAGTTTCATGTCCTCACTCATTCACGCAATAGATGTACTGACTTCTGGTTTGGAAGAGAAAGGAACAGGATGGAATTGCTTTTATCAGGCATATTACTCAGTAATACTCTATGGCTTGACTGCTGCAGGAGGCAAGTCAGACAATCCAGCAATGTGATCTACCCTAAAAATTTATGGCCTTACTTTTCTTTTTTGATCCATCAAAATTATATATTTATATACACACACACACACATAATTATATACGCTATATAAAAAGATTAATAGACCTGTCAAAAATTGAAATTATTATATATATTTAAAATTTTATATATAATGGAATTATTTTTATATATAGCCTACATTATCCAAAACTAGGACAAAGTTAGCTGTGGCTGGGTATCTAGTACTCATTCTGTGTTGTGAGAGCACAAGTCAATAGCTATTTGAAGGAAGACACATTTTAAAGCAAAATATCTCACATTAGCTGTTTACTTCCACATGCATCTCACTGAAGAATCTTCATGTATTTCTCACACATCAGTGACTACAAACCCTAACCCTTCAAAAGCCACAGCAACTTCATGATTTTATGGAAGAAAGTGTGGCACGTGTTCTGGCTCAACACCAACGCCAAGACCCAAACACAGTGTAATCCGGGACATGGCCTGCAGGACCTACGTACCTGTAAACTTTGCAACTGCATCAATGTGGTGCTTTACTTGTACAGCTAATTCTCTTGTAGGAGTGAGGACCAGTCCTAAAAGAGGTCTCTTTTTATGGGAGCCAACAGTTTGTGTCTTGTCACCTGAATCAAATTCAACATTTTCCAGAACCTTCACACAGCCTGTTGTGGAAGATGCATCATCTTCATCTCCGCTATCTTCAACCTGCTGATGGGTTACTTTTTCTGCTTCATCCTCATTTTCCCAACTTGTTTCATCCTGATGCTGATGGGACTCTTTAGAAACACTGTCATTTGTGGTTGTTGAGCTATTCGATTTTTGCCACTGCAGCACAGAGTGAATCATTGGAATTGCAAATGCAAGCGTTTTGCCGCTTCCTAAAAAAACAAACAAGAATAATAACACAGACCAACAAGTCATTTATTTGAAAAGATGAGAAAAGCAACAGCCAAATGCACACTGTTCTTAAAACATACCACTGTAACAGACACAAATTCATGATCTTTAGAACACCAGAAACTTGCAGAAATAACATCTTTTCTCCTGTTCCCCTTATACATCTCCTTGAGGTCACCAATATCGTATTTCCTGGGGAACAGGTATTTTTCCAATCTCTAGCAGGTCAGGCAGACTTATTTGTTCTGAAAGTGTTTTTTAAAAGCTGCAGTTGCAGTCAAGATATTTTTAAAGAACTGTATGCCCGTAAGGAGAATACCATGTCCTATTTGAAAGTTCTGATCAACACTCTCCAAACAAAGGAATAGCAAATGAGGCCAAGGACAAGCTGGAAGGTACTTGAAGGATTTGTTTCTATCTTCAATTTATAGTCCTGTATTTACAACTTTCTAAGAAACTGTATTTTGAAATACTCCACTGCCTAACTTCCTGATCTAGCACCATTTTTATAATCAGAACACAGAAATCTGATTTAAAACAGATAATCCACTTTGGAGAGAAGGCGGTTGTCAAAAATGCTCCTAGTTTTAATTTCAGGGGTTCTTGGCACCAAACTGCCAGTTACATCCCTGCCACGTATTCCCCTCTGAACAATCTGTCAGTATTAAAGATGTCAGGAAGAGCCTGGTAGCACATCGACCCCAGTTAAGGTTCTCAGTTCATTGATCATGAATGCAGCATCCAGAGTACAAGACCATTCCTGTAATAGGCCACTGCTGGGAAACAGTCCTCTGGAAATCTAAATTCATGTCCACATCACATTTATGTCACAAGCCATAAAGGTTTGCCAAATTCAGCAATACAGAATTTTTCCTATTTAGGGGAGAACCTTAATATTAGTTAATTAACAGATAAGCCCAGTGTCATTATCCTGATCAATGCTGCTGCAAAGTCTCCTCGTATGCACTTCCCCACCTTTCTGCATGTCTGGGAGGTCTCTTATGACTTCTGTCTGCACTTGAAGCAGAAATTGTTTATAATCTGTATTTACAGATTATAAACTTACATACTTATATACTTACACTTATACAGTAAGATTCTGTATTACCAGAACATCTGTTTTTAAGGTGAAGAATACTGATGATCTTGAATTAAATGTAATGCAATTTGGCTGGTGCAAATGTCAGTACTGCACCCAGACAGACTATTGCTGTGATAATCAGCACTATTCTGCAGGCAAGATTCATCCACAAATTTAACAAATTATCACCTCAGAGGACACGTTACCTTCGTAACACACAGACCACATACCAGACAGGCCTGCAAAACCAGGAGAAAAGTATATCTTGGTACTACAGCTCAAGCCAATTCACACTTTTTTAAATGGTTTTAGATTGTATAATCGTACGGAGATAAAACTTGGTTCCCTAACCAAAAACTTCAGTAGTTCTACATATCAATGAAAAGAAAGGGTTAGACCCACTGCAAAAACAAGAAGCCTTGCCATTCCCTCCACCTGATCTCCACACAGATCTACTGCTATGTCAAAATGTTGATGTTCTTCCCAATGTTGCTACCAAAAAAGGAAGATTAATAGTTCTTTAACTTATCACATTCCTCCCTCAGGCTCAATGCTAAGTGATGCTGTAGGATGTAGAAAAAACAGCTGGAGAGCTTCAACCTCTCCCAGCTGCAGCACCTCCTAAGGGACAGTTGTCCATATATCTCAAGTTGCTACAGGAACACCAGTGATCCACTGGGCCCTCTGGAGAGAACTTGGATTTCTCTCATGAAAGAATAAATGAGCAAAACACAGTCCTCCTACCTCAGGGTTATGCAAAATTATAAAGCAACAACACAGCCTGCCACCAACCATGCTTTCTATTCCGCAGCTAGAGAGGGATTTGCTTACCAGCACTGCAAAATGGCACTTTTTTTCAGCACATAAACACCACTTAAATTTTCAGTTCCATTTTCAAAAACACTCCCTGCAGGGATTTCTAATCTTATTAAAGCTAATAGCACCAACCGAGCTTCTAATTAAAATAAAAATGCAAATGACTGCATATCTTATTAGTTAGTATACCTTCTTGCTTGAGAGCTGTAAATGACTTTACAGACAAGCACTGAGATAAGGCAACTGGAACAGATGAAAAGAGTGCAAAGGAAGCCTTTAAACCAAGGCAGCTTCCAATTGTGCTTCCTATCTTTATGTCTTTTAGGGGAAAAAATGTTGCAGTGTTAAAGAAGACAAAACTTCAAAGGTATAAGCAGCAAAAAAAAGTTTGAAGGAACATAATGCTCTGAGACTTCACAGCAATAAGTAAAAAAGAGGCTGTAACAAATATGGCCTGGGCCATATTCACGCTTAACGTTGTGCCCAGTGTTTATTTACTGCTCCATGCTAGCACTGAATCATCTCCAGAGGAATCCAGTTCTCCACTTTGCCTTGCCAGGGGCACAAGTTTGGCTGCTGGAAAAATGACCCTGCTTGTTTCATTAATTCTGCCTTTTGCAGAGTATCACCCTACTGTTCCCAAAGCAAGAAACAATTTGAGAGAAAAAAGACTTCTGTCAAAAGCACAAAAACTGATTGAGATTTCAAAGCTGCATAGGCTGTACTTTGAAAAGATGGAACATCTCCAGGTTTGTAAGTTACAAAGTTTTAAAAATTTACTCATACATTTAAAACTTTACTAATATGTTGGATTTGCAGAAGATGGAAGCTCTTCTCTCATGTATAAATGCTGCTGCTTCTACAAGTAAAAACTTGTAACCATGGGCTGCTTTTAAAGAAGAGATGGGACGCTCGCAACACACAAGCAGTTTAACAGATTTGTACCTGTTTCTGCAGCACCAAGAACATCCATATTATCCCGGATGGCAGAAGGCAAGGCTAAGGCTTGAATAGGAGTTGGAGCACTAAACCCCAGGTAGCTCAAGGCCTGCAACACTGGTTCAGGTACAAACAGGTCTTTCCATGCAGACACATCAGCTTTTTGATCAGCTGAGGCAGACAGAACTTCTGTTGTCCAGTTCTTCCCTTTTTTAGAAGTTGTTATTGGTGGAGGAGCTTCCTGTGCTTGAGAAGCCTTGTTTTTAGCTGCCTTCTTTTTCTTTTTCTTTGGAGTGTCTTTTCTGCTTGATGTGCTCTCAGTCGCATGTCCATAGTCTTTACAATTTGCTTCTTTGATTATCTCACTACGCTTTTCCTCTTTATCAACCAGCACATCAACTTCTGCTGCATCAGGAGCATTGCTTTTATCTGTTTTGCTTCTCGAATCTTTGTTTTTCTTTTTCTTTTTGGGAGGGACAACAGGTTCTTCCACCTCCTCATTGCCGCCTTCTTCTGATGCACTCTCAGCCTGTCTCTTCCTCTCTTTTACTTTCCCCACTTTGGAAGAACTTACCAGCCTGTACTCTGTAAGTTCCTCCAAGCATACTATATCTCGAAACTCCTCCTCAGCAAATAGATTGGGGTCAATTTCCACAGTTTTCCATTTTCCTATTACTTCAATGCCTTTTTGCTTCCCTTTAAAGGAAGATCTAAATCTCCATCCTTTTCTAGCCTTCTTTTTTTTACCTGAAAAAGAGAGGGAGAGAAAAAAAAAAGGAATGAAGACTAACTTGATGATATTCAAACAAACAAGAAATCCATGGCATAATTATTTTACTTTCTTCTTTAAAATATTAAAAATATAACTTAGACATTAGTAACTCAAATATTAATAATGTCAATATAACTACAGGCTAATCTATATCACTATAACATATATATATATTAGCCTGTATAGATATCTCTCTATATAGACTAACATATACAACTATTATACATATATATATATTATCCTATATAGCCTATACTATCCTATATTAGGCCACACCTGAAGTACTGTGTCCAATTCCGGGCCCCTCAGTTCAGGAAAGATATTGAGGTCCTGGAGCAGGTCCAGAGAAGAGCAACCAGGCTGGTGAAGGGACTCAAGCACAAGTCCTGTGAGGAAAGGCTGAAGGAGCTGGGGTTGTTCAGCCTGGAGAAGAGGAGGCTCAGGGGAGACCTCATCACTCTCTCCAACTCCCTGAAAGGAGGTTGTAGCCAGGTGGGGGTTGGTCTCTTCTCCCAGGCAACCAGCGATAGAACAAGAGGGCATGGTCTTAAACTGTGCCAGGGGAGGTTTAGGTTGGATATTAGGAAGAAATTTTTTACAAAGAGAGTAATCAGCCCTTGGAATGGGCTGCCCAGGGAGATGGTGGATTCACCATCCCTGGAGGTTTTTAAGATGAGACTGGATGTGGCACTTAGTGCCATGGTCTGGTAACCACAGCGGGGTTGGATCAAGGGTTGGACTTGATGATCTCAGAGGTCTTTTCCAACCCAGCTGATTCTGCGATTCTCTCTCTCTCTCTCTCTCTGTATATATATATACTAGTCTGTGGTTATATAGCTACACATATACGTATGTTTTTATATATATTATACACTATATTTCCCTATAACATAACTGCAGGTTAATTTATTTAACCATATATAACCAAACAGAGCAGCAGGCCAGGCCTACTGCCTGGCACACCTCTGGGGATAAAGAGAGAACCGCCGGATAAATCCCCGCAGGCCCGAAGCGCTTCCGCCGCTGCCCACCCCGGGTACTACCCGCCGGAGCGGCGGCAGGGCCCGGCACGGCCTCCGCCGGCGCACGCGGGAGCTCCCGACACCTGTGCTTACCGAGCTCAGGAGGCCCAGGGCAGAGAGGGACGGAGAGAGCGCGGCCGCGAGCTCTGCGGGCTGTGCCGCCGCCACGGCCGCCGCCCGCCGCGTGTGCTCGGGGCGCCGCCATTGCTGCGTGACGTCACTCACCGGTACCGCGTGAGGTCACTGCGCGGCGCCCGCCGGCGCGTGCCCGTAGGGGGGTGGGGAGGGGGTCGCTGCGCGCGCACGAATGGTCTCTTAAATTGCAGCTCTGAAATTAGCGGCTACGGTTGGATGTCACCAGCTCGTTCGCTGGATATCACATCGTATTAGTCATTCAGTAAAACCCTGGCTATTCGTGCTTGCTTGCGTGCCAGTGTGCTCCTGTTTAAGGGTGCTGCGGGTAAAGCGATGCGACTTGGGGAAAAGTTGAAGTGGCGGCAGGAGGAGCAAGCACGGCACCGAGGGCACAGCAGGATTTTTTTTTCCTCTCACATACTCTCTGCAGCTTGATCTTGCTGTAGGAAGACGATGTCATGAATTATACGCTATGATAATGGCAGATTTTTGTTTCTGCTAAAAGGGTGGCTGATGCTCAGAACAGCCTCTTTTGCTGTGAGACATGGGGGAGGAGAGGGTTAAAAACGGGAGGTTTCAAGGTGATAAGGGACCAGGACACTAGATTAAAGTGCAATTACAACTACAATTATTTCTTCTCTTTGTTATTTGCAGGTGATCCAGGTCCTGTGAAGAAATGGGAAAACAAAAGAGTTGTTTGTTTCTTTGTTTTTTTTCTTTTTTTACTATTTTAAGGCCAAGGGAAGAAACAAGCATATCAAATGTTTTCAAGAACAGTTTCACTTCCTGATAATCAGCATTAATGTTCTGGCAATGCACAACATGAGCAGTTGCTTCCAATTTATATCCTCCTGTGAGGAACGCTAAAGAGCATTTGATGCTTGGTCCTCGTGTTCTGTACAAAATGAGTTTAAATCAGTGACTGTCAGGAAGTAGATTCAGGGAGCAAAGTTTTATACAGTACCTTTAACTCTACGACCAGCAAACCCTATTTATGTAGTACTGAACTGAAGACAGTGATGCCCAACGGTGCTGTCTCACTGGCAGCACCCCCTGAGCTGGTGCTGTGTCTTCATCAACAGCTTTAATGAGGGGTCTCAGCAGTCTTTATGCATTCCTTCGTTAAAAGTATCTTTCCTTCCAGGTTATTAGATTCAAATTTGCGAGTGACAATTCTGCTTGTTTACAATTTTTCCATTTTCCCTCTTTTTATTTTACTGGATATTAGCAAAAGCGAATTTGCAGAAGCAAAAGAAACAAATTACGCTGAAATTCTGGTGTGGCTGACTTAATGTTGTTCCTGAATAAAGAATAAGAAAAAAATTGTGGACAGGAGAGTTTTTACCTGTTAATCTTATGTCCTTATGCTGTATGTTGTGTTAATCATATGTCCTTATGTGGTTCCAGAGTTCCCAGTTTTGTCCTAAAAGCAAGATATAACATGGAAATGACTTGCTGAATTATACTTTTTAATGTAATTGTGGACATATTTTCACAGGACATAGGAGTTATTCTGATTTTTTTTTTTTCAGTAAGAATTCAGTTGTATATGCAGCTGTCTTTTCTGCTTGATCAGTATTGAGCTCTATGTACTATTTATAGACTAAGGGATTGAAATTACAGGCCCTAAATTTTAATTTGAAAGCAGGGACATGCCTATTTGTAATGAGCCTGGAGATTCAGAATGATCTTACCTAAACAGACATGGTACCTTTTCTGATTGCCATGGTGTGAACTGGTTGTACAAGAGGCATTGATTATTTGAGTTGCTTTGAAATGGGATAACCAAGGGAACTAAACATTTGCTTAGTATTAGAGCGACATTAATCTCTCTGAGCCTTTGTCACGTGAAAGAGACGCAGCTTTGTTATGTTGTGACAAGGTTCTGTCAATAAGAAGTGCACCTTTGTGTCCTAACAGAGAGTCAGCTGATAGACTCCTGGTAAATACAGTTCCATTATCTACAGTGCCGAATGACTTCTTAGTAAAAATAACAGTGACAAATGAAACAGAGGCCTGCTTTACCCCCCCTAGGACTTTTTTAGATCAACAGTTACTTAAATACCAGGAAATTGTGAATTGAAGAGAATAACCTGTATTAATAAGTTAACGAGTCATGTCATTTGTCTTGCATAACTCACGTCAGTACATACATATTTTATTATTTTATCAATAATTTCGAAGTTATTTAAGCCATTATGTCTGAGAGCCAAAGAGAACTTGAAGGGTTTGATGTCTTCATTACAGAACTTTACTCGACAGCAGATCCTGTTCTTCCCAGCTGTAAACTATGGTCCTGCAGATCAGTAGTCCAGAGATTGTGGTTTGGTCTCTAGTGTGCAATATTAGATATTATATGTTTTGTCAGTTAATATTTTGGTTTTTTATAAAATATAGAAGACTTCTTCTAAGGTAGGTCGAGTCAGAGATTGCTTTGACAAATACCTTTCATTTGTGTAGCTGAATTCAGCACCAGGAACAGCTGAATCTGCATGTGAGCAACTGATGTAGGCTTTCACATACTAATCAAATTCTTTGGCTTCTCTCTTTTTTTCCCTTTCTTTTGTTTTTTTGGCCTCTTGCAGGAATGGCAGTATCTGGTTAATTACTGATTTTAATAGCCATTACTGCTAATGAAAGAATATCACCATACTGTGATTTATATTAATCCTCATGGTACACTGTGCGCATGAAAAACATGCAGCTGCTGGCCAGTGGGGGACTTGATACCTCCTGTGTTTTGAAGGCTGTAGAATTTGCTCTTCTGTCTTTTCTGGCATGAGGCCAGATGAGGCTTGTCGTCCTGTCCTGAAGTGCCAAGGTAAAGTCTTGGTTCTTGGGATCAAGGCCTGTGTTTTCATATTCAGAAGTTCTGTAATATCATTCTATGACTGATAATATCTTAAGACATAGTGCCATAAAAATAATAACTATGGGAAATGGGTTGCTAACTGGAGGAGAGTTTTAGAACGGATTCTTCTTTCTGTCTTCTGCAGCATTCTGCAATATTTTTCTATATTTCTCCAATTTATTAGTTCTCTATTGTTAAACCTATTTTGAAAATATATGTCCCTTTGCCTGTGCTGCCTATTTTTTTCTTTTTCTCTCTTTATTCCATCTTCTAACTTCACAGATGTGTTTCTTAGCTCTGTGAAGCGTTTTGTCAAAGACATCGTGCTGCTCCTTCAGCTAATGTGTTCTCAAAGCCAGGAGAAAAAGATAATCTCCATGCATGAGATTTAAGAGTACTGGCATGTTTAACTCTAGTTACAATAGCAAAGACTGTTTCAAGAACAGAAGAAGAAGGTGTGATTGAAGAGTGGCAAAGACACCTCCATTTAATGTGAGGGAAACATTTGGAATGGTTGCAAATGCAGTCAGATGCAGTAGATACTTCAGAATGTATTTTCAAGAGAAGAATTATAAAGAAAGTTAAGAAGATAACAGGAAATTAAATAAGCATCAACACTGATTAACCCAGGGGCGAATGGCAAATCAGGCCATGTCACTTAATAAGGTAACTGCTTTTCTGGGCAGAAAAATAAAGGTCATCTAATCTATCTGGACAACCTCAAAATATTTTTAATATGGGAAATGATTAATAACAAGGAATAGTAGAGAACTTTGAGGTGAAAGGAGTTTGCTAAAGAGGAAGAGCAATACATGTTTCATTTTGGGGGAACACATTGGTGTGTACATTGATAGATTATCAGTTATATCAAGTTTACTCAAGGAGTTTCTTAAAGTCTTGTGGACTAATCTTATTTAACGAATAACTGTGATACAATATTAAATTTGCTGATGACACAGTTATTAATACAGAGGGGAATTATGATATCAAGGCAGATTGAAAGGACCTTGAAGACCAGAATAATTGGATGAATATACTTATACAAAGTACAGCACCATTCGGCTAAAGCGAAAAGAATTTATACCATTAAGATGGGAGTTAATTAGTTTCAGATCACTGTGGATGACAGAATTATTGACCACAAGATAACTCTGAGCTGCAGCTCTAGTAGATTTGGTAAACTAATTCCTGTACAAACATTCATTCTTCACAAGAGGCATTACTTCCCTGAAACTTTTATTTTCAACACTGTATTCTGACCACTTTAATTCAAGAGAGGTGAAGTCAAACTGCAGCAGATACCAGGGGGACTGCTAGGGTGATCAGGGGAATGAAGAGCCTGTTTTAGGAATGAAGACTAAATGCTGAGCTTAGCTTTTTAAACCTGTGATTACAGCAGATATGACTGCAGACTTTAAATACCAGGAAAGGGAGAATAATTTAAAGGAAAGGACAACACTAGCACAAGAAGAAACTCGGTAAACTGGCCAACAGTAATTTTAGGTAAGAAATCTTAAGTTTCTACGGCAACCAATGAGTAAAGAATACTTGAAGGCAAAAAGTTGTTAGTTTTAATATAATGTTTGACATGAGTATGACAGATTGTTCATGGTTGTCATAGCAAGGGACTGGACTCACTGGCTTCCTCTTTGTTATGAATATAGCAGTACCAGTCTTTGCTTTTGCAGCAGGCTGGTATGTCTTAGTACACTCTCTTCGTCTTCTGGGTCAGGGTGCTGGTAGAATGTGGTATAGACATCCCTACTGCAAGACTGATGGCACTGAGATTTTTGCCATTATTGTTCTTATTTCTAAAATGCAAATAAATTCTGCTTTATCTGGATATTTGGAAAAACTAATAAATGTGGGGAAAAAAGTTTTCTGTTTCTACAAAAGAAAATCATTCACGTAAACTTTGTAGTTTGCTATTAGATCCTACTACAGGGTGAAAAATCCTACAAATAGCTGGAAGATATGAAGAAAAATGGCACTTTCTATTTGCTCTGTTGTTATTCTCTCTTTGTGCATGTGCTGTTAACTACTTCTGGATAAAGGGTAGTAGATTAGACACTGTAGGAGAACATTACTAGTTCTTACAGAAAGACGGAGAACACAGTGATTGCAGTCTTAGAGATTTTATATATTACATAAAAACAAATTTAAGGATCTTTTCTGTGTTATCATATGATCTTTTTGGGTTTTTAGAGCTTATTGGAGGGAACTAAGTTACAGGAGAGAATATGGGAGACCAGGCTACAGATGATGAAAGCACATTGAATACAATCCATTGCTTTTTCCTTTATAACCCATTTAATTACATAGCTATTACAATGAGATGACCCAAGTGGCAAAAGAACAATCAAAACTTTTCTACAAATGACAGCAGTAAAATGAAGCAACGGTTTCTTAGCAACAATTTAGAAAATATGCTAAATAATATTTTTTGCTGCTGAGGTTTGTGTATGCTACATTCCAGGCATTGTTCCAAAGTAGACTAATATTTCTGTGCATGTTTCTTTTATATTAATCTTCTTACAGGTTTGCCTTAACATGGAGTTTTTCTGAAGAACCACTGTTCATGGAGACATTCTCACCTGGAGTACAGAGGGAATAAAAAAAAATCTTGTTTGGTAAGGCTAAAGCATTAGATGGAACATTAAAACTGCATTATTTTAAGGGTTTGGTGAACTGTAAAAACCAGTTCCAGTCAGAGGCTGCTCATTTGGAAATGGTGAGAAACAGTTGTTACAGCTCTGGCTGTCTCTCAGTAGTGGTGAACACACTGAACTGAACTTCTGCACAGTTCAGGTGCTGAGTCCTGAGCAGAACTGTGATTACACAGTGCATAATCTTCACAGTGTACATTATGAAATAGTATTTATTTTTCTGTGGAGTATTAAATGAAAGAAAATGGGAAATGAAGAATGAAATGTTTCATTTAATTTTGATGTTTATGGTAATTCTTCAGTTGTCTAAATTAAAATGAACAAAAGAAAACCCCAAGAGAAAGCATTACTTTCAAGTTGACCCAAAACATATTGCCTTTTTTCCCCCCCAACATAATTTAAAAATATTTTGCTGATTTTTTCCTCCTTTTTTAGTTTCACCATTGCATAAGAAATTCTGGCTTTTAATTGGGAATGCACACATTTTGCCTGAAAGCATTTCTTGTCGTGTTCTTCTGTATCCCCCAAACCAGTTACTTCATATTTCAGCTGATTTCAGAGCAGTTTCCAGAAGGCAGACACCTAACTGCTCGGTAGCAAAGGAAAATGGCCGTGTCCGACATGACAAATCCCTTCCCCCAAGAATACTTAGGTTGAGCCAGTGTACCTGAAGAATTCTTTAGGTACAAAGTCCTTCCACCTATTTTTTTTTTTTTTTTTTTTGGTCTTCACCTGTATTGCATTTAGAGTTCATTACTTCAGAAGGCCTGAATAACACCCTCTCTCTTCTCCCACTCAGAATGGGTGCTATTTTTCTGGGTTCTCTGCAGTTGTCTCCATTAAGGAAGGATTATTTGAAATCAGCCCGGTATTAGCTTTGCAACCTTACACAGCTCCTGTGTTAAAGTGAAGGTTCCAATTCACTCTGGATTTCACAAAAGCAGCATGAAATAGCTCTTCATTCTACTACATTAGCTATGACAAGGTTAGAATGAAGCTGAGAGTAGAGCTTTATTTGAGAGAAGAGAGGAGTGAAAAGGGGAGGAGCTGGAAGCAGCAGAGTTACTTTAACCATAGATGATAGTGAGAGACTACTTGCCTGCAGATTTACTATCAGAGGGGATTAATTTTTATATATGTGGGTTTGGAACAAAATATGCAAGAATTCTTTTTCCTGTCAAATGTGTGGGTCAAAAGGAGATTTGTTTATATTTAATCTAATTCCTCCTGTGATCTTTAGTCTGGTATTCAATTTACAGAAAAAAATTCTTATTTTTATTCTGCTTTTAACGTTTCCAGGATATTTGTAGGTCTCTTTGATATATCTACTGATTTTAAAACTAATGGGAGTCATGGCCACACAGTGTTTCCTGGACTGAGTTAGAAGGACAGGACAGCTTTTTAAAGGAGCTGTTTAAATGTTTACAAGAAACTCTCTTCCTTAGTGGCTTACAAAATTTATGTAAAATATAACATCATAAATCAGCCTAGTTGTATATCTAAACTCCATGTTCTTCAGTTTTTAAAACTGAGTTATGAAATTCCTGGTTTGAAAACTGCATTGAGTTCCTAATTCAAGGCACACATAAGGTCGCATAAGATCTCTTAAGATTCATGAGAACTACTTCTCACTATTTCACAAGGTGAAATAACCACAGATTGGATGTGAAAGAACTTGCAAAAGGATTTTCCTAAGTAATTGCCATTGGGATTTCAGTACGTTTTCCTAATATTTATCATTGGCAGAAGCCTGCACGTCAGGATTCTGAGTTTGAGAAAAGAACATTGTATAAAATTCTTTTTTTATTTCCCCTCATGGAGATAAGTTACTTAACTGCTCTGAGAGAACTTAAGTTCAGTCATAACTATTGTATTTGCTGATGATGTTCCCTAGTTAAAAAGATAATGCAAAGGAAATGTTCAAAATACTGTTCTCATTTTAATTTATTGTCATGCCTTGAAAACTCCAAATGGTTTTGGTTTTCTATTACATAACACTTTGATTATTTATATATATTTTGGATTAGATTTTTTGTTGTACACTTGCAATTAATGGAGATGCTCTAATTTTGTACTGTTTTACTTGTTTAACTGAGCACAAGATTTGGCCTAATTGGTAGACAGAGAAATAACAGACAGGGGACCATGTTTATTTTTTGCTAGATAAAAGCTGAGGTACTTACCAATCACGGAATAAAAGTTACTAAAATTCTGGGCAATATACTACATAGTATTATCTAATCCTTACAATTTCTGGAATTACTTTTATACTTCATTAACAAAACTTACTGGGTCATGTGGGCATTTCACAATAATAGTAAAACATTGTACCCACCCTTGTGAAATATTTACAGGGATTTTAACTCCTCTGTGAGTGTGATTTGCTTAGTTGTGTTCCATATAATTATTGCAAATACCACTAGAGGCCTGGTGAATAACTTAGCTCAGTAAATGCTGAGTCAAACTATGTGTAATGATTCTTGTCCTCCATGAATTTTGCATCACTGACCCACCCCAACAGGAGCTGTCCTACTAAGTTTTTTAAAAAGATTACATTTTCCATGCTTATTTGTCTGTGAATCAGGGGTAAAAATGGTGTACCTTTATTTCGAAAAAAATACTCTCCCTTGTACCCCCAGTGTACTCTAAGTTTGTGAATGAGCATGGTAAATCCTACAGCATCCAAGGCCTAACTGCATGTATCAGGAAGACTATCCATATGGAAATCTGCACTGCGGTAAGTGTGAGTGGTGTATAACCTGGGTCTGGAATGTAAAAGGTGAAGAATAAGAATTTATGAAGAGTGCAAGTGATGTCTTCGGTGTAGATTCATAATTTACTGCTACGGATGTAAAAGACTTTTTCTTTTTTTTTTTTTTTTTTTTTTTTTTTTTAAGATTAATATAAAAGCATTCATTGGAGGAGGAACCTGCTTTGGACTTTTCTTTAAAATCAGCTCATCTAGAGGTTTGTCCTGTGTAGTTCTATGAGAGCAGGGCAGGACACTGGTGCGGGGTCCCAGCACCACTGGCGGGGGACACCGCCCTGCTGAGGGGATGCCGCGCCCCACCGGGGAGGCCGCAGCAGCGGACGAGGAGCTTCAGGGAGGCTGCAGCTGTGGGAGGGGAAGCCAACAGAAGCCACAGCTGCGGACAAGAAGTCCCGCAGCAGACGGGGGAGCCCGGCGGGGCAGGCTGGGCTGCGGCTGCTGGGGCACCCCAGGCGCGGTACCGGCTCTGAGGGGGCGGCGCCCCCCGCGTGTTCCGACGGTGCCGCGCTCGGGCGCTGTTCTGCCCCGCGGAGGCCGTGGCAGCGCCGCGTTGCCCCGGCGACCGGCGAGGCGGTGCTGGGGCTGCCCCGGCCGGGGTCTGTGGCGCTCACCCCCGCGACGCCGGGGAGGGAGCCCAGGGGGCCGCGCCGCGGGACGGGGGCGGGGAGCGTCACTGCACCACAGCAACCGTCCCTCCTCCCGGGGCGGGGGGGAGAGGCGGCACCCGGGCGCCGCGGCGGGGCTGCTCCGCTACCGCGTCCTGCCGTGCCCTGCCGTGCCGTGCCCTGGCGGTGCGGAGCGAGCCCCGCAGTCCCGGGTGCTGCGCCGGGGGCTCCGCCGTGCCCGTCTGCCGGCCGGGGGCAGCGCGCTCCCTGGCCCCCGCAGCGGGCAGGTGCGGCCCGCGACCAGGGGAAACTTGGCTCGAAACTCCCGCCCGCCGAGGCACCAGCAGCTGCACCGGCGCTCCCGGGGCTGCGGGTGCCGGCCGCGCTCGCTGCCCACCCGGGCCGAGCGGAGAAAGTTTCCCTGCAGGAGGCTGGGCGGAGGCGGGCGGCGCGGCGGGCGCTGCCGCAGTGAGTGCGCCGAGCCCGGGCTGTGCCGGCGGCGGGAGCGCCCGGAGCGTTCGGTCCCGCCGCCCGCAGGGCGATGTGAGGCTCGGGGACAGCGTCGGCTGCCGAAGGCTGTAGGTGTTACATGCGTCCACTAACCTTCTCCAAAATGGATTTTAGTCAGAGCAATCTGTTCGGATACATAGAAGACCTGCAGGAACTAACTATTATAGAGAGGCCAGTACGCAGGAGCCTGAAGGTATATACACCTCAAAAAAGAAGGATGCTTTAAAATCCGTTTTAAATTGTGTCTGTTTTATTTATGCACAGCTAAGTGAGTAGACAGTCTATTTTTTTTTTTTTTTTTTACGACAGCAGGATACTTAAGCATTAAACAGACTTGAATACTACAAAGCAGGGACTTAATATTTCCAGTATAAGAATATTCAACTGGGAAAAAAATTGACTAACTTAGGTCTTTAGATTAATTTATATGTGATTTGCTTTTACTTTAGTAGTGATAATGCCTGGCATGGAACTGTACTGCTCCCACATTGCATCTTTTCCTGGTGAAAGATTTATTTGATTGAATTTGAAATGTTGGCTAGAGATTTCATGGATAAATTCAAGTAACTCATGAAACTGTCCCTGGATATGTGGGGAGGAAGGACTTGTTTTAAGAGGATCAAAACAGTGAAATAATAAGGCACTGGAAACTCATAATCTCTATTTCACACTTGACAGACTCCAGAAGAAATAGAAAGATTGACAGTTGATGAAGAACTCAGTGATATTGAAAGGGCTGTTTATCTACTCAGGTATTTCCTAAAATATTGCTCTGAAACATTGCTGACCATCATGTTTGCATACAACTTTTTTTTTTTTTTTTTTGTCTTTCAGTAGTTTTTTTTATCTTCCACTATGTTAAACATATAGGTAAGATAAAAATAGGTACTGTAATTTAAAAAAAGCCACCCTGGAATAGGGTGCCTGTGTACGCGTACAAACATTGCTGACTTTTTAATATGGCCTTCACCAGCACAGAGTTGTACTTAATCATCTTTTTCCCTGCAGTTGATTTTGCAAGATTCCGTGAATATTAAGGTTAAAAACAGCAATCACTCAGGAAGTTCATATTCCCTCAAAGTGAATATTCACTCGTGGGCAGTTACCACAGGCTGAAAGCAGAGCTGTTCTAACACCCTGTATATGTTTGGACTTTCAGAAGAGAAAACTTGAGAGATTAGTTTTATAGTCCTTAGGAATTACTGTAGAAGACACTGTGTTAATACTTCTCACTGTTCTGGTTTTTCATTTTACCTCCTTCTTCTTGTTGAAGGTATTGATTTGCAGCTACTTGAATAACTTAAATTTTGGTAGTTTAAAATACAGATCTTTCAATTACTGTGTAAGTCATCTTTGAAAGTACAAATGTTCTGAGGGATTTTGAGTTGAATATGCATTTTTAAACAATACCTAGTAATTGAAGAACCAGCTGCAGCTACCTCTCAGTTTGCTTATTCTGCTATAAGTGCTTTTCTGATCTATGCCTGTGCTCAGTGTTTAGAGTTTTGGGGTGCATGGCGTTATTTTTAGGTAAGCATTTTTGTCCAGTGATACTACTTTTGATATTGTGTTTTGTTTATATATATATATATTTTTTAATGCTGGAATTTACTAAATAGAGGATTTTAAAACTTGCTGTGCGTTTCTGTAATCAGAGCAGTCTGTTGACTCTGGGGAAATTCAGAGAAAACAGTTTGTATGTTTTGCATATCATTGAAAGTATGCATATCAATTTGGGGTTTTACCTCACAATAATCAGCATAGCTGACTTCTTTTTCTTTCCCCATGTGGCAGCAAATTTCTTTGCTCTTTTCCCAATTAAAGATCCTGTTTCCAGCAATCTGTGTTAACTAGCTCATTGCCTTGTTAAATGATGAATGTTCCACTTCATATCTTTCCTCTTGCCAGTTGCTATTCAATCTGGCCTTGACCTTCTCCTGACATCTTTATTTGCTTTCTCTCTACTTGAGCAGCTGTTCTGGGGACATAACATTCTTTTTCTTTTGATGAAGCTTTCATTTTTGCCTCTGCATTGTTCTCATTGCTGAAAGGTAGCTTCAACTCTGCTTGATAGGCATTTTGTAAGGCAATCAATTGTTTTCCAGGTATGTTAATACAATAATCGAGTGGAAGCTTTTGCTGTTCAGTAGTATATTGCCTTCCTGGTACTTAGTGGAGTACAAACAAACAGTTGAAAAGCTGCCTGTAACACAGTATCTTTTACATAATGTACAAAGGTATGTACTTTTGGTTTGTCAGGAATTTTTTAATCTATTGTAATAGCCTGTTGCTGTTTGACAGTAATGTCAGTCTGGTCTTTTTGTGCCTTATTTTCTCCAGCAGATGCATTATTTGCTGGCCTTCAGGTTGTCCCTTATGTGGGACGCTCCTTGATATTATCCAAAAAGCCACTGCCTTTTCCGAAAATCCAACTATAAAAATAGCCTTGATGAGATCGAAAGGAATTGTTAATGATGGCTGTGTTATAGCACATTTGAAAAGGATAATGTTATCTCCATATACATTAAAAATATTCAAGAACAATATTAGAAAGTAAATCTCTTACCTTTAAATATCTACAAATAATATCAAAATACTACTTCTGTCACAGTGTTATTTATATTGTCACTTACGGAAGCTTAATCTGCAAATTGAGTCAGAATCACAGAATATTCTGAATTGGAAGCGACCCACAAGAATCATCCAGTTGAGCTCTAATGTGAATGGCCCATACAGAGATCAAACCCACAACCTTGTTGTTATTAGCAGCGTGCTCTAACCGAGTTGAAGATGTTAAATTTACTGAGAATATCTTTAGTGTTGCTTGTACAGTGCATTAGAGCTAACTAAACTGAATGAAACCTTTGTATGCTACAGCAAACCTAGTGTTTACTAATGTTTTTCTGTTGAAGTTCAGGAAGAATCCACACACTTTAATGGCTTTCATTCTGAACGAAAAACCTCAACCACTTTCTTCTCTTAAAAGCTGCCCCCAGCTTCTCCTCCCCACCCCTGAAATTGAATACTCTGGTTTCCTTATATGCAGAGTTGTTCTGTGTTTACTAGGTACTTGTGTTTTCTAGAGTTCTGCTCCTGCAGTCTTTTACTATTTAAGTCTAAAAAATGGGTTGACATCTGAGTTAGAGTAGTTTTCTTTTTTTTCCTAGTGACTGATTCTTACTTTGCTGTGTATACGGGAAGGCAGAGATTTCCCAGCTGTCACTGTTTCATCAGTTCATTCTTCTTTTTTGACTTCTTGTATTCTTCACTTCTCATTTGCCAGTAATACTGTGGAGTTTGGAGCATGGTCTTTTGCTTCTTGATATTGCAAAGTTAATTGTTTTACTCATCTGGTATTTATTTGTAACCATCTAATGATTATTTTGTATTTCCACAGTGTCTTGTCTGTGTCTAGACATGATGTGTGGTCACAGATTTTATAAATTTCTGTTCATTGTCTTCTCTTAAATATGACATAATTATAACCTCTGAATGTTTTTAGCTCATGGTAAGTACCTGGACACAATAATCCTGTTTAAGATCTCACTTTCATAGGACATGATTTCATTTTGATTGTTTTTTATTGTTACCTATCACAGTTTGGTTTCACATTCTAAAGTGATAATAGTAATTTTGATAATCCTAACACGTTTCTCTCTCTCTCTTTAATAATTATTTGTAGCAGATGACTTTGCTTTCAGTCTTCCCTTTTCTGCTAGTACTGTTTTTCAGATCACTGTGCAATGAAGTAGATTGATAAGATGTTCTAGCTAAGGCTGATCGTTTTTAGTGACATTAATTTTCAGCTAAATCAACTCCTTGATTTGCTGCATCATGGGGATGTAGAAACAAGCGAAAGGAGAGGACGTAGTAGCTCTCCTGGTGGCTAAAGTCACTTTATTGTGACAGAGTGAACTTCTGCTTTAGATCACTGATGCCCGGAGAACTCAGTTTTAATTAGGTGACATTCTGCAGTTAGACTGAGCAAATCCTAATTAAATAAAAATGTGGTAACAAATTGGACTGTCATCTGTTTTAATCTCAATTAACCTTAATTCTTGTTGAGGAACTAGGCTTCCTTAGACCCAATTTTCAGGGATGTTTATGAACTTCCCATTGAAATCAAATGGATTTAGGTACCTAAAGAGGGAGAGGCATTGGAGTGTCTAATATCGATGTTTTAGATGTTCAGCCTGTGTGTTTGGTGGTTTCTGGAGGGTCTAACAGGAATCACCAAAGGGTTGTATTGTGCCGATGTTTTGCACACTGCTGGCCCAACAGAACAAGAAGGACAGCAGAATAACTGTGCACCTCAGCCATGTCAGTGTCAAGATTGATGGCTTATCATAAAACCATCAGCAGATTAAGACAGGATGCCAGACTACACTGAAACAATTGAATAGTTTGCATTCCACCTCAAGGCATCATGACCTCTATCAGGACAGTGGCAATAAGCAACTCAGGGACAGTAATTTTTATTCCTGCTGTGAACTTTTGGCTGTAGTCTTAATTTCCATGTTTTCTGATGTTTGATTCATGTTATTACTTATATTAATTTGTCTAACTGTAGCTCATTGTTTTGGGGCCAAAGTTATGTATTCTTTGCCTGATGCGAATCTGTTTTTGGATACAAGGATGCTTACTGGCATGTGCACTGCAGTGTGGCTTGTTTTCTGAGGGCTTTCCTGATAGATTTCCCTAGGGCTTTTACATTGTTGTGTTGTATTATTTTGTAGTCAGCTACTTTTTTTTTTTTTATTTGTGCCTGCTTAGTGTTAAAGCTTCTAGACCTTGACATGTCTGTCATACTCAAAATAACAGGGTGATAATGAATTATCAGGGTGGAAGATTGAATTATTCAGCCTTTTGGGAACATAGTGTACTTTGGGTTTGGAGAGATCCTATCTATTGGTGTAGAAAACAACACAGTGCCTCTCCAACATGGTTTTTGAAGACACAATAGATACTCTATCTAGACTGGAAAGTGTTCTATGCCTCTAAACTTAGCACAACTTAAAAAAAACCCCCAACAACAATAAAAAAGTTGTACTTTATTGTAGCCATGCTTGATTAGCTAGAGTATTCTCAAATTCCAAACATCATTTAATACATTATATGTAGTTAATTGTGAATGTCAAAACCACTACTATTTAAAAGTTTCAGATTTTTATTTTTTTGTCTAGTTTTTAGTCATCATGTTAGTTTTGGAAAATTTCTCTGAAGGTGAAGGCAACTACCCTTTGATTTTAAATGAAAGCTTTCATTTAAATGTAACTTTAGAAGCTGATTGTCTACACTGTGTAGGTTTTTTTGTATTATATAATCATGAAAAATTATACAGCTTCTGGTCCTGATGCAAACATGGTGTACTGGAAGATCCAGCTATAATGCTAAGCATATTGGAAAATAATTCTTCCATCTATACTGCCAAGCTGTAAATATTAATGTAAAAAGTATTTCTTCAGTCTTCTTTTCTTCATCTTTTATTTTGTAAATTGCAACCTAAATTTTATGAAAGTTTAATTCTGATTCACTTAGTTGGACAAATAAACTATTTGCTTGACATTGACAGTTATACAAGTAAGTTAATGTATATGAAATTGATTCTTTCACCCTAAAGTGAAAGGTGTACCCATAGACTCCTAAAGTGTTGTAAAGTCACATACTTTTATTTAAATTTAGATTTGTGCAAATACTTCTGTTAATCATATTTGCTGAGTTGAAACTGCAGCTGAGGAACCAGCTGTGAATATACAGAGCAGAGTTAAAATAGTGCTTTGAGAAGCCTCCAAAAAAAAAAAAAAAGAAGAGAGGAGAGAGAAAAATCTACATTTCAGTTTTCTTTCTCAGGCCCCAGTCAGTGCAGGAAGATGGCAATGCCACTCCTCTCCCTTTTCTAGTGATTGTGCTATGTTTGCACTTGTGCCTGCACAGCGCATTGGGGAATTTATCTGAGGCAAACCCTGAAAGTGATAGTTAGTTTTCAAACAGATTGATTGTGTGATCCAGGACTTTGTGCACTTCAAAAAAGACCAGTGCCAGCACAAAGGAATTGGATAGCATCATAGGAACAATGCTCATGAGTGGGTGAAATGTCTTTGAGACTTAGCACTTAATTTGGCTGGCTTATGGTATTTATGAAGCTACGGTTTCCTGGTGTCTAGTTTCACAGTCAAACTTAATGATGCTCTTCCTCTATTGGAGAGGATCTCTCTTCTCCTTTCCTTAGGTGACTGCATGTTCCTGATAAGTTTTGTGTACCGGCACTAGTGTTGTTGCAGCCACGGTCTCAGTCAGATTAGGGATTTGATGCTAATTCTAGCAGTTTCCAGATGCTTGCTTCCAACAAAATGTGGAACAAAATACAAGCAACTGCTCACGCTACCATAAGGGGGAGCATGAGCAGAGAAGTCACAGCTGATAGATGGCTCTCCCATCAATAGCAAACCAGATTTAGTTCTGATTACTCTAATTTTGAATGTATACTTTGAATTTGTGAAGTCAAGTACTGGTTGAAATGACCAGAGTATCAGCTGTAGTGTATTTAATGAGCTCTTTGACATTAAATGGACTTTAAGAATCATTAAAGTTGGACGAGACCTCCAAGATCATTGAGTCCAACCTTTAACTGAACACTACCATGTCAACTAAACCATAGCACTAAGTGCCGTGTCCATTTGTTTTTTAAACGCTTCCAGGGTTGGCAACTCCACCACTTCCCTGAGTAGCCTTAACCATCCTTTCAGTGAAGAAATTCTTTCTGATGTCCAACCTGAACCTCCCCTGGCACAGCTTGAGGCCTTTGCCTCTTGTCTTGTTGCTAGTTGCCTTGGAGAAGAGGCCAACCCCCACCTGGCTACAACCTCCTTTCAAGTAGTTGTAGAGAGTGATGAGGTTCCCCCTGAGCACCCTTTTCTCCAGGCTAAGCACCCCCAGTTCCTTCAGCTGCTTCTCACAAGACTTGTGCTCCACACCTTCACCAGCTCTGTTGCCCTTCTATGGACATGCTCCAGCACCTCAATGTCTTTCTTGTAGTGAGGGGCCCAGAACTGGACACAGGATTTGAGGTGTGGCCTCACCAGTGCTGAGTACATGGGGATGATCACTGCCCTGGTCCTGCTAGCTACACTTTGCTGATACAGGCCAGGATGCCATTGGCCTTCTTGGCCACTTGGGCATACTGCTGGCTCATGTTCAGCTGCTGTCCACGAGCACCCCCAGGTCCTTCTCCACCAAGCAGCTTTCCACCCACTTGACCCCAAGCCTGTAATGCTGCCCGGGGCTGTTGTGACCCCAGTGCAGGACCTGGCACTTCACTTTTTTGAACCTAATACAATTGGCCTCAGCCCATCAATCCAGTCTGTTTAGATGCCTCTGCAGAGCCTTCCTACTCTCCAGCAGATCAACACTCTCAACCAACCTGATGGTGTCTGCAAACTGACTGAGGGTGCACTTGATCCCATCATCTAGATCGTTGATAAAGATATTAAACAGGACTGTCTCTTGAGCCTGGGGAGCCCCACTTGTGACTGAATGTAGCACCACTGACCACCACTTTCTGGGCCTGGCCATCCAGCCAGTTTTAACCCGGCGAAGAGTGCACCTGTCCAAGCCATGAGCTGTCAACTTCTCTGGGAGAATGATGTGAGAAACAGTGTCAAAGGCTTTGTTGAAGTCCAGGTAGACAACACCCATAGCCTACAACACCACTAAGTGGTTCAGCTTGTTGTAAAAGAAGATTAGGTTCTGGAAGTCTGTGTGATAGCTTTGATATGTGAGTTCAGTAGCTCTTCCTTATGCAATGTCAAATTCTTCTCTGGAGATGTCAGTTGTGTTTCAGAGCATCTTTACACATGACATAATTAGGAGAAACTAGGTAACTGTTGGGATGTGTTTTTTGATATTAAACACAGTTGGAAAATCTGCGGGTTTTCTTAACTTCTAAAAATTGTACTGTTACCCTGGGAAAATCTTATCATCCTCTCCTAGAAATGTTCTACACAGGAATATCCAGCTAAATATTTCCCATGTTTCTTTCTTTCTACATGACTGATCCCATACAGAAATAGCATGTTGCTTAGCAGGAGACTGACTTTCTTCTGTTTTTGTTTAGATGAGCACTGGCATTTAATAAATAACAGCTGTATGGTTCATTTTGAGATGGCATATAATTAATGTATAAGTATAATAATTCTCCTTTATATCACCTTCCTTAGAAAGTTACAAGTGTCTATAAGAACATTTTGTACTTATAATGAGCTTTTATCCTCATGCTTGCTCAGTATTACTAATTTATGCTTTTATCCTTTGCCTGATTTGGCAAGAGATGATAGTATTGCACTAATTTATGTCAGGACCTGGAAATGCATCCAGTGGAAACTCCATGAAGGTGTAGCTGGGAAAATGTAATATTTTATGTTAGAATACATCAAAGGTACAGACTCCTCAAACAGTAGGTCAAGCTGTCCATTTATGGCAAGTCTGAGTACGCTTTCACACTGTGATGCCCTGTAAAATAATGACTGTTGTATGCAAGTGCTTGAAGCAGTCTAGCCTATTTTCACAGAATCACAGAATGGTTTGGGTTAGAAGGGATAAAAGATCATCTTATTTCAGACCCTCTGCCATGGGCAGGGACACCTTCCACTAGACCAGTTTGCTCAAGGCCTCATCCAGCCTGGCCGTGAACACTTCCAGGGATGGGGCATCCACAACTTCTCTGGGCACCCTGTTCCAGTGCCTGAGCACCCTCACAGTAAAGAATTTCTTCTTAATATCCAATCTAAACCTACTCTTTTTCATTTTGAAGTCATTTCCCCTTTTCCTATCACTACATGCTCTTGTAAAAAAGTCCCTCTTCAGCTTTCCTGTAGGACCTTGTTAGGTACTGGAAGGCTGCTATAAGCTATCCCTGGAGCCTTCTCTTCTCCAGGCTGAACAATCCTGCTTCTCTCAGCCTTTCGTCATAGCAGAGGTGTTCCATTCTTCAAATTGTCTTTGTGGCCCTCGTCTGTTCTTGCTCCAGCAGGTTAAATGTCCTTTCTCTGTGGAGGAACCCAGAGCTGGATGCAGTACTCCAGGTGAAGTCTTACTAGAGTGGAGTAGAGGAGCAGAGTCACCTCGACCTGCTGGCCACGCTGCTTTTGAATCAGCCCAGGTTATGGTTGACTTTCTGGGCTGTGAGTGCACATTGTTGTCCAGCCTCTCATCCACCAGCACCCCCAAGTCCTTCTCAGCAGGGCTGCTCTCAATCTGTTCATCCCCCAGCCTGGATTGATACCAGGAGTTGCCCTGGCCCAGGTGCAGCACTTTGCACTTGGTCTTGTTAAATCCTGTGAGGTTCCAGCAACACTCAGCTTGGTGTTGTCAGCAGATTTGCTCAGGGTGCCCTGGATCCCTTTGCCTGTGTCATTAATACGGATACTAAAAAAACCCTGGTACCCGTACTGGTCCCAGAGCTCTGGGGGACACCACTCATCACCTGAGCTAACCACCTCTGGATGCAACTATCCAAACAATTCTTTATGCACCAAATATGTTTTTCTTGCAAATTCATTCTGGTGTTTTGAGAACCATGTTGTAGGCATGGGAAGTCCTTCACATGTCATGGTGTGATGCTTCCATGGCCTTGCGCTCTGACTCCATTTGTTGCTGACAAAAAGGAGAAGCTGCAGTTAGTACTGGTCTGGCTATTCTTTCCCTAAAAGCAGTACAGTATCATGTCCCAAAAATCTGAATACTCTGAGACTCTTCAGAAGAATGATTCTGAGTGCTGATAAACCACATACTTTTGCATTCAGATCTATTTAAATGCTCTTCTGAATCTCCACAAGGCAGAGCAGATAATACTCCATTTTCACAGAATCATAGAATATGCTGAGTTTGAAGGGACCCACAAGGATCATCGAGTCCAACTCCTAACTCTGCACCCATTCCCAGGAGTTACACCATATGCCCAAGAGTATCATCCAAACGCTTCTTTAACTCTGTCAGGCTTGGTGTTGTGACCACTTTCCCTGGGGAGCCTGTTCCAGTGCCCAACCACCCTCTGGGTGAAGAACGTTTTTGTAATATACAACTTCACCCTCCTTTGGACGCTCTCTGATGTCTTAATATCTCTCTTACAGTGTGGTGCCCAAAACTGCACACAATATTCAAGGTGAGGCTGCCCCAGTGTAGAGCAGAGTGGGACAATTCCCTCCCTTGACCGGCTGGCGATGCTTTGGACAGGACATGGTTGCCCCCCAGGACATGGTTGGCCCTCCTGGCTGCCAAGGCACTGCTGACTCACATTCAGCTTGCCATCAAGCTGGACCTTCAGGTCCCTTTCCACGGCACTGCTTTCCAACATCTCGTTCCCCAGTCTCTCCATACATCTGGGGTTGCCCCATCTCAGGTGCAGAATCTGGCAGTTCCCCCTGTTGAACTTCAAATGTTTGATGATTGCCCAGTCCTGTAATTTGTCGAGGTCTCTCTCCAGGGCCTCCCTGCTTTCAAGGGAGTCAACAGCTCCTCTGAGTTTTGTGTCATCTGCAAACTTGCTTAGTGTCCCTTCCAGTCCTGCGTTAAAGTAATTTATGAAGATGTTGAAGAGCACGGGGCTTAAGATGGAGCCCTGCAGAACCCCACTAGTGACAGGTCACCAGTCTGATGTTTCCCCATTCACTATTACCCTCTGTGCTTGACCCATGAACCAATTGCTCACCCACCACATGATGTGTTTATCCAACCCTGTGCTGTATTGGATCATATTGCAGCACTTTGTAAACTTTATGTGAAGAGAAGATGCTTTACTGAGGTGAAATTCTGATTGTGATTTAAGGACTTCAGAATTTAGGACTGTAGGCTTGTATCTGTGCCTCAGAAGATATGCTATGACAAAATAATTTGGAATGAGACAAGAAATAGCTTTGTTGAGATTAAAATTAATCCTGTTCTCTGGGGTAAACTTGTAGAACTGTTCATTTAGCTATTTTTAGAGTTGACTTTAGTAATATTAGTATTTCTGTCCTTTTTTTACCAGCTGGTACTCTAAATGCCAACACTGAGTTACCCTGGAATTTGTCAAACCTTGGAACCCAAAGCTTATTGTCACAGGAAAAAAAATAGGATTATTTAATCACTTAAACAGAAATTTTTATGCTGGGGAAAGAGATTGGAAATGTAGACAGTTCTAGAGACTAAGCAACTCAAGGAGGTCTTTATTATTCATTGATAAATTCTCCAACTTTGTTAGGGGCACCTTATTTAGTCTTTTAGGGGCAGTTTTTCTATAAGAGAGGTTCTCTTTGGCTCTTGAAGACAAACTGAAAAGGAATTTGAAGTTTCTGTAGTAAGGATTTCTATTGATATAATCTGGCAAAACCTGTATTACAGCTAAGAACCAACTGTTTAAATTCTGCACAATTATAGGACTCTGTACTTGAAAAAGAAGGTTGCTTCAGATTCCAAAACTGAGACCAGAAGTCAAAGGCAGTTATGTCCTCAGGGAAAGAATTTTAAAGGTAGACCAGTGAAACATAAGTGCAGTGACAGGAATTGTATGTAATTGAGTTGTTCTTGAAACCCACCCTTTGAGAATGAACATGTCACTGGCATTCTTACATCTTGATTCTCCTCCTTCCCCCGATGTATACGGGCCTTTCCAGTCTGAAGAGTAACAGTATCCTTTGCAGACTTTGAAAAAAAGGGTTCTCTAACTCTTGTACCTCAGTCTCTTAAAATTAGTTTTACATGGCTATCGCATTCACTGCAGTTTTTGAAGTTTCTCCTCTCTGTGTGAATAGCCTTGCTGCTCTCATGGAGATACTTTTTGACAAGATGGAATCTTTCCCATTGAATGCTAATTCCCTATAGCCTATCAGATGAACACCCCTATATATGGAAGAAAAATGTCTTTCTGCTTTATAAGTAGTAATTAAACAAAATGAGGTAAGAGACAAAGACCCACTTGGAAACTTCTGGTAGATTTCCTGGCTGCATCTGTCTGAGACATGGTTTATTGCCTCTGCCTGATACTTTTACAAAAGTAGGAAAACGTACCATGTGTTTCATACACATGTGATTATTCGAATGGACTCTTGATGATGCAGGTATTCTTATTTAAATTCTTCAATTTAACTTCTTTTGCATTCAAATAAATGTTTCTCTTTGCAAAACATTACCCTACAAGGGGTTAATGTTCAGGAATAAAAATACCAGGCTCTGGATATATGTCTCCGTATCTTGGTAGCAGTTGTTTTAGCAGCAGTTTTCTTTAGTCCATGTTACGTGACTGTGGGTTCTGAGAATTTGTACGACTCTCATGTACAGATTAGCTGAGTCATTCCTTGTCGGTTGTATCAATTCAGAGCAGGACCAAGGGGAATTACTATACCTTATTGAACTCATTAACTATGGTTGGAAATGTCTTGCCCATCTACCCCTTACATACTAATGGGATTTAGGTAACTACCCTTTTCTAACAGACTGCGGATAGACAGTACTTCTTAGTCATTGCTTAATTCCAAAATTACAATCACTTTGTTTACAGGAATGTGCTACAGTGTGATTTTAGCCCCAGTGTTTCTCTGTAATGCCTACTTTTGTGTTCTTCCACTGTTCTTAAATTTACTGTAGCATAAGAAAGATTCAGGCAGTGTGTAAGCAGGGGTAGATGAACTGGCGTGAATGGAATTGCATCATTTTGAGTGTGTATGAATCCAAGTCGAGTATAGGAACTAGGAGTTTGTTTTATTGACTTAATCTACTTCAAACAGCCAGGAAGGTGTTTGTAGGACTTCAAACATTTTTTTTTAAACTTACATTTTTTGTAAGATTATATAAATAGAGATGACCAGAATAAGTCAGAAAAATGTATAGTGATGAAGAAAGTCTGAAGTCTCAAAGAGCATAGTCTTCCATGCTTTCTAATGGGCACAAAACTTAATTTATGCATTCTTCTTGTCCTTATCTGTTTTTCAATAATCATCCTGTTTAAGAGAATACTTCTGGCTTTGCAAATAGATCAATACAGATAGTTTTTCCTAAGGCATTTTTCTCATAGGTTTTTAAAATTAAATCTTCTATTTGATTTTTTTTCTTTCCTCAGTGTATCTTAAATCAGAATGATAATTGGTTTTTATTTCTTTAAAATGGCAATGCTCTGTAACTTTGAATAAAATTACAGGAGTTCCCACAGGGTTTTCTGTGACAGTCCGGGAGCGTGAGGAATGGTATAAATGGAAGATCTTGAAGACCTTGTTTTTTTGGCTTATGAGAGTAGCTTTTTGTCCAAATTGTCAATTATGGTTCTAGTAAGAAGTCCGCATTTCTTGAAGTAAAAACAGTGAATTAATTTGGGTAACTATCAATTAGCTTCTCCCCCTCTCCCCCACCTCCACCCCTGTAACTATTGTTGAACAAAGAACATTAAGCAGTGGAGCCACCAGTTTATGCTATGATTAAATAAAAGTTATTCAAAGCTGCTTGTGTAACTCCAAAACATTTCTCTTTAACAGGGAGAGCAGGAAAGTTGGATTCAAGGTGGATCAAAGCATTTGATGATGCAACTGATATTAACAGAGCTGCACAGCAACAGCAATGTTGCACTCAATAATACCATTCCATTTTGCTTGCTGTGGTTTATATTTACAAAATGGGATAGTTTACTATTCGTCTGTGCTGCATGAGAAGTGCAGCTGACCAGCTTGTGGTCTGACTTTCCAAAGTAGTATATATTCTTCTTTTCTTTTCTTTTCTCCTCCCTAGTGAAATTGCTTAGTAACTCCTGTTACCAAGAGTATATTGAAAAGGCTGGACTAGGGACAGGAAGAAAATGCTTTAAACATGATAACTGTGTTTATGTTGTAAATGGAAATTGATTGTATTGTCTCTGACAGAATAAACATATGTAAAAGAGAAATGTGAAAGGTGTCTGCTTTAATATGCTTATTTACATGGTAATATTATTTACATTGTTGGGCAGGCTTGGAGATAAAAATGCTGTCTTTAAAGGGAGAAACAGAAAAGATGCCATTTTCACTGCTGAAATTGTAACTGAGCTTTTTGAGGGGGAGGATTTATGTCCATATTAAATAGCAAAACATGAGTCACTGCCTCATTGCTGCTTGCACCAAAATTCTTCTGTTATAAACAGTTAATCTCTTTTATGTAATTTCATTTCAAAGCTCAGAATTAGGATACCTATTTCTCTGCCATTTTGGGAGCTAGAAGTTAGATTATAGTCTTCAGGGTGAGATTCAAGTTTATTTTTGGTTTTCACAGCTGCATCAAGTGCTACCCATTAAATCAATGGAGAAAAGAATGACCATTTAAAATGAACATGCTTCTTTACTACAGGTTTTAACCCAAGAGTATGTCTATTTCCTTTTATTTTTATCACCATGTGGTTACTTGTAACTTCTTTTGAACCTTACATGCTTCTTGTATTATACACAAAGAAAATACTTGTGCCATGAGTTTGTAATTATTAGGTGCCTACTTACATGGAAAAATCAACTCTAAGGACAGATAAATACACTTGTGCTTTAATCACTTAAACATCCCACCTATTGAAAATTATTTGTTAGGGAGTATATAGACCAATAAAATTAATATCCAGATCTTCCTATCTTACATAATTAGTGCCAATTACGAAGGTATTCATAAATACTTTTCAAGTGCCTCATCTTACTTCCTGATTAAATGAAGAAAGTGTTTTTGGTCTTTTTAAATGAACAATTGGAACGTGGCGGCTTTTGGATCTATTGTGTGTAATGCCCCACACCTGTAAGACCCATGAGTTGAAAAAGATTCGAAGTAGATTTTAGTACCTTACTAGGTCATTTGAGATGTTCATGACTCACTTTACCTGCTTTTTGGTGAAGGATGCAAGTATTAGGGTTTATTTTTTTGATTCTTTTGCTCCCACTTTTTAAGTCCACCATACAAAAGGCTGATATTTCCCCAAATGCAATTTCTTCCCTTCCATCTTATTTTCCTTTTCTTTGCCCTCATCCCTATGACTGAGGGTTTGCCTTAAGTTCATCATCTTCAGGGCACTACACACTGGATACCAGTTGAGATGGTTTGTATGACATCTGTGAAGACTGTGTTGGTTTATGGTACTTGTATAGAACTTTGGAGTTCTTTATGCACTAGAATAACATTGGTATCTTGAGCCCTGCATGCTGTGTTTAAGGTGAATTCTGCCAGTAGATATCCATTTGCATGAATGCCTCATCCGATACCTAATAAAAGTATTGTTCATGAAAATAATATGTTGTGTTAATATTCCGCCGTGGGTTTATACTAAAAATTTATTGTCTCACACCTTTCAGTTAATGATATTCTTCTTCAGTTACAAACCATAGGGAGTAGGAGGGGGAAATGGTGTGCAAATGGTATTGCATCAATTGTTGCCTTTTTCCATGTAACTTTTTCTTCCCCAGAATGATATTGATACTAACATAGTAAATAGATAAGCCAGATATTCTGGTGGTTAACACTGAGTATATACTATGAAGGATCTATGCATGAGCACATTTGACATGCATTCAAAGGAAAGAGATATTCTTTTCTTCCAGAGATGATTCGGTACTAATTTTAGTAAACGTGGGTGGAATTACTGGTAAATGCTTTTATTTATTCTTTCCACTGCAGAACGTCAAACTCTTTTTAGGATAATTGTACCATTAGAAGTAAGTTAAAATATGAGTATGCGAGGAAAAAATAGTCTAACAAAAGACTATTTAAGATTATTGTAGTGATTTTGAAGGTAGGGAATGTTATTATAATTACTTAAACATAATTGAGTAGTGTCATGGTTTAACCTCAACAAGCAACTAAGCCCTATGCAGCAGCTTGTTCATTCCCCTACCAGTGGGTTCTGGGAGAGAATAGGAAGGGTAAAGGCAGAAAACTTGTGGGCTGAGATAAAGACAGTTTAATAGGGAAAGCAAAAACTGCAGACACAAGCAAAGAAAAACAGGGAATTCATTCAGGGCTTCTCATGGGCAGGCAGGTATTCAGACGTTTCCAGAACACGGCCCCATCATGCGTAATGGGTGCTTGGCAAGACAAATGCCATCACTCCAAATGTGCCCTCCTTCCTTCTTTCTGCTCCCAGTGAACATGATATTATATGGTATGGAATGTCCCTTTGGTCAGTTTTGGTCAGCTGTCCTGGCTGTGTCTCCTCCCAACCTCCCATGCAGCCCCAAGTGCCTCGCCCGTGTGGCAGTGCAAAAAGCAGAAAAAGCCTTGGCTCTGTGCAAGCCCTGCTCAGCAATAACAAAAACATATCTGTGTTATCAACACTGTATTCAGCACAAATCCAAGGCACAGTCCCATACTAGTCACTGAAGAAAATTAATTCTAACCAGCCAAAACGAGCACAGGTAGTCAGGAGGATTCTGATGGTTTGCTCAGAATGATTTTAACAGGAATGCAAATACAGATTAGTTATCTGTATATGTAACGCTCATTTTTATCTACTGTTTGAAATTATTCTACCAGAGAGATGGAAATTTGAAAGACTTGTATCATCATTTCAATTTGTTTATTATGTTAATTGTATTATCTGTTTTGATTGTCTGTCCACTCCAAGCTATATGGAACAACTCATGTATTTTTGAGAAACATGACTCTGACTCTTTCTTTTTATTTTAATTAAGTAGCTGAGTTTCATCCTGATTCCCAAAGTGAACGTGAATCAAATAAAGCCCTTTTTTGTTTGACAGAACATGAATCAGCAACAGCTTGAAATTGAAGCAATTTTTTAGTTACATGTTTACCTCAGAAAGCTGCCTTTGATTGATGGTTACTTCCAATGGATGAGAAAGCAGCGCTAGAGTTACCTTTTTGACATTGTAATGCTGATGCATGTAACTGCATCAGTCTGAAGTAGATGTACAATACTGCTTGAAAATATGAATCAAGAGCTTTAAACCCTTGGGTTCAGTCCTTTACCCTTTTTATATTTATTTTCCATGTGACTTTTCATTTATTCACTGTACTCATACACTGTGCTTTCATTCTGTACTCAGAGTTATGTCTGTATGGGTCTTTTACATTTGCATTTTCTTTTGATCCAGAGTGTGTGATTTTGAAAAGGGCTGGTCTACTCGTTTATGAAGTATGTTTTATTTACCATTTGTCTGTGTTTTACTGTTTGATGCAGCAAATAAGTTTTTTTTGTTATGAAATTTATAACCCTATTTTTAACGTTTGAATTTTTTGAAAGACAGGTAAAAAATTCTACTTGTACTTTAATTCTTAGAAAGTTATGATTATTTCAGGCTTTTACTGTGGTGTTACATTTTCAAATTAATTTTATTCTATCTTGTTTTCAACAGAGTTACAGAAGCCTAAAAATAAAGTTTCTTCTCTTTATTTGCTCTGGCTAGACAGGTAACAAAGAAAGAGAGGGAAGGAGGGAAGAGTTAAAAGATGGCTGCCTGATGCTTCTTTGGCCCCATCACAGTCTTGGACTTAGGCGGGTTTATATCCCTAATCTAGAATTTCTGTAAATTTCATACATGTAAAGTCTTGTATACATAAATGTTGTAGTGTATTAGTACATACAGAAAAAGGCCACTGGCTTCTAGGAAAATTTAAATTAGTTTTTAGGTTGATACCAGTGGTGCCCAGCTAACTGTGATCTTCAAAAGGTTTTCTGACAAGAAAGTGCAGCATTTACAGTTTAGGAGCCCCACTATTGTATTTTAATACATAACATTAGTTATATAAAACAATATGATACATAGATCTATGTGTGTGTGTGTGTAAATGAATAATGTTTTTTAAATTCTTGCACTAGCTTTTTTTTTTTTTTAGCATTTACTGTACAATGCCAGAACTATAAGCAATTTGCTACACGTGATACCTGATTTTAAAAATATGTCCCAAATATTGTGTGTTTGCAGTGTCAAGTACTAGGGCAAGTTTTCAGATAAAAGATCATTTTGATTCTGGATACTTTTTGTTTGAATTAGCAACATGGTGGAGGATAATCATACTGTACAAACAATTTTGTATAGCACTTATGGTCTGTAAAATCTTGTTTGTAATATATAGATTCAAGACTATGTTAATAATTGTACAGCTCACAATTCTCTTCGTCCAGCTGAGGCTCTTAAAGGAAGTTATTTTAAAAAAATGACAGATCTTTCCATGGGACTGGCTCTGTTTTTGATACCCTTACTACAATAAATGTCAAATAGATTTTCAGACACTCCTGTTACATAGTTTATGTTTAAAGAAGTATAATTGAAAAGTAAGCATACATAACATGAAATAAAAGGAAAGTTACTGCTTTACACCAGTGTAAAGAAAGGATTGTACTTCTACAGAAAATACCAGATTGTATTTTATCAAAGGAGTATTAACCTTAAAATAAAATGAAAACTGATCTTAAAATGACACATCAATATTTCTGATTTCAAGACATTTTTCTACTTTCTAGATTTCCCCCTTTTTCTTATTAAAAACCTTACACTGTCCAATCAAAGACAAAAATTAAGAAAAAGCACCCTTGTAAAAGTGTTAACTTTTACTTAGCAAGAGCAGTACCTACAAAGCAGTGTAATAAATTTTAATTCTGTGTCTACCCACCTGCATAGGAAAGATTGCAATGTAAAAATCTTCACAATAAACTAAAGGAGATTCTCAAAGGAAGTCTTATGGCCACGCACTTTTATGCTATTGACAGAAATACTTATCTGGATTTCTAGTTTACCTTGGCAACAGTAGATTGTACATGAGAACAGAAATCCTGGAAGAAAAATTGAAGTGGAATCATTCTGAATAGGGTAAATCCTGTTAGATACTGAGCTTTTATACACATAGGAAATTAAGTCTAGGATTTATGAATCCCAGTCACAGGATAGTTTAGGTGTCAGAGGACCCCTGGAAGGCATTTGGTCCAAAGCCCTGCTTAAAGCAGGACCGACTTCCAAGTCTGATGTAATTTGGTGTTAGATCAGGTTGCTCAAGACATTGTCCATGTGAGTTATGAACATCTCCAAGGACTCCCACAGCCTCCAGACACCCTTTTTCAAGTTTCAGTGTTCTTCGTGAATTTTGTTTTCCGAATACCCAGTTAGTTACTGAATACTTTATTCATTTTTTTAATCTTACTATTCTAAGACCTCACTCACTGAAGTTGGTAAATTTTTACTTCTGTTTTCAACAAATGCAGATTTAGACAAACAGAGAACATTTTAGAATCTTGCACTGAAAATAATGACATTTATGGAGTACTAACACTGTAATCTCCTGCAGCCGCCCATCAGAACTTCTAGGTTTATAAAACTAAGTTACACAAAGCATGGACTTGAGTTGTTGGTTCACCAATGGCTATTTAACAAGTCATTTTTGCTGAAGTGGTGTAGTTAGCCACAGTGTTAAAGAAAAGTCTGTCCCCAAACGGGGCTTTAGTTAGAGCTTGGGTAAACAATGTACCTCAGTCTTCTTCACAATACTGTATTCTGCACCTGTCATTGAATTTTTCAGGCTAGTGTGAATAAAGGAGTGAGAGACGGAAATCTAGCTTCTTTTTTTTCAAACTCCTTTGTGGAAATATTGTCTTGGGGAACATTCAGTGACTAATCTTTCTTCATGCTGTAGAAGGAGCTGTAGTCCCTCCATCCATTTCCAAATACAAATGTTTCTAATTGAGTACCCAGGGACTTTTTAAATTTTCTTTGTTGTTATTTCGTAGAATCTGTTTTGAAAAATGCTTTAAAAATTAGTCTAAGAAATCTTATTGTCTTCCTTGAGCTTGATGAAAGTTTGCAAAATTGGAAACACCTATCTTGAGTGTAATCATAGTGTAGTTGTTGTGGGAAGGGGCCTCTGGAGATCATGTAGTCCACCTCCCTACTCAAAGTAGTGTCAATTAGAGCAATATATTCAGTCTTGTCCTGAACTCAGGATTTTGAATCCTATGAATGGAGACTGTACCACCTGTGTGGGCAACTTATTCCAATATTTGAACACAGACATAGAAGAACTTTTGTTTTTTAAGGTTTAAGTGGAACTTCCTATGTATTGAATTTTTTCCCACTGCTTCTTGTCCTGTCACTGGGCACCAATAGGAAGAATCCACCTCTGTCTTCTTTGTTGTCTGACATCAGATTTTATGCATATTAAATAAGGCCCCTGAGCTTTCTCTTCTCAAGATTAAAAATCCCTGTTGTCTGAGTTTCTGCTCAGATATTAGATACTGTAATCCCTTAATTTTAGTGGCCCTTCAGTAGACTCACTGGCACCTGTCTACAAGATTCTTGTGTTGAACAGAGAAGAAGAATTGCCTCCCTTGAGCTGCTGGTGATGCTCTTTTACATCTAGCTCAGGATGCTGTCAGCTACCTTTGCTGCAAGAACACATTGTTGGCTCCTGGTCAGCTTTGTGCCCACTGGGACCTCCAAGTCCTTTCCTGCCAAGCTACTTTCCAGTTGGCTGGCCTCCAGCCTCTACTGGTGCACAGGGGTATTCCTCCATGGCTACAGAACTTGCATTTCCTGCTGTTGAACTGTGTGAGATCCCTGTTTTGTTTCTCCAGCTTGTTGAGTCAGCACAGTCATGTGGTCTGTCAACTGCTCCTTCTGGTTTTGTGTCATCTGCATATTAACTGAGGGTGCACTCTGTCCCATCATCCAGGTCATTAATGAAAACATTAAACTATTACCCCCAGTAGACCCATGAAGTAAACCACCTGTGGCTGGCTTCCTTGCAACTCACCACAACCCATTAGGCTCAATAGTTCATTCAGTTTTCAGTCCACATCACTTTCCATTTCTCTAGGTTGTGCTTTATCAGTTTGTTTATGGGGATATAATGGGAGACAATGTCAAAAGCCTTGCTAAAATAAGTTAAATTCCATCATCTCAGCCAGTCATCATGTTGTAGAAGACTGTAAAGTTAGCTGGTCAGGCATGATTTCCCCTTCTCAAATGCAGGCTGACTACTCCCAGGGATTTTTTTGTCCTTTGTATGTTTGTCGATGATTTCTGGGAGGATTTGCTTCAGTCTCAAGGCAGTTCCAAATATCATGTGGACTTCATTTTATGAAGGTAGAAGAAATAGGTAAAACCAAACGCAGGGGCTAGTGGGAGAGGGTTAGTGCTGTGCTTGTGCTCAAGAAGTGTTCAAGGAGTGCTCTTCAATGGGTCTTGCAGTTAGACCAGCTCTGGTACCAGCAGCGAGCAGCTGGTGTTGCAGAGGCAGTAAGTATGAGGACAGAAGTGTTCAGGCACGAGAACTTTCCTCCCTGCTTGAGGATTCCCAGCACTGGAAAGTCACTGAGCTCTCCTGTAGGATGAACTCAGAAGATGAGTCTTCGGGTTTTATATTTAAATGATATTATGTATGTGGATTTTGCTAGCACAAAAGAGGTTGAGCTAAATTGCTTCTAAGTATAGGGCTCTGCTGTGTTCTTCTATAGTTAGCACTTCATTATATTGAGCTTACTGTGACTGAAGAAAAGATTTAGCGTTTATTTTAACTTGTTTATTAATACAAAATGTCTACATCTGAGCATTTAGCAATAATTCACTATCATTCTAAAGTCTTCAGTGTTTAAAGCAAATCTATGGTGCAGCTCTTCTGGTAGAAATAGAAGAAAAATCTTCTGCAGTTGGAAAGTTACAGACTGTGTAGGTGTTGAAATGCCTCCTGCTTCATATTCTTAATTGGCAGCAAGCCAGGTACTAAGAATTTCTGGTTTAAAGGGAAATACTTCCCTTTTCTTTACATTTCAATGAATAAAGGCAGCATTTTGGTTGCATTTTTTAGCAGTTAGGATTTCTTCTATCTTGATACAAAATGAATAAAATTTTCAGTTAAATAGCTCTGTCAAGTTACCTTGAACTTGAGCATGATTACACAAAGGTATGTATTCCTTTCAAGTTTTATCATAAGAAATTGTGGGCCTCATCCCCTCTGTGACCCTTTTCCACTCTGGGTGCTCTGGATTTCTCAGTTCTGCTTTAAAGCTTCATTGGAATTAGCATGTGATACTCAAGAAAAATTTTCCATGAACATGAAAGACTTCAGAATTCATGGCTTTAAATTAGTTAATAAAATGACTTTGAATAATGCAAAAATATTTCAAGTTGTAAGTATATCAGTTATTAATCATTAACTTAAGTTCATTTTCAGTAGTTGACAGAATACTGCCCTTTCACTGAGTTTAGACATTACTGGGAGAAGTTTTTTATTGAGAGCGCTCATACATGTTTTCCAATAAAGATTAGGGGGATGCTAATATTAAAATCAGTCTGAAAAATCTAAACTCTCATCCATTCTTGCTGGTTTTGAATGGCATTAAAAAGGGCTTTGGTGTAGCTTTGCCCTATCAAAACTTGTCAACATTTACAAACAACAGTTTGTATAGTGGGGTGTATATAGTTACTAACCAGAAAATTGGTTCCTAATGCTTTTTAAGAAAATCACATCAGCTTAATTTTATGTAAGTAGGTAGTCTTAACAGAGGATTAAACCACGGAAAAAATACTGATGTATTTTCTCTTGGAATACACACTGTATTAAAAAACTACAGTGTTGGATTAGCAATTTTGTGTATTCCTAAAGTAAGATAAATACCGAGAGAAAAGATAACCCATATTCAAAAATACGGGAAATGGTGATTGTTTTTATGCTTTGTCAAGCCTTTTTCTCTTCCCCTTGAAATATCTGAAATTTGTCTTGTTTTCAGCCAGGTTTTTTAATTAATATTTTTGTTACTGCACTCTGATATTGTGAATATCAGTGTAATTTTTTTTCCATCTGTGTTGAGCTCCATCCCCAGCTATAATTTTTGTTTGCTCTTTATTGTTGTAAATGTATAGGCACAATAAAGGTGAAGTGTCTGCTCTTGGAATGATTTCCAGATTTTGCTCAGTGGGTCAGAATGTCGCAGCCTTGGTGACAGCAATGTGTGATAACCTCAGTACAGTGCTCACAACTTTCTGCTCACTTCTTACCCATCTTAGATTTAGAATAAGTCTTCTATTTACATTCTTATTTATCTAATACTTAAGGTTTATACGATCCAAAAGAAAGAAAAGGCAAAAATACTAGTTCCTCGCATTCATGGTGTGTAGCATTTTTATAGAACAGTTATTACCATTACTAAGTTTTTAGTGGATTTGACCCTAGATTAGTTCATTTGGTTAGAACATGATGTTAATATCAAGGTTCCAGGTTTGGTCCACGTATAGGCCATTCACTTAAGAGTTGGACATGATGATCCTTGTGGATCCCTTTCATCTCAGAATATTATGTGATTCTTGATTGCTCTGGGAAGTAGGAATGTTTTATTTTGTCCCAAATTAATTATGTTAGCTGATGTAATCACACGAGCATTTGTAAAGATGTTACTTCGAGTTCAGTTTAGACATAGGAAAAGGTTCTTTGCTGAGAGGGTGGTCAGTCACTGGAACAGGCTCCTCAGGGTGAAGGAGTGGTCACAGCACTCACACAGGTGGTCACAGCACCAAGCCTGTCAGAGTTCAAGAGTCTTGACGGTGCGTTTGGTCATATTATTTACTTTTAGGTAGTCCTGTGAGGTGCAGGGGTTGGAATTGATCCTTATGAGTCTTTTCCAATGTGAGATACTGTATGATTCTAATACATTACTATGTGAGAAATTAGTGGAACTACTTGCAATGATGAATCTGAGCATAAACCTGAGCACCTGTAGGACTAAGGCTTGTAATGTGTGTCTGTGGGTAGGAGCCAACATTTACTTAAAGTGCTGCTATACACACGAGTGCTAGTCTTTGTGTCAAGTGATAAAGGGAAACAGGCACTGCAGGGGCACTGTGCATCTCATCTATTTGGGCTGAGATAAATTGCTTTTTATTGTCTTATTTTTCTCCATTGATTGATTATAAAGGAAGTTTATCTTAGAGGCAGACATGCACAATCTAAGATGAAGTTAATTCCATCATATAGCTTTAGTCACATACTGTGAGATTACAGACACTTTGTGTTATTCTGTACAAAAATAGAAATAAAAAAAAAGAGAGACATATCTGCCCTTTCTGGAGGGTAAAGGTTTTGTTGGGGCAGAGGTTTTCCTATATTAGTGCCCATATACAGAGTGATAGTTTGTAATTGGTGAGTTAGGTAATTACACCTGTGTGCAGAATGGAAACCTAAAACATAAGTGAACTGGGGGGAGGTGTGACTCTCCACCTTGCAAAGAGGATTTGAATTCCTGCCATCAAGCCTCTACTTAATCTTCTAGAATGTACTGCCTTCTAATGTGGAAAATTATCTTTGCAAGGATAGTAAAGAATACTTTCTTTCAAAATTTTTACATTGAAATTGCAGTTTGCTAGATACAATTAAGTTAATATTGATGATACCTAATTGCAGTTTGAAATTATAGAGTGCAAAGAAAAAAAATCTTTCTAGTAAGATATTACAGTATTTTGGTTGGAGTATTTTAGTCTCTGTAGATTTTAACCAAAGATTTTACTTTTGTTTCTGGCTTATTATACAAATATATCCTTATTTTTAAAAGCATATTTATATATATTTAACAAAATAGGTCTAAATTGGCCTGCTTGACTGTACCTGTAATTTCATTTGAGCTTCTGAAAGACATGAATGTTGAGGATGCTGTAGAGCATTAATGGAATGTGTAAAGGTCTTTTCAGCTCTAAATGCTTCAGAAAGACTTTACACCTTAACTGTGAATTCTCTAATATACTTCAGAGACAGAACAAAACTGGAAGATGATTGTGCAAATCTCCTATCCTGTGACTATTTATGTATCTAGTCCCTTCCAGAGGTCATATGTTTCGCTAAGGGAAAAAAAAAGGAAACGGATGTGTTGATGTTTAGTTTTATTTTTAATTTTGGTGTCCAGACCCTTTCTGTTTCTGATTCTATTCTAGAAGTTTATCCACTTGAGTGATCTTTATTTTCATCTCATGCTTTTTCTCCATTGTTGCCTACCATTTCCTTCCTATCCTACTTTTTTTTCTTTTCCTTTTTCAATTGTGGGATACCGTTGAGAGAGACAGGATGGGGAGAAAGGTGGAAGATCTGTAACCAAGTTTTTACATCCTTTAATCACAATTGTCAGTATGCATCTGATTATATCTCTGACTGTTTTCCCTACAAAAAGGAAAAAAAATGATAGATTTCTGTTAAAATGTTGTACACCATGTGTAGCTTTCATGTATATCTTCTATTTGTCCCCTACCTATGGTTTATCCCTTTTATTGTTATAATACAAAAACTTCCACGAAACCACTGCCTTGATCATCCAGTTTGAAAAGATCTTTTGAAAGTTTTATGTTTTTCTTCAAAGCTATACTAAAATTAAAACATTCCATGTAAGGAACTATATATAACAGCTTTTATGGTTGCTATTTTTTAATGCTGTCTTCTGCAATGTATTTTGTAAAAAAAAATTCCTCTACTTACATGAAAAACCAGGGTAGGGTAGGTTTGTTCTTGTTGTTTTTTTTGGTTTTGGGTTGTTTTTTTTTAAATGAAAGCTGTGAGTTTGTAATCATGATACAGAGTAATATATTGTGTGTGTTTGTTTTTGTAAGTTCTGGTCAGGATATCCAAGGAACAAGTGTGGTGGCAAATCTTCCAGTCCTGATGCGACAGAATCCTGCTGAAACACTTCGTCGGGTTTTACCAAAAATCAGAGTAAGTTTTGTGAAATGAGGTTTGAATGTGTCTTTTTCTGCAAGTATAAGTATTTTAACAAAGCCAAAAAAAAAAATCCCACTTTTATTGCAACTCACTCTTCAGGAGTGGTATGTCCAGTAGGTCTTCCACATTAATTCACTGAATTTATGAAGTATTAACAGGTATTATATTTTTAAAAAAAGTGTTACAATTGGGAAAAAACCCAGAATTAATACTATTTATGTGTTCTAAAGGTTTAACAATATTTTGACAGCTTTTTGAGAATTCTTTTTGAGGACCATCTGGTCATAATGGTTCATTTTGACCTTCTCTATCTCCTTCCATCCAAACATTAAGATTTTCATGCTGCTGTCCAGAAGAGTATAGTTTGCTTTTAACTGTCTGTGAAATGTCACATGCTGCCCTCCCCACATTTTTAGTTAGTTGTGGTAGAAGCATGCTGACCATGTAATGTTGTACAGTAATTTTATATACAGATATGTTTGTATAAAGGATACTTGGGTTGTTCAGTCTGGAGAAGAGAAGGCTCTGGATAGACCTTATTGTGATCTTTCAATACTTAAAATAGGCTTATAGGAAAGATGAGAACAAACTGTTTAGCCTGTTGAGGGTAATGGGTATAAGTAAAGGGTAGATTCAGACTGGATATAAGGACAAAATTTTTTGCCATGAGAATGGTGAAACGCTGGAACAGGTTGCCCAGAGAAGTTGTGGATGCCCCATCCCTGGAAGTGTTCAAGGTCAGACTGGATGGGACTCTGAGCAACCCGGTCTGGTGGAAGGTGTCCCTGGTCGTTGCTGCGGGGGTGGACTAGATGACCCTTCCAACCAAACCATTCTATGATTCTGTGATTTTAAGGAACATGCATATCTCTCATGTATTTCTGCTCTGCCTCAGATATGAACCCTTGGCTAGAAGAAATATAGAAGTTCATTTAAGGTGTGGTTTAAGGAGCAGCTTCAGCCAAATAAGAACAAACTGCATCACAAATACAAATGCAAAGCTTAATAACTCTATATGAGGCTGCAGTAGGAATTATGACTTTGATAATGTTAGCCTGCCTGTCAGAGTGGTTTTTGGTGATTTTAAAGGCTACCAGCTGGGTGGAAAAATACATTTGTTTTGGCTGTCAAAATATCTCAAAGTTTATTTTGGTACACAACAAATATCTGAGGTGTTTTTTGTTTTTTGGTTTTTTTTTTTTTTTTTATCGGATTGGTCTTCTACCAGTACCATTGGCAGTTTTTATGTGATTAAATTAAAGTTTTGATTTAGAACAGTCTCTTAACCTGATCTCGTGCAATTGCTCACTTTGATATAAACACAGTCCTAATTTATACAAATTGTCAGCTGAAGGAGCATTGTGTTTATTAGCAGTTATTTCAAGATTTTCAAAGCATTGAGTTATGTTAGTAATTTTATGGACAGATTCAATTTCCTTGTTCCCCGTGTATTTTCAGAGATACATTTGACACTTTCAGTAGGGTGATTCAGTCATGATTTTACCAGGACACTTTTCGAATTCAGTCGGTTTTTTTCCCATATAATTTTAAATCTCTCCCTTTTTAACACAATTTGCCAATAGGAGTGTTATTTTCTTCTTGGAAGCAATTAATGCTTAACAAGAATATTTAGATCACTTGAGATGGGAAGAATTTAACTAGTTACTGACTGAAGCTAAATAATAGTTTGATAATCTAAAATACATTGAAATGAAATGTAGAGTTATTTTAAGAGTCTCCTTGCTATGTTGTCCTTTCTATCTCAAGAACATTAGAGTTGAGAAGAAATTTACTGTAGTAGCTGACGTGACTTTTCTTGCTGTATCTGTATCAAATTCTCATTGCCAGGTATAAGAAAGCATATATTAGTAAGAAAAGTGAGATGGCTGACTCACATGCTTATGTTATACAGTTTTCTATATACTGAGGAGATGTTTACTAAATAGCAGAGTGGGCCCATGCAAAAATTATATTTGTTTGTTTCACTAAATTGTCATTTTGTTTCGTTGTTTTCTTTGCTGAAGTTTTCAAAAAATCACTGCTTTTGTTGAAAACCTGTGTGGATGTGTATCTCTCAGCTTTTTTTTTTTTTTTTTTTTAAAGGCAGATATCATAACATTATATTAATAAAAGAATTAAAAAGAGTCATATTATGAAAAATTACTTGGTATATTTCTTACTGTCTGTGGAATTCGTCTTAAACTGAATCCTCCCTCTGTCTCCTAATGTTAAGGAAGAGGCTGCTCCAGGGACAATTCAGTGTTTGTGAAGAACTAATATAATGAGTCATATCCTGCACATTATTATGAATTGATAGACTGAAAGATGAGGAACAAATATTTTTGTAGTCCTTACCATGATTACTTAGCAAATATTTTTCTGTAGGGTATTTAAATGCAAGCCCCGATGCAGGGAGGACGTAGGTTCTATGTGGTAGATGTACTCCATAAAGTTCTGTGCGCCACTATGTGCTGGGGATCACCGAGCTGGAAGGCTGCTTTGCAGAAGAGCACGTGGTGGTCACCAAGTTGAACACGAGCCAACAGTGCTCCCCTGCAGAGCAGGGCTCCCCACAGAGCATCCTGGGCTGTGTTAGTCAGGACACTGTGAAGAGTTCAAAGGTGATCCCTCCCCTCTACTCCACGTCCTACTCTACTCCATCTATAGCACTTATCCAGTTCTGGGCTCCTCATAACAAGAGAGGGCTCAGACTGTTCAGAAGACCCCTGCAGAAGAAAGGCTTGAAGAGGATCTTATCAACATATGCAAATAAATGAAAAAGCCAGATTCCTTGCAGTGGTACCCAGTGACAGGACCAGAGGTAATGGGCACAAAGAGAAACACAGGAGGTTCCTTCTGAACATCAGGAAACACTCTTTCACTGTGAGGGTGACCGAGCACTGGCACAAGTTGCCCAGAGATGTTACTGTCTCCCTCCTTGGAGGTATTCAAAAGCAGTCTGGGCATGTCCTAGCTCTAGGTGGCCCTCCTCAAGCAGGGGGATCAGACAAAATGACCTACAGAGAGCCCTCCCAGCCTCAGCCATTCTGTGAATACCAGACATCATCTCTAAACTTCATATTATCTCCTGAAACTTCTGTGATCCCAGGGAGACTCTTATTTCTTAAGGGGAACTAGTCCATTTTTTGTCTGATTATTTAAATTCAGTAAATGGTCAAGAAATAGCTCTCCTCAGAACCAGGGATTCGTATAGACTAACAGATTGTTTAGAAAACATTGAAGTGCTTTCTAGTTATGTTCTGTGCTATAAGAGGCAGATTAATATGCATTTTGTTTAAATATATATGTGTTTAAAAATGCTTTAAGAAGAATGACTTGAAGTTGCAAAGTAATTGGAAACCCTTCAACTTACATGAAGTGTGTGCAGTTACTGCCATGTTATTCTGACATAGGTAACTCAATCTTTCCTAAAGCAACCTAACTGGCTTCAAGAAGAGTTGATTTGGTTTTTTTATGTTTAACATATTGAATCCATTTTTTGCCTCCAGTGTTTCTACTTTGAGAGCAGAATTCATCTTGAAATGAAGGAGAATTAAGAAACACTAGGGATTTTTACCCTTATTTTTCAGGGCGTAGAGAAGTGCTGGTTTTGGCCGGTCTTCAATAAAAAGTCTAATATGGGAATACGTTTTTTGATTCTAGTCTTATTTTTTTTTTAAATAGGGATGGAGGAAAAATTTAAAAGTGTGATCATTAGCATGAACAGGGCCTAGGGCCTGGAAAATATTTGTATAGTGGGAGTTGGATCTCAGTGTGATCTTAGATCAGGTAGTACTTAATGACTTTGTAAAGTATCTTTCTGTATAACATTAAAGAACATTCAACTGAAAATAGTGCGTGAAGAAAGAAGCATTAAGAATATTAGAAATGAAGCAGACAACTTTAATAATAAATGCAATCAATCTTTGAGCAAATTACTGAGAAAAGTAGTGTGGTTTTCATCTTACAGTGTCATTTAAACCCAAACTGGATGCCTTCCTAGATGATGAATTAAATGAAACCTAAGTTAATGGGCTCCAGGCAGGGGTAAAAGAGTAAAATGTAATGAGGTCAGTCTAAATCTGAGCTCTCCTTTCAGGTTTAAACTTTATAAATTGAAACTTTCTGATATGAGTTAAGTTTCTTTCTGTGGCTTTTATAAAACCAGTTTTTCAATGGTGTTCTGTTATCTAATATTTATTTAATCTGCTATAGAAGTACAGTTCTGCAACCATGTGCATTGCACTTTTAACTGCAAAACAGTATTTGGCATCATTAACTTGATGTATTTTTTTTTCTTATCCTTATTTTTATTGGAGGAATTTTCCTGACTATTAAATGGAAACTTTAATAGTCTGTAAAGGCATAATTGAACTCAACTGCGATTAGAGTCTTGCAAATGTAATCTGGCATTGCAGGGAAATAAGCTGATTTAAATTACTGCACTTGGTTCCACTTCTTAAGACAGGGAAAAATCATTTGTGAATTCGTATTGGCACATGAAAAATGAGTTGTGTAGTAGTTTCAGAGGGCTATTTATTTGAAAGTATTGTCAGCATATAACTGCATAAGGAAACCAATGTACTTATTCAGGATACTTGCAGAAACTCAAAGCAAAAATAAATACTGTTTTTATTAGAGCTATGCGTAATGCAGAGAATGGAAGAAATAAATGCAAGGAATGTTCCGGCTGGATACATTACAAATTTGTATTTCATTCATGAGAAATTGATAAATATGGTTACTTCTATAAATATAGAAATGTGTATATGTAAAATCTAATTAAAATTATTTATGTCAAAGGCACTTTATATATTTAACATAATTGTTTTAGATCTGAGATGAGCAAAATCAGTATGTCAATAAATATGACATAAGTGATGATTGAATTAGGTGTCAGTATTTTGGGTATGCTAATAAAACAAATATGCTGTATATAATTTAGATGTTAATGTAGGAATGAGATTATGAAATATTTTTCTTAAGTTCTGCACTTAAAATGAAATGGGTTCTTTTGTATAGAGGACCCCACTCTGGATTTCTGCATGCACCTCCTCATGAACTTTGGAAGTCATTGAAATGCAGATTTAGGGAAAGCTTAGACATTCTTATCAACATTTCTCTTCCTATACCGGATGGCTCTTTTCAAATGATGTTAATAGTATTTTCCCTGTTTTCCATCCTTGGGCTTGCAACCAAAAGTGGTGGAGGGAGATTGCAGGTATATCTGACTAATCTGACTAAAAGAGATTTTTCCAAATGCGGCAAGCTATGGCTGTTCTTGTTGTAGTGTATACATCAAGCTTTATTTAGTGTTGTCTGATTAATTTCAAACTCATTTTCACAGTTACTTATTTTCCTAATCTGTCAGTCTCCTCTTGAAAACTTTTCTTTTTTCATAATAGATTTTATAGTTTAGGAAGAGGTGGGGTGATTTTCATCCTTCTTTATACCTAACATTGGTCTTAAGGTCCATTATCATTGTATCCTTGAGTTTCTGTAATTTCCATTATTTCTGTGTCTTTTAGTCTTAAAGGAAAATTTCTGTCATATCAACACAGTAACTAAAATGGTTTGACTATGTTCCTGCTTGCAGCATTCTTTCAAGAGACAGGACAGGACAAACTGTGCATTTAAACTAGAGGTGAATTTTCTTTTTTTACAATTAAAGAAATAAACCAGGCTTTCTAAGTTTTGCAAGTTTTGATGCCTGAGTTTAACTTGTGGACATTAGAATAGTCAAGAACATGCTAATAGTCTTAAATTCCATTAAATACACTGTATGAATAAGATAGGAAAAGCTTTTTTCCTGCAGTGAAAATCTGTGGAGTATCCCTGTGTAGAAAAATACATTACCTTCTAAATAAATACATTTATATTAATTAAATTTAAGTTATCCAACTTGAGTTAAGTGAAAATGGAAAGAGGAGACCCATACATTTTCAAATGCAGTTCTGAGTGCGAACATCAATGCAGACAGGTATGTAAGCAATCTAGAAATTTACATTTCAATGTCTCCCGAGGTCCATGAGGAGGCACATCCAGAGAATGTGTTCTCACACATGACTATCCAGAGTTGTGTGGATCTGTGGAGGAGACTATTTGGAAACTTTGTTTGTTGGTAAGTAACCCTGTTTGTGTTGCGTACAAAGCAAATACGTACGTAAAACTGAATTCAAAGAGTCATAGAATCATTTAGGTTGGAAACAACCTTTAAGTTCATCAACTTAAAGACTCTCAACCTGGCACTGCTCCAATATTTTCTGATCTCTGTTAGCATCTACTGTGTGTAGACAGTGCTTTTGATTATTTTGGGGATGTTTTTTTGAACAAATGTAAGCCAGAATCCCAGAACAGTATGGACAGATATTCTGATCCTAAAAATATTCAAAATACAAAATTGGTAGGTGTCCTTATTCTTTCTTGCCTGTGGATGTAATACCAATGGAGGAACAAGGACAGAGATAGGTTGTGGAAATAAGTCTCCATGGCTATTGAATGCAAATATTTTATCACACTTCGGTAAGCAGCTCAGTGCTGTTTCTTTTTTTCATTTGGGGGAGTAAGGACACAGGGAATCCTTTTAGAAATAAACATGGCCGTAAACTGAGACAGATCTTGAGAGATAAGTAATGGTTCTCCTTGAAATCAGATAGACTAATAATTGCACATTTGCACATACAAACTGGTTGATGCTTGTGGAATGAAAACTTCTTGTTTTTTTACCAAATCTACTAAAAATTTCTCAGATATTCTTTACAAACCCTTTTCTCGGAAAATTTCCTCTGCTATGTAATACCTAGAATCATAGAATCATTAAAGTTGGAAAAGTCCTAAGATCATCGAGTCCAACTGTTTGCCCAGTACCACCATGTTCACCGTTGAACCATGTCCCCAAGTTCCATATCCACATGCCTTCTGAATACTTCCAGGAATGGTGACTCCACCACTTCCCTGGCAGCCTGTTCCAATGTCTGACCACCCTTTCAGTGAAGGAAGCCACTTCCCAGCCACTCTGCCCCAACCTTTACTGCTGTGTGGGGTCGTTGTGACCCAAGTGCAGGGCCCAGCACTACCTTGTTGAAACTCATACAATTGGCCTTGGCCCATCAGTCCGTCCTGTCCAGATCCCTCTGCAGAGCCTTCCTACCCTCCAGCAGATCAACACTCCCACCCAACTCGGTGTCATCTGCAAACTGACTGAGGAACACCACTTGTGACTTTCTGCAAGCTGGATCTAACTCCATTCACCACCACTCTTGGGACCCAGCCATCCAGCCAGTTTTTAACCCAGCAAACAATGTACCTCTCCAATCCATAAGCAGCCATACACTTAGGTGCATAATGAATATTTTCTTAATCTGATCTAGGCTTATTTTTATTTTAAATTAAAAGACCAGATTATTTTTGATTTTTGGCAAGTGATCTGAGAAAGCACTGTTCATCTCAAGCACTTTAAAAAAGAAACAAAACCACATATATAATATGTTATGTAAGAAGTATGTGTTTTAAACTCTTACAGAGTTTGGAGTGACTTGTAAAATGAGTGTAATACTTTAGTGGTAGAATAATGAACTTTTTATTTTCTCATGAAATAGATACATTTAGAGAAGTAAACAAATGTAGTAGAATGTTCATGTAGTTTATAGATATTTACAATTACTACTAAAAATGAATGTTGTGTCATAGAGTGCATCATGGAAGTTCTGTGCATAAATCTGAAATTTAAAATACAAATTGTCTTTTTGTTGAATTCAAAAAATTAGTAATATTTCATCCCCTTATTATCTTTGTTTAGCTTTTGAATTGATGGTTTTAAAGACAACCTAATTAATTATATTCTTGTATGTTAAAGCTCATAAGTACTAAATACTGAGTTAGCTAGATAAATATTCTAGTCCATTTTGCCTTATTCTTAGGACTATATATATGTACTTTTTAATTTACATTCCATGTTAGTTGTCAAGGGATGAAATTTAGGTTGCCTCCTGCTATTTTAGTATCTCTCACTGAATGAATGAATTACTTCTTTTTAATTCATGTGCATAAACAACAGAAGTGCAATTGTTGGTTGATCTGTATTCACCCCTCATTCTGTAAAGCAGAAAAATCCACACATACACATTGATGAAACTGGAAGTCACAAAAAATATTATAATTAACTTTTTTCCATAAAATATCCATACTATAATATAAGAAAATCTAATATCTGCAAGAAATTGCTGTTAACAGAAAAAATAATTTTACAGAGAATTTTGTAGTTTACCCAACTTGTTGCATTTTAATTCTAAAAGTAAATGCAAGAATTTGGGTGTTCTTTCAGTACATTTCTGCCTCACGCTTTATATTGATATAATTTGTAATTATACAGGAGGTTCTGCATGTTGCAGGAGTGGAAATGCAGTTAACAGCTGCTGTTTCATTTTTGACTGTTCTGCAAGAGGAGTCGGTGTCCATTCATACATACTCCCACTCCTTCCTACACATCATTCTCCAGAACCTGGAACACAGAGATGCAGGTCAGAGCTGTACAGCTACTCTGATGACCGATGACTTCTATATGTTTTGTTTCCTTAGTGACCATACAATACTGGGTAAAGCAGGGAGTGCAATAACTGTGACTTTGTATCTAGACTTGCATGAATGAAAAGATGACCACTTACATAATAATATTTAAATGTAATTCTGATTGAAGCAAAAAAAAACCCCACTTTGACTGAAGGACTAAATCCAGAAGTTATTACTGGGTTGGAGCTTCTCTTGAAGTACCAAAATTTTGTGGCTTAAAAAATTGGAGGGAGGATGCTTGACATTTCTTCTGTGTTGATCCGTTTTTCTTAATTTCTTTGACACTATTTTTAGAATACAAAGAAAAAAAAGACCTTTTGTAAAACCAGAAAGTTTTAGTGGGCGTAAGGAAAGAATATGCTTCTAAATGAGGGGAATTAACTTTACAAAACAAACAGAAGCATTATTAATTTTATACAGGAATTGAAAAGGTACAAGAAATGGGGACCGAATTTGCTTCTCACCTATCCTACTTCTTAGTTTGAAGTCTTGGGTGTTAATTTAGTGGCTCTTAGACACATAACTCCTTGAAGAGATGTGTGTGAGAAGTTAGAACAAATTTTGTAAAACTGATGTCTGTTTTGTTGTATGTACAATATAACATGGATTATATAACGTATAACCATTTCTTTGGAACAGGTGTCAGCAATGCATGGTTAGAAACTCTTCTTGCTGTAATAGAAGCTTTACCAAAAGAAACTGTCAGACATGAGGTAATAATAATCTCTCACTTATGCTAACAAAAATAAGATTAAGACTGCAAGATTGTATTTCCCTACAAGTTTTATTCACTTCTGTAAGATTTGTGGCAGTTCTATACCTGGCAAAATGGTAATGGTTGTGGAACATACTGTAAGAGAGGAATGTGCTGTTATAGAGGATCTGTGGCTGTGATTTGAACCATAAAATGCTATTTGTGCCAGTACAGGAGTTTAATATTCTATAGTAGCACTGAATATTGAATACAGGTTTCCAATAGACTATTAACGTACATGGGCATCATTGCTGTTAGTATTGATTAATTCCGTTAAAAGGTTAATGACATCTGGGATATGTTTTCCTGGGTTTTTTTTAAGAAGAGGAATACTTTATTTAATGCTCACAGTTCTTCTGTTCATGTTTCTCTTTTTTTTCATATAGATCCTGAATCCACTTGTTTCCAAAGCACAGCTTGCTCAAACACTTCAGTCCCGTTTAGTTAGTTGTAAAATCATGGGAAAAGTAGCTAACAAATTTGAAGCCCATATGTAAGTAAACTGAAAATATATTTTCATTCCATAGTATAAACCAGTATTTCTTTGTTAATGGACAAAAATTACTACAAGAAAAGTAGACTTGTTGCAAAAATTAAATGCTTTCTTTTTATAGATCCCTTTATCTGGATATTAATTATTGATAAAAAATGTTCATTATGTAACTAGCATATTCAACTATGCTTATGTTCATCAGTTCATAACTTCAGTTTGTATGTTCTCCCACAGGTTTGAATGGATATGCTTTTCATGCCATTTTTTCATATAATTTTTCTTGCTAAAAATAAGCCTAAGAGTGGATTTCTCTGCAATTTACAGGGACAAAACACAACTTCCTTACCTTAGAGTTTCTTGTCATAAACAAAAGAATTCCATTCCTCACTTTTTTTATTAACTAACCAAATTTAACATGTAGGTTTTTTTTTTTTCTTATCCCACTTATATGGAGATATATTCAGGAACCGCTGTTGTTCCCGGCTATTGTCCAGCCCTCAGATTCAGTGTCTGTGGTGGTGAAGAGGGAAGTAATGATGAAAGTAAATCTGAATGACTTACCTGCCCAAAGCAGTTGGTATGGTATGGTAGTTGATATGGTACATTCCTTGGACAGTTTATCCAGGCTGATGGTAGTAGGGCCATTTCACCAAATGTGTTTCCCATCCAGGCAGTTGGCCACATGTGATTTTGAATTACAGAATAAATCCACTGAGGGCTACTAAATGCACAGAAACCGTGTCTAGCTGAGGAAGTCCACTCTAATAATGATTGTGATCTGCCCCAAAATGTAAGAATTCAGCATAGCAGAAAAGAAGAACAGCAGGATGATAAGGCATTTAGGACTAAATTTCTTTAGATTATGGTTTTTTTTGTTCAATAAAAAAGAACTAGAAGCAGCCAAAAGGAAGCTATCTACATTTTCATTTGCTATTTACACTACACTTGTTGGACATGCAAATGTTAATGAGCATGCTAGAGTAGCGGTTTTTGACAATGTTACCAAAGTCTTCAAAATCTTTTTATTCCAAATTTATAGAATTCTGTCAGAATAGCAGTCACATTTATTTATTTGAAGTTACATTCTCATGAAAATAAGTAACTTTGCAGATAGCTTGGAATCTTATGTGAGAATATAGGAGTATTAAGTAGTAGCTGTAATAGTCATACTTTCTTTTGTTGTGTTTCTTTAATATGATTCCTTGCTATTCAGAAGTAAGAAACCCCTCATTTCAGTGAACAGATAATAGCTCCTTTTCTGCACTGCAGCTACATGTTAAGAAGATGGCTGAAAATTTTCTGGGACATATTGTTCATCTGGTAGAGAGCTCTGAGTGCAGTTCAGAGGGGTGAAAAGAGACGTCAGTCCCCAGGTTTACAGTGTGGCAGACTAAGATTCATGACACACTCTTGTTCCCCTTGCAGGAGGGCTCTTGGTACAGGCCCAGGAGACATACCTGTCCTCAGGAGTAGACAATATATAAGCATATCTTCACATTCTTCTTCAGAATAGCACAATTTTTCCTTGTAAAATTTATACTGTAATTAAAAACTTTTTATTTGTATTTCATGTTAATCCCAGGTTATTTTATAGAGTATTGAGAAAGTCCTGTCCTTATCATATAACATTAGTTTTTCTACCCTCTGTTCCAGAGTTCCAACAGCTAATTACAAATGTTTTTGGTTTTTTTTTAAGTAGCCCTTACTTCAGAGTATTCTAAAATGCCAAACTTTCAAGAATTTGTACAGTTTTTGAAACTTGAGGCCAAATTTTTTTGTAAGAAGTAAATTAATTTTCACTGGAATGAGTGGAGGATGTGCAGGCTGGCTTGAAAATTTGCTTGTCTGTGACTGTTATTTCTCTTGAGTTTCGCAACAACATAAAAATTTATACAGAGATATTTTAAGAATACTCATGACAGCATCTTGGGCAATGAGAGGAAACACAATGGCTGATACTGCCAAGTTGTAGTATGTGTTTTTACTTAAATAGAAATCAAAATTGTTATTTTATATCTACCATTGATTTAACATGAATACTTGATCTACTTGCACGAAGGTATTGCAGTACTCGAGCTTTTAATCTTAAATTCTTTTTCTCCTGTCTTCTCAATTACCTCTTTGGTGATACCTGCATACCAAAGATGAGGTATTACAGGCATTTAATTGGGATTTGCACTTCCGTTTATGTAATTCATTATATTCTTTCAGTGACTGTTCAAAATTATACTGAAGATGGTTATTAAATGAGGACGGCATCTCTAAGCCTATCGACTATTTTTGTAGTTTAGAAAAAAGTAGTAGATGAAATATGAGAAAATGATAATGGCAGTAAATAGTCCTTTTCCTGTTTCTTTATAGCATATATTAGTGTCCAATGTACAGTATTCTTTTATAATTGCAAATTCTCAGAAAAACAATTTACCATGTGTGATAAATTAGTTTTTTAAAAATTACCATTACAAGTAATGTATGAGTAAAATTTGAGTACTGCTGAGTGGATTTTACCCATTCTTGTTCTGTATATTAATAAAAGATGTTCACATTTTTAGTATTAAAAGAGAGGTTCTTCCATTGGTGAAATCACTGTGCCAGGATGTGGAATATGAAGTTAGAACTTGCATGTGTCGGCAACTGGAACATATAGCTCGAGGAATAGGGTGAGTACAATTTGCCAAACTGAGTCTAAATGCAAAATCTTTCTCTAAAATATTTAATGGTAACCTAAATCTCCTTTTAAAATTGCTGAATTCAAGCATACTCAGTAATGAATTTGGAGTGTACAGATGTGTTCTTAGGAATTGGCTGTTGGCAGTTGGCTGTTTTCCACTTTTAGATTTTGCTTCCTCTTTTATAGTAAAATTGCTGAACCATAAAACTGACAGTTTTTTGTAAATAATGACTTCATCTATAGCTTCTTGAAATCATCTCAGTTATCCATTGATGGTATTGGGCTTATTTAAAAATGGAAGAGGATTATGGCAAGTATTAGCAGTTTCTAATAATTACTGTGCAGTTTTTTGAGAAAAGATGCTAAATTGGTTTCGTAAGCAAATTTCAATTCAGTATCAGCTTTTACTCTAAGCTTAAAGACCTTCAATATTCACATATAGGAATGGAAAAAGTCTGGAACTTTTATTTTAATAAAGAACATGTTATGGTAATAATGAACATGTTAACTACCCACACGGAATTGGTCTCTGAGTGAAAAAATATTTAAAAATTAGAGGTCTGTACACCTGATACTGTGTCAGGGAGTAAAAAAAGCAGTAACTTCTTGCACAGACTTGAAGAAGTTATCAAGAAGGTTCCCTACCCTGTGTTAGACAGCAGGCCTAGATTAGACCTTTAGTGTCCCTCTGTTTATTAAAATTGTAAATGCATGAGAAAGTTCAAGGATGAGGATGAAACTGAAATGTAGTTTGAAAGATATGGCAAGTATGTACTTCAGTCTGTTAGTACAGGTGTTTGCGAAAAGGTTGTCTTTCTGTAGCTGTGGAATGATTTTTTTTTGATGGAGAACTACATCGTGACTTAGATTCTGAGTTATTGAAAAAAACCCACCAAAAAAAACCCCCAAAACAAAACACCAAAAATCCCTGAAGCAATGTGATTTACTTCTCAACCATGGACTACTGGAAAAGTGTATATTCGGACTGTTTTAGCTTACTCAGTTATAGGGAATTCACGGCAAGAACTAAGCTTTGCTGTCATGTGCTTAATTTGACTTTGTTTTAGTAAGGTCATGCAGGTTAGTAATTTCTAGATTCCTAGAAAAACTTGGTTTTATTGTATACAAAATAATCTTATATACATGCATTAGGCACCTCTTCTGCAAGGTCCTTGTCCTGCAGAAGTTCAGAGGATGTTATGACTCATCTCAGTAAAGCTGCTCATTTGTTTTTGTATGTATTCTCTTTTGTATCAAAATGTAGGTTAGCATGTTAAATAATTCTAACATTTGCCATGTTGAATGGCTTTGAATATAAAAGAACTTGTGATTACAGAAAAGAAAGATAATATTTGTCAATATTGTTGATATTTGTAAAACAAGGAATTTAACATGCATTTTACTAAACTGAATTACTGAAAAATTTGAACTTGCATTTCTTTTTACTGTATTCATGGGTCTCACGTATCTTTATGTATCACAAAATTCTGTTTAATGAGAGATTAAAGATGAGAGAAAGAGAGGGTTCTGTTTATTTTCTGGGAGTAACCTGGTGTTTTTATTCCATAACTACTGAGTTTCGAAGGGCAAGATGGTTCTACCTGTCATATTAATTTGAGGATTTTTGATACCACCAAAATGGAAATCCATAGAAACATGTTTGCAATTTTTAAAAAATTTCTTCCTCTTCTCCCCCCTGTTTCTGGTTTTTGATTTAGGATGTTGTCATACCCTTTTCTGCCATGACCATTCTTAGGCTGTATATTTTTGTCTCTGTCAGTCACCTTTGTTCCTCTTTTCTCATTTGTTCTTCCTCAATCCCATGAGATTTTTTTGGTGTCTTTTTTGAGATGCTGTCTCCGTTTCCACAGGTTCCTCTAACTTTCTCAGTTAACCTCTGCTTTAGCCAAGACCTGAGAAGTAAGCATATGAATTTGGCTTTGAAAATTATTTGCGATGCATAATATGGCAGTTTATTTTTTTGAAACAGTAGGAGTATGTTATTCTCAGTAAAGTACCTCTTATCCACTATATGCATATAGTTAGAGAATATTCTTGACAGCTAAGAAAATTATTTTGGTGGTAGCCTTTAAGAAGCACTAACAGTTTGTACTCATCTGTGTGACTTTGCTTTCAGCAGTTTTATTTTACATTTAGGATAGGTTTGTGTACAGTCAGGTGTTAAAATAATGACTAAATGTTATTATTAATAATATTAATAATAACTAAATTTGTGTTATTTTCCTCAGTCCTTCTCCAAATGCAGTTTAACAAATACTAAGCCATATTAAAGAAGAAGCAAAAAAGTTGTTTTCATTTGTAACAAGGTGGCTATATCTTATACTAATAAGTGGCCATATTGGAACCAAAATTTTCTTAAATTTGTTTAGTGTCTTTACAGTCAACTAAATTTCATTTATTTTATGTGAGAGATGAAAGTTTTAAAACAAGATAGGTGTTAAGCAGTGGCAAAGGACAGTATTACTGCTAATTTACCTCATCTTAAACTGGTGGTTTGATAGGGGCAAATACTTTGTTATCAATTAGTGGTCGGTCCTGTGTATTTTAATTTGATTCTTTCTTCACCAGTTTTTATTTTTACCATGGATGTATAGACTGTTCTCTCTCTGAGGTTTTTGTCTGATCCCGTCCCAGTGCTTTAGATACTTTAGTCTCAGAAGAAATTGTGAACATTCAGTATTTTCAGTATGAAAGCTATTTCAGTGTTTCATGTGGAGGCTGAATAAGTAGTAGGTAAATAAAGACAATTAACTAAACAGAAATTAGTATTGTTTAGGTAAATGTTGAAGGTATAATGTGACAACAGTCCCAATTATTTTTACTAGTTAGTGATATTACCACTAAATGATACATCATTTTATTGTAATTTTGTTTGAACGTTTAATCATTTGTTTCGAAGAATACTGTTAAGCTACTGCTTGATTTGCTTGTAATAGTAATAAACTCTGTAAGGTGCAAATCACTTTGGTGACGATTATAAACATTTGAAAGTGTTATTGTTCCTATTGATTTACAAAAGGGACAGCTGTTACTTCTTTAGTCGGATTGGAAGGGATGTTTTGGGCATTTTTATTTCAGCATCCCGGAAGTTGTAATCAGTTCAGTATTAAAAACTGTGGTTGAAAGATCGAAATGACGGTCTAAACTCTACGTACTCAGTTGCTCAAAGTGTCGTATGTAGTTTCGTTTTTGTCATCTTGGTTAATGCTCGTGCAGCGTAACTTTATCAGAGTGTTTCCCTGTAGTTTTATGTCTTGGGCAGTACAAATGTTGAGAGCCAGATCTCTTGCTATTAGAAGTTGCTGAGGTCCCATTCTTGAGGTGTGGTGCTTCAAGTCCTTTCACTAATTGACAAGCAGACCAAGAGCTCGTCTGTGAGAGCAGGACAAGGTGGCCTTCTTAACTCAAATGCAGACAAAGTCAAACACTGGAACTTGACTACCATAAATAAAAAAATGAGCATGAAAGAAAAAAACCCAGTGAAAACAGTGGATATGTCTTCCTAGTTCTTGATAGTAGGGCTATACTAGAAAAAATTTTTCTAGTCTCTTAGAGCAGCCAAGAATCAGTTATACACTGGGACATGGAAAATTATGCTGCTTAGTAGCTTTTACAGAAGCTATACTTTTGCTCCAAGAAGCAAATCTCTTTTCATCTTCTTAATGCCAGGAACAAATTTTTCTGTGTCAAGAGTATTTCACTTCTCCTCCCTGACCTCTCTGATTAAATTTTGATTTCTAAGACAGTCCCTAGTACAACAATCTGCTGCCACTTCACTGATTCCAGTTCACAGGACTATCACACACAGAGGCAATACCAGTAATTACCAAGGTAAAAAAAGGCAAGCAGAACCCTTTCTCATCTTTGAAGTATAAGATTTCCAGACACTTCAGTCCAACATGGCTCATACTTAGTAATTTTTGGCTTTAGACCATCATATTGATGGTCTATTGAGCATATTTGATCAGGAGAGTTTTCTTAGTGAAGTACCCGTGCTCCTTTGATTTTTTTTTCAGACTACATTTTCTCTCATTTATTTTGAGCTAATTTGAATGCTTTTTTAGTGATAAAGTTTTGCATGTTAAATTTGCAGGTTTCTTTGGCTGGCAAAGAAAAAAGTGCTGAGATTGACTGGAGGTTTTTATATAATTTTCTTTTCCTTAGAGCTTTGTCAATTTTTTCTTCTTGACTCTCCAAAAAATAGCTAAATTAGTATTTCAAGAAAGAATTCTGTTTTGCTGTGGAATATTATTTTACTGTAAGTTTTCTTTTGACTGCTTGCCTCACGTTGCAGGACAGAACTAACAAAAACTGTGGTGCTTCCTGAATTAGTAGAACTGGCAAGAGATGAGGGCAGCAGTGTGCGCCTCGCAGCTTTTGAGACGTTAGTGAATCTGCTTGATATGTTTGATGCAGGTAAGAATTTAATTTAGGCTCACTAGCCAAGTTCTTAGTGTTTAGTGCATCTTATAATTCTATTGTTCTGTCTGTGTTCTTCAGACATTTCTAATTTGATTTTTTTATTGTTTTATCCTTTATATTTCCTTATATTTCATGCCTTGCAGTGCTTTATACATAGAAAATTTTAACTAGTTGTTAATAAAATCAGTTATCGTATTTCAAGTTTCTAATGTAATGTGGCTAAATGGAATGAGTAAAACTACTGCATAAATTACAGGAATATTAGGTTACTTGTATTTAATGAATTTAATTAATTTAATACTATCAATACACAATACAAAATGTTAGCTCAAAAAATATTTACTGTGTGGGAAGTTGGTATGAATTACTACAATACATTGTTGCATTTTAAGCCATATGAAGTAGTAGATAAAGAAAAAATAAGATAGTTTTGGGGCGAATACCATAAATGGACTTTTTGCAGTTAGTGTTTATATCAGTAAGTATAATAGTAGGCTTATTTTCAAATAATTGAGCCTCTGGGTTGATGCTGTCAAGTTTGTGCTTCTCTTCACACTTCTCAGTCTTCACTCCTCCTCGCCCACCCCTGATTGCTGTAACTACTGCTCTAAGCTATTGTAAAAAGCTTAGAGAAAGCAATCAGGGGTTATTTACAGGTTTTTAAGGAATGTGTTTCTAGAAATTTGGGTTGTGTGGTTTTTGTTTTTATGGCTGAACTAGAAAATGAACATTTTTGAAAGTAGATGACCCAAAATTATGTCCAAGGGTTTCTTTCCCACAATATCAAAATATTTCTTCTACTTTGTTCAGCCATAATTATTTGATGAATTTTGTTATTGATATAGCATTAGAAAATCCTAATCCCTTTAAAACTTGAACATTTTGATGCAATTATTTTATTTAAATAAGTGAAAATGCATAAATTTCTTAACTAATTACATGAGTTCAGTCTCTGTCCTCTTTTATAAATGTTGACAAAATGGATAACTTTGAAAATTTCTTTTATTTTTCAGATGACAGGAGTCAAACTGTTCTCCCATTAGTGAAATCATTCTGTGAAAAATCCTTCAAAGCAGATGAATCTATCCTAGTTTCTTTATCTTTCCATTTAGGGAAACTGTGTAATGGATTATATGGTATGATTTAATTTCTTTTTAAAAAACCTTGAAAATGGGGGAATATTGGAGAATTTAAACCCCTTCAAAAATATACAGATTTGAGTGTATCCAGTGAAATGGCAGTTAGTAAAGGAAATATGGAAGTAAAAGTTTGACATCATATGTTGCATAAATACCGGATTTCGGAAATTTCCTCTTTGGGTGATCATCTGCTTATTGTTTGTTGTTGTTTTTGTTTTCTTTACATACGATCAGAGATGGAAAATGGTGGTTTATGTTTACTGGTTTGACTGATTTATTTGGGTATTCTGGAGCTTATGATTTGGATGACTGAATTTTTGAAAATAGAGACATTTGAAAACCATATGATGTTAATTTTGTGTGTGCACTTGATCTCCTTTTTAAGACACGGTACAGACTGTGGCCCATAAGGAACTTCAGAGGAGAAAGGAGACCTAATGGCATGTGGATTTCCCAGCTGCAACTGAGGCTAAATCTGCACCCATAATTTTTGTGCCCATAATTTACGCTCAGATTTTCACTTGAGCACAACAGGTCTTTCCTTGATAATTCTGCCTACTGTATTTTACATGTGGGGGGACAGCAGAGAATCATAGGTTTACATTATAATTTCCCCTTAGACCCTTTAAAACCTTTGATCTTTCTTACAGTATTTGAAATAATCATTCATGGTCAAAAGTGACCGTTGCTTCACTACAAATTACTTGAAATGGCTGTTCCACAGTGTCAAACTGTTATTTCCAGAAACAGAGAGTTAGGACAGTTCATCCTGTATTTATCATGTCTTTCCAGTCTTCTTTTCTGTAGGTTAAATGACTTTAATTGCTCTCTCTCTTCACCTCTGAACTCTGTCTGGCAAGTTTGTGTTTTTCTTGAAGTGTTATGCCTTGGGACAGCTGAACAAAGTGAAAGGGTTACTTCATGTGTCTTGCAAGATGCATTGCTGTTTACATTTTTCAGTATGAAAAACTGCCTTTTTTGGTTTTTTAATAAATCTAACAACTAGTTAGTCTTTCTCTTTCCTGGCCCTATGCAGGCGATGCAGATCAGGCTAAACGTGGTACCTTACTGCTGTCCTAATGAAATTATATAAGGCCCTATGTCCAGTTCCTGAAGATCTTTTTAAACTCTGTGTTCTGAAGAATAAGCGGTCTCGGTCCTTGGTTACTGTTATCAAGATACAGAATAAGCAAAGTCTCTTGCCCAACATCCAAAAAATAAACGGAAATACTGAATATTACCAGAACTAGGTAGACCTTTATACAGTTGCCTATATTGTCAGTGATCTATGGGTAACTTTCTCTTAGTTGTTTTTCCAAGCAGTTTTGGAGCGCCTTTGTAGTTCTTAATCTTTTCTTCCCACTCCCTTATTTTGCTTGTGAAAAACATGATCTTTGCTGCCTTTTTCGTTTCACAGGTCCTGTTAGCCCATACTAGAAGGAAACTGAATAATCAGTTTGACAAATTTGCCTTTTGCCATATTGGCTACTGCTGGTTTTTTGTTTTCGTTTTGGTATTTAGAAGTAGATTTTTCAAATTTTTTTGTGTGTGTTTTCAATTTTTTCAAAAAAGTGAAAGTAACCTGCTTATCTGTAATGATATGACTTGTCCTTCCCCTCTCCAGCTATTAACTGTCAGTACTACTTCAGCCCTTTTCTCTTCTGTTACTTGACGTATTTAAGTTTTCAGCAGCCTGTACTTAAATACTTGTGAATGCTGGAAGGAAGCCCATCTGACTCTGCACATTTTGAAAATCTTTCATGTTTAAGGATTCACTGATCTGTTCCTTCTCTACTTAAAGCTTGAATCTTTGTCACAGTTATTAATTGTACGGAGACTGATGATACTAGTGGAATTTCAGAAAGAAAATAAAAGCTTTAAGCATTTCAGCCTTCTTGGTACCAATCACTGATAGCTTTCTTCTCTCTCTTGAGCAGAAAATTGAGCCTGTCCTTGATTAGTCTCTTGTTACTAATGCACTTGTAATTTTTTCATTTTTCTTGATAGTTGCATTCCAGTTTGTTCTGAGTACTTTGTGTACTGATCATACTCTGCTAGGCTCAAGGTGGCGGGAGAAGGGATAAAATTGACATATTTGATAGATTTTTAAATGAGATTTGTTTTGGGGACATTGTTAATAGCATTTGTAATGAGGAAAGTTTGTTGTTTTGTTTTGTTTTGTTTTGTTTCGTTTTGTTTTTTTGAGGCATTTTTACTCCTGAACAGCACTTACGGTTTTTGGAATTTTATAAGAAACTTTCCACACTGGGTTTACAGCAGGAGAATGGACACAATGATAATCAACTACAACTTCAAACTCTGGAACAGGAAAAGAAGTATATTTCAGTGAGGAAGAACTGTGCTTACAATTTCCCAGTAAGTAACATTAAGTTAAGGGTAAATAACTTGTGTCATGCATATAGTTTACTAAATAGGACTGCATGAGTGATAGAGAAGTTATTCTCGAATAGTTCATTGTTATCTAGACTCTAGCTCTCTCCTACACAGTTCAAGTTAATAAGGTTGTCCAAAAGAGTTACCTGGAAAGATTACTCTTTGCAATGCCTCAGAAAGTTATTGGCAAGTTTTGACTGAGCAAATGCTGTTCTAAGAGGTTACTTTTTCTTGTTGTTTCCTACACATTTTCTCCAAACTCTGAGCACAAAGGCTTCAAGAAAATGGCTGTGAAACAGTCCCCAGTTTCAAACCACCCAAAGCTACAGTTTTGCGTTCACTGTGTGTCTTGTCATTCCAGGGAGTTGAAGATTGAATCTGAATGGTTAGATTCATGTCTTAGTCATGTTCCTGCCTGAGTACAGGAAGTGTTTTCAATTTTATGTGAGGTCTTTAAATATACCAGTCATGTTTCTGTAAATCTGTTTTCTGTTTTGACATTCTGCATTTGTATTCAAATAAAATATGCTTGCACCAAGAGCCAGTAGACAGCTATTTTTATTCCACCTTTTAAAGACAAGCAGTCTGTGCTTATTTGAGCAAAACCAAGGTATATACACACACAATCATGTTGAAATTCAGATTCTTGCTTTGTTGCTTGCTAAAACGTTCTGTGTTTTTGAAGTAACCAGTTGCAGCTTTCACTAGTGTACAGAAACATTAACAATATTTATAAAACTAAGGTTTTATATCTCATGGTTTTAGTCTATGTTGTAAGAAAAAAAGCCTGCAACATGTCTGGAAGATAATATAAATTCAGTTTAGTTTTCAACTCCAGATTTTGTCTGATGCCTGTGTTTTAACAAGGCCATCAAAAACTCCACACTTACTACTTAAAATAACAACCTGTTTTCTCTCAAGTTCATCTGATAATCTCTGGTAGTGTAGTCCTTCAGCTGTATAGTTAATAAAGGACATTATCTTTCCACAGGCCATGATGGTTTTTGTGGATCCAAAGAACTTCCATTTAGAACTATATTCTATATTCTTCTGCCTTTGTCATGACCCTGAAGTTCCTGTCAGATATACTATGGCCATAAGCTTCTTTGAAGTAAGTCCACAGTGGTTCTTTGTTACTACTTTGGTGTTTTTATTTTATTTTGTTTTCTTCTTTAAGCTTACAGTTTACTGGTGTATGCTGGTTTTCTATGAGGGATATTTAAGTTAAATGCTCAATTTAATATGAAACTACTTGGAAATTTTTGCAGATGTAAAAGCATATATGCTCTTATAATTCCATTCAGTTTATGTAAATTCTACTCAGTTATTTTCATAAAAGTTAAAAAATGTACAAATGCATAGGTGATATTAGCTATATGGAGTGAATTCCAGAAATTAAGATACTATCGCCTGAATATAGAAACCCATACAGGGAAATCTTCAAGGTTTTCAAAGTCTTGTACTGAGAATCCTTGTGTTTCAGTACTTGAGCTTGGCTTTTATCCCATTTTGTTACTGGGGAAATTGGTAAATCAAGCAGTTTGCATAAAACATTTAAGAAACTAGTAGAGGCACAAATGGCTTTATTTCCACCATCGTAAGAATGGATGGATTTCCAGTTCTCGTTACCTGTTGATGCCTTCTTTTAATGAATGATAATCCAACATAATTGTTGCAATTGTAAAATTAACATCTAATTCTACATAATATTTTGTGTTAGATGTATAACACTAGTAAAGTACTGCCTGAGTATAAGCAAAGTATTTTAACTCATTTAAAAAAACCTGCAAAATTATACTGTGGTCTGAATGTACGTTTAGTTCTCGTTGATTTAATTTTAACAGCATAACTAGGCAACCACGTGACAGCCAAAAATGAGTAGTTTATGGCATTCACTGCTAGGTGGGTTATTTTTAAAAAAAACATGTAGCCATTTCCTTAAAGCTTCATCTTGATTGGAAGTAAACTTTTATTTTTACTTGGCTTATGTAAATAAAAAAAAATTAAAAAACGTCATCTAAATATTCCTTACGGCAAAAAATCTCATTTCTCAAGTTTGTCTCATGTTTGCTATAAAACCTTTTTAACAGTGTGGAGATGGACTTTTAGTGTTTTTTAGAAATTTACATGAGACTTGTGAGTCACAGTCAAAAACTCCAAAGAAGTAAGGAGTAAAAACTTCAGAAGGAAAGGTTGAGGAAACCTAAATTCAGGCTAAACCAATTTTTACATTTAATCTTTTGTAAATTATATGGCAGGTTGACTTTTGACTCTCCTGAGGTGCATGACGTACAACATTTGAATATTCCATAAGGAATTTTTCTAGCCTTGCAGTACAACCTTAAACATTTCTGGTAAATGTGAAGTAGAGTTAATTCTAAAAGCATGTTTCAGAGTCAGATAATAGACCTGTTTCTTGACACATATTCTTTGTATAAGTGTATTTTTAATGTGATCAGTGGGAAAGCACACAACTTTAGGAGGCTGATATTAAACAAATTTTTCTGCATCCCTTCTTCATGCTTGCTGCAGAGTAAATATGTGTTGTTCTGCCATGAAACTAAAGAATGTTTCACCTTGCTATCTTACTGTCATTTTTTAGGTTGCTAAGCTTTTAAATTCTGATGTGCATACAATACATAAAGAACTGGTTACGCTATTACAGGATGAGTCACTGGAGGTAATACATTTTTGTTGGAACTTCCTTTTCCTTGTTACATTGAGGCAGATTATCTTCATGTTTAATAACTCTGCTGTAAGACAGTAGAGTAACAATTTGAAATGATCAACAGCTTTTACTTTTGTTTCACAGATGCTGTATAAAGATGACAGCCTTCTGTGAATAAAAAGGAGGAAAACAGGGAGGTGTTTGAATTTAGTAGACCCACACTGAATTTATTAGCTTTTAAAATATTAATTCTAAATAGTTTTAATTGCTGTATTATTTATTACCTTGCAAATGCTGGAAAGTTTTGGGTTTGATACTATATTATACTATATTATACTATATTATACTATATTATAATATACTATATTATAATAATAGGTGATAGCATTCAAGGTTTTTGCTTTGTTTTATTTTCATTCTCCAGCAGAAAAGGAGATGAAGAAAGTTGTGTGTGGTTCAAAGATCAAGATTTATAGAAAGAGTTTTGATCCAAGGCAACCTACATAAATGAATCACTTAGCTATATTGCAGTCAACATAGTGAGATTTTTTAGATTGAAAAAAGAAAAATATTTATGTTTGAGAAAAAAAGCACCATTTCCTCTTCTACCAGTTACTCCAGTACTTGATCTTTTTTGTTTTCTATGAGGATCTTTGCATATGGCATGGAAAAATGAGTTGTGTATTCAGGTACTCCTTTTTCTTTCAGTACCTTTTGTTAGATGTTTTCAAGGAAATTAAAATTGTTGATAGAACATCTACTTACAATTTACTAAATTCTGACCCATATTAGAATATTTCTCAAGTTGAACACCTGAAAGTTGAGACTTAGAAGCAGCTGGTGATTTTGAAAAATTCCTTGTTTTGATCCCTGAATGTTTATTATATGAATAATAACAAATATTTTGAACTTTATCTTATATCCATTATGAATTGTTGCAAAGAATGTTTAGTTACATACTTTCCTAGTCGAGTTTCAAGTCTCACAACATTTGAAAGGAGGGTTAGTCTATTAATGTAAGCTATGTATTCTATTTTTTCTATCAACTGCATTTTTTCTTAACACAGGAAAAATGCCATTTAAGATGCAGCTGACAAACATGAAAAAGCATGTTTTTGTTTCTTGTGGCTCTTTGCTGCTGAAATATAGATCTTTGTCAAGGATTAATCTTCATTTTAAAATACTGTATGCTGTGGATAGTTTAGAAAACATTGTCTGATCACATAAACCAAAACTGAGACCTGTAGTACTTATATTACTTACTATATTAAAATACCAGTTTTAAATCTCAGTCCTCATCAATGCAACTCCAGTGCTTCTCCTTTTTTTTTTTTTTTTGTCTCAACATGAGAGAGCAGTAACATAAGAGATGTCAGCAGGGATATGGTGGTGAGAATTAAAAATGGATTTGGGTTAATTTACAGACCTCTTTCATGCAGCCTTTCTTTAAATAGGTGTTAGATGCCCTAGTAGGTCACCTTCCTGAAATCCTTGAACTAATGGCTAACAGAGGAGAAAACAATGGATCAGAAAGCAAGGTGGGTATTCTCATGGTGCTTTTTTAAAATTTCCTTTCTAAATGAAGGTAGTAGCAAAGTTTGGACACATTTGGTATTAAATGGCTTTCATGATTAGTTTCTGCTTTGGAGAAATAAGAAGTTTCTGTTTGTTTGTTTGTTTGTTTTTCTGATTGGTGACTTTATAACTGTACAATAAAAACAGGGTTTTGAAAGATTAGACTCAATATGAAAATGAAGAGTTTATCCATGCTCTTTTTTCTAATTAACCACAGTTAAGTGAAAACAAAATTTGGTTTCATGCTAAAGGAGTGATAGCTAACACCGAATTTCAAATCCTTTTTATATTGATGTGTCAACTGCCCATGGTTGCCCTTTTCAGACACAGCTTCTGCTAGAAGGAAATCTATTTCGTGAAGCAAAGGCATTGAATTAGGATTTAAGAGATCTGTATTCAGCTCCCAACTTTGCTAATTTAATCGCATATGGCTCTGGATGATGGTTTATTCCATGGCTCCTCACCTGTTAGATGGAAAAGATAATTTCTTGCTTCAAGATGCTGTTTTGAGCATACTTCCTAAACATATGGATAAATTCAGATATTGCAACAGTACAAGAACGGAATAAATTTATTTTCTTGTTCTGTATGAACAGAAGTTGGGAGTGTAGTTTTAAGATTTGAATTTGTCAGATGTTTACAGCTCTAGATACATCTAACATACAGCAAATGCAATGTCAAGTGTAGCAGTCTATTGCATTTTTCTTAGTGCTAAAGAGAATTCAGCTTTGCTACTATAAATTATTTGCCTCCTACTGAGAAAAGGTGTATAATTCCTACTAAAATTAACTAGGGAAGTGAAACAATAACTTCAAAGATTAAGAGGATAGAAGAAAAATGGGTTTAATTTGGTTTGAGAAAGAGAAGACTGAGGATAGTTGGTGTTAGGGTCTTCATATCTGTAAAAGGGTATTACAAAGAGAACAGTGTTTAGTTTTACTTTGTCAGGAGAAGGGGTTGGAGATGAAAATGTTTTAAGTGCTGCAATAGCTTTTGGATTAGTAAAGTGGAATTTACTGCTTAAACCTTCATTAAATTTCATTACTTTTTTTTAAGAACAAGTTAGACTAGTATCTACTGGAAATGGTCACAGTTGATCCTGTCTGAGCAGAAGAATTAATTGACCCCTTAAAATCTCTTCCCTTCTTATACTGTTGTGATGTGCTTTTTAAGCATAGTAACATGACACAAAGCTAGACAATGTAAAATTAATGTTTGTATTTCTGTTTCTAGTTACTCTCCATTCCTGACTTGATTCCTGCATTAACAACAGCAGAACAGAGAGCAGCGACTTCTTTAAAATGGAGAACACATGAGAAATTACTACAAAAATATGCATGTCTCCCTCATATCATATCAAGTGATCAGATTTATTACCGTTTTCTTCACAGAATGTTGACAATCATTTTGACAAATGTGAGCCCACCTGTCACGTTCTCATTGTTTTTTGCTTATGCTAGTTAGAGCAATGACCATCAGATATTTGCTATGTGTAGTACTTTATGCGTTATGTTGATCTTAAAGTACTATTTTTCGTTGTGCATGGTTTATCAAGCTGTGTTTTTTTAATTAAAGTCTGAATTTGCTCTGAAAACTTCCTGCTATCTGAGGAGCAAAATTTGGACTGACAGTTTGTCATGGTTTGCCTCCTACCCAAGCATTTTTTCCTTTTGTTGTGTTCATTATCAGTTTGTTTCTAGTTAAATGCAGACTTTTTCCTCTGAGATATACCTTCTTTATCCTGATTCCATACATTTCTTTACATTGAGTTTGTTCTTTATGAAAGAACACTGTATTCCTAAAATAAATGGTCATTTAGAGCTACTAGTCTGAAATTTTACTGAGTTAATTCAGGAATAAAACTGTTGTTTTATTTTCTGACACCTACAATACAGAAGGTGCCATGTAAACATGGAATACTTTAAGTTGCTTATGAAATAGTTGAATAAGCAGAAGGAATAAAGAAGTGTCTCATGAATTGGCCAAACGTCTTTATTCCCCTGACATTATGAGAATTATTTCAAAATCTATAAAGTTAGGCTACTTTTTAGCTTTTTTTTTACTTCTAGAATTTTTATATGTTTTTAGTCATATTCTTTCAGATAGGTTTAATTGTGTTCCCTTTAATTGTGTTCCTTTTCAAGAATGTCCTGCCAGTCCAAAAAGCAGCTGCTCGAACTCTCTGCATTTATTTGCGTTACAATCGCAAACAAGAACAGAGACATGAGGTTATTCAGAAACTGATTGAACGTAAGATAATTTTTCCTTGATTACTTGGAGATGCAAGTTAGTTTTGACTGCAGATCTATTTAGAGTTATATTTATTCAGTGTAATTTCCTTCCATCATTGGAGGGATTACACTTGGAAGACATTCTATCATACTATCACCAGCTCATACTATCACCAGGCAAAATGTACTGTGCATATGTGAGGACTATATCTGAAGCTAATGTAAAGGGATTGGGAAAGAGGCAGTGTAGGAAATTGATAATATGCTAAGATCCCTCCAACCTACTTCTTGTACCCAAAATTGCTAAACTGTAGGTGCAGCAACATACAAAGAAGAATTCCTCTGTTAGAAATAAAATTGTCTAGAGGCTTCAGCATAAGAAGTACTGAATAAATCTCAGAAATTAATGTATTAATCAATTAGTCACCTTGACTTTTTGGTGTATGCTATGTGTTTTAAAGATAGGTTAGAAGTTTTAACAGTTACCATTAGCATTCCTTAATGCTAGTAGTAATTTTGATATACCTGTGACATGGTTTGAAAGGCATACAGGTCTTTGTTCAACACAGTAGCTAGTTCAGTTGCTATTTTTGCTTTTTCAAGTGCTCACTGACAGAAATGGTCATCGAATTCAGAATGTTAGTTTTTCACTAAAAGGAAGAGTTGAGATAGGCTGAGAAGTTATGCCTTTTGATGTGCATGTTTGTTATCTTCGAGTCAAAGGTCAACCTGTGAAATGTTTTCTATCTGACATTGAAAACTTGATAGATAATATCTGTGGATTTTTATTTTTCAGAACTGGGCCAAGGAAAAAGTTATTGGAACAGACTTCGTTTTTTAGATACTTGTGAATTCATTATGGAACTGTTTTCAAAATCATTCTTCTGTAAATACTTCTTTCTACCTGTGCTTGAACTTACACATGATCCAGTGGCAAATGTGAGGTATGAAGAATATGTAGCAGTGTACAGGAAAAAAAAACTTTAAATAATATATTAAGAAATATTGTTTGAGGTTTTATGACTTTTTTAAATAATGGGACTTGAATAAAAAAGTAAAGAGCCTTCAGGATGATCACTATTAAAGGTGTAGGGGAGTATGGGAATGGTGTTAGAAAACCACAGAAGCAGGTCAGTCTGAGTGTTTGGGGACTGATCAAAAACCTTAGGGTTTGGGAGTGAAGGGAACAATGAGGCAGAGGAGCCAGTGATAGATGAAAAGATTCATGGGTGTAGGGGAGAATATAACTTCAGTCTCCATTATTTTCCATGCATTTCACTGTCACTACATGTAAAGTGAAACACTCAAGGAATTCCTTCAGTGGTGTGAGCTTAACAAGTTATAACAGGTTTTACCTTATGTAAAAGTGTATCTACTTCATCTAATAATAATGCACAGATTTACATAAGCATAATTTGCACATACATGTGTGTGTTCAGTAAGCTTCACTGGATACTGTGTACTACCGAGTGAACTGTTTAAATAGACACTCTTTTAGTAACTACCACATCTCAACTCAGCAGGATCCCAAAAACTAAGCCATTTTTTGCATATAGCTTAACATTCATGTCTCATGTCATTAAGTTATTGAAACAATAAACTAAATTTGTATGTAATCTGAAGTAGCTTAGTGCTTTTAACAAATATTTTAATTAAAAGCTCTATTGATACAATATTAAAATTTAATAGAAACTTGAACCAACTTGCAATCCCTTAGCTGGCATTAAAATTCATTTTTTCATAAGTATTTTCTGGATTGTTCTCTAACTCCTTTTACAAAAGGAATGCACTGTCTTCAGTGGAGTGAAGTTTAGAGGTTAGACATAGTTGTTAGCTGATGGTTTTAAAACAAACTTAGGGAGATATTATTCTGGCTTTCTACAGTGTGGTGTAAATCTGTAGTGGGAAATGGTGAAAGTTAAAATGGAAGGTATAAAACTGGTAATATGAATTCATATGAGAAATTTTTTTGAATGTTTATAATCACAAAGTTACCATCTCTGGCACAGGAATGTTTCTGATCAGAAGGCAGTGGACTCTGAGAACAACAGAGCATACTGCCATTTATATTTCTTGTACCAGCTCCCTCAGTACCCTCAGGTGGATTCCGAATGGTCCCATAGACTTGTGTGTGTCTAAGTGGTGTAGCAGGTCACTGGCCATTTCCCTTTGGATTATGGGGACTTCATTCTGCTTCCCATTCCTGTCTTCCAGCTTAGGGGGTTGAGTTCCCCGAGGACAATTTCAGACCTTAGTACAAGACAGTCATAGTTAAATTCACCTAAAGTACTTTATGCCATACAGATTGAAAGCAGGCAAAGCTGAGCTTCGCAGGGGCACTCTAGTGATAAAAATGTATCCACAGTGTCTGTGAGCAGCAAGATATTAAGTTTGAAGTTTCTCTTCTTTGTTATTTTATATGAATAATTTTTCTCTCTGAATTAACTGCATTTAAAATTGCTTCCTCAGTCAGTAGAGTAGCTTACAGCTTCTTACCCAGTGTCCACCCCTTCCATTGCCTTGAGGACTGCTTTTTGGGCCTTTTTCTAGGCTGGTTAAACTCACTAAGCCATCAGAAAACTCTTCAGTTTTTCTACCCTCTCCCTCAAGTAAGTTAGTCTCCTGTTAGGTTAGTCAGTTGAGTGTTGGACTGACTGAGCTGATGAAAGGTCCAGTCAGTAGCAGAGCCAGGACAAGCAGAGGCAACTTCTAGATAGAAACAGAAAGATAAGGTAGTGGAAAGAAGTGCTATCTCTTCTTAGGACCCAGTAAATAGTTAAATCCTTTTAATCTTTCCAATACATCTTCATTCTTGCAGTTGTATGGAATTGCAGTAACATGATTTTTGGTGCAACTCCTTTGTCACAATGGACCAGATTTGCAGGATATTTAGATAACTGATTAAGTTAGGTGTGTAGAAATCCAGAGGAAATTTAGGAAATCCAGAGGTCTGCTTATTTTTCCAGATTAAAAAAAAACAAACCAAAGACATGTTTATGGACTTCAAGATAGAGGACTGTAGTCCTGGTCTATGGTGAAGTTTTTGAAAATGTTACAGTATGTGTGGAAACAACACATAAGCAACAATCACTTCTGAAAAATAAGAGCTATTACCTTAATTATTTTGTGTCAAGTGTTAGCATGCAATACATTGAGAAATCGATAATGTTTATTAAACATCTACATTAAAAAGAGAATATTTACCTTTTTTTTTTTTTGGTAGAATGAAGCTATGCTATTTGTTGCCAAAAGTTAAATCTACTCTGAAGATTCCCACTGATAAACATTTACTTCAACAGTTGGAATTATGTATAAGGAAACTTTTGTGTCAAGAGAAAGACAAAGATGTCTTGACCATTGTGAAACGAGTAAGCATTTTTCTTTTTCAGCAGTGTTTTGTCTTTAGGGTAATCATTAAAAGTTAGGATGACTAAAGTTATGCTCTTTGTTGATTTTTTTAACGTAAGAACAGGAGATTAAAAAATTTCACTGTCTATGATGAAATTTTGAACAATTAAAAAGAAGATGTAGTATAGTGCCTTCTGTGAAATTTAGTAGCATTGATGTTTCCTTGGTTACTTATATTGCAGTTATTTTCTAGTAACTGAGATTCAGTATTTTGGCTCAATGACCATTTATGAAAAAATAGCAGATGACTAGAGACAGGAATAAATGTTGATCCTAGTAAAACTGATCGGGTCTTTGAGATAGTGATATCTTTTTGATCTGTGTTATACAATATACAGATAAAGCATTGCAGAATTTTGAAACGTTACAAATGCCTTTGTAATGTGAATATTCAAAAAAAGTGCATCTTTAAGGAATACCCATACATTCACATTTAGAAATCATGAAGTGAAATAGTGAAAGTAGGTGGCTTCCTTACAGGGCCAATCTGCAGCAGAGGTTGGATGAACACCTGCATGGAGCCTTCTGAGTTATTCACAGATTCCTGAGTTGTTCTTTTTCAGTCTAGCTTGTGCTCTAGCCATTCTTGCTTCAGTGCTTGAGTGTATTTTGAGTTCCATGTAGATATTCTATGATTTTATTCATTTTGAGTTTCAACAGGGCTCTGAGAATACACTCTGACAGTTTTTAACTGCATTGTAGCACAACAATAAAAGCATAGGCTTCAAGTATTTAAGAAGAAAAAACAGTTTTTTCCTTAAAAGCATGGCATGCTCTTGAGTAATAATAAATAATGTTTTAATTTTCTTTATAGACAGTGTTAGAATTGGACAGAATGGAGATCTCTGTAGATGCTGTAAGTATTTACTAACTTTAATAGTTACTGACTACTTTAAATTTCCATTTTCATATAGTGATTTTTTATTTTTATTGATTTTATTTTGAAGTTTCAGAAAAGATTTTACGAAAATGATTTATTGGATCAAGAAAAAGAGAGACAAGAGCATCTCCTTTTGGAAATGGTATATTTTATCAGTACAATGTCATTTTTTTAACAGATCGTAGCTAAATATTAATGAAGCAATAATTTTAAGGTAGGGAAAAGGGATATTAAGGAGAGACCTGTTAGTTTCATAATCTGTGTGTGTTTTCATTTTACACTTTACAATAAGGTTAAGTCCTTCAAAGTAACAAATAACATCCTTTTCTAACATCCTTTTCTTTACTCACTAAATTCTGCTTCTCAATTAGAAAGGCAAACTGAAGTTTCTTGAAAAATACCACGCATAACATAATAAACTGATTACTGGAACACCTCAGAATTCACATACAGCTTCCCTAGGCAAGGAAATTAATGTCATAACTTCTTTTGTCCCAAGGAGGCTGAAGGAGGCTCAGTCTGTTACAGGCTTTGTTGTTACCCAGAAAAAGAAGAAAAACAAAAGCTGCAGTAGGCCCTTCACCACATAGCTTACATCTTCACCATGTACTACATTTTCACAGAGCCAAGATTAGATTACTGCAGTGCTCTGTGTCTTCCGTTCCGCTGCCTCCTCTCCAGCCCGAGGTGGGAGAAGCTAAGAAGCTGATAGGATTTAGAAGATCCTGAATTTCCTTAACACGATTCCTTTGACTTGTAATATATGAACTTCTCTATAGAGAACCAGAACAGATTCAAGACTGTCCAAACAATTTAATTGTTTCCTACGTTTGTGGTCCGCTTTGATTTCAGTAGGTCCTGCAGGTCTTCTCTTGGACAGCTGATTTGCTCAGTATAAATACACCTGATTTATGTCCTTCCTGCCACCTCCCATTATCACGAGCAAGCAGTTCAACTTTGTTCTCAGGACCTGCATACACACATTCAAAGTCTTGAACTTAGCTTTAACAGTCTTCAAGTGGATACAGTGAATGCTTTTATAGTGAAGGCATTTGGGGCAGTGGAAGATAGCCTCTGGTGTGCTCTGTGTTACTGTGTATTGTATGATAACATTGATTTTTACACTGTTTCTACAGCTACACTTTAGAATTCCTGTGATATAGTCCATTGATAGGGGCAAACCTTCTGTATCACAAAGGCCTCAGGCATTGTTTGTGACAGGCATGCTTTTGGGGAGCCTGAGGTGTACACAGGAAATTGGGACATGTTGCAATCCCGAACAGATGAAGAGCCATTCAGCCCACTTAAATGTATCTGACTGCTAAAGCTTTAATACTGAATATGTTAATAAGTTTCCTTAATTTTAGTAGACTTTGCAGAAACTATATTCCAGAAACCTTGACCGTAATTAATTACCTCTTCTTTTTTTTTAACTTGGGTAGTAGTTAGAGTGACATGAAAAAAAAAAAAATAGAGTAGAACAAATATGGTTCACTTAACAGTTTTTATTTATGAAGATGGTACAGAAAATAAGCTAATATTATATAATTTTTTGAAGTTGGAGTGATATCTGTTCACCAAATAGAAGATACTTTAAGGCTACCTAATGTTACAGAAAGGCAAATAAATTCCATGACCATGAACAATTTTACATAGCTGATTTTGTTTTGCATAAAGATTTACAAACTGTAGATGTTAATTTGAGACCTTTATAATATTTGAGCATGTGACACACCTTAGCATTTGAGAAAAACATTTTCATTGAATTGTATTTCATTTAATTAAAAATATTGCCAGTTCTGTTTTCAGAGTATTTGTGTAACAGAAAATTTTTACATTGCCAGCTGAAAATTTCTGTATCTTTTTAAATATAAAAAAACCCAAAGACCAGGCATTATTTTAATAATAAGTTATAGATTTGAACTTCAACTCTGAGCTTTTTTCAGAGTGTGATTTTTATGAGCTATTTTGCCTGATTTCTTTCTGTATTGTTTAATTGGTTCTCTGGATATTCACTAGGGGTTGTACTACTAGTAGGAGAGAGTAAAAATGAACCATTATCTGAGTGATTTGGAAGCAATCCCTTGTTGAAACACAATTTATTTACTTTTTCCTGAGTAATATTTAAGAAAATTATTCATTTTTTTAGGAACAATTAGAAAAAGAGAAGCAGCAAACTGAAGGAAGATCTACAAATATTAATGATAAAATGTTTGAAAAGAAGCGTAAGTTTATTTATTTGTGTATATATTGTTTGTGCATGCCTTACTCTTCTACAAAGGTAGTAGCGAAAAGAACAGAAAAGAGACACTTTACACCGTGAATAGAGTTTAGGAAAGTGGCAATAAAATTTGCTTCTATGTATTTCTAAAATTATTTATGAAAACTAGCATCATTGTATATTATATATAATAGTATACATATATAATAAGATAATAATATAATAATATAGATATTATTTTGGCTTTATTAGTAAAATACATTACAATTTAAATTCTCTGTTATTTTTTATTTTGGCATGTAATGTAAATACTCTTCTGTGGTATTTCTGAAGTGTTAGTAGCCCTGGGTTAGATATTTATTACTGTTTGTCCCAGGACTGTGATATGTTATGTCCTCTCTTTTATATAAATCTAAGTTTTAAGAGAGAAGCAATTATACCGGACTTTTTTTCGTAGGTAGAGACAGTAAAGCATCATCAGTGTTGGCAAAAAGTATCAATCTCTCTGTTCCTGGAAGCTCTTCTGGTACATCAGCAGGTAAGAACTGTTTTAAAAATTCTCCTAGAATGCTTTGGTCTCTCTCCACTGTTGACCACTGTGGACCAAAGTTTCATCTACTATACAAAGGAAAACATTCCACTCCTAGAAGTGAATGTGTTTTCTGTGGTTTTTAGGTTCTTTTTTTATTCTTTAGTATATAAATAGTGACCCAAGGTTTGGGTTTTTTTCACTATTAAAGTATTTAAATCCATTTCTTCAGCTACCATGGGTTGACAGGAAACTATATTTAAAAGTGTTCTTAATTATTGAGGAAATGCAATGATATTGATATTAAAAACTGTTTGCTCTTTATAATTTTAGGCAAAGAAGAAAAAAAATCCAAGTTGGTTCGAAGCCAGTCTTTCAGTACTCAAGCACTTCATCCAAAATACAGCAACATAGACAAGTGTCCTAAGTATCTTTATTATCTTCATTGCTTACCTCATAGGCAACTGTGTACTAATAGACAGCTGTTATGAAATTATATGCACATGAATCTATGCAAGTAATGATGTGCTCACTGAATTGTGATCTAAATTTTTACATTTCTCTTTAATTGATTGACTGAGGGAAGAAATACCATCTAAGGCACGCTGAAGCCTAAAAAGTTTTGTGAATTCCTTTTAAGTTAATATGTCACCTTCTCTCATGTATTAAAAATAATTTTTGATATGAATTGCTAAATCTAATTTTGTACATTATTGAAGAGATTTCAGCATAACTTTCTCATTTAATTTTTTCATACAAACTCAGAAATAACATCCAAGATGATTAAACAGCAGTATGATACAAGTGAGAGGAGCACTTTCTGAAATAAGCAATTTGGTTTTGTTTTGTTTGCTTTCTAAGTAAAAGTTCTGCTACAGGATATACATCTTCAGTATCAGGAATGGGAAAGAGTTGTATGTTATCCTTTAGTGGTAAGTAGGTTATTATGTTATGTTTTACTTTAGTTTTTTGTGTGGATGTTGAATATGTCAGCTCCATTAAACAGGCATGTTGTAAAACGTCATTCTACTAAAGACAGCAGCATATAGATATCCAGTACACTTGAACATTTAAGTGCTAGTGTAGTTAGTCTGTTTTTCAGGCTCTTCTTTTTTTTAAAAAAAATTTGCTTAAAGTTGCATTTAAAAGTAGTAAAAATAAAATGAGTTTGTCATGACCCAATTGGAATTTTGGATACCATAAAAAGGTTGGATTTGCAGTTTGCTCCCACCTTTTTTTCAAAAGGAAAAGGAGTATTATGTATAACTTCTACTGAATTAAGAAAGAGAAATTGCTGTTTTCAGTTCTTTCCACTAGATGTTGAAGATTTTGGATGATTAAAGATAAGACTGAAATGAATGACTTCCTAGAGGAACCTTTCCATTCACTACTAATGGCCATTGGACAATTAAATTATATTAAATAGCTACATTTTAAGCAGCTAAAGATTGGCCAAATAAATCCTGCTATTTTCATACATTAAATGTATTAATATTTTCTTAAAAAATGTGTATTCTCATTATTTATTGTTTTTATCATAAAAATACTTGAAGAAATGTTAAATTGAAGCCATTCCCTTAAAATTTTGGATTAGTGCCATAGGAAATATGCCGCTATTGCCACCGGAAAAACAGCTCATTCTGTTTACTCTGTGTTTATTTTTTTCAACCAAAATTCTTTATCTAAGCTGCAACTCTTTATTTCAGATGATTCATTCCGGACTCATTCTACTGGCAGTAGTGGGAATGCTGCCTTCCTTTCTAGTTCTTCTTCTCGCAACTTATTTAACTCAGCTGACCAAAAGAACAGTGGAAATAAGGAGAGTCAGTCCCGAAGGATGAGCATGTAAGTGGTTGACGAGAGGTTAAACCAAATTTACGGGGAACATTTTCAAAGGCAATTCAAAGGAGCCATGTAAAATTCAGCCTGTATTTAAGATACTGCTGCACACAGATTTTGAAACACTAAAATAGCAGTGTAGAAATGTGATGTACGCAATTATAAGTGTTTCTAAGATGGCATTACCTTCTAATTAGTCTTTCACATTGTTTTCTCTTGCACATGTTTGCATTCAGCTGCTAGATTCTGGGGAGGGTAGAATGGGACAAAGTGAAGGTTAGTGCCTTTGATATATAATAATTACAGTCACAGTGATTTAGCTGCCTGTAAATGGAGAAATAGAATATAAGTATTTTTAGACTACTTAATTTTTCATCGTCCTTCTTTTTATGTGCTTATATAGTTTATGTATCATTATGTAACAATTTAATGATGAATCTTGAGACTTAAAATGAACTGGTACTGTTATTTGTTATTAATGCCTTCTTTGCCTTGCCTTAGCCATTTAGATAAATCAAAAATTCAGTGCTGAACATCTGCCTTAGGCTGGTTCTCTTTAAACATCAGCCTAAACTGTTCAACATTTTGCAAGAACAAAATCAAGAATGTATTTGTTTGCTCATATGATAAAACTGTAAGTCTTAGAAAATCACTGTGACACATACTCAAATCTCCATTATCTTACTGGCAGGAAAAAAGATTTCTTTTACACTGTAACTTTTAGGTCTAAATTACTGCCATTGGACTAGCTGTAATTTTGGGTGCTCAAATTGAGACTTTTCTTGGCTAGCAGAGATTTTCATTTGTAGCCAAAGCAGAATGGAGAAGGGAAATGAGCCAGCTGTAGCAAGAAAGCAAGGCTGTTTAGAAAAGTAGATCTGTGTAGTAGAAGCCAAGGTAGGAAAGAGGAAACACCTTACACTGGTTTGCCAGATATAAAGAGGAAAAAATAGTGTTATCTCTTGAATGGTCTTTTCTGGTGAGTTAAGTATCAGTATGAATATATTTTTCCATTTCAGTATTTTCAGATTCCTTTAAAAAACAAACCAAAAAATGTCCCTCCCACTTTTAAGTTAATAGAATTTGTAAATTGTAAAATAAAGCACTCAAAAGTTGAACAAACATGAAAAGAAATTCTCTGAACAGCATTCATTTATCTACTTGTATACTTGAATTTTTCTGCTGGAGTTTTACCATCTTCACTGTACAAGATAATTTTTTTCTGGAATGAAGTCAAGCTTGTGTAGTGATCTATTGTTTTTAAAATTGCATTTTCTTGGTAGAAGAGGTTGGAAGGTAAGTAGTGAATGAAGATGGACTGTTTGTGTTAAGTGGTTTCACAGTAACTTGTCCTTAAGATGTGAAATCACAGTGCCCTCTGTCTCTATCTTTGCCAGTGTCTAATGCTTTCTCCTTAATAATACCCGCAGTACTTCAGACTTTTTATGGGTGATCATTAGGTGGTCACTATTCAAAGTGCATCGTTTCAAACTCAACTATTAGATTAGTAGACATGCTGACATTTTCAGATATCTGTAAAGTAAATGGGACATGTACCTTGAGAATGTAAAATGTCATAGAGTGCTACGTGGTTTCAAAAATTAGGTGTGCTCAAAACCTCATTTTCTTTCACTATATACCTCTGTTCCCTTGCTTTAAAACCAGAAAATAAGTTCAAATATGATCTTTTTTTTAGCAATCATTGTAGGAATTTCAATTACTCATGTCTCACAAGGATTTGGGGAAAATAAATGGATTAATATTCACAAAGCAGTTAGATGCAAAGGTTACTTAGACATTTTTTACATAACATAAAACTTTACCGTATTTCTAAGGTTTTTATATCTGTCACTTAAAATAAAACTGATACCTTTTGCTTGAATACAAAGGGACAGAAAAAGGCTCACACAGAGCAGTTTGCACCTTTGTCTTCAGGCAGGAGAGTGAAATGTAAGAGACTCACCCAGCTTCAAGTCTCAACCTACCGTTCCCACATGAATACCTTAACAGCAGAGTATTTAGAAGTTTGTATCTGATCAAACGCAATGATCTGGATGCTTTCTCTGGTTCAGAAAGTCCCTAAACTGCATGGTGTCAGAAGCCAATAGGATATACTAGGGGAAGAAAACCATTTTTGGAGAAAGAAGAAGAGGCTTAGGATGACGTACATTTAGTTCTGAATAAGAGTTTTTATATTCTGTGTTCTTGAGGGAAAACACATCTCTCAAGTTGATATAATGTCTACTGTGCTGTAGATTCATTTTCTCTTTTGTAATCTGGCCCAATACTTAATTATTTTCATAAGAAAGTGGAGCAGCTCTATAAGGAGGAATTAAGAGATACAGATAAAGGAATGTTGGGCGGTAAATGCATTCATTTGCATAACCTCATTAATCACAGATATGTTTGAGTGTACCTTTTATCTTTCTTTTATTCAGAAAGTCAGTCCTGGTGCCAAATATACACATATTAAAATAAATAAACGCAAACATGCCGGTTTCAAGGAAACATTATTTTCTAAGTTGAAAGATGGAAAAAATTGATATCCAAGTATATAAGCAGTTGACAGAAATGATTCTGAGAGGAGAATTTGAAAATTGTACAGTGAGAAGTACAATAGAATAGGTGCTCACCTTCAGTGGACTCACTTAGGCAGAAAACTTGTGAGAAAATAATAATTGAGTATATAGTTAGACTATATCATCATGTAAATTTACATATGTGCTGATTAAACTTTGCACTGGCCATCTCATCTTAATTCTGGCAAGTCCTAGCTTTCAGTTTGCTGGCTCTACAACTTGAATAAGATAACTTCTAATATGTTGCTTTTTCTAAGTAATTAGGTGTGTTATGTGGGCTGTAACATGTTGTTTAATAATTAAAATATAATCAGATATAATGAACGATTCTTAGTTCAAAGGGATATATGTTTGGACAACATATTGTCTAATTGCTTAAGCATAATATTTTCCATAAAATTGCTCTACTGAATATTGGCAAATGTTCACTTTTGACAATACAGTGCAGTTTGCAGGGATGAAGAATTTCTGATTTCATATATGATGATGCTCCAGGAATTTTTCAAAACTCAAAGTGACTTTGATGGAGAACTGAGTTCTTCACTTACCATACTCATGAATTCAAACATGTGCTTTGTTCCATTTCAGATATGTGAAAATAATGTAGATGCAAGAAAAAAAAAGTCAGTAAATCATGTTCCAGTGCCCACAAGACAAGAAAGTGACCATTAGCATTGTTGCAATTTGCTAGACCTTAGGTAATCCTAAAGCAATAGAAAATGCAAGAATTATGCTTCAGATGCACCTGTGTAACTTAATGGTGGAATCACAAAAGAGATCAAGATTAAGTACCTTATGGAATAGGAAAAAATCACAAGGAGCACTGGTTGAGTATTTCGTCCCACAAGTGATCTTATTTCAATCACTTTGCAGAGCAGACGTGCTTTTCTGACTTTAGCTTGAAGAGTTGCCAGTTAGATCATGAATCATCCTAGTGCAGACGTTGATGTGATTCATGAACACTGCGTTCTCTCAAGTAGTCCAATCCTGTATCATTGTGCTGTGAAGCTTTATTATATTCTTTTGAATGTTTTCAGCTTAGGATAGATATAATCTGTTTAGCTTGAGTTTACATTGCTGTAATATGACTGATTTCAATATCCAGTTTTTTAAAACTATTTAGAGACTTTATAGATTAATAAATAAAAATATCCACCTTATAGACAGCACTTAAGAATCGTGCATCTTGCCTACAGACATACAGATATTGCCTGATATTATTTCCCTTTCAGTTAAAACTTTCTTCAAGAATGAGTGGTACAGGTTTTCCATCCTCTAAAAAGTGGGAGTGGTTTATTGTTGCATAGAAATTAATTTTTTAATAATAAATTGATATCAGTATTTTATAAGATGTCCACAGCTGAACCTTTAGACATCCAATTTGGTGCATGACCATATTATAGCAATTATATGTGTAAGTATTTTATATACTGTCTTTCATCCAGTCATATAATTGCTTAGGAAGTTGAGCACAAAATGAAATAGTTCTGCCACTGATCTCCAACACTTTGAGTTGGTTACTTACAGCTTCTAATCATGTTTTCATGCTGATGTTTAAGATGCTAGGAGTTCTGAGGTCCAGTGGGAATGGCATATGTTTTGCATCACATTTTTATGATGAAACTGGTAGGTATCCTGACACTGATGTATTATCATACAATATATGCAGTTTTTAAATATTCAACAGTTTTAAAAGGGCGAAACAGAACAATATATTGTGTTATATGTAAATGATAATGTAAAATATTGATGCAAATTAATATTTCCACAGAGTTCTAAAAATTAAGCCCCATTGTTTGAAATATTTCTGACCAATACAAACAGTTTTTAATTGACATAACCATGACTCTGTGAAGCTGAAAACCAGTACATTTAAAGATTAAAAAATTAAGGCATGAAAAATCCAGAAACTACCCAGATGACATTGTGGTCAACAGATGACCTAGAAATCACACAGTAATGAGCTCTAAGTTTCTCTCTCCTCCCCATCTTCACTTTCCCCAGATTTTATTGTGGGTTGGGCTGGAGACCTCTGGCACTTTTTGTAGCCATGAGCAGACGGCTTGTAATAGCTTAGCCATCTCAGACAGATCTCTGTGGGACCTTCTGTAGACAACTTAATGGAGAACTTCACCCTTGTTGTGAAGAATGCCCTCAGAATGTGTCCATTTGGCTTTTTTAGTGGGTGCAATAGAGCAACTACTAATTTTTAAAGCACAGCAGCTTATAATTATGTTAAAATGTTGCACACAATAACAGTTTGTTATTTATTTAATAATATAGCAACAACAAATTATGTATGTTTCTTCTTTTGTATGAAGAAAAAACAGAAAATCAAACTCCTAGATCATCTGACAGAAAAAAGAGGGAACCAGAAACTGGTGGAAGCAACGTTCTGGTGAGATAAGTTGGGAGCAGCAGATGGGACTTTCTAATGACTGGAATGAATAAAATACATCCTGCGATGTTAAAACTCTTAAATAAATCTTTTAAATAAAATTCCAAGCTGCAAAATATGTTCAGATAAACAATGTAATGGTTGCAGAATTGTGAAATGATATGGAATATAACTTCAGCTATGTACTCTTTACTGCTGTAGCTAAAGAGAAGGTTTTGTTTTCTTCTATTATGCCTTTGTAGTTCAAATTCTTAGATTTAGAATGCACATACCCATTATTTAATTGGCTTATCTACAATTTTAGCAACTCTTAGCACCCATGTTTTATGCAAGTAATAGAAAGAATTGTTATGAATATGAAAAAATAATCCCACATTTTAAAGAATCTGATTTGAGACCAAAGTCCAGAACCATTGATCAGTCTATTAAAAAAACCATAAACCTTAGAAGCATTGTGCTGTGAATTTGGAGTTAATGCTTTTCCAAGTACTCAGTTCATAAAAATTCTGTATAAGTTTCAAAGCAATCTAAAAGCAAATGTCTCCAGATGATGTAAAAAAAAAGTTTTATTTCATAAGTTTTGTTGTATAAATACTTGTTTTGATTTTTAGTATTTCAGATTGTATTTTCACTTGAATAATTTATAGCAATGAATCCAGTTTTTAATCAGCTGTAATTGCAAGCTGTCATGGTTCAGTGATGTCATCTGCATTTGTTTGTACTAATGCTAATGTTTCTATCAAAATTTCTCTGTGGAAAAACATGCAATCCTATTTTAAAAAGTGGTATTTATGCCAATACTTGAGAGAGAGCCTATGAAGCTATTGTCAGCTTCTCTATTCCAAAATCGAAGCAGCATTACTGTATTGATATCAGAAATATGTGGTTTTTAAAATTTGTTGGTGTATGATAAAGATGATCTGATCTGTGTATGCATATGCGCGTGTGGTTACTTTTTATAATGTAAAAACATGAACAATGATTTACTCAAAATAAAACCTAGGACAATGCTGTACATGCATGTTCTTGAAAAAAAGTTCTCAGGGCATCTTTTATAATTAAAATAAATAAAAGCATTTACCCATAGAGGGTATTTATTTAAAATGGTAATAATGCTGGATGTACGCTGTCTTGTGTGAAGTAGAAAATGTGCCTTTGGATTTGGCAGTATTTCAGTCTCTGAATTCTTAAGCTTCTTACAGCACAGTTGGATTTACCTGTATTCTGACTTAAGTCACAGGCATTGTCTAGGTTCTGTGGAAACACTCAAATTTTCAGTTTGTTCTGCAGCCTGGTGTAGGATCTTGTAAATGACAGATTTCTTTAAAAGCTTCTGCAAGTATTACGATGTTTAACGTTCAGTATGGATATAGATACACAGATGACTTGTGCTGGCTTCTCCTGGGTTCTGCTTTTGTCTCATTGATGAAAACAGATACTCCCAGCTCCCCATGGACAACTAACTCATTGTGCCAGCTACAGCTGCTCACCCGTGGGCCACAGGAGACTGCTCAATCTGTTCTTAGTCTGACTTTTGCTAGGGACCAAACTGAGACCAGCAGTAGCCAGCTGCAGAACAGTGTTTGCCCTTTCAATGGCTTTACTAGAGCAATGCAAAACAACCAGTAAGTTCAGAAATGAATCTAAGCTCTTTTTCCCCTTAAAAGCATGTAATGAGTTCTGTATACAGTCTGTCTTTTTGTTTCATATTGGCTGTCATTTGTTTGTAATTTTTAACTGATTAATTTATTTAATACTGATAACACATGCTCCACTCAATAACCCTATTATGTAATAAATTCTTGCTATGTAATCTTTAAATGTTCTATTTAGACGTTTTTTGGACTAGGCATCTTCCTTGTGGAATACCTTTGGTGTCTTGTGCATACTTTCATCAGTCCTTCACAATACAGACCTTCATCCAAGCAGTCCTTTTTGGGGCCTCTCACTTCTAGGTTAGTTCTGTTAAACGACACCAATGCTTTTGAACCCTTCAAAGCATTGGTTTTACCTGCTGATCACCTGTAGGTCCAGAATAACAGCTGCAGGTCAACTTTACAGTGTAATTGGTTGGTTCTCATATACACCAGCAGCAGGAAGGAGTGATTCTCCTTCTGGGTACATTCATACTGCCTTGTGGAGTTAGGTTAGATGTACCTTCATAGTCCAGTCAGATACCAGAGCCTGCCTCTTAAGTCCTTTTGTGAATGTCTTACCCCAGTGTCTGGGCTGTTGTGGGCAGACATCTAATGGTAACTGAGGTGATTTTTTGAGATTTGCCATCTTTATCCTCTAATTTATCTTTTGTATCTTCTCTTGTGGATGCATCTGTCTGTGTGTGTTTACTGATAAGATAAAGTGTTTACTTTGAAGCTCCGTGCCAAATGATTTTGAACACTCTTCTGCTCCCTTTTTGGCACCTATTTTGTGAAGGTTGTATGAGCAAGCAGAATAAGGCTTAGATCTGTTAGATATATAAAGCTAGAAGGAGATTTTTGTGTTGTTCCATACTTTATATATAGGACTCTGCTAATTAAAATTTACTAAATATTAAGATTTTGCAGTTCTGTTGAAATCACTGCTCTACTTGAATAAAGGGAATTGTGTTTAGATCATGGAAATATTTTTCTATAATATTTTGGCAACATATTTTGGACTCTGGGATGAACTCCATGAATAGATTTATTCCAATTTTATGGAGGTATGTTTTTTTCCTACCAAAGTCGGTCATAGTTCAGTCATAAAGTCCTGTTACATAGCTCACCCTGGTATCTAGATGATATTACAGGCAGAAATTCTGGTTTTAGGAGAGGCCCAGCTTGGTGTTATGAAATAGTACATGCCAGATTTTCCACATTCAGAATATCTGTTATTATTCTGAATTATTTTGTTTTTAATACAGGGAATATTTTCAAAGCAGGCACATCATGTACTCTGAGAGAATGAGGTGATTTGATACTCTGCATAAACACTTTAAGAGGTCACACTCACAGACAATGTAGTAGACTTCATGATAGTGCAATTTCTTCAGTTATAAAGATCTCTAGAGAGAGGCTATAAATTCTGTATTAGGGCTTGATACTGCTTCTGTTTTTGTAAGTGGCAAAAGTATGCTAACATTGAAGTCACTAGGCTCTTAAGTCTCTGCAACGGAGGATAACATTGAGGAAACTGCAGTGTTTGGGAATATTTTGGTATATGAATCTGGGGTTTTATTCAGACATCACTAAAATACTGATTTTTGAGAGTTCAGTTCTGTGGTTTTGGTTGTTGTTTTTTTTTTTTAATTTCAGACAGATTTTAAAAGTCACATTTTTGCCACTTTGAGCCTTAGTGAATTTAGCTTGTTACTTGGCATTAATAATTACTAGGATGACCTGCTGCTAGCTGGAGAGACAAAACAGGTTTTCACATTTCATATTTCAATGTCTTTTTATTCTAATAGAAATTAATAAGATAAAAGTAATGCCTCTTACGTACCAAAGAATAGACACTGTTACCTTTATTCACATTTTTGTTGGATCAACCACCCTGCCAATGAACAGTAATGTTTTAAAAGTTTCTTCAAAAATCATAAAAAGGAACGGTCGGTCCACTTTGATGACAGGAGGCACCGTGAATGCAATTATTTCTGACCCACTGGCTGCTGCGGCCTCAGTTCCTTCTTCATCCACTTCAATTACTGCCTTTTGGACAACCTGAAGTACAAGGTAGAAATAAAATATGTGACAAAAATAAATATTAACATGAAGAATATTTTTCCAAGTGAGGCATTCAGTTGAAGTAGGCTTCTGTTAAGGATTAAAAATGTGAGTGGTCAGTGCAATCTAACTCTGCTAGACTGGTAGACCCATGCACTGTCTACTTCAGCAGCAAAGATATTAGTGCAGCCACCATGCCCACAATACTCACATTGTGGATGTGAGTTCAGGAGTCATTGTGCTTTTCCACGCTTCTGAGCATAGACTTCACTTAGAGATTGGGGTTTCTGTTCTTGCAGCTGGTAGCATGTAGCAACCATTGCATTTGTATAGTGCTCCTCTTTGACACCTAACTGTGCAAGGGAGAGTTTCTCAAAAATAGGGAGTGTTTTCAGCAGTCACAAACACTGTCTGGGTATGTCATCCACAGCTGATTTTGTGAGAGCTTAGGGAAATGGATCAATCTTGGCTTTTTTTCCCTGTATATTTCTAATTTGTTCGTTTGGTAGCGCAGATTGAATATGTGCAGCAATGAGATACAATGCTGGCTTGGTTTGAGGACCTTCCCACTGAAATCGCAGCCTGGCAGAATCTGATTCTTTTCCATTTTGTTCTTTCAGCCTGCATATACTTTTGAGTGCTTCCTCTGTGTTTGGTGAACTGCCTGGTCAGCTAGTGGATTTCCAACTCCCATACTCCTAATTCTAGGAATTACTTATATGAGACAGTTAAAGGACTTCACCAGTGTTGAGCTCTCTGCTAAACATTCTTAAATAATGAATTTGGCTTTCATGATTCACAGGGACAGGATGCTCCTTTGGCACTTTGCAGCTGATGCACATATTGCTTCTAATACCAGTTAGCAGCTACTCTTAAATGTGATTTTTTCCATAACACAATAGAGTTAACTGCTGAGAATCAGTACAAAAGTTATATGATCACAAGGAAGGGTGGGAAAGTGCTGCAGATTGCCATTATATTTCCCAACAGTGAAATAGTTTATAACAAACTGAAAATCACTGCAATTTTCATCCATTAAGTATTTATTCTTAGGATGTTACATTTTCCCAGAAAAGGTTGCTTTGTTAAGCCAGCACAATTTTGAAAACCTGTAGGTTGGGCATTAGAGTTTTTGAAACTTATATAGAGGTGTTTATTATACCACCCTATTAACTGGCCAGTCCCAAAGGCTTCTACAAGGATTTGGTGTAGGGAGACTTGTAAGAGCAGCATCTGGATACTTCTTTCTCATAGGATACAAAGAAGATGGAGCCAGGGTCTTCACCTTACATAAGTTTATAAAGCTGTGTTTTCAAATCTTGTGTCAGATTAGTATCATTTGGGCCTTGTTTTCCTCAACTGTTTATAAATTCATCTTGTTTCAGAAATTTTGTTACTTCTACTCTAATGTAATTTGTATTTAGCATTAGTTGCATTTCATCTTGTTCCACACACTCCATTCTGAAGGTACAAGTTTCTCTGTGTAGTATGTCTTTTATCTCCTTTCTTTGATCATGCCTTTTAATTTTCTATCATCAGCAAGTTGCCTTTTCTATAGACTAGCTGTTTCTTTTTCATAAGGCATCTCTTGTCACACAGACCTGATCTTTCTTGATATTGATGTGATTGTCAAGTCCTCTGTCTTCCATTTCTTCTGCTTCTCATTCTGCCTCTGTTTTCTAACAATCTATTGAAATTCATCTTTGCTCTCCCTTAAGTAGTGGTACTAAGTAGCTCCTCCTCCTTTTTTTCCTTGGGGCTGTGTTCTGTCTTTTTGGCCATTCACTGTCCTTGCATTTGCCTGTTTAAAGATCTTTAAAAGTTCCAGCATATGAAGTGGAACGTCTGTTTGGTTGGAGTACAACTATGTTGTGCCAGTGCTTTGCTGTGAGATTCTGGTTTTAATTTTCCATGTATGCAGAAGAATAGGCAGGACTGCTTTGATTTCTCTTTCTCACTGTTACCTTTTTGAGATTTTATTATTTGAACTTTCTAAAGTTCTTTATTTTTTTAGAATTAAACCTGTCTCTGGACTGTGTATGATGAGTTCCCTCTGGGTTTCCTTCTGTGCTCTGGCTTTTACCATTTGACTGTAATTTACAATGTCTTTCTTGTTCACAGTTTTTGTGCAGTTGTGCTCCTTCTCTGTCAACCATATTCCTCTTGAGGCAGAGCTCTTCTCCTGTGATGGATTAGCTTTGGGAGGTGTTGAGCATTTGTGAGATATAACTGTCTCTTACTTCTATACCCCTCATACTTGAAGTGAGATCCATACTGAATAAGGTGTGTAGATTGCAGATGAGGTACTTTGGTATTAGTGTCCCTATAAATGTGTATGACAGTCTCTTGGCTGGGCCATTTATCTACTATTACAATCCAAATAGCAAGAATTTTGGAAGGCTTACCTGTGAAACTGCTGCATATTCTTGATCTGTGAGATGACTAAGATCTGCTGTACGTGTAAAGAGATTTTTAATTCCAAGAGCATGAAGCAGTTTTTTCATCTTGTATTTTTGCTGTAGTTTGAACTTTGGAACTGAAATATCCACTGTTCTGTTAAAAAAAAAAATTCAGTGCAAACTTGGACTATGCAGAACACTTGGCTGCTGAAATGCACACTACTCAGGAATTAAGCTTTATACAGAGAAAGAAGGGACAGACACTGAAGAGTCTCTACTGGCATTTAGTTTGGCAGAAAATCATCTCTGACCTGTTAACTGCCAGTGATCCAAGAAATCATTTCCTTCTCTGTATAAAATACTTCCAGTGGCACTTAAAAGTGCCCTGATACCAGGATGACACACTTATTTATTGACTAGTGAAAATAATTGTCGCTTCAGGAATTACATTCCACAGGAATAATTTGGGTTTACATTTTCATATTCAAATTTACCAGTCACTCTGGATTTCCCCTGGTAAGAAATGTGTAATAAATGTGCTGCATGTTTAGATTTATTGTGGACTATGCCTGTCAGTGCTATATTTAAGGAGAGAGAATACCCAAGGAAGAATATGGAAAGACTACATTGACTATGCCCTCAGGACAGACACTTCTGAGATGAGTCAAAGATTTGTCCTCCCAGAGTAGAAACTTTCATGTGACTCTTGGGCTGTGGACAGGCCATTAAAGAACCTCTGCTCTGTAGATACCTAATGCCACAGAGATGCTAACATGTGAAAAGGCTTAGGAAGACCAGCTAATCTTTGTTGAGCTTTGTTGCTTTGCTGCAATAGGCATCAAAGACATTAGGGCCCATGGGTGTCAAAGCCGTACCTGATTTTCATGTTTCCAAGCCAGGATTCCACAAGCTCTGTAGACAAATGGTCTTCAAGTGAAATGTAGTCTCCCTCTTTTTCTGGGATAACAATCAGCATGTGGGCATTCCCTCTGTAAGGTATCTTTATCACAGTGCATCTTAAGTTCTCATCAAAAGTTGAATTAATTTTATCTGACTTGAACATCATGGGTACCTGTACACTTCTGTATTTATTTATGTGGAAAGTCTCCATTTCTGTGAATTTGGAATTAAATGGATAGACCCACTTGCCTGAGGAAAGAAAGAAACTAAATCATTATTTGCATTTAGATTTGTTTAGAAAAATGTTCAGAAAAGCTTAAAAAAACTATAGGATATTTTCTGTATCTAGTTGAAGTGGCTGTCAGTCGTATCTGGGAAAAGTGGATGACAATTTCAGTACATGAAATTATTAATAGAATTTTTTTACATCAGAAAAAGGAAAAGGAAGTAATCCACAAACTCCTTCATTTGCACAGAGAGAAGGGAAATATTTTTCTAAGGTTGGTTAGTTTCCACTCAGGTTCAGAATTGATACTCTCTTTGTTTATTAAATACCTGGTGAGCATCTGACCTTTATTGACATGTAACCTTCTCTGAAATTCTCTACCAGCTCTTCAATATCCTGTATGTAATTTAATTATACAGTCCTTTGGATGGGGATTCAGTAATGCACTGACCTCTCCACAGAATGGTTGTGCCCATCACAGCTATTTCTTTCCCTCCCCTCATAGGTAGTATAATGGGGTAGCTGGGTTCCTCTGGGGAAAGGGATTCTTGATGGAAATAGAAAAATTATTTTTGTTTCAATGATTTTGTGTACTATGTAAAATTAGTCCATAATTTTATGCCCGGTATCCAGCATTCAAGAGTATTGTGATCAAGGCTTTTTCATTTTGGTGGATGAATGAAAATTAAACATGCTTTTGAGTCATAGAGATCATTTGGGGATGCACTGAGGTAAGGGGTTTTTTTTCGCTTTGAGACTTTTGTATGGAAGAAAGCATAGAATTGTGGTTCCCTATCATAAAAAATAATTTCCTATTAAATAAACCTAAAGGAAGGAAGTAAATCTAGATAGAGACACAGAGAAACAGGACATCTGAATTTATTTAAGCTCCTCTTAATGTAGCTGAAGTTAGAGTTTTGATTCTTCTAATAAATAATAATTTTCCAATATAAAACCAGCTATTACCTTTAAAGACAATGTAGTCCACAAGTAGCAATTTATTATGGCGGTCAAGCTCTTCAAAAAGATCTGGGATTTTTCCTTTGGTCCTCTTGTAAATGTTTTGATTTATGAGAAGTTTTGTCTGAGTAAAGTTTTCAAAGTCCACTCTCAGGAATTCCATATCAAAGTACTGCTTAGATAAATTCAGGAAAGACTCCTTGAGTCTGAAGTCCTTTTGGATAAAAGAAAGAGTACCTTGCATGAGGAGAAGTTCTTGATTCATTGTGAGTTTATCTGTCAGTTGTTTAAACAAAGCTGGTAAGTGTTGGTGATCCATGCTGTCCTTCAAAGCATGGAGGTTTAGACCTTTTACTATTTGTCTGTATGTTTCCCCTTTGGCTGCCAGCATATAAACAGTCATGAGAGCTGATACAGAAAGGGGAGAGATGATCACATTGTTATCATGTGTCATTGCAATTTTTCTGTAGAGGTTAAATCCAAAATTTGCAGTCTTTTCAGTGAAGTTGTAAAGAGTGAAGTCTTCAAGACCTTGGTCTTCAGATGGTTTAGAAATATTTTTGTGAGGATACCACTCTTCAGAAATACTGACATTTTTACTTCTTTCCAAGAAATTATTGTCTTTTTCCTCCTTTGAAATGTTAGGTTTGATGCCAGCCTTGATGAATTCAACACATATTTCACTTAAGAGGAGTAGGTAAATTCCGTTTTTCATGTTGACATCCAGTAATGAGCTCTTTTTTTTCTCTAGAAAAAAAGAAAGGCAACACAATGACTTTTTAGTTTATTCTTCTCTTCACAAGGCAAAAGGTCATAGATGTAATGAAGTGGTTCTTTCTGCCTGTTCAGGGTATATATTCTAAATCTAAGATCTCATTCCTGTCTGATAAGTCAAATTTGGATCAGTGAAAGAGAGGAGTTTCAAACATAATTAAATGAATCCAGAAAAGATATCATGATCTTCTGGTATTGGTGATTCATGTCAGGAGTAGTTCACTGATTTTCCATTGCTCACTTGTATTTTCTCTACAAAATGAAACCGAGATTTCAAGCACAATATGCAGCTCAAAGATGAAAAATGGAAAATGAAAGATGAAAACTGAAAAGCTGTGTTGCAGCTTTCGTCCTGGGAAATTGATGTCATCTGTAAGCACAAGAATTCTAGGCAGCATGTGGTAGAAACAATATGCTTGGCCTTCATAATTTCATTTCACTTTTCCTCCTGCTTTAGTTTGTTTATCACTCCATTCAGATCGTTCTCCTGATCACATGCCATAGGATTCCCTGCTCTTTTCTACTTCTCTGTCCAGCAAATGCTGAAATAGGTCCATTGGTGCTGTTTCCTCCCTGAAAATAGCATGTTTCAATGTCAAATAGCAAAAGGATGAAGCAGTTGTTCTATGCTTAAAAATACAGTATTTTACACAAGTTTTGATTTCTGAGAAAAGTTAATACAAGGTCTCTCATCTGACCAACGAAGCCTTTGGAGAAAACTGGACACATCTTAGAGGAGACCTCAGGCAAACTTTAGCATCAGACATTAATGGTGTAAATTTGCACATGAAACACACTTTTCAAGCGTGAAATGCAAATATGATTGTCATCCATCTTTCCATTAAAGCAATATATGAATTCTTTCCCATACAGCAGTGTGGAATTGCACCTTTTGGAAAAATTTTGAATGGCTGCAGTCTTTGGAGATGCATTTTCTCATTGTAAATTAAGCAGGATGTCCAAGATTACCAAGCCTGCACAGATTTCTTTTTTATAGCAGTGGCATGCAGAGAGATAAATGAGATGAAAAGATGGATTATATGGTCCATCTTTAAAGTAGTAAGTGATTCAATAGTCTAGAATCACATGACACTGTAAACTACTCCTTTTAAGTTAAGGATCTGTACAGCAAATTACGGTCATTGTATAATTTGTGATTTGGCGTATTGGAAAACTGCTTTTATTCAATTTATTCAGAGTTCAGCTGAATTTCACAGTTGGCTAATTTAGGCTGTGGGAGTTAGTCCTGAAAAGGTATGTTGATGTGAGTACTGAGATATTCAGGTGCCAAGTCACAGGGTGCTTTTGGCAGTCAGGTGGTGTGCTATTTTCTTTTGAGATAATAGGTCACGTTCTGTACTTGGTGCAACACAGATGGGCTGTCATGACTTAATCGGGAGGCAGTGAAATCCTGAATGTTATGCCTCCTCTCGAGGCATAACATGGCAGACAGAGAACAGAGTAAAATATGCAATGAATATTTAGTGAATATTTTTTTCTTTATTTTTCTTTCCCGTTAACTCCTGGTTTATTTTCAATGAGATTCTCAGTGTCTGGATTTTGCAGGACTGGAATAGAGAAGAGAATGACTTGACTTCAGCTCCTGCCTTGCTGTTCAAATGGTACATGTGATTTCTGGACAGTTGGGATACTCACTGTCCACTGATGGCCTGCAAGCAGTGCAGTTCAGAGCTATTGCCCAGCTATGCTGGGCATTTCTGCTGCTTATGTAGTGACCCACTTCTGTGGGAAGTAACACAGGCACAGAGGTCCTATTCCTGCTGCAATGCTGTGCCTGCCCTGGCAGCAAAGAAGGAGGTTCTTTCCTCTGGGAGTCATCCCTACTTCAAAGAAGGATCTTTGGACATTGCCGAGTCAGCTCTAGCACAGAAGCAGGGATTGGAAAATATTGCTTTTGATCACGTTCAGTCACAGAGGAAGGGTTTTCTGCCGCAATCCATCCCTCTAAAAGAGCATCAGGCCTAACTGCTCATTAGGCATTGCAGAGTGCCAGCACTTCCTCATCTTTTCTAGGCATAGTGCAATTCTGGTGCAACATCTGGCAGTGTTGCGTTTGGCAGATGTCACTGTTGCGTCTCTCTGAGAGGTGGGGACAGTACTTGGTTCAAGTGGGCCACCAGCTCCTCCATGAGATGTAAAGGGACTGAATGGGGAAAGTGATGAGCTGCCTTCCAGAGGGCTCTGCCATCCCAACACAAATAGGTTTCAGACTGAAAGGACAGGGGAAATGTGGAAGCTCTTCTTTACAGGCACATCCCAGACCATTAAACACTCAAAAGATTGATAACAGCATACACAAATAGTAACATAAACAAATGCTACTTATTTGGGTGTAATGAACATCACAGGAATAAGAACTTTGCAGTTGCACTAAATATTCCCTGCAAATCTGAGATTGCAAAAATTTAAAGTTAACATTACAGCAGCTGTATCATTCACCTCTACTAACAGTTAGAAAGAAAGCATGTCCTCTAGAACCAGGAAAAAACAGTTCTGGGAACAATAAGGTGGAATTTTTGAAGATTATAGACTCATATTTTTAGACCCAAGTAAAGCTTATTGCTAATTTTAGGTAACTCACTTTATGCATAGACAGTTCATTAATAAACTGTGTTAGAACAAAGTGAACATTATTTCCATTTTAAGAAATACTTGTTTCTAGTAGTATCAGTATTAAAGAAGTTACTTGTGCAAATGCCTTTTTCTTCTGAAGACATTAGAGCATTTAAAACTGCACATCTAGAGGCTCACTGGTAAATATGTAAAATTGCATATATATATATGTATTAAAAATACAATAATCCTTCCCTTTACAATCTAAATGCTTCATATAAATCTTGTCTTACCTATTAGGTAGCTCCTCTGTTACTTTTCTCAATCAGCTGTGTTTAAAAATGAGAAGAAGTTGTCTGTCCCATATAGAAGTTTTTGAACAAATATTTGCCCTTCCAAAGAGTGATAATCTGGTTTTGTCTGTTATAAATTAACTGCTTGATAAACACTGAATTTTGTTTCCCATAAATGGCATAATGAGGGAGGGTTATATTCCAGTAAATATATTCTATTTTTCACAAGAAACAAGAAAACAAGAAACTCTTTGCATCTAGCCCTTCGTCACCCTGTCAGGATGTGGCCCCACAGATCCAGTTGTCCATGAGAATTATATTACAGGCAGGCTCTGAGCTACTCAGTGGTGGAAGCAGTATCCAATCCTGCTTTAAATACCTCCTTACGTAAAAGGCTATGTCACAATTCACTGAGGCAGGGGAAGCACAAGGGAGGGAGACTGGGAGGGAGGAAGAAGGTACAGAACGTTTGTAGGGGTGTTACCAGCTTCCTTGCCCTGCCATTTGGCCATGCTTTTGGAGGAGAGGCCAGGGCTCCACTCCCTCTTTCAAGAGCATGCCAGCTATTTGGTGACATATCAGTATGCCAACATTAACCAGCTGATAAGTGCTGAGGGATGTTTCTCTTATAAAATACAAAGTGGGGGAAGCTGGTATTCCCACAAAAGTTATACAGAGCTATGGGAGGTATGGATAAACTTTTTGAATTTTCAGTTGGTCTTTCTTGGACAGGTTTGACAGGCTGATTTTGGCTGTTCAGCATTATTATTTGGGTTAGACACATTCTTTAGGCCAGTTTATTCAGCAGTTTCTGTAGCATGGTGTGAAGTAAGGTAACACACAGTTATCCCTGAAATTCCAGGCAGTGGAAGGATTGTGGGTAAATTTATTTCCAAAGTCAAGAACACTAGACTTAAAAGAAGATTATCCTAACAGTGATCCAAACAGTGGGCATGAGAAAGACACGCCCCCTGTTCTTCTCAGAGCTTTTATAATTTCTGTGCCCCCCTCTGTGGGAAGCCTTCGACATGTCTGTGGACTTATCTTTTTCTCATGCCAGGGAGTGTTTCTCTGGAATGCAGGAGGAGAAAACATCTGAAACTCTCTCTGGGGAAAGATGCCTCTCCTAGGCAGGAAAGCTTTCTTACGCGAAACAAGCTCTGATATCTTCACCGTAATTCTTCCGGAAGGTCATCTACCCTTATACATGAGCATGATCTAAACTCTTCACTATTTTGATCAGTGGCCTAATTCCAAATAGAACATATACTTGGAACTCCTTATCTTCCCCTCATGCTCCTGAATTACTTTTGAAAATATTCCCAAATGAAACAGAACACTTCATTTTGATTTGGATTGTAAAAGAAAAAGAATTTGGCCCTAAAATGTGAGATAAGGGGTCTATTTTCTAATTTTTGGCTGAACTGAAAAAAAATACGATGTGCAGTGTAAATGGAAGTATTGGACATTTTAGACAGTCCGTCATGGACTTTGGCATCCAGGACTCAATGCAAAAAGGCTTTTGTTGTTGATGAGTATTGCTTCTATAAAGGGGAAAACAGTTTTTGCTTTTGAAGTGCAAGATTTGATTAGGAAGGGCTTAAGACCTGAATGCAGGCCCTCCATGGTCTAACCAGGTTTGTATCCTCATTGCAAGGACACATTACTGGAGGGCAGTTGTGGGTTTTATGCTCTTAAGAAGTTTGAAAGAGGGGTCACAGGCTCTAGCTGCTTGTGTTCTTCCTTAGTTTAAATTGGTTTAAAATATTCTTCCTTTTAGAAACAATCCTGGTCATAATAGTGCCCCAGTGTAGGCATTGTATTAAAGAACACGAGAACATAAGATGGGATTACTAAGCAAAGGCCCTGCTCTAACATCAGGCACTCTATTTCCTAAGCATAAGAAACTCCACTGTGAATGCCCCAGTGACTTCAGAACTTTGGTTCTCTGTGGTTCTCTCTCAGGTGACTGGACTTTTTTTCCCCTACCTCCTAGCCTATATTTATTTGTGTTTAATTCAGTTGGATTTGAAATTCCAATGTCTTCTCACTGCATGGAAGAAATTTGCATCTGATATGGTTGAACAAAGCTGCATTACTGTGGTGTGCCTCTAAATCTGTGTGTCATGTGCGGACTGTGGTACTGTGATTGTGACCCAAGAAGAAAATACGAGGAAAACCTGATGCGCACAGAAGCCAGTTTTTGTGCTCAGCAAAATTAGCAGTTATTTGCAATGACAATAGCGACCAAGCCTCTTCCTCCTCACACCAGGACTCTGACATGTGTGGTCACTGCTGGAAGCCCTGCATGAGTTAAGATGTGCAATATTGATGTTTAATATTCAAAAGATTAAGTCTTGTTTATAGATGATACTGAAAAGAAGGGTTTGAAGAAATCTTAAAGTCTGTGAATCCCTCAGTTAAATCTTTTCTGGACCACAAAACCCATATCAGTCCTCTTTTACCTGGAGGAAAGACACATTGGCTGTGTACGGAGAACTGAGGGAATTTTCCTTTCTAGTTACTCACAAAGCCCATGCTAGTTTTTCTCCATACACTATCAGGAGTAACATATTCCTCCCACCAACTACTATTTATATTGTCAGTTGCCCTTTGATTTCTACAGAGCTTTCTGAGCAGTGAAACGCCACACAGCATATGGGTAACACTCTGCCAAACTATACATATTCGCAGAGTGAGTTGCTGGGAGAGGATTTGCCAGTTTGTCCCTCTGGCAAAATTGCACTTTTCCACAGTTTAGGGCAAAACCACCTCTGAGATCAGAACGATCAAGGCCAATACATGTGTACTGCTGCCCCGTTGTGTCTCTGCTGGGACCTTGTGCCAGCGCAGTGCTGAGGCTGGGCAATAGGCAACTGATAGGTCAGCAGTTGAGCTAAAGACCGTCTGTTCTCTAATAAACAACTGTTTGTGGATGCATGTGCAACTCTGAAAAATTTGGCAGTGATTATGTAGTCCAGGTTCTCACCAGTCTGTTTGACAAAGCCCTGTGACTCTTGAGTACCTGGGGGTAGATATTGCAGAGGCAGATTGAGCTGCTTGTTCCAAATATTCAGAGGGTTTTTGTTATGAGTCTTTCATCCTTTTGTAGTTTTTCCTGTGGGGCTGGCAACATTTCTGCTTCAGTGGCTGCTTCTCCTTTTACTTACTTTCCTCAGTCTATTTTCGGAAACCTTCCCTGACCATGAAGCAACTAATCATCCTAATATTTGGGTTTTTTTGGCTTAGATTCCCTGTGCTAACCATGATTCCTCCCAGTTACAATCTCCTTGGTACAGCAATAGTGCTTGCTTAAGTAATGCCTCTCTTCCACATGCCATGACCCATTTTAGCAGTTTGTAACTCAGCCACAGCTGAGATTCAAAGTGGGCTATGAGATATGATGGGCATTATTGCACTACTGAGAGCAGGTTCCAGGAAGGAGACAGGTGGTTTAATTAATTGTGTCTGTACCAGGTTCCTGGTAAGAGGAACTGAGTTTCTTGCCTTGCTCAAACAAGGTGGTAACCAAACAGATATATTTCACTCAAGGCCCTGCAAATTTCTGTCCCCAGCTAGTGGCTACCCATTTGCTTTCTCAAGGGCAGACACAGGATATTTACACCTGTCTTGATGGAGCTAGTTGAAATCAGTCAGAAATACTGTCCAGGCTGGAGTCTGATGAGAGGAATAAAGGTAAAAAGTGTCAATTTAGGAAAGTATTTTGGCTGAATGTGATCTAACATCTTCCATGTTTTTTAGACTAAACAAAATACCGGTATACCACAAGTAGTTCAGGAGATACACAGGGATGATTTTCAGGGATCTGTATTTCTTCTGAAGTCTCACTGTGAAATTACTCATAACACATAAACTAACATGCTCCAACAGTTATAAAACAACTCTTTTTATGGTCTCCTGAACATGCTTAGTTTGTCAACAAGCTGATTCATCAAGGTTGCTGCTTCTCCCACTCAAATAACACACAATATAATTGAAATAATCAGGATGCAAATGCCTTGTGGCTCCAGGCCTACTCTGTTTATAAGCTTGGCCCTTCTGTAGAGAACTAGACCTATGCCACTGTTCATGTGACAGGATTCCTATAGCATCTTTGGAAGGTACATATTCCTTTATCTCATCTGAGGTGGGATGGGTGCATTACTGTACAAGATGGACAAAGCAGTAAAGCTGTAGTATTTCATAACACAGGGCTGAAGTATCTCCATTTTATTTTCAACTTCATAGTCAGGCACTGTTTAACTGTCAAATAAAACTATAATTGTCTTTTAATAAGACATCTTACTATGGAATCTTTTATAGGAAGTGGGAAAATGATGAAACAGGGTAGCAGTTTGCCCAGAGAACTACTAGCAATTTTCAGTAAGAGGTGAAACAATCCTCCATGAGGCTTGATGAAAGTAACATGGACCCCTGCTTTATTCCAGGGGAAATAAATGACCTTTTAAAGGTCCCAGCCTTGTTTTCCTGTGACTTTCTGACTTGCAGCAATGGAAAATTTTAATTTGCAATAATTTATTTATCCTGCATTTTTACACAGAAGAATTGAAGTGGTGCAGCAGGGACCGGCTGGTGTTTGCTGAGTCCTCATGGAGCCAGCAGGTGTCATCAGAACCTTTAGTTCTCAGATGGGAAGAAGGATAATTTTGCATGTTTGGACAGCTGTCCTTCTCTGTGCCTTACTAAGTTTGTGTCATGAGACAGGATTTAAGGAGGCAGGATACACAAACTTAAAAAAATGGCACTGTTTTCTTGGGAAGTCATGTCAAAGTTTCTCCGGTAGATGTAAAAGGCAAGTGCATTTTTATTTTAAATTCCTGGAAAAAATTCAACTTGAAAAGCAGGAGTTAAAAGGTGTCTAAGAGGTTAGTATATCTAAGGGGGAAACCCCTTTATTATTACACCTTCAAAATGGCGGAAAATTTTACAATCAGTGACTTCTGATGACCTGAACTTGAAATATGATCTATTTTCCCACAATTTCTTATCCAAATTCTATGTTTACATGCACTGTACATTCGTCTCCTTACTGCTGTGATAATCAAGTTGTGTTCCTGAGACTTGCAGTCTGGCTGTCTGGCCTGAAGCAATTACCTGATGTAATGAAGAAATGTCTGCACTTTGGCCTCTGTAACAGACAAGCAAAAAGTGCCTTTGGGCACTTAGGAAATGTGCTGAGGGTTACTAAGTACCAAATGGGTGCAAGTTAGTGCTACCCACATTGCCCACAGAGAGGCTGCCCAAGAGCTCTGCATTGTGGGGTTGGGTACTTGTGTTTCTTTGGGGTTCTGCCATTTGAACAGAGGTATCCATACAGGTCTGGCACTGAGCGTGCGCTTCCTGTGCGAGGCTGCATGTGGTAGGTATTCAAAAGCCACTTTTTTCCTCAAGAAAGTGTGTTATCTACTGGCTGCGCTTCCATGGAGTACTGAAGCAGGCATTAGTTTTCATATAGGACTTGGTGTCTTTGTTTAAACTGCTTCAGCACTTTACGCTACTTGTTCTTCCATGAGATAAGTCAGTGTCTGTGTGTTTCTACCCATTTCTTGTTACCAGGCCCTTCTTGAGGTTTTCAAAGACAATATCTGTGTTTACCTGAAAGCAGTAAAACTAAAGTGGAGAAGCAAGTGCAGATAAACAAATCTTTAAGATGACATTCATGTTGTCTTCAAATAACATATGAAGCTGTTATATGGCAACAACACAGTTCTTGTGAATTTGAGTTCAAAGGATAATAAATGGCATCCATAACGATCAGTCTGAAATGAAAGGCCAGAGACATTGACATACTTGTGTCTGTAACTCGATTGTATATGTAATATTAATTTTCAAGAAAAAGACATATTATACCAAAAACCCACTATAAGTTGAAAATTTGTAGCCAATATTTCCATTGGTTCTTTCCCATAAAGAAAATTATTTAGACAGTGAAACAGTTAAGTGGACAGCAACCCCTGTCTGTGAGCTGTGTAGGGACTCAAATATGGCTTGCTTTATGTTTCATAAGAATATTGCATTTAATATGTGGGCAGTGCCAGATGTGAGGTGTGAATTTTTCATTTCCTTGATTTAGGTGCTAATACCACTTAGCAACCTTACACATCTTTGAAATAAGACTTCTTAAGGATGCACTTACATTGCTAGTGAGAATATAACTTATATTAGGAAAATTACTTGGGAAAAAGGGCAAATGCATGAACCTCTTTCACTCCTGATGGAAACCAGGTGCTAAGTTTATAGCTCTTTTGAGAGGTTTCCTTTAGACAACTACAGGACTTGGTTGCTTTTCTCAGTTCCTGATTTTTCTGGTTAAAGTGCCATCCAACTTGGCAACTTGGAGTCAGTGAATTTTCAGCTTGAATTTTTTGAGAAAATTTAGATTGTATTTTCTCTATCTCATTCTCTCTCTTACCTTCTCTCAAATCCATCTTATATATTTTGAAAGTGTTCTGGTTTTGCATCTGCTGGGACAAAATGATAAAGGTCTGAAGCATGCCAAATTCATGAAGCTGAATGATCTGATCCAGGACAGATACTTTTACAGCCTGCACTGTGGGATGTGGTGATGAGCTTGTCTTTGTAGACATCATGTAATGCACACCAGAGAAGCTATGGAAACCAGGTTTCACTGAATCTGTAGGCCAGATAACTATTCATATATACAAAAAAAGAGCAATATTTATCTTTTTACTTCCAAGTTAGGCCCATCAACGTGTGGAAGGTAAATGAAACCTTAATATTAACTTCCTGGATAACAAAGAGTAGTGAGGTATGTTCATGACGAGCAGTTTTTATATAAGTATCCATTCCTATAGGGTGGTAGGACAGCTGGAAGAAGAGAAGAGAAGGATGGCAGTCAAGGCTGCAGAAAGCTGAGACTTTACTGAACAGAGCTCAGAAAAAGTAACCTTGGAGGCACTCAAAACCTGGCCCAAGATTCCATCAATCCATGAAATGTAATTGGCCATTTGAGGTCTGTTCCTTGGCCGGCAACAGCATTTTCCCATGTGGGAAATGCAGTCTCTTTGGACCCTGGATCACTTGGAGTGGAAAGCTGTGTTCCCAGAGGATATGTACCATGGGTCAGCTCAAAGCACCTTCACTGTGAGAGCCCCTGCGGAGATTCAGCTGTAGGTTAGTCTTGCTTTTCTGTGCTACAGCCATAAGCACAATATCAGTACTTTTCTCTGTGCCTTTTCTTGGAAAGATTCCCAGCCTCCTACAGTCAGGATTTTGTGCCAAACTGAAGTATTTAAAAGCCTATAATACACTGTGTTATATATTACTTTAAGGAGAGTGGTGTCTCCAGTGTGGGAGCAGTCTTACTTCAGACACTTCCTGGGGCTGTGGCCAGATCAGAATAAGTGACTGAACACATCCAAGACATCCTTCTTACCTCCCAGAAGGCCTGATCTACCATCTTCATTTGTTCCTTCTCAGTCATTTTTGATTGAAAGCACCTATTTTGCTCCCTGTATAATGAAACAATTTTTGGATCCCACTGAAGTCACTCTATAGTAAATGATAGTAACCTTGGCCAGCATGTGATTATAGAATGAATGTGAGATTTTTGCATCATATAATTTGCTTTTGATGGAGGTATTCATTTTTCTTTTTGGCATTGTAATGAGCATGGAAGCATATGCATTGACAGGAGGTTGAAATTAAAAGCCACCACCCATTCTTCTTCAGTGAGCAGTGGTGTCTTCAAGTTCCAGTCACTGTCCTCCTAAAGGACAGCCAGTTCCTGTGGTCAGACTTCTTGTCAGGCAACATTTCTGTTTAGTAGAACATAAGCGTAGGGTGAATATGATATTTCAACTACATTTTATTGAGCTAGTAGCTATATTTAGCAAGACTTTGCTCTCTCAAACAACAGGCAAACAAGTGCTCTTGCGAATGCACAGTGCAGTAATAGCACAGAATTGAGGACTCTATATCAAGAGACTGCTTGAGAAAAGACTTTAGCCTTTAACATCATGGTTCATACGCTTGCCACTCAAACCCATATCTTCAGCTTGATCATAGTTATCTTATAGCTTAGGCACAACATATCCGTAATATGCATTGGAAGATCTAACTTCGGACACAAAGATGTTCCCGTTCTATAGGAAGAACACAGTCATTGGACCTATTTTGATACTTGTGGAGGGTCAGACCCACTGATAATCCACCTTGCCTGTACTCCATATAGGTTGGACTGGCAAACACCATTGCTTTTAACATGCTCCAGATATCGGGTTTCAGCTTCTTCTTAGACTTGTATATGCATAATGTGGATCAGGTGTGGCAATGTGCTCAGATGCTCTGCGTACTGCTATTGTGTACCAAATCAAATTGCTCATCCCAGGTGATGTATGGGATGGGCACAGAAGATCAGGCATGCTAAAGAGAACATGAAATATAGAGAACTGATGTTTTTCATCTGAAGAAAGAAACCTGTAAGATACAGACCATTGTAACAATGAAGAGAGGAAAACAAGCAGTCTTTTCAGTGTTGATGTGTTTTACTGTTATATCAGTAAAATTTAACTTACATAAGGATGTTTGCATGAAGAAATGATGCAATGGAACAGTGATGGGAAAGTGTTACTACCTTAAATCCCTGTGCGGACTTTCATTCCAGCATGAGTGACTTCTTGGTTGAGCTCTAACTCTTAAACTCTTCAACAGGTGACAAAAAAGGATTTCTTATGCAAGAACAAAAGTTTCTGTACAGAATACTTTCAATCTAGAACTATATTATTTTAAACCAATCCTTTAGATCATAGCAGAACCTTGTTTTTTTCTGCATATAGTGTAATGGAAGGTGGAATTATTCAGCACATCATTGAATATAATTTTTGGAATTGATAAAGCTGTTTCTGCCTTTTGACCAAAATTCAACATGTGAAGCCTTGCAAAACTCACAGCTTCCACTGTGAGTCATGCTAACTAGCATGACAAGAATAGGTCTTTTGCCCTTCTGTGGCTGTGTGACTTCCATACTTAGCTGACTTACAGAGCTGCTCTTACTCTAGGCATACCCAGACGTGCCACAGTGTGATAGGTTTTGAGTTCTCACTGAGAGCTGAGCCAGTGAGAGATTCCCTATAGGAGCAATTGAATCAGCACAGCTGTGCCCATAACAGCTCATGCTGCTCAGGGGAAGTGGCACAGTCTCTGTATAGCAGTTGTATAATGACATAACTGTGTTACTTCACTAAGCAGGCTGAGGTTTACCTGTCCTTGCTCAGGCAAGGACCGTTTTAGTAATTAATTATGCACATGCTGCAGTTTATGTTGGTAACAGTATGTCTAGTTCAAGTAGATATGATAGATGCAAGTGTTGAGGAGAGTCCACAGCATGATACTGAAAGCCTGCAAGCAAACGAGCTCTAACAGATGAGGTTGCAAAAACAGAAGCTGAAGCCAGGCTGGAAGTTTGATCATAAGCATGCATGAAATGCAAATGCCTCATCTCTTTTTCAGTTCTGCTGAAAAGAAAAATGAGCTGTGCAATGGAGTCTTTGCCCAGAGTTTTATCTCCTAGTTTAACATCAAGCGACAGGGAGTGAGAGTGGAAGAAGTATGCAAAGTCAGCATGCTCACTGCAATGCAAACATGAGCGTTATCTTAAATTTGCCCTGAGAGAGTGGAAAACAAAGGTATAAGCTAGCAAAGCATTTTCTCATAGAATCTCCTCTGTTCACTGAAAGTGTCTTGTCCACAATCTCCTTTAGAGTAATTTGGTTTAATTATGCTAGCAGGGGTTAACACTTCTGTGTCCCCAAACCATACGACAAAGATGAGTCAGTGTGTGCAAGTGTATCTGTGTGTGAATGCGTCTGTAGGACAGAAATACAATGAATCTGAGCATAGCTAAGTGCCAGGACATTAAGTGAACTGATGCAGAGCTGGAAGGACCTGGGCTGTGCACCCTTGCCCGTTAGCCAAGGTTTGCTCAGGAATGGTGGCAAATTGCAGTCACCCTGAGAGCAGATTTCGGGAAGGAATCTGAGAAGACAGCATGCCTTGGTGGAATACAGCCCACTTAGGGAGCCCTGCTGGCATGTCAAGCAGCACCAGCACTGCTCAATGGTGTGGGGAAGCAGACAGGAGGGAGCAGAGTCCTAAAATCCCTTTTGCAGTCTCAACAGTGATGCATTTGAGCTAAGGAGAAATGTATGTTATTAAGTCCTATTATCATGGTCTCCCAGTAATCTCAAAAATGTTAAGATTTTGTGCTACCTTGATGTGTGGTTTTGTGCATGGGGTGTGAGACTCACCTCCTCTTGAAGCACTTCAAGAGCTGTGAAAATAGACGCTGTGTGGGTCAATGTAACCTCTATTGGCTACAAAATTATATACATGGTAGGCAGAGTGGAGCTGAAAGAAAATGTGCTGGCTGTCTTCAAGTGTCTGTGGTTATATCAGCTGTCATATTCTAAAAATGGTGTGTTTTGCTCATATCAGGTTAAAGGGGACATTTGGAAGTTGGTATATTTTTTGCAGGGGAGATCTTGCCTACCAATATGGCAGCAAACCCACTTATACTCCTGAATTCAGACTTCCAGCTTCATGGAAGTCTCTTCTTTTCCCTGCTGTCCCCATCTGTGCTACCTGGAGAAGGACAGCACACTCAGGGACACCAAGTGGATGACAATGGAACTTTTGCATCACGGTCAGTGGCTCACCACTTGGCAGTGAGGCTGAGAGCTGCAACCCCATGACTCCTTCCACCCGAACTCTCGTTATATTCAGCCCTCACTGTAGGAATATCCCTGTTTTCTCAGACCAAGTGGCCTCACGTGTGGCCAGGCTGTGCCCCAGCACTGCCAGTCCTGGTGGCCGTCAGCAGAAGCAGAGTGGGCTGACCTCCTGTGCTAACCATGGAGGCTGAGCTTTTCTGCAGCCACAGCTTAGACACACCCTTTCATTCTTGAACCTTGTTTTTGTATTTTACTGAAGTCTGGAATCATTAGAAAGTTTTTCTTCTGTGACCGAAGGATGCCACCTTGACAAAGAAAAATGCATGCAAGATCTACCTGTTTGGGAAGACTGCTCAGTCAGCCAGGTTTCCCTGGCTGGTGCCAGTGGGCTACATGGGATGGCATCACTCCTGCTGCCCAGCATGCTGAGCTCATTTCCACTGTAAAGCATATCCAAAAATGTGTCGTTTTCCCACTACTATATGAGGAACTCAGGATATATTTTGAGAATATTGAGAAATAAATCCCTTAGGTATGTATTGTTAAAGCTTTTGTTAAAGTTTTGGATGCTATACAAGTATTAAGTCACACTAGACTTTTACCTGTGGCGAGACGTTACATTAGTTAAACAGTTATTTCCCGTGCTTTGAAGCCAGCTATTTCAACACATCAGGTAGTCTGATAATCTCTCAGCTGCACCATTTAACAGGCAAAAAGCTTCTCTGTGTAAAAAACCATAGCAAACCCAGGGATATAAAATAATGGATAGAACTAGATCAAGCTGTAATACAAGTGCTTCAGATTATACTTAGATTAGCTGGAAAGTGATCACGTATACAACCAGATTCTCATGCTGGTCTCCTGCAACGAATAACCCACACACAACATTCACACCTGGCCTGCAACAAGTTGTCCTTAAAAATGCTGGCTGTTGTCAGTGTCCCAGCACCACCACCACCGTATGTTTCAGTGGCAATTCTGGTCAGAGGCTGGGCACTCTGACACGCATGAATGAGCACACAGGACAAACAGTCTTTTAGAGCTGGGAAGATTTGTTTTAAAATAGACTTTCCATGTAACCATGAAGAAAGCAACCTACAAGTGTTTTTAGCTGTGATTTTATCTCCTCTCAGTGAGCTGCTCTCCTTTGTCAGTGAGTAGAGGCATGCTGATGCCTTCTACTAATCAGTAGCTGACTGGCTCAGCTAGTGAAGATAAGACAGAATAAATAATGATGAAATCTTATTTCTTATAGCTATGGGGGGGGGGGGGTAAAAAAGTGCTTTTGATCAAGTTGCTAAACATCTAGTGACTGAATAACAGAGTATCAGTATATCAGATAAGATAAGGAGGCACAGAAAAAGGAGTCATACTGATGCCCATTGTAGTGCCTTCTTCAGTTTCTGGACTAACAAAGTGGTGTGAAATTCTGTCCATGGGAACAGAGCAGAAGGGAGCCTGTTAGCCCCAAAGTAGGCACCCGGATGGTCCCTGGGCTGTGGATCACAGCCTCCTGCCTGAGGGTGTCTCTTTTCGCTCACAGTCTCCAGATCTTGCCCCTCCTGGATGTGGCTGGCCCTGTGCCAGCCTTCCTCATGGTCTTGCTGCCCAGCTGTGGGGAAGAGCTGAATGTCCTGTGGTCCAACACACACCAGCAGGCTTGACAAGAGGGCATCGAGGTCTTTGGAGGAGGATGGGGATCTGAGTGCCACTTAGGGCTGCCTTCTTGCCTCTAATTCCTCTTCCCATTGCACCAACTTTTGCCTTTTCTCCCGCATTGGTCCACAAGGTTTTAGCCACTTGGTAGCTGGCAGAGCTCACTGATTGACTACAAAAGGGTGTTTTGAGGGGGTTGTTTTCTTTCCAAAACATCAGTTCTTCGTGTGCCCCCATCAACCAGGCACTGGGAGAAGGGACCACTGGTATCACCCTGTCAAGCTGATCTTGTGCTAAAAAGCTGCTTTTGGAGTATACCCATGATATATTTCTGCTCCAAATACCTCAAAAGCTGACATCCAGGGAAGCTTTACCATTTCCTTTCTGGACCCAGCATGTGGCTACATGTGAGTCTCATATATTTCATGAGCTTCTGCCCCCCTTTCCTTCTCAGTAACCTCTGGGAACATCCTCCTGTAGCCAGAGCACTGTGTTATCTTGCACTCTATGAGGTATTTTCATATTGCATATAGGAAGCAAGAAAAACATAGGGCTGTTTGGTCCTTTGGCTCTATCAAGGTGTACGGGGGACTCACTGATAATAACAATTATTTTGCATCCAAGTAGGTGGCTTGGATACCCACCATATACTGAAAATCTTGTTATGACAGAAAAACATGCCTTGTATGCAAAGATGAGAATTTTTCAGTAATGTATTTAAAACCTTAACAGTTTTACCCAAGAATCAATAGCTTGATCACAATACTAAGACTTACTGTTCAGATTATGCATAGTTAAAATTTATACAAACAAACTCTTTAGTACCTTCCCTGTTCCCTTGTTTTATGCTCACCCTTTCTCTGCCCCACTCCTTCCTCAGGTTGATGGCTTCAGCCCTAAGCAAAGGCATGGCAGGATGGCCACATACTGCATCCTTGCTGGGAGGAGTACAAGGGTGGTGGATGCAATCTCTGTTCTCTGGGATCTGTTTGGGATCATTGTTACACATTTGCTCGCATGCTCTTCCCATTGCTTTTCCTTCATTTGTTCACAGGTTCACAGTGCACCTGAACTTACTACCTGTACTGTGTTTTACATACACTGTGTTCTCAGTCTCCGTTCTCCTAGTTATGCCCTAAACTGGTTTCACTCAGCTTCCAAGTCTGCAATCCTTTGATGACCAGTAACCGAGCACTGGCAAGATGTTATAGCTCTAGCTCTAAGGTGTTCAGTATTCTCCAGTCCTCTGCTATCATCCCACCATGTCTGTACTCCTTCACTTTTCATTCTATGGCCATACACCATTCAGTGCAGAACAACTACGTGTTCTTAATATCTCCTGGTTACAGATACATCTGTATGTGTATTGATATGTAAATGTTATACCATACAATCATATGAAGGTATGGAAAAATTTAAGAAAATTAGATAATAGCACCTGATTGCTGGATAGTTACTGTTACAAATAAAGAAACTAAAACAAAACTCCAGGCAGGTGAGGACAGGTTCAAGCAAAGCCTGACAAGTGCAGAGACCCAAGGCCTGTGCTGTTAGTTTGACACAAAGCAGGTCACTGTGTTATAAGCAACAACAAGACTGCTGCATTTGCAAAGTTAGAGGTTACACTGACCCATGTCTGTCTTCCTGCTAAGCAAGAGCTATCAGATCACACCTGCCTGAAGTGTGAGTTTCTTCATTGACTCATCTTTGTAGGGGGGCTAAAGGATGTGGGGTGGGAAATGGGGTGGCTTTTGGTTCTCCTTCTCCAGGTCCAGTCTTGGTTAATGGTGAGAAAAGAACAAAACCCCAAATGCCTCCTTCCACAAACAGTGTGTGAGCCCAGGAGGCTGTTGCAGTCTTGGGATGTGGTACTTGGAGGACTTGGAGGCTGCTGGGCTACAGCCAATGGCATTGCCCTGGTGCAATCAGTGAAACAGAGCTTGGCATCTGGCCAAGAGACAAACAGGTTACCCAAACCTGGAATCACTACCAGCACAGCTGTAAGTTCCATCCTCACACTCTGTAGTTGTGTCAGCTTTGTCAATGGCTAATGAACCTGGTTGTTAATTGCTCCCAAGAGGCATCTCTGGCTCATTTATATCCCCAATTGCCCATCGCACCAAATAGCAATAGCACAGTGACCTGAAGCCCTGTCTTTCTGCCCAGCCTTTCTGGCTCTGCTCAAGGTGGTTTGTTGAAGGCAGGGAGCCCCATTGCCTCACGCCTCCCATTTTTAGGGAAAGAGAGGAGGACTTGCTGTTGGAGAAGGTACCACAGCTGAGCCGGCAGCGTTCACCTCCTGCGTGAACAAATGGTGCCATCAGGTGGGAGGGATAAAATGTTAGTCTGCGGGAGGGAGAGTGGGAGGCTGTGAAAAAGAGCTGGTGCAGAGAGGAAATGAGAAGAGTGAGTGTAATAGGGAAAACCTCTTTTGTTGCTTGCAGCAACAAGAGCAGGATTAGGAGAGTAGGACTTGGTGGATGGGGGGGAGAGATGAGAACGGGCCACATAACAAACAGCGCAGCGCAGCATGGATGTAGGCAGGGAGCAAGCTGTCTGCTGCTCTTTTGTGCTAAGTGTGGCGCCTGCCTCTTCTTAACACTGTCTCTGGCAAATCCTACAGTGGAAAATCACAGCATGATGTCAGTACACCAGGAGCTATTGCCTGATGAAACAAGTCTGGCAGACGGCTCCTGGACACCGATCTTGACATTGACAGGAAATCCCCTGTGGGAACGGCAGACTCCCCTCATCACCACCACTCTGTTCTCCTGTGGCTGGCACACATATACCACACCACTCACTGTCCCTGCATCCTCCCCAGCACATTTTACAAACACAAATCATACAGGAGATGCAGTGAGAGGAGAAGCCCAATCTGTGGAGTGCTGGTTCTTCGCAGCAGCCTGTCTGCTCCTGTACCTCCCTCCTACTGCCCTGTGGGCTCTTTTTACTGGAACATGTGAGGAAAACAGAATTCCTGCATCCTGCTTCTGAAGGGGGCACATGTCTGTGAGAGCACAGGTACTAAGAGTAGGAAAGGAAGGAATCCCCTTCCAGAGTTATGGATTAACAGCCTGCAAAAGCTAATTTAGCTGATGTGAGAGATTCTCTTTGTCTTCACATCTCTCCCAGAAACACATGGGGACAACTTTCCTCCTACTATACTGTATTTCTGTGTTTATGTCTTCATCCACTGTGAAGTGGTTTACAAGGGAGTGGGCAATATTTAGTCTTGTACAGGTAACTGTACATTTGCAGCCTTCGTTCCTTTATCATTTCTTGATGTAACCTGAGAATCACTCTACTAAAATCAATTATGTCCGACAACTCTAGGGAATTCAATACATAGCTGAAGATCTCACCTCTGAGCTCTCTCCTCCCTAGAGGTTTCACTGTTGCTTTGCTGAATGCCCATTCCTTAACAGAAGTTAACAGTAGCTGTGATAACAGCTGAGACTGATCCCATGTAGGCTGCACCCTGCAGTTGTGTGTCAGGGAGACAAGAATCCTCCACAGGTAGGGTGCCTTATTATTTGCCGCTTTTGGGCACTGGGCCACAAAGCCACCCAAACAAATGGAGGAGAGTTCAAGAAGGCACCAGAAATGTACTGTGTTTAGTCAAAAAACACCACCAAGCACTATGTATGAGAGTTAACGGGGGGTATTTACTAGGAACAAGAGCAGAAAGGGGGCTTTCCTTTTGATTGCAATAGGGGAGACAGTGCTTTGCAGCAGACTAATAAAATCACACTTGCTCTTAATTTCATGGAGGGCACACAAGTCCTGGCTTTGGCTATGTTAGCTTCCCAAGCCATTTGACTGCTCCCAGCGTCATTCCCAATGCCAGGACACCATTTCATCTCTTTCCAAACTCCACAACTTTAGGTAAAGAAGGGGCAATTGTACTCTTTCTGGTACCTGTTGCCAAGGCAGGCCCATTGAAAATGGTTACCAGTCAGCCTTCAAGCTGCCCTGTGATCTACCTAGGTGCCTGTCACCACTCCGTGGGTCAGGTGATGTGCTTATTGAGTGCTCCCTACCTACTTTTTTGGCTGTAAAAGGATAGTATTTGAAACATCTACCATTTTTTAGAGCCCCATTATAGGTTTTCCACGAATCTCAGCTTGGGTACTTGCCATCCAAATACCTCACTTTCCCATTCATCTACATCCTTCTCACCACTGATGGATACATGTATGAAAAGCAAGCTACTCCATCTAAGTCTGTCAAATTGGCAATACATGGTTGAAAATCTTCAGGTTCAAGAGCAGAATTTGATCCTCCAGTTCTGTTTTGAGCTTCAAGAAACTCAGGAAGATTTGTTACTAGATTAATACTAAGAATGATAAAATGGTTCTGGGGCAGAAAGCAGAATTTTTGGTGAAAGCAGCTTTTCATATTCCCAGTGCTGTCTCCATTAGAAGCTTCCTTTTCCTGTGATCCTGCAATGTTGATCCAACTATTCCCATCTCTTGTTTGCTTACATGTGGTAAATTATAGCCACTTCTGCTTTATTTGCAAAAATGTTCATAATTTTGTCTGCTATTCTGGCTGACAATCACATACTAAGCAGGAGCCTTCCATTTAAATATATATGTTTCTCTCTGAATGCTGGCAAATCTTGGGTCTTTCTTTGACCTTCAGTAAAGTAAAAAAGGCATTCTTTACTAGCTGAATTTAAAACATTTTCCTTCCTTCCTCTTCAGCAATTGTCATGGTCAATACCAATAATTTTTGACGATGGCATAAAAATCAAAACTGTTGCTGAAAAAGAACAATATACACTCTGGTACAAATGGAAATGAATCATGTCATGCATTTTCACATCTTTAATTGGTAATAGCAAACAAAAGTCATATTTCACTTCAGCTAGTGATAGTTGGGTTAACTATTTTTCCTATGAAGAGTGTACTGTTTGTATCTCTGTCAAAAATCAGCATGAGGAAGGGATGGTTGAATTCAATGGTAGGAGGAAGAGACATTGGCACTACTTCAGCAGCAGTTGCTGCTGCTGCCTCAGTACCTCTCTCATCAACATCCAGAGAAGCCTCATGAACAACCTAGGAAAAAAGAAAATACAGTCATTCTGGGCAGTCAACAGCCACCTGAAGGATGAATCAGCCTCCTTTTAAAGCAGCCCTACTTTGAGGCATCTACTGAGGAGTGAGTAGAGGCAGAAGAGCTGTATTGTTGTAGTCATGGCTGCTTTAATGAGGACCAGGATGGAGCTACATAAATCCCCTAAAAAAAAAAAAAGAAGTCCAAAAGATTGGATGAAGAATGGAGGCTCCACCTATAAGTGTTTGTCTGCACCTCCAAAACTGAGTCTCCAAGGCGGGGAGGACAGGCTGTGGTGTGCCTGGAAGCATTAGCAGTTCCTGTCAAGGAGCCAAGGGTTGATATTCCTCTCATGTTTTAGTTACTGCCCAAAAAATCTTGGCCAGTACCGGTCTTTGAAAAAACAGACATGCAGTGATCTAATCTGATCTCCAGTGTCACCAGGGACCAAACTCCTCTTGTAAGCTTGCGGGCTGAGGCCTAAATGAGCCCTGTTGCAGGCAAGTTGGGAAGCTGGGAGCTGTATTTAGCTGGTGTTTCAGGATGCTGTCACTGAGGGGTTTTCCTCTGTGTTTGTGAAAGAAAAAAGCAGCCACAGACTTACTTTGGAAACCTTCAGCTCTGGGGTGCCAGTGATGCCAGAGAGATCTGCCTGGTTGGTGAACACATCCACAATTCCCATCTTCCTAAGGGTGTTACTTATTTCATAGCTCCCAGAAATAGAAAATTTGGGGAAGTAGAGATCCATAAAGCTGTTAGGTAGAAGAGAAACATAGTGGGTGATGAGAAGAATTTTTCACCAATATAAATGATGGTGAGAAAGCTGTGCAATTCCCATGAGTGTCAAACCCCAGGGATTTGGACCCTGAATGTGCAGTGGGCACTAATTCAATTGCTGATGCTTTTCATGCTGATAGAAGCACTATCATTCTTAATCATAATAATAATAGTAATCATAATAGTATTTATCTGGTATTTTGCTTTAGGAAATCGGAGAGCACTCTGCTAAGTAGGACAGTAACAAGGCCCCTGCTTTACAGTCAGAGAAGATGAGGGCTGAGGTGACAGCTCATGTCGCTCAAGAAGGTGGAGAGCTGAAGTTAAGTCCTGACAAAGTCTGCTTGGGGAGAAGTGTGGCAAACCCCAGCACTTCAAAGCAAAGAAGTATTTCTGGCATAACTGTGGCATTCAACATGGCTCAGGAAAGGCCCTGCTGTCTGCATTTTTGGATGCCATGTCCTCTAATTGGACATGGCCATGTCCTCCTGTGGACTGGCCATGATCAAGTTTGCCTTTGAGTGTGAGCTATTTGTAGACAGCTCCTGCTTAGTATGCTTTCTGCTGGATTTCTTTTCACGCACTGTTCAGGGATGCTCAGAGCATCCAAGTCACCTGCAGCAGTGATCACCCTTTAGGTAGTTCAAGTCTTTTGCTGTCTTGCCCAGAGGCAGCTTGGGTTGAATAGCAAAACAGACAGGATCCAAACTGCATTTCTGTAACCTTTGTGTGATACTGCCCGGTGCATTAGAAGAGGATGGGACCTCTAGCACTGGCCTCAACAGCAGAACGGAAATTGCCATTTGGTTCTCACAGTTTCTCCCATGAAGTACTTATTCCTGTGTTTATCTCGAATGAACGTGCACCACAAATTAATTTAGAGAAGGATTATCCTGATATTACAGCTGAGAATGACACATTTTTATTTTTGATATTTGAGGTATCACATTATTAGCTTATACTCAATTTGCTACCCATTATGTTTTTACAAACTGTGCTGGTATTTCTATGATGATGCACTGAGATACATGGGTGTGAACTGCACAGCCTTATTAGTTGTGAATCAGGGCAGAGCTTGGTAAATTAAGCATATATTAACCTGATATTACTCATCTGCTGTTGCTAAGATCCCTCCCAGACAAACAAGGTTGTAAAACATGTTAGCTGATGTTAGTGTCAATGGTTGAAGCTAACTGAACCTCATTAGATTTTTACAGTTTCGAAACAAAATGCCAGAAAATCGGGACATTCACAATTAATCACTTGCCCGTTCTAACAATTGCTGAGTGATGCAAGGGTTTCTGTAAGGAAGATGTTTGTGTAGGATGTATTATGTATGGATGCAATACTACAAACTGTAAAAGTTATGGTTCATTTGAGGTTTAGACATGGGCCTGAATCATGGTGTTTCGGTGATATATGAGAGGTAAAACACATTAGTGGAAATCTCAGTATAGAAGATTTGCCTTAAAATTGCCACCATTCCACTGACTTGATGGAGTATTTTAGAAACACCAATCTAGGCTTGCTATTCGGAACTCCTGGAAGCCCATCAGGATAGTCTGGTTAGGAGAGCAGCAAATCACTCAAGCATCAACAAAAGAATAGTTAAATACAAACCAGCTGCAAGATTTTTACAGGTAGGGCACACAAGCCAAAAATAACCCACTCGCTTCCCAGAATCACCAAGTTCATAGTCTTTGCATTCCCAAAAGAGTAAAATACTATAAATATAGGTGCTGCTGCAGCTGACTGGCAGAAGATTACCTCTGGAAGAGATGATCTGACCATTTCTGGATGGTTTCCTTGTCCAGAGTTTGCTCTAACTGCTTCATTTTCCCTTTTGCTGGTAGAACCAGAAATGCAGTAGCACTGCCATTATAATGCAGCCGTACCACAGTGCATGACAGCTCCTCATCAAAATAGAAGTCAAATCTGCCCGTTTGGTACATCATAGGGACTTTCACAGTAGTTTCAGCATCCACAAAGAACTCCCTTTCTTCGGTATGCTCTGGTTTAAAAGGCTTTTCCCAGTTGCCTGATACAAAGAAGGAGAATTTAACTGAATATCCCATGTTCTATCCCATCATAGATTAAATTTTATATAGCTCATAATAATATTCACCTATTCCTCCATGTGTTAAATACAGAAGTTTCAAACATAACACTTTAAAATGTGTATCACAGTAAGGCAAGAATCTTTTTACCTGGTCAGAAGAGTGCATTGGATTCCAGTTTCACTTTGTGTTTCAGATGCCAGTAATGAAATAATTAGGCATTTTCTTTGTGTCTACCACTGCTTTTCTGTTCAGGTGATCTAAGTGGCCTTTCTGTAAACATAATCTATGTACTCATGTACTGCATGCATTTAATTTCTATTGACTTTAATCATAGGCCTCAATTTGTAGATGTGTTATATCAGGCTTAAGAGCACATCATCTAACCCACATCAGAAATGCACAGTGTTTCCACTTTTTTCCTTAAAATGTTCTTCCCTATTCATTACCAGCTTTTTCCATATATAAATATTAGTGTATATATAAAGGACTCTGATAGGGGAAAAAAAGGAGTATGTAGTAAATTAGGCCATTGAATCATGCATACTTTTAAAAAGAAGTATTAAAAAGATTAGGTCATGCATGAGTCTCAGTGCCTTTACTGAAAATCAGAAGAACATGGGGCAATAGGAGTTACGGTTAAACCCACGAACACGTGCTCAAGCTGAACACACAGGCAGCTGTGGCTCAGAGCAGAGCTTCTGGAGCTGTCACAAAGACAACCAAGCCTGTGTGGCCCACAACTCCCTCCCCATGCCGAGCAGGATCCTGCCACCTCTCCACCACCTCCACTGTGCCATGAGGGGATCTTCTGGCCCAGCAAAGATCATTTGAAATTCTCCCCAGACCAGCTTTGAAGTGAGGCAGCTGACACTAGGGCTGTTGGTAAAGATGAATCACGTGAATGCGAACCCTGGAATGCTTACCTTTAAAGAAAACAAAGCTAGCCAGAAGCATTACAGTCTGTGGATCCACGTCCTTGACCAAATTAGTAATTTTCCCGTGTGTTTTCCTCTCTATATAATCATTGATCTGCTTTTCAGCTGCTGGGGGATTGTTAAAGTCAGTGGTAAAAGCCTCCAGCTGATACAGAGCTTTGGCATCATCTAAAAACTCTTTTAGAGGTTTCAGCTTCTCTGTTACAAAGATGGCATTCCCCATGTTGAGCTGGACCCCACCCTCAGGATGGCTCAGCATATGAATTAGGTTGTGGAAGCCTTCATGTATCTCTTTCTCCTGAATCTCTGTAAGGTTAAAGGCAAGTCCTTCCAGGATCTGGGTCTGAGTGGCTGATCTAGCCCCTAGGGCCAGCATTGCAAAGGCACTGGAGATGCTTACAGGAGAGAAGAAAATGTTCTTATCAGGTGCCTCCAGTGTAACCTCTTTAAAAAACTGGAATGCAAAGTCAGCATTATTTGGCACAAGTTTGAGGCAAGCAATTGCTTCACCTCCATAATGCATATGGTGTTCAGGATCATTTGGATCATGTCCATTGTGGTGACTGGGTGGGAGCTGACTATAGGCAACAGCATGAAACCCAGCCAGTAGTAAACTTAGGTAGAATGAGTTCTTCATCTTCTTGTATTAAAATCCTATGAAAAAAAAGAAGATATTTCTAAGGTAAGTAAATTAATTAGGTAGAAATAGTTATTCTGTCATTACCGCTGAATAAAAAATCATATCTCTTTCTTTTGTCCTCAGTTTCCATGTTCTCCAATTCTTGCCAGATTTTCCTTTCTATTATTTTCCCAGGCCTCCGGGCAAGTGTCTGCCAACTTTTTCTGCCACCCTCACCCTAAATACCCGCAAAGGCAAAATTCAGCATGGATTAATTGAATACACAGCACCCTCAGCAGGCTGAAGAATGGAGCATATCCCACCAGAAAACACACCATGGATAATCACTAGAAGACTGCGGTACCACTGTGCTTTTGACACTAATGGTCTAAATAATTTCTGGAAAGCTCATCATAGAAGAAGTTTGGATGTTCTATGAGTAAAAGGAGAAAGAGGAAATTCATGCAAGTGAGTAGCAATTAGTAGCTACATACAAACAGCATTTGAGCAAACAGGCAGGAAGGATATCTTTAAATAAAATTTTGGTCAGATTGATAATGCATCCTATTTCAAGAAAGGACAAATTAGTAGTGGCTGTTCTTCAGCAGCAACCAAATATAAACCCCTACCTCTCTAAGGGACAGGTGTTTGGTTTTTTTTCCAGAATAGAAATAATGTAATGCTTTAAATAAGAACCTGAAACAAAGTGCTGTCTTTTCATAGACCACCAAAATCATTCAAGTGGGTTCATTTTCAGCTCATCAGAAGCAGTCAATATCATTAACAAAGAACAAGGCCTTGTTTTTATCAGATGCTCTACTGGTAGAAGGGCAATATATTTATCCATGTGTTACACTTGGCTGTCATAGCTACATTTCATTGCAGAGCTGATACCCTGCACTGTATAAGCTCTTACAAAGGGACTTTGGAAATGGGAATATGACTGTCCCAATAGGCCTCATTTCAGAGTAGGAATGTAGGGCAAAGAAATGGTGAAAAAGTTGCAAAGGATTTGGGGAGATAATGAGCCATATTTGCTAAAATTGTGCAAGGAGAGATATATTACAGCAATAGCACCTTTCATCTCCGGCATGATTCAACTTGAGAGACTTTCTGTTGTCAGAAAGTGCTATGCTTACAGTCTAGCTTTATCTATAACATCAGAGGGAGAAAGTTATATTTGTAGTTGAATATCCACTTACAGTTAGACTTATTAGAATAACAAAACATTTTCAAGCTATAATCAAATATTCAAACATTTACATGTTTGTTATAAGTAATTCTAAAAAGCAGACCTCTTTGCAATAACACCTACAGTGGTAGGAATACAAAGTAGACAAGGTATTTAACTGACTTGACCTCAAAACTGTGGCTAGTGGATACAGCATGGGTTTGCTGTAAGGGTTCTCTAAAAAATTGGTTACCATTTTCTGAAGGGTATTTTCCCTATCCTGATATTTTTGCTCTATGTAGTTATGACATGTTCACATTTTGTGGTTAGTTTATGTACTTTCATGGAATTAATTTCCTTTTATTACAACTCTGAATTCACAGATAATGAAATACAATCTGAATCTGAATCATCCATCTGTTACTCAGTACTGGCCAATCACAAACAGTCAAGAATCGTGAGTCAGCCCTCACAAAAATCTTGATAATGTTTGGTTTTAAAAGCATAAGATTATAAGAGACTTGGTAGCTGCAGTTTGTAGAGGTCTTTTTTTGTTGTTTAAGCCTTGAAGATACAAATGGCCCACTCCATCAGTCCCTTCTTTGAAACATAAAGGTACTTTTATAATAAAATTTCCATCATCTAAGCCTTCATAAAATCATTGGGGATTGTAACTTCATACTCAAATACTTCATACTCGATACTTAGTATTTCATATGATATTATTGTGGCTTCTAGGTTGGCAAGTGATCAACCAGTGGCAAACTGACAACAGAGACCCTTTCAGCATAAAACAGAAGCTGTAGATTCTCACGTGGCCTTAATGATTGAGGGATTTTCCTACGAAGCATACTTGCTAATGATTTATTAAAATGCAAAGATCTGAGAACACGAGCTATAAAGCTCTTAAGAAATTTCCTGAAGGAGCTAAGTTTGCAGAAAGCTCCCTATTTTAAGACCTTTACTCATATAATCTCCAGAAAAAACAGTCTGTCCATCAACATGGCAGTAGAAGTGAAAAGCACTTCAATTCAAAATCCAAATCTACACTGACTTTTTGAATAACCTGGAAAAAACCACATTTACCTCTGCCTCTTTTCTTCTCTTTGTGTGTGTTACAATGACAATACATTTGTGGTATTCAAGAATATCTTGCTTAAAGAAGAGCTTTCAATCGAAGCAGATAATGACACAAGCGCATGCCAACGCTGGGAGGACAGTGTTTTCAGCAATTTATCTGTAGTAGACTTGGTGATAACATTTGCTGAGTATATTACCTCTTCCCTCTCACACAATCTTCCCTACTATGCAACTCAGCAAGAAAATGGAGAACACTGGGATTAGCTGAAGCTACCCTAGAATAATTCCACCAGAAAACCTGGAAGTGAGCTGGACTGAGTTTTCTGACTGACAGAACTTGCTTCTTTGTGGATATAGCTAATTTATCCATTTGGGGGCTGATTTTATGATTTGGAGAGACAATTCTGAAGACAACTTTCTGCCTTTAGAGTCCCATGTAATATTCCAGGAGATGAATATTCATCCCATACTTCTCCCATAAGGGGTACTCCTGATAATCTCATTTCAGTCAACATGAAAACTTGCATTACTCACAGACATATGCAGGCATGAAATAGAAAAGCTGTTTGCTCACCAGATGGTGCTGCTACCCTCCTAATTGTTTCTGAATGAGGAAATCTGAGAAATTTGTTTCCTGAAAGCTGCACTATGGGAGCACCAGGCATATCAAGACACAGCACCACCACTACCACCATCAGTGGGGTCTGCTGAACTAATATCAGCTACTCAGAAATATATAAAAAAATCACCCAAGCACACAAAAAAAACCCACAAAAGAAAGACTTGACTAGCCATATTTGTGTGTGAGAACATGACCTCAGGATCCTGCTGTAGGACTAGCTACTCAAACAGCACAACAAACTCATGTGTTTTCCTGGCTGGCCAGAAAGCTCTCTGCATACTTCATTATATGCACCCGGACATGATCAGGGCCTTTTCCAGACTGATCATCTAGACATTTACTTCTCTTGTCATTCAGAGTTTTGATGCCTCTATGCCTGAGGCCCCTAAAAGGTTGCAAACACAAGCCAAGGCATTGGATTCTTCACAGAAGCTAACCACTGTATTTCATTAAAAGTAATTCCTTTCACAGCAGAAACATGGAAGCCAAGTTTACATTATCCTCTAGAAATGCATGTGACTATTCATAGAGCTGTTTTCTGTTTCTTCTGTCTTCTGTAAGCCAGTTTAGCATTGTGGAGCTCACCCAGAGAGTGGCATCACCCACTTCTAGGCCTCCTTTTACCTGGAAACAGGTGAACATGAGCTTTCACTGTTCTACCAGGCCATCATGTGTATTTGCTGTTGAACCTGAGTTAATGCACACACTCAGAGATGAAGCATTACTGAGGCCAGAGGATGAAAAAGTAGATAATAAAGAATGAGTGCAGTGGTTAGGGAAGTCAGATGAGACAGCAGAGATTTTCTTCTCTCTGCAAGAACAGATCAGACCAGGTTCCCAGTTTCTACTTTCCAGTGTACACCTGACCACAGCCCAGTCTCTGGCTCACTGAGAGTGTTGACCTCACTGTGATCTTCACTCCCCTGAGCACGTGAAGTTTTCTCTCCTTCCCTCTCAACGGTCCTGTAATCTGATGATTAGTGCAATGTCTCGTCTGAAAGGGAAGCAGACAATAGATATACCACCCCCTAAGCAAAGTATTTCTTGTAGACCTTCAATACAAAAATCAGCAGAATTACTTAAAAAGAATCACTAATACATTAAAAAAAAAAAAGCTCTAATCACCCACCCTCAGGCTTTTAATGGAGCAGAGCCTATTTCTTCTAGCAGGGGGTACATCACGGAAAGTCCCACTTTTAGGATTTCTTGGGTCCAGAGATCACCTTGCTGTCCTGCAACTAGATACCCTGCTCTGGTTTTTAGATTTTTACTCCTTCTGTCAGCCACCTGACAATGTGTAGGCAACTCATTGCCTCAATTGTGATGCCTATGTCCTTTATATCCAGTTGACCCAATAAAAGCCTCTTTATCTAGGACAGATTTCAATTTAAGATGAAAAGATTTAAAATCAACTGCCTGCAAAAAGAGGAGACACTTTTGAAGTCTCTATAGGAAGCAAAAAATCACTACTTACAGCAGCTTCAAAGGATTCTGCTGTCTTCAGCAGGACTATCCCACAGCTCCCTCTCTTATTTATACTGTTAAATAGCATTATGAAAGCAAAGCGTCCTCTAGAAAACATTAACCAGGGCAGACAAGTGTTACTACTTTAGAAATGGTGCAGAGTAAACAGTGAAGACAATTTTTGGGGGCAGGCACCTGATTTTTGCTGTATATGCATGGCCAAACCCTGCTTTTGCTTAGAACAGTCTTAAGAGTCCTCCTGCATTTCTACACATCCTCCTGCTGGGAATCCAGATACTGCTCACTCTACCAAATACTTCACATGCATCATTAACTTCTGTAAACTGCATGAGTTCATATAGTAGAAGTACTGAAGTGAGTAAAATTAAACATATATATAATACTAGACAGGAGCCTAAGGAAAAGACAGCTGGATGAATGTTGCAGCCAGATCTCAAGTTAGTATTTTGCACATAAATATTTTGCTTCCTCTACACCAGACTTTTCATTGCTTTTCTTTGGCATATTTGTTTAAAATGATACATTATTTCTTAATTATCTACATTTGCCATTAATAAGGGCCAATTTCTAGGGACATCTCTAATAGTTAAAATACAAACTGATGTTTGTAGTAGCTGAGGGTTACTGGAGGGATGGCAGCATGAAAGCAGAGATGGGCATTCAGGAGCCCATGGTACCCAGCCCACCTCAGCCAGACTGGGGTCACTCTTTACCTCATGCAGCAATTGGTTGAAGGACAAACTGCTGTGTTGTGCTCCACAAGTGTGAGCTGGCACAAGGCGCAGACACTGCCAAAGGACAGGCAAGGAAGTGGCAGGCCAGTACACCAGAGCATGCTTTCACACAGAGCTGGACCCATGTGGTCAGACCACCTGTGTTTTACATGATCCCCCTGTAAGGGTGCTCCTGCAGCACCCACGGAGGGGCAACCACAGGGGTTGTGCTAATGTGGGTATGGACTGGAAAAACTCACAGGTCAATGCCCTGGTGAATGCCTTCCACCGAGGAGGAGCATTCCCTTGGGAGATAGGCAATTCAAGGAGAAAAGGTGCTATACTTAGTAGGATCATAGAATCATTTAGGTTGGAAAATCTAAGATCTCTAAGTCCAACCATTAACCCAGCACTGCCAAGTCCATCACTAAACCATGTCCTTAAGTGCCAGATCTACATGTCTGTGAGATAACTGCAGCCTGTTCCAGTGCTTGGTAATCCTTTCAAGATCTCTAAGTCCAACCATTAACCCAGCACTGCCAAGTCCATCACTAAACCATGTCCTTAAGTGCCAGATCTACATGTCTGTTAGATAACTGCAGCCTGTTCCAGTGCTTGATAATCCTTTCAAAGAGGAAATTTTTCCTAATACCCAAACTAAACCTCTCCTGGTTACCTCAGCAACTTGGGGCTGTTTCCTCTTGTCCTATCACTTGTTACTTGGGAGAAGAAGCCTCACCTTGTTACAATCTTCTTTCACGTATTTGTAGAGTGATAATGTCCCCCCTGAATCTCATTTTCTCCAGGCTAAACACCCCCAGCTCCTTCAGCTGCTCCTCATAAGATTTGTGCTCCAGACCCTTCACCAGTTTTGTTTCTCTTCTCTGGACATGCTCCAGCACCTCAATGTAGTGAAAATGTCTTTTCTTGTACTACACTTTCAAGGAAGAGTCTTTCAGAAAGAAAAGCTTTATAATAATGGGATAAATGTTTTGGTAGGATTTTCCTATGGGTTAGGAATAAAGGTAAGCATTATGACTGCACATGCAAAACTACTAGTAGGTTCAGCATAGAAGGTTCCGTGCATATTGGGCTGTTGGAGCTGCTGCCAATCCTTTCCTTCCTGGCTTCTCCTCTCTTTCTCCTCTTTCACCTGCACAAAGGTGAGCAGAGCAGTTCAATACTTGGTCCAGACTGCTATGAAACGTGTTTGAATTGTTTACAGGCTGAAAAACCAGCAGCTGGGCAAATGCAGCCTGCTTCTCTGTAAACTAACAAATGAAAACAGCCTCTGAGGTTACATAGACTTACCTAGAACATATTCAGACTGAAGATGAATAATACTTGCACCAAGAGACAAATGAGAACACAATTAAAAAAAAAAAAAGTGCAGCTATGAATAAAGTTACTGAGAAAAGTGAAGAAAAAACCAATCGACCTAACATGACTTCATTTAAGAGCAATTTGGTCTTGCAATTGAAAGTGCCCTTCACCTGCTGATGTTTCTGTGGGAGTGCAAGAGGGAAAATGAAGTAAAAAAATCTAATCTGTATCAATCTCCAGTGTTACATGCAATGTGAAAACTGATTTCTTTTTCCTCATATACACAACAGTTTCATTCAATCATGTAAGCCATCTTGAAATTTGCAGAGACACTGTTTCAATATTTGAAATTAGAATATGTTGCATATGAACTCGCAGCTCTCTCTTTGTTCAGGCAGTAGGCTTATGTAGGCAGTGCTCTGATATTCTGAAAGACAGGAATCCTTCCCTTCGGTCCTCTTGGTCTGAAACAGTAGATGTTTTATTACTTTGAACCCCAAGTTACTTTGGAGTTTTTAAAATATTATTATTATTAAAAGATCTTAATAATACTATTTAATTTTTAGTAAATTGGCAACATTAACAAGAGTCATCCAGCATGAATTCCCTTGGAAACAGGCTAGCTGTAGTCCAAAAAGAATTAATTATTTAAATTAGAAGAACTGTATACTTGCTTTTCTAGTACAGAAACATTTTTGTATTTTTAAAATATTTAGCTAATTTCTCTAAAAGCCTTTTTAAAACACAATGAATTGTGTCTGTTCTGATAATGCCCCCTGGAGTACAGAGAGCACAGAGTCCCTCTTACAATAGTGCTGAATGTAAATGTCAGCATGGAGCTGATGAAAGCTGTATCTTTCTCTGCACTGCCAGGCCTGGAGTACAGAGAGCACAGAGTCCCTCTTACAATAGTGCTGAATGTAAATGTCAGCATGGAGCTGATGAAAGCTGTATCTTTCTCTGCACTGCCAGGCCATGTTTAATTTGTGGAGCTCTGTTTCTCACCATGCTTCAAAAGAAAAGGTTAGATGGAACAATTCAGCAGTCACCTGCTGGAACAAGTGCCAATACAGATCAAGTACAACTGTGTCAAGGGGCTGCTCCAGTCCTTCCAAGTGACCATGCAGCAGACCTTCACCTTTAAGTTGCTTCTTTGTTTTTTGTGTTTGCCCCCTGCCAGCCTCCACAGTAGGTCTGGGCTCACTCCAAGGGGGAGTGTCTTGCTCAGATGTTAATTCCAGCTCCAATTAGGGAACACACACACAGTATGGTCCTCTGAGACAGTGAGTCCCTTCCCTTTTTTCCAGTCTAGCATCAACCTCTTCCTGCAATACAGTATAGACTCTCTGGGTCCCAAGGAGACTGTTACTTTCTATCACTTCCAGAATTTGGCTTGGAGTCTGCTTCTTTCTTTTCTCAGGCTGTGGTTTCACAATTGTTTTAACCTGACCAAAGTGCAGGATGCTGCTGCCAGACATATCCTTCTACATCCTTGCTGTCTCTTGGAGATGGTTGATGGCCTCTGGGAGCTGAAGCCCAGGACAAATGGGGAGAGGCTGGAGGAGCAGGTTTTTTTCAGCCTGGAGAAAAGAAGGCAAAGGGAGAGGCTGTACTTGCTGTTCTCACCTACATAATGGGCAGTGTTAGAGAGAAGATGGAGCCAGAGGTGTGCACTGGTAGTGAGTAAGGCAGGGGATGAAAGCTGCAACACGATAAACATAAAAGAGATGTAAGAAAAGTGATATTCACAGAGAGGTGAAATACAAGGGCACATCACCATGTGAGGCTGTGAAATTGCCATCCTTGTAGACATCCAAAACCTGGCTGGACATGGCCCTGGGCAACCTGAGTTAGATTCCAGGCTGGTGCTGCTGTGACCAGGTGGTGGGATTGGGGTGCCTTCCAAAGTAAATTATTCTCCTTTTATAATAAAAATTACTGAGAAACCATGCTCTCAGGAGTCCCTGTCTCCACTTGCACTGCAGGTTTGCATTTCACCCTGCAAAGAGACTCCCCTCTGCTTCTCACCACATGAGTACAGAGGCTTTTCCCTGGAGCACTCAGCCCCCCAGGAAGGTGTCATCTCCCTTGTCCCCTAGTATGCCCCAGCACAGGCAGCACAGGGAAAGCAGACAGCCTCCGTCCTGGCTGCCCAGACCCAGGCTCTGCCAGAGCACAGCACACAGTTATGCACACAGGGGACATACAAATCTGGTGGACCATCTGCCACGCTCCCAGCATGCCACAGCCATGGCATGTGGCACATATTCCTCTGATACTGCCTATGCTCAGACTTGCAACACTGCACAGGACTCTGCTTTTCTCCTCAGAGACTTCAGAAGTTTCCAGCACTGACTGGATCTCAGCAGGATCCACGTGGCTGCCTTGATTTCTCTAGACATGCCTGTACTTCAGACCAGCTACTGACACACTTTCTAATAGCCTGTGTGGTGGGGAGAAGGAAACTGTTGAACTTTGGAACAGCCAAACTTGAATGGGCTATTTAAAAATTAGAAGTAAGTTGCTACCAAAGAAACATTTGATACTGCCATTTTCCTTCACATATGTCCATTAAGATGGTAAGTTTTAGGATGTGTCCTTAGTGGGGTGTTCAAGAGGTTGCGTTTTAAATCCATTTGCTTCCTTAGTGTGCAAGAAGCATCTCCAAAGAGGAAGCTTTTGATAGCCATTGGGAGAGCTGTCTCTGGTGACAAAATCCTTTAGCACAGAAGAACAGAGTTTGGAAAATGTTCAAATGCATGTTTGATTTTGCACATATACATTTATTATTATCTGAGTAGACTTATGCTCTTCTTTCTTGAGCCATGAATAAAAAATATATGTGATTGGGTCTGAGAACACGTCGATAGTTCTTTACCTTTTATGTGGTCAAATTGCTTTCCTCTCTGTGTTTGTTTGTAGTTGTTCCCTCTGGAGAACTGTGGGGAAGAGGAAGATTCAGTGAACCTGTTGTTTCTATGCTCTAAAATTATGTAATCTGAACATTCTCAATGTTAGATCTTTTTTTGATAATAGTTGTTTTTTTCACTGAAGAAAAGCCCTAGGCTGCTGCAGGTTTAAAATGTCTGCACTCCTCTTGCCCTGAGCTGTGAGAAATATGGTCCATAAAAGATTTGAACCTTGGAAACTGCTCAAGGGGGTACCAACTTCTGCACATGCCCTGTGGAAACATTTTCTTCTTTCAAATACCTCCTTAAAAAGCACATCACCTTTGCCCAGATGCCTTTAGATCTCTCTGAAACGACTAGGAAGTTGAAGACTGGCCACTTACAGAAAGACCCAGCAGACTGAAAACTAGCTCATTATTTAGCTTGATTTTAAACCCCATAAGTCTACCATCTCCTGTATGTTAGGCTGATTGCTCCAGCATTTGCATTGTCTTGTCTTCCATAGAATCTCATTTTCTGTTCCATCCACCATCTGTAGCAATTATTATGCACACCTCAGAAACCGGTAGTGTGGGATACTGCAGGTGATAAAGTCTGGGACTTTTGGATGGGCTGTCACATGCCAGGCACCTCAGCAGGACATATTAACTGCAAACTTCTACTGTTAGAGAATGCCAGGATGAAGGTGGCTGTGCTGTGCTTTTTGGACTGCTGGGGTCCTGCCTGCTGACACTGATTTGACATTACATTTCCAGAGAAAAAACTGGATCCTCCACAACCCTCTACCCAGCTGCTGTATCCTGCCCCTGGGCTCCACTCTGCCTCCCCCCCTCGTCATACCTGGTGTTTTATACCAGTGATAATGAAAATGTTGAATCAGCCTACACCCAGAGCACACCCCTGAGAAAGCCCAATTTTTCCTTGAGGCTGGATCACTAAAACCTTTGAAAATTGTTTCCAATCTTGCACTAATATTGTAGTGCATTTCTGTACCTTATGTAAGAATATGTCATGTAAGACAATAATGTCTTACTGACCCTAAATATAACCTTGCTGTTGCTTAGCTAAGCTGTACTTTAGCCCAACTATTTCCTAATGACAAGCCTTGTTACTCTGCCATTGGAGGGGATTAGGTTGGTCTGATGTGGTTTGTTTTTGACAAAACCATTTTCATTTTGTCATCTTTCTTTTTTTCTTGCTATTTATCATCTTTAGATGCTTTCCTAATATTTCCAGCATTTTCCCAAGCACTGGAGTTGGGCTGAGCAGCTTATAATTGCCTAACTCTTCTCTCTCTCTCTCTCTCTCTTTTGTTTTAAGAAAACTTTTTTTATCCTTTTCCAATGCTCTGAAAAATTTTTTTTGTTTGTTTGATTGGTTAGTTTGTTGCTTTTTCTTTAATGTTGGCTTACTTTTCACTTTGAAGCACAGTCTTCTCTGACCCTTTGTTGGACCTGAGAGGGACCTGGGACTCTCAGAGGAGCTAAGGGGTATCTGTAACTGGGGTGGGGAGCTGAGGGAAGCTGTAAATGTAAATCCAGTCCAACTGTCCAGTCCAACCCAATATTTTTAAGAACACTGTCCCCTGAACAAAAAATCATTGACACTTTTCACTGAGCAAACAGGACTGTTCTTGCACTCTTGGCACTGGAAAATATCTCCCACCTGTGCTGTGTAAAGATAGTGAAAACCCCATGCACCATAGGAAGGCCCAAGCACATTGCCAGGCCTGTCGCACACATCAGTATCCCCACAGATGGATAACATAAGGGTAGTGGTTCACTCTCATCCTTAATTAAAGAAAAGGAAAATAAAATAAATCTCATTCTGACAGACAGCTCTCTGTCTTTGGTCTAATTCAAGCAACCCATGAGAGAGTGCTGTGGATTGTGTAGGCATAGCAGAGCAGGAATTGTCTTGTTGAGTTGAGCTGAGGGCTGGGGTGAGAGCCAGTGGTGACACCCCCAGGCACAGAGAGGTTGCTCTTGTCCCTGGAGCATACAAAGGTTCTTAGCTAGGAATGATGCATTAACGTACTTTTCATCAAAACAAGAAGGAATTGCTTGGGTCTGGGTTGATGAGATGTCTTGTGGGTAGGCAGACCCTTCCTGAAGGTACATACAGAGGTATGTCCAGGCATTGCTCATCTGCTTGGAACAGCACAATTTCACTTCTGAGTAATTCCCAATAAGCATGGGCTGTTTTGATGAATACTTTGTTCCCATTCATTTTCCTGAACAGGTCCATTCACTCATGTCAACTGGACAATCTTGGGCTACACAAGCATTTGCCACTGTTCAGGAAAAGAAACCTCTAATAAAGATTAAAGCATTTAAGTGACTTTACTGTTTTAAATATTATAGAATACTTTGCATCCACATCAACAAAGTCTTTATTCACGACCACTAAAAAGTTACTGTTTGTATTGCTCAGGAGACTGACTCCTTGCAATATCTGGGACTTGTACACATTATTAGGGTAACTGAGTGAAGATTTTGGCACAAGTTAAGTTTCACTTCTTTGTACTTGTGACATGTTTAAACCGGTATCATCTTACACAGACTACATAATCACCCATCTGCTCTGTAGTTATTTGTAGCAGATGTTAAATACTGTATACAAATACACCTACAATATATAATAATATAGTTTTAATTCTATCACATGTATGCAACATAGCTAGTAATCCTCTGCTGGGTCTGGTTGTGAAAGTATCTGACAGTGAAATGACCCTGCACTCTTCAATAAATATTCAATCAAAAATCTCAACATTTTTAAAACAGTATAATTATGTCTTTGCAAGTTACTTACAACACTTTTTGCACTAAATTGTTTTTGAATAGATGACCAGCCACTGGAACTCCAGATACTCTTCCTTGGGAAAAATTTTCCTGCTTCAAGCATATTTAGGCAAATGCAAAATCTTTTTGAATTGAGACTACAGGTAGCATCAGAAATATGACACTCTTTTAGTCTTTTACAAAACTTTTAGGTGGATTACTGGTATTTTTAACATCAATAGAGTTCAAAACCCTATACCCACCATAATTACACTTGTATGCTTGCAAATTAATATCTTTTAGAATACCTTTGTCACTATTCTTGCTGCAAATGACAGAACAAAATTGGCCAAGACATCAAAATTTCTGTATGCTTTTTTACAAATGCACCCTAGATCTGCAGGTCTCAGAGACAGAGTGACTGCACTCAAATGTTCATAAACGCTCGTCAGTATGCACTATGTTGCAGCTAAACGCTGCATGATCCATCTCTCCAAAAAGCCACAGGCTGATGCCTCTGGAGTGTATTTCACACCACACTTTGTGGTTTAGAGAGCTCTCAGCACTCTTATGGCTTTAAATAAGTGCTGGGTTAGGAGTAACAAGCTCACTGAAGATGGTTCTTTCCTCCCAGGTGTTCCAGGGCTGCAGTCCTTGCTCATGGCACTTGCTGCTGAGTGGGGGTAGCATCACACTGTGCCCCTAGGACCTCTCTGGCATCACAGAGGTGACTGGGAGAGATGAATGACATCACTGAGTGAGATGAGGCAGGACTGCACATACTATTCTTGTATTGTGCTTCCTACAATGAGTAAAATGTTGTTGACAAGAATTATCACTTTGCCTATGGGATCAAAACCTTTGGCTTCATAAGTGATTTTCTCAAATGCTTTCTGCTTTTTGTAGTTACTGATCTGCTGGTCAGTTTTGGTGGAGTACCAAAGGTGACTACAGAAAGCATCTGTTTCATAAACATCTTTCACCTCTGTAGTAGCTGCAGTCACTTAACTGTGAACTTGATATTTCCCATATTTAATTTTATGAGAATATTTTATGAACAATTTAGCATCTTAATGAGTTGACATGAGCTTTTTCTTATCTCCTTTTCCTCAGTTCTCTGGAAAATTAAAGAAAAAGCCTTTCTGTGTTCAGCTCATCCTGGAAAATCTCTTACCCAACACTAAGACTGCAAAAACAGTGGAAGTACTGATTGCGAATAAGAAAATATTTCAGAAAATATTGCGGTTTGACTCACAAAATGTGCACTGTCAGGCTGGTCTGTGTCTTTGTGATGATCAATCATACCCAAGCTACTGAACAGAAGGGATGGTCAAATAGCCTCACAGACACTAGAGTTTTCGGGCTCACAATTTGCTGTGGGTCAGGGAGGCCAAGACGGGGAGTGGGTTTGCTACTAACATGATGTTGTTTCCACAGTATCACAGCATATTTCAGTTTGGAATGGACCTTTAAGAGACATCTAGTCCAATCCTCCTGCAAAAGATCAGGTTGCTCAGAGCCCCATTCAGACACATGAATATTTCCAGGGATGGTACATCTACCAACCTTCTGGGCAACCTGTTCCAGTGTTTCACCATCCTCATTGTAAAGAATTTCTTCCTCATATCTAGTCTAAATTTACCCTCTTTTCTTTAAAACCATTATCCCTTGTCCTATTGCAACACGCGAAAAGTTTGTTCCCATCTTTCTTATAAGCCCCCTTCAAGTATGGAAAGGCTGCAATAAGGTCTCCCTGGATCCTTCTCTTCTCCAGGCTGAACTAACCTCAACTCCCTAAGCCTGTCTTCACAGGAGAGTTGCTCCACCCCTCTGATGATCTTCATCTCCTCTGAACTTACTCCAACAGGTCCATGTCTTTCCTGTGCTGAGGACTCCAGAGGTGGATGCAACACTCCGGGGGGGGTCTCATCAGTGCAGAGTAGAGGGGCAGAATCCCCTTCCTTAACCCACTGGCCTTGCTGCTTTTGCTGCAACCCAGGATACAATTTGCTTTCTGCAAGTGCACGTTGCTGGGGCATGTCCAGTTTTTAATCTACCAGTACCCCTAAGTTTTTTTCTGAAGAGCTGCTCTTGATCCTTTTCTCCCTGCTGTATAGATACTAGGGCTTTCCTGTATTTCTTCTGGTCCTGTTGTGGGTAAGAAGGATTTCACCTCCCTCTATTAAAGGTTTTTGCTGTTGGCTGGTTGCCTTCCTATAGGCTTGGGGGAAAATGCTTCTTACATTTCTATTCAGCTCTTCCTGCCATCTGTATATTCCTCTGCCATATTCTCAACTGCCTGTGCAACCCATGACTTTTGGCTTTCCAGCACGACTCCTAATTTTTGATTCTAATTTGTATAGATGGAAAAAACTCAACTCTGGGGCCTCAGTCTCGCTTTCAACCAGAGATATTCATATACTTGAGACAAGCAATATCCAGCATTTTTTTCCAATGTAAAAATAAGGTGCCTTCCCAAAAGCAGATTTAAAGATATCTGCATAGGTGGTCTTGAGACACATTTGTCAGGGCCACACCAACTTCTGTATTTCCTAATATGTAAACAGACAGTTGTGCAAATTCAGCATTGATTTAGCTCAGTTTTTAGCTGACATTGATTATACTTTGTTTGCTACTATTTACATGATGGTGATCATGGACATGTAGCAAACAGACACAACTTTTCTTGACCATCACCATGAGTAACCTGGGCGTATACAGACATATCCAACACAATCTGGTCAAATAGTGCACTGATATTAGCAGATAAGAGTTACCTTATGTCTTTGGGTGAAGATAAATGGCCTGAAATACCTCTTATTCACTAAAAATGCATTTTAATGCCAAGTTTCATTATTAGTCTTGTTTTGCTTATAACAAGAAGACTTGTTTTGACTTTAAACTTCCTACCTTCAGAAACTCACCCAGATTTTGGGAGACGGTGGCCATGGAGGGGATAGGAGACGACAAGCTAAAAGGAACAACTTGGTCTTTTGGACCTCCGAAGGTTTCAGTTTATGGAAGCTGTTCAGTAGCTGTTTCTAAATCTGGCCATTTGTTGGAGATACATATTCCTGCTCTAGTCAATTATTTCCAGTGTACATGGAGAAGGTCAGAGAAGCGGATTTCTTTGTGTCTGTCCTATTCTTCATATTTTTTCAGCTGTTGAACAATGTTATAAACCCACACTGTATCAAAAACATTAACCAGACGAGGGAGAGATAATCACTCCCGAGGAACAGCCAATAATGTAGATATTGCCTGTGTTTCTTTTGTTACAAATACCGAGGGACTTTCTGCTTAGGGGAAGGTCAGCAGCATGGTGAAGAGGGGACAGCCTTTGACAGGGTGAAATATTCCTGTCAAAACTCATCTTCATTCAAGTATATTGTGTCAGGTTGCCCAGAGCAACTTCTGAAGCTTTTGCTGAATCTGCTGAATAGTTTCTCTCCAAATACTTTTTAGAGGAAAAACTAAAACATTTAATTTTGACAGTTTCTGAACTGGAACAGTATTTTAAAAGCTTCTTTAAAATGTTGTCTGACTCTTACAGTACTTCCTCTAGCTCAGTAGTGCACTGCTTTTCAGCTGGAGTCAAACAAAACATGCTGATCGCTTGGAGAAACTTTCAGCTCATTTACTTAGAAAATGAACTGTGGTTTTCTGACAACGTTTTTCATCCAAAGGGCAGAATTGAAACTGGTTGTTAGATCTGCCCTAGCATGGAGTTTCATTCACTCAGGAGCAGATCTGGGGATGAGATCAGTGGGAATTAGGGAAGGATGTAGAGGACTATGTACAGGCACCAACCTGCCTCCAAGGGGAAATGCTCCCATCCCACACACACTCACTTCAGCAGCAGCTGAGTCCTGCTTCTGGTAACTGAAACTCCTGAATGCCACAAAATTACAAGGGATAGATGACATAACTGATGCATGGAAAATTCTAGTAATCAATTGCTATGAAATATTAATAATAGTGTTGCTCTTACAAAATCTGTTTAAGTTTTGGAGGTTTTTTTCTTCTTTGTTCAGATGTGTTTAAGGAGAACAACACTGATGGTTGTGAGAGAGCAGCTGGTCCCAGGTCTGAGGTGGAAATCAGTCACCTTAATCAGTCAGAAGAGGTCCTGTGTCTTCTGGACTCAGGTAGTTTAAGCAGAGGAGGGTGATCCAGCAATGTGAAATGTGCACTTATTTTCTCAATAAATTGAATTCACATTTGGAAAAAAACAGTTCAGGAAGAAGGCTGTGTTTCTGGTTAGCATCAAGAAGGAAAATTTCCAGTAAAATAGAAGTGGAAGAAAACCAACAAGAAACCAGAGATAGTCCATAAGATGATGAACTGTAATGTGGAATCTGCTGGTGTCTAAAGCACATCATTTATATCCTCTTTTGCCCTTAGACATGCAACATAACACTTTGTTACAGTTTCCAACTCATCCCTGGTAAGGACCAGCTGCAGTTGGTGGATTGTGAGCAAAGAGAAAGGGAAGGACCAGTGGTACTGTAGTTCGTGCAGTGCTGCCTTGCCCTGGTAGTAGGAACATTATTGGACCCCTTGTGACTTCTTACCTGGCAACCCAATAGCCAAAGAAAATGAAAAGTGGCCGGGCACTTACCATGAGCAGTACAGAGAGCAGTGTGGACGTCTATTGATAATGCTATTTAGCTATTGTATTTTTTCCTGTGCCTAAAGCAAACTGGGAGGGGCAAAGATGTAGTTGCAGACAACAGCATGTTTAGAGCATGTCAGTGGATAGACACCTGCAGTGGCTGCTACACACCCCTATTCCCTGTGCTGCTCTGCCTGTCAGCCCACACAGCATCAGGGAGGAAGATGAGGGAAAGTGATGAGCAGTGACTGGTGGATCTTTTCCACTGAAAGGAAATGTACAAATCCAATTTTAGTAGCACAGGCATTGCAGGGAAAGGCTGAGCACAACGTGTCTTTTTTATTTTTTTCCTTTTTCCTTTTTTTCCCCTCTCCTCTTAAAACGAGGGCGGTGGACCACAAGGGTTTCAGAATCCAAAGAACTGAGCTGATGTTCAGAATGGCAATGGGCAGAGATGTTCTTCATTGCCTCTGAAGTGTTGTTAACTGAAATGATTAATAACAAGCATTTGGAATAAGGAAATCAACAATCCCTTCAAATCCTTCTGTAGCTTCTTAGGTCCCTGGTCCTCAGGATTTCCCCAGAAAGACTTCTGGAAACCTGCACTGGAATTTGTTGGGAGGATCTAATTTTCTCGTTCTGTCTAAGAGAAGAATTTGTTTCCTTGATGAGTTTCCTAATTCTTGAACTCACTTCCAGTCTTCCCTGGATGGTCACACTGCACTAGCTTGGGGTCACAAGGTTGTCTGCTACACAACGCTCTTCCCCCTCTAGGTGTCGTTTGTTCATCTGGATTCTATTCCCTACCAGAAGCTCAAGATGTAAGAAATAATTGTTAACCATGACATCCTAGTACTATTTACAAGAATTAAGGATACTACAAAGTCAACTTTTTCACCTTGAACTCTGTCAGGAATTTCCATGTGTTTGTTCCAGCATGTTGTGACGCCAATGAGGGCTCCCTCTGTTCTTTCTTATTTTCTCTCTGTTCTTTAATATTTGCAGATCAGCTATCCAGATCTCCCATGTTTTGACTAGTCAGCACACCTTTGCACATTTGGAATAGAAATGTCTTTAGGAAAAGGTGATCATGGAGTGAAGGACTCTGGGTCCAAATGCAGGTAATTATTATTGCTGTAGAAGTGTTATGTGGAGTTACACAAAGTGGGAAGCTACTTACAGATGATCAGTTAGCAACAGTAAAAGAAGCAGCTACCAGTAGTGTCCCCATGCAACAATCCTAGAATTTCTTGAGACTTTTGTCTTGGCAGTGTCCTGTATGTATCATGAGCTTATATACAGCCAAGTATGCCATATGCTCTCAGTTCTTCTCAGATAGGGATCCCAAATTCAGGTGTTATAAAGATGAAAGAAATTGAGAGTGGAAAGTGAATGTTCACATGCAACGTTCTTCCAGAAAAGTGCAGTTATTGCTAAGCAGGTTTTCTTTTTCTTCCTGAAGAGGATAGGGTTTTAGTATGGATACTTCTGAGTTAGACATAAGAAGGGAGTTGGGAGATATGGTCAGAAGGAAGATTGATTTAGCTGGTGGGTCTGAACACAGACTTAAACACTGTGTATCTGTGCATGTGTTTAAGCAGATAGGCAGTGGATAAAAGCAGTGGGTGGTAGAAGTCCTTAACTGCAGCAGAAACCTTAGAAAGGCGTCCCAGGGGACGAAATTCTCCTCTCCCTTACCTGAGGCTGCAGTGGCAGATGTTTTGGGAAGGGTTACATGCTCTCAGATGTGGCAAAGCATCTCTATCCCTTAAATATTTCCATCTCAATTCTCTTTCACAATTCTGCTATTTTAATTTATTCTCTAGGTAATCACAGATTTGTTTTTCAGGCTAGGAAGTTTTTGGGAACCTTCCAAAAGTATTAACATCATGCAGCATTTAGGAACCCTCCAGAAGCTTGTGAATTAGTGATGCTTGGTCATCTGCTGCTGTCATGCTCATTCAGTAGCTGGAGGAAACGCTGAAAACCCTCAAGGATCTCTTGCTTCTCCAGCCTTTGTGTAGCTGATTCCATGTGGCCATTTTGGTCCCAGGAGAGCATTGCAAAGACCATGAAGATGCTTAAAGAAAGGAAGAAAATTACATTGTCACCTGCTTCTGCTGAGGCCTGATTTTAGAATGTAATGCAAAGTTAGTGTTCCTGGAGGCTGCTTAGGATCAGCCAGGTTTTCACATCAGCCCCACCTTCATTTGGGAAATGTTGCTCTTTCTGTTCACTATGATGGTCAAGATAGGGGCTGATACGGGACTGCAGCTTGGGATATAGTCAGCAGCACACTCTGAAAAAGGACTGTGCTCACTGTCTGCTGTGACCATTCTCTTGGATAACATAACATTGGCTATGAGAATCTGCCTGTGTATTTTGCAAATGGCCAAGTCACAGAATCACAGAATCAACTAGGTTGGAAAAAGACCTCTGAGATCATCGAGTCCAATCTATGACCAAACACCACCTTGTCAACTAGATCATGGCACTAAGTGCCACTTCCAGTCTTTTCTTACACTTCTAGGAACGGTGACTCCACCACCTCCCTGGGCAGCCTATTCCAATGTCCAGTCACTACAGTCCTGCTGTTGCTCAATGTCACCATCCTCAGCATACTTTCATCACCACTTCTTTTTTATCTTCTTATTGGCTACTTATCCTATCCTCTTTTTTCCCCTCAACTCCCTCCTGTCCCTTTCCACCTCTCAGTTGCCTTCACAGAAAGGGCCCTGATCATCATTATCCACATTGGCACCAATCCTTTCATGCCCCTCAGATTCCTGTCCTCTGACCATACCAATGACCAGACACAGGATGTCCGTTCATACAAAGCTGTAGATTTGCTTTTGAGTTTCCTGATTCTCTCTGCAGGTTTTCTGCTATGAGACTCCCTGGATCTATTCTATGGTATGAGGCCTCTGCTCTGACAGGCTCTATGTGTTGAAGTATGTGGGAACAGTCATCTATGTACCAAGGAAATAGATATCCTAGTTATCTGCTAACAAGGAGAACTAGTCCTTCCCAAAAATCCTTCATCTTTCTATAATTTTTGCTCAGTGATTCATGTTTGCCCTATTGCTCTTTCTTTAAAAATTTCACTCAAAAATCACCTTCCTGGTAATGAAAACCTCCTCTGCCTTCTTAGCTGGCTTAAAGAAGAACTTCTTTGTATGGCATAGATTGCCATAGTGAGCTACATCAACTGGGCATGAATTAATTAAAGTACTGAATGGATTAATCTATGACACAGATAGCTAACATGAGTTTAATGTCCCTGGCTAATAAAATTTACTGGTATTCACTGCACTTTCAGAAGGAGCGCACCACATTCATCTGACCTTTACTGCTTTTTGCACTGTTTTTATATTGTTTGAACAGGCTTACACAGTGAGCACACTGTTATACATTAAACAGAGCAAATAAAGTTCATACGGTAGCTGTAGAGCAAGCAGTGACAACATTGCTTTTCTGGGCACAGATTCATGCCAGCACAAGAGAGTAAAAATAACACAAACTTAGTGTGTCTGGATCCCAATGGCTCCACTGTTTCTTGCTGTCTCCTAAGGCTGATGTCAGAAATGAAAGGTGGGGGGATTTTCACACAGTTTTTCTTGCAAAAAGCTGGGAGGATGTAGTTAATACTCTCCTACCCCTGCTTCTCTGTCTCAAAGTCTTCAGAGGAAAGCCAACAGCAGCCTGGTTCCAAATTCAGAAATATAAAGTAAAGCTGTTTTCTTCATAAATCCCAGCAAGTTATAGTACTAGTTACATGGGACAGATGCAACATTTCTTGAGACATCTTTTCTAAATTGCATTTCATGCTTGAAAAATCCACCTCTCCTTTGAAGCTAAGCATCTCTTTTGTTCTCTTCCCCATGTCTGGTTACTAGAAAGAGATGATATTTCAGTCAGTTAAATTTCAAAATCTAGAGAAATATTAAGATTAATTAAAATAATAATTACAAAGTTGAACCCAACTATATTTCATCTGGTACTTTGAATAAACTTAATGACAGACACTATGTTGATCATAAACAGCAAATCATGTCTATTTTAGTTTATTTAATATTTCAGTGTTGAACAAATTTTCCTAGTTTATGGCTCTAAGATTAATTAAAACTTTAGACCCAAGTTAGCAATGTGGTGTCATGATGAGATGCTCTTTGGTTAAGGCTAAATAGGAAGCCTTTAAGTGGTATATTTGTAAATGAGATGTTTAGTACCCTGAATATCGCCAGAGATGCTTAGGCTGACTATGTCCACTCTAAAACATCCCTAAGAATTTTGATCCCTATATCTTGTAAGGCTCAGCGTGATGAAGAGTTCAAGGAAACAGCCCAGAGTTCACAGAGAGCAAGGTTTAATAAAAATCTTGTGCACCTATGTGCAAGGTTTCATAAAAACTCTTGAAGCCCAGCTCAGGAAGACCAGATACTCAGTTAGAAGAACAGAGCGGTTAATTAGAGTGACCTCAGTATGGGGCAGGGAAACTGGGTGTCCATGTGAATGAATAATTGAGAATTCAACTGTCTTAAAAATGTGACCTAAATTGTGCTTGGGTTAGTGTCTGCCTGCACACAGGTTTGTGGTTTCCAAGTCTGACCACTATGTTAATACACCAACTGTTTTGATAACCTTTGTGTGCCTGTGTCAACCCAGCTGGAGCCCGAGCTGGCATTACCACTTGGAGCAGCAGCCAGGCTGTTGTGTAAATGAATAAATCAACAGAATGCAGGGGGCACATATTTCTTTTCTCTGGGCTTCCTCACTCAGACCCAAGACTTTGACCCTTTGAAGATTTCGCTGGCTTTTCTTTGTTATTACTGCACTGGTAATTCCTCCTCTTTTGGTTCCAAGCTCTTTGTAAACTCTGACCTTTTCTGTCATCTCCTATTTGGTATAAAGAAGTCAAATCCCATTTTTTATTCAACTTTTGTGATAATTTCCATTTGTACTGCCAGAAAAATACTTTATTTTTCACTCCCTATTCACTGACTCACAAACCTATTTTAAGATAGTCTCCCTAATTACTCCTTTAAAGTCTCTCTTGAGCATAAAACACTCGAAAAATACTATTTCACAATTAAACTACTCCTTATAGTGTTGAAGGAGCTAAGTAGGGGGACTTATAGTTTTCCATACTGGAGTATCAATTAGCAGGCTCTGCTCCAGTAGGAAGGGAGGGAAATGGTCTTATTTCATTTGGGGTATGACCATGACATGGGGTATAATGACCACTGATTCCACATGACCACTCTGGGGGAAATGCTAAAAGAATGATTCACTCTGCTCCTTCCCACCAGTTGTGCAAGATGCAAAGTTATCACCTTTGAGGGAATTGTAAACCTTGACATCACAGCCCACAAGCAGAAATATCCTGGGAAGAAAAGGCTTCCATTCCATATATGCCATTCAGCTTCAAGCAAAACTAGGGAAGGAGCACTTCCCCCTTTCACGGTAGACCTTTAGAGGCAAAAGGGGTTTTTCCAAGGAGAATGAGAAATGTATTGCCCATGTAGTATTGTCTGAAAAGCAAGAGACCAGAGTACACTTGTATTGTCAATGCATTTGTTTCTGTACTCTCCTGGCCTCAAGTGCATGTAAACATAGCAACCAATAAAAATTTGTACTCCAATGAATTTTTTTCTGGGTTTTTATAGCATGTCATTCCAATGGACCTTCTATTCCTCCTTCATTTTCATTTCTGTAAGATAAACAAAAGAGATTTACTATGTCTATGGGATTTCACCACCCAGGCAGGCAGGCAGTCAGTGCTTGTGAGGCTCACTATAGTATTTACTCAGTTTGGTCCTTGTTTGGGATTTAACTGATATTTTGGCATGATCCTGGGTCATTTTATAATGAAATTCTTTGTTCACGAGGCTTTTGAGAAACAGTGGAAAATGAAGCTAAAAGAAGCAAAAGAGGAATCATTAGGAAATATTCAATGAATCTTGTTTAGCTAGGTTTGTTTTGATTTTTTTTTTTTTTTGACCACAGAAATCTTATTTCTGCAATGGCATATTTACCCTGTAACCAAATGGCTGGATTCACCAAGTAGTACTCATAACTAGTGGTGCTTTGAAAATTTTACTGGCTAATAGTATTTCTGGTGAAACGCATAGAAACTGATTTTCTTTAAGTCTGCAGTTTTAGGAATTCTAGTTTTCTGAATTGCTTTTCTAAGTTGTTTCTGTCATTTTGCTAAGGCCCTTGCATATGTTTCAGATCAGCTCCAGATCAAACTGTCTCATTTTTGGATATACAAGGAAATTAATAAACCCTCTATTTCTTTGGTGCAACTGAGAATTCTTGCCCTCAACCCTTACAACATGTGGTTCGATGGCTGAGTCAGAGAGTTGGCCCATGTTTAGCTTATATTTAATTTACTTTCCTTCTGTAATAGCACAGGGAATTCAAGAGATAGGGATGTAGATGGAAAAGCGACAGGCATTCAGAGTTTTTATTTAAGATAGCTGGTTGGCTTTTTTTTTTTAGTTTGGAATTGTTGATATTATCCAACTAATTTAAAAGTTATGTGAGGACTTTCACACAACTTACTTTCCATTTACAACCCTCTCAGATTACGAAAAATCCTCTACACCAAACAGCTTGCAAGATGGAAAATTAAATTGTTCGAAATTGGTTCTGTCAAGGAGAAGGAATCCTGATACTGTTTTCTCACTTTCACATCCATACACACATGTGGGCCTCAGCAGGGTTGTAGGTGAGGTAGCAGCGACACTGGGAAATCTGCATCTCAAGCTTGACCTACTGCCATCTGCTGTTTTGGGGAGGAACCTGATTCCTCCATCTGAACTGCTTCATCAGGGTCAGCTTGACTACTTTCTGAACTTTCACAACACATTTACAAAAGTACAGCTATAGATTTGTTTAGTTCTTAAGGTGACTGTCCAGCATTGCAGTCTGTCTCTCAGAGGAGAGAATAGATAGTGCTCAGTTTTGGGCACTTTGTTCTTGAATGAGAGTTGAACAAAGGGCAATGTAAATGCACTGTACGTGATTGAATGTCACAGACCCTGCAGAGATTTGGAAAGAATGGCTGTATTCCTATATCAGACAGAAGTTGTGGATTTCTATTTCCTTTTTCAGTGCATTATTTAAATGCTATCTGCAGTACAGACAATCAATACATATCTATAGCTCCCACTGACTTCCACACAGCACGTAGGCATGCAAAATTTTAATGTAAATGTGATTTACTTGCCTAAAGGCTCACAGATTCACAAATGAGGACTAACAAGTTTCATGGGAAACATTAACAGAGCTAGAAGGAGTTACAGTTTTAAAAGAATAAAAACCTGATGTGTCCCTTTGACACAAGCTGCCCCAGCACTGCCTGTACTGGCACATCTTCAAAGAAATATAGCTGGCAAGAAAATCCACTTGACTGTGCATATAATAGATATTGGCTAAGCCAGAAGTTTTCCCAAGGGCTCACGAGAAATTCTTTGCTTGAATTCTCAACCACCAAGGAGCTCCAGGTGTTACTGGAAATAACACATGCCAAGTGGGGTAGCAGTACCTGATTCTCCAACCAAGGAAGTCAAGTGCATTGGTCTTTTCCACAGTCTTATGAAATTCCTTTAATGTACATGGACCTGAGATCCCCAGATGCAATTCCTTCCTTGCAAGGCAGTTGTGAAGGAGATACCTTAGCAAACTGGGAGGTACTGCAACCCTGCAGAAGAGAGGGACTTGAGAGACCCAGAACAGAAAAGGACTCCAAGCTAACAAGCTGTTGTAATACACTTTTAACACATGATTTTATGTTAGCCAAGGGCAAATCATGGTGGTTTTTTTTCAGACTCTTTCTGATTTGGGGCTATTTATGGTTATTATTTCAATAGGTGCATTTCAGATAAATCAAGAGAGTTCACAGTAACTTTCAAGTGCAATATGTTGCTTTTCAAATATGACAGCTTGCTGTTTACAACATTCCCTGTTGCTTCTAAAAAACCATAAAATTGCTGGATGTCAGGTCAGACTGTTTGGAAATACAAAACATAAGCACTGCTCAGATAATCTCCATCCCCACTTATGGCTGACTGTAGGTAGTGCTGGGTCAGGTTTCCTGTGACTTAAGCAACAGCATTGCTGCCTCTGAGCACTTCAGAAATGCCTTCTCAGCTAGGGCCTTGACATGAAAAGTAGCAGAGACAGATGATTAATGAAGGCATAGAGAGACCTGGTTGTCAAAATCTATGCAAAATGAAGGTAAAAGCTTGCAAAGTTAATGCAGTCTAGTTTTAATTGTCAATGTGCTTACAGACGCTGTATGCCCGATATTCCAGTACAGTAGGGGTAGATGCTACTGTTTCAGTTAACAAAGGAAATCATCAAGGATCAAAATCCCTATCCTTGAGATTTTAGCTAGTTACCTGCAGGTGCTATTCTGGTGGAGGACAAGGCAAGGCTAGTTATCCCCTGATAACAGAGGGGCACAACAGATGGGCAGTCCACTCTACGTGCTGGCTCCAAGTTTTCTTTCCCTTGGGTCAGTATGTCTTAAGTGTGAGGAGCATCGGGATGTTGGAGTGTGGCCAAGGGTTCCTTGTCTTCTTCAGAGAGATTTTACTCTCCCACCCCTCTTCTTTCCATGTTGCTTCAGAAAACATGACGGCTCAGCAGTCTGCTGGTGTTATCTTGGCCCAGGGTGATTTGTTTTCCTCTTGGTAGAATTTCAGTTTCAGCCAGAGGTGATTCAGGATATCTACAACTGGGCCACTGTGTTGCCTTTGGTTTTATGGTAGACTTTCCAAACATCTGTAAACCTTTCACTTTTTCTGTTAAATCATCATGTTCTTGCTATACTCCCCCTAGCTCCATCATGGAGCTAAAATTACTGAGCAAATCAGCTCAACAGTCTTGTTCTCTTCCAACTCTTTAAACCCCTTTCCAAAACCCGTATAAATCTCCAATAAAGTCTTTGAATTAAACTGCTTATTTGAGAAATCACTGGTCTGCCTTTTAAAACTTTTTTTTTGAGTGGTTGTTCTTATTTGCAGTTGCAGGGAAGTTACAAAAGCATAGCTGGGACCCATCTTCTCAGCTGAAATAATTTTTCTACCCTCAAAGAACTGCTTTTAGGCACCAAGCAAACTTGTACTATTTTCCATAAGAAAAGCTCACAGTTCTGATAAAGAGATAATTAAGAATTTTTACAAAGGTTTCCATTTCAGATACTTATTACTAAGCAGTAAAACTGGAGTTGTTCCTGGGTTTCATTTTCCAGAATTGGGCAGAGCAGGGGGTAAGCAATGAGGCAATATGAACAGTTTCCTATTTATTCTTATTCTTGCCTTCCCTCTAACATGTCCCAAGTAGCACACACAGTTAACTGCTCCCCTAAACCTCACCACTCCCAAAGCAGGGGAGCAGTGACTGGGCAAGCTGTATTAGTAGCTGTGGATGAAAAGACTTGTAGCTTGTGCTACAACGTGCTGTGCAACGCTGAAATCCTTGGCTTGGCTCCAACAGCAGACGTTTGCCCCTTCAAGCAGTGTTGAAACAATTGATTTTATTTTCCTGAGAGACAAAATGAGCTAGACAGGTATAGGTGACTCAGATTTTCCATGGAGCATTGCTGGGTTTCTGTCTTCAAACTTTAAAGTGGTTGATTATAGAGAAAATATTTTTCATTAAGCAAGTCTTTGGGTCTGTGTGAATAGGTTGGCTAGAGGTTGGGTTTTTTCTGCCCGTAGGACTGGGAAAAGGTCTGTGCTTGCTCACATGAAAGGCACTTATCTTTCACTGCAAATACACACACTATGGTTTTCTCTCAGCTGTATGACCTGTCAGGGCTCTCCCAAACCAAACCACAATGGGAAAAGGATTTAGCAGCTCTGACCCAGTCTATGCAGAAGCCACAGCCCTCCAGCAGTGTCAGGTAGTCCCAGGCCTGCTCAGGGGATTGTTTGATTCCAGCTTTTCCTAGGGGGGAGAGCAGAGCTGAGGCTGGAAACCTCAGAGGTGGGGTTGGGGCAGGGGAGGGAGAGGTGCTCAGCTCAGGCTGTGTTTGAGGAGTGCCCTCCAGCTCTTGATGCTGAGAGGATGCTGTGAAGGGAGCCTAACCAGAGCTCCTGGCAGTCCATTAGCACCATCAAAGTGTTCTACCCATCCATTAAATCGCATTATCCATAGTGAACCTCATATGAGGATTGAGTTTCTGCGTACCGGGTGTCTGTGCAGAGGTGCTGCCAGAGGGGGCTGCAGGGTGGCTTCTGTGAGAAGAGGTCAGGGCTGTCCTGTGCTGGAAAGGGCCAGTTCCAGATGGCTCTAACAGACCCACCACAGAATACACCTGAGCCCCTTAGCCAAGATGGTGGCACCTCTGGGAAGCATATTTGAGAAAAGGGGAAAAAACATTGTGCGGCAGCTCTGAGAGGGAGAACTCAAAAAAACAAGTGAGAGAAGCAGCCCCACAGACAGTCAGGTCAATGCAGAAGGAAGCAAAGGAGGTGCTCCAGGTGCTGGAGCACAGATTCCCCTGCAGCCCCTGGAGAAGACCCTGGTGAGACAGGATGTCCCCCTGCAGCCCATGGAGGACTGTGGTGGAGCAGAAACCCACACTGCTTGCTGCCCTGGAGGTCCCCACATGAGAGCAAGTGGATGGATCCTAGAAGGAAGCTGCAGCTTATGGAGAGCCAGCTCCAGAGAGAGGTCCTGGCAGGAACTGCAGCCCCATGGAGACGAGTCCATGCGGGACCAGTCTGCTCGTGATTGTATCCTGTAGGAAAGGCCCATGCTGGAGGCATTCATGGACTGTCGCATATGGAAGGGACATCGTGCTGGAGCAGGGGAAGCCTGGGAGGAGGAATGATCAGCAGACACGAAGCTTTGTAAACTGACTGCAATTCCCATACCCTCATGCCCCCTTTCCTGTGCCATTCAGAGGAAGTAAAGGAGTTAGGAGTGAAATTGAGCCTGGGAAGAAGGAAGCAGGTTGGGGGGAAGGTGTTTTTAATCATATCTTTGTTTATTACTATCCTACTCTATTTTTAACTGCCAATTAATTAATTAATTAAATTTGATACTGCAACACAGCGCTCCATCACATGGTGCTGCTGGTAACACTGGCTTCTGCCTACTCAGCACTCAGGAAGGTGTCCAAGTCACCCTTCTGTACCCTCAACATCAGCTTAATGGCAAGAAACCTCTTGGAAGCACTGATCAACCTGAGCTTGCTGAAGCGAGTGGAGGTGAACAGGATCAGCTGGCAGGTGGACAATGGAGACATGACCCCCAAACAAAACCCTCTGTTTGGGTTTTGCCAAATCCTGTTCTCCTAAGGATCCCATGCTTTACTCTGCATGCACAAGACTATTAAGCATGATAATTTGAATAATTATATTCAACTTTCATAGACACAAAAGCTAAATTCTTGCCCTGCCAGAAAAGTTTGGCCCCTTATTCTGGAGCAACTATTGAGGAATGTGGAACAGAGCGAGGGTTGGAGATGGTAGGGGGCAGTTACCAAGCTGGAAGAAAGAGGTTTATTCTTTACCAAGGAGCATCCATCATCTAGGAGAGGAAAAGTTTAATAGGTCTGTGTCTCTGTTTCCCTTCTTAGCCATTGAGCCCTGGAAGGTGAAGGAGACTTCTGCTGGGATTCACAGTGGAATGAAAAGGAAGGAAAAGATGGTTTTTCAGCTGAAAGGGATAGATTTGGGGTTTGTGAGCTGAGGACGGGGAATGGGAAGCATTGGGAGTTTCTCAGCCAGCAATAGGAAGCTGTATTTGCATACAAAAAACCCTGACAGCAGTGATAAGTGCATGGAAAATGTCTGTTGCAGATCCCACGGCTGCCTCTTTGGCCTGAGTCATTTTGTACACATGGCCTATTCATGTTTGTACCCAACTCTCTATTTCTAAGTAAAGAAAAACTTGACATAATATTTATTTATTTATTAATTCAGGATCAGATCAATTCTAGTCCCATCTTACAAAGAAATTCCTGGGATGCACACAAGCTTTCCTCTCTGCACTTGCGAGTACAAGTGCTCTGGCCTAGTCTTCCCTAGCAGTTGGGTTCACAATTTTCCCCAGGAAGAGTATGCTGTGGGTGGTTTTGTCAATAATCATCATCAGGAAGGGCCTGTTGAAGGTGATGTGAAGCGGAGGATGAAACCATCCAGAAAACGGTGTTATTTCTAGCATGGTCGCTGCAGAAGCCTCTGTGCCATTCTCTCTAACATCGACCGTGGCCTTGTGAATTGCCTGGAAGGAAAGCAAAGATTATAATGTAGGCAGAGAAGAGAGGGAACCAGCTGGGGAAAAAATTGCTTGCCTTAACACTGTGAGAAGGTAATCTTTAAAAGAAATCACAGAAATAAATGTAGAACTTGTGTGAAAAAATACTAACGTCCAGCCCTTCCAAGACAAGCAAAGTCTGCTCTGAGTTTAGGGAGAATTCTCTTCAACACTGTTGGAGTCAAACTTGGCTGCTAGCAAAGACTGAACAACATAGAGGACATTTACTGTTCTGTTGTTTCTCAGAGTAAGATTTTGTCCTTAGTATTGAACATAGAAGTAAGTTTTCATTTTGCATCAATTTCTGTGTATGCAAAAAAAATTCTTTCTGCAAAGGCACAATAGTGACAAGCTTTATAGTTTTTCTTTCTGTAACACAGCCCACAGATAAGACTTTACAGGGCTTTCTATGGGAAGTATAGCAAATTCATATTTAGGAATTCACATGATCTTATTTCATTGTCTTTGGTTAGCCCTCTGCTTTCTTCCTTCATTGTCCACAGCACATCTAAAATTTCCTCTCATGAGTCCCTGCTACCCTCCCTCTATTTACCTGTCCTGTATCCATAATCTAGATGTCCATATGTTATAAGACATTATACATTATGAGGAATTACCAAGTCATTAAACAATATATAATGGAAGGACCTGTAGAGGCCATCGAATGCAACCAATGCCACACTGTGTCACCTCTCACACTAGATAAGGTTACACGGGGTCTAATCCAGTCAGGGTTTGAATATTTCCAAGAATGGAAATTTCACAGACTCTCTAAGTAACCCATACTAGTTTTTGATCACCCTCGTGGTGAATTTTTTTACATATCTGATCAGAATGTCCTATCTTCTATCTTGTGTGTGTTGCCCCTTGTCATATCACTGTGCATCTGCAAGATTGTGTGTCCACCTTCTCTGCATCCTCCTAATAGGCATCTGTAGCCAGTGCTAAGAACTCCCTCTTCACCATCCCTTCTTCTGACTGAACAACTCTAGGTCTCCCAGCCTCTCCTCATACATCCAGTGCTCCAGCCACATAGCCATCCTACTCACCCTCCAATGGACTCACTCTGCTCCCATGTGTCCACATGTCCCTTGTGTTGGGGAGCCCCAAACTGGATGTTTAGTACTCCAGAGGTAGTTTCACAAGTGCAGAATAGAGGGGAAGGATCACTTCCTTCAGGACACAAAGCACATATCCCACAGGACACTGGAGAAATAATTTTGTTCATCTGTATATTCATTTCTTGTTTGTGAAATGGGGCTATCCTGGTGCCACAAGTCTGTTGTCCATATACATTCTGAAGTGCTCAGATAACAAAAGCTATATACATAATACCATCTCTCTTTGCATACTTACTTTGGAAACCTTCAGAAGGGTTTCTTCTGCCACTCCGGAGAGGTCAGCCTGGTTACTGAACACCTCTGTCACACCCATTTTCTCAAACAAGCTCTTAACATCATAGGAGCCAGAGACAGAGAATTTTGGAAGGTCCAGGTAGATTTCTCTTTTCAAAAATAAAAGAAAAATGTGAGTTTGTTATTGCAAGATTCCTTGATGCAGTAGCTATGGCAGGTATACACCCATCCCAAATAGCTGTGGAGCTAAGGTTTGGCTTCCTAAGACAGAGATAAATCCCATGTTAGAGAAGCAGAAACTGAGGTACCTATACCACCAACCACAGCCTGATCAGTGGTGCAGGGACAGAGTGATAGTCTAGGAAAGCGACTGGCTGGAAACTATCATCCAGACTGGAGAAAAATAAATTGTATTTTCTTTTGAACTAGATTCTTCCTACTGAAGGCAAGTTCCTGAGGGCAATGTACCCATGTGCAGGATCCTCACAGCTGGTAGCACTCTCACTGCTGTGACTAAGGGGGCTAAGGAGAGGGTTGCCTTTAGTTAGGAAATCACTTGATTCCTTGTCTGAGTTAAAGAAACTAAGCAATGCTTGTTCCTCAAAGCTGTGCTTAGCAATTCATTTTGACATCCTAAGCTTTACCTTTCCCAGATGAGTAGTTTTGGCCTGTTCAATATTTAAGCAAAACCACAATTAAAATATTACCTTATTTTAAGTGATTCCATCCACTTGGACACTGTTTCTTTCAGCAGAGCATCTTCCACGTGTTTCATTTTCCCTTCATCAGGCAGAACAAACAATGAAGTAACATTTCCTGTGTAGGGGATTTCTACTACCCAGCAAGACAAATTTTCATCCCTGTGAATATTAAAGGCTTTGTTTTGATGCATCATTTTGACTTTAACAGAATTCCTGGCATCCAAGAAGAAGTCATCATCTCTTGTTTTCAAATTGTTGAAGGGTTTTTCCCAGGAACCTTTTGACAAAAGAATGAGTACAGAATTCAAAAAAGAGACTAATAGAGGCATGTAGCATTAGTTGATGCTTAAAATGTTGTAATTGAACAGTAGAGGCAGCAACAAGCCTATCTCAGTTTAAGGATGCTTTGGAAAGAAACTACCTCCTTTCAATGGTTTCAATAAAAATCACACAAGAAAATATAGGTTGAGGGTTGCCATAGAAAAGAGATGAGCCTCTGCCTGTTAAAGCAATGGTAAATTTTTCATGGACTCCAACCATGCAAGTGTTATCCGCGTTTGACCATGTTTTGCACAGCCAGAAAGGCACAGAAACCTGTGGTTTTCAACACATGATCATAAGTTCCCAATCTCATACTTTCTGAATATTTTCAGCTCTGAACCTGGCTTAAAATTGATATGATATTAATCAGTTCTTTTATTTTTTCTTTTTTTTTTCCTCATATAGAAAATGATTTATCATACCTGGCTTTCAAATATTTAGCTATATAATTTAAAAATAGGAAGATGTGTTTTAAATTAAATGATAGGATAGGTTCACAATCTGAAAAAAATTACTTTTCTTAGAACTTCCAGAGCTTATATGTATAACTGCTACTCGTGTTTGTCACTCACCTTTAAAGAAAATGTAGTTAACAAGAACCATCATGGTGTTCGGATCAAGACTCTCAACTAAATCAACAATTTTGCCATGTGTTTTTCTTTCCACGTACTCATTGATTTCCTTTATAGCCTCTGGAGGATTTTGAAAGTTACTAGAAATAGCTTCAGAATAATAAAAATGTATGACATCATCCAAAAATTTTTGAAGAAGTTTCAGTCGATCATCTATGAACAGGGCATTGCCCATGTTCAACTGGACTTCTCGATGAGGGTCACTCAGCAGCTGGAGGACACACTGAAATCCTTCATGTATCTCCTGCTTCTCCATCTCTGTCTGGTTGAAGAAAAGGCCTTTGTGCAGCTCTCTGAGTGTGTTTGATCTGGCCCCCAGGGACAGCATTGCAAAGGCAGTGGAGATGCTCAAAGGAGAGAAGAAAATGTTCTTGTTGCCTGCCTCCTCTCTGACCTGCTTGTAAAACCTAAATGCAAAGTCAGCGTTGCTGGGGGCTATCTTGACATGAGGGAGGTTTTCATCTTCAGCCTGGGAATGGTCTTCTGGGGAATGAGGTATTTGTTGTTCCTGCTGCTGACCCTGGACTTGAAGTCCAAGAAGTAACAAACACAAATACAATGCAGACTTCATTGTCCTTCTGAAGAGTTCTGTTAAGAAAGAACAGAACAACTTTTAGATCTAGAGAATTTTTTCTTTCCTACATAAAATGTTTTTGTGTTCTAGATACTGAGTTTCGGATGCCAGTTGTTAAAATTACTTTTCTATTTAGAAATACTCTTCTACTTGGCCTCCTGGATGGTCTATGTCTAGTAATTTCTCTTAGTTTGTGACCAATGAGCAAAGGAAGAATGATAGTAATGTGGCATTGCCAGGAAAGAATCAGTGTTGTGTAGGCTTTTGTGAGGTATTATGTGTGAAGTAGTTCTTGCCTCTGACCAGCATGGCCTTAGTGCACTCCCTAAGTGCCTTGGGGTGCATGACTGAGTTAATCTGTGGGCACCCATGTATGTGGTAAGCACTTTGGCAGAGGGACCAACTTTTGCTGATATGTTTCTCTACTACCCATGGTCTTGTTACGACATTAGTTTTCAAAAACTGCAGAGATACAGTCAGTTATAGCTGTGAATAAAATCCACCTCAATGCTCATCCCTTAAACTCTTCATGTCTTTCTGTCTCTTTCATAGCAGCTCTGACTCAAGACCTATATTGTTATTTCAAGATATTACCTTCAGTGTTTCAGCAAATTGAGGACAAATTGAGGAAGTTTATCGGCTCTCTCTGTTGCACATAAATTACCCATAAGGCTGTGAAGCCGGAGACTCAAGAGCTTAGGAAAAGCTACAGTGGAAAATGCCTTGTTGTGTATGTGTAATTTGATGACATTTTCTCTTCCTTTAACTGACTTAAGCAAATTCTACACAACCTCACAGTCTTTCTTCTGCCCTTTTCAGGGAAAGAACCATGAAATATACTGGAGAATAATGTTCTCCATAGAGTTCCTCACCTAAATTATCTCGAATGACAGAAACTCAAATCCATGAAGTGGGCAGTGGCCTGCAGGAAAATCGAGATGGTCTGAATATTGTTTAGAGCAGCTATATACTCATCCTGGAGCATGGGCTTCTGCCCCCAAATCTGCCTCAGGCTGTGTGTCTAATGCCAGGTTTAGGTCTTGCATCAAACTTTTCATGGGGAGTTGTTAATTCTAGGTTCCCCCTTTTCTGGCTGCCCGTTATGAAACACTGGAGATACAAGATATGGAGGGGCTGAGTATGGGAGTTGTGCTCAGCATGTGTAAAATTCTGGATAAGAACATCGACTTGGGAAAAAAAGCATTCTAAATACTGGTAATTCATTTTGGTCTGGTAAGCATTTTTTTCATAATTCCCCCAATCTGCTTTTGAGAGAGATTTGATTTATCTTTCTGGCCTCTTAACTGCAAGTCATCTGGTCTTTAAGCACACTAGAGAGAATAATGCAACTATCTTTATTCCTGCATCAGCCTAGAGTAGTCAGGACATTGGGATTACAACTAAATTTACTCATTAGGCATCTTGGTATTGACTGTTGAGTATTCATTTTGGACTTCATGTCCCAACCATCCTGTCACTATAGCTATGAGATAGATCACTGAATGAATCCTGCTTCAAACATCCTGAACATGCTTTCAGACCCTAAAATAATTTCCAATTACTGTACAAAATAAATTAATCTCAGAATTAAATACTGTGCATTAAATAGCAGGGATCACACACAACATAAATTAAAAGACTTCTAAGAAAGTACAATATGGTACTTACTGTGCTGGACCGACCTTTCACAGTGCTTCTTTCCTATTCTTGATCTGCCTTCTAATATTAAGTTAATGTCCACTGGTAAATATTAAACAGGGCAAATAAGATTTATTTGCAAAGCAAAGGTTGAGCAAGCTATTTTTTTTCTGAATATCAATTACTGTAAGTCCTTTGTTTCCCATCACACAGGCAGAATGATGCCAGCACCTAGGGCTCTAAAGGGAGAGAAGACCATGGACTTTGCTACTCTTGGGCTTGGACAGAACTGTTGGCAAAAGAGCTTTGCAAGGTGGTCTGGCATAACCATGGTAAATGAGTTTTAGAGAACAGAACATGAAAAGAACTGGAAAGCTAAGAAAGGGCCAAAGCAATGGACACTGTGCCTGCACTTTGTAAGTGAACTCTCTGCACAGGATGAAACAATCCCATCTAACTGAGTACCCAAGGCAGCAGCAAGTTTGTTCAGGAACAGCTCAGTATCTCCATCCTGCTCTGTAATGCACACTGTAGGTATACCCTAACTGGTATTATTTGATGGACTCATTAACTTATTAGAAAAAGGATAGTTGTGGGAGAAAGCCCTAACTACAAAATGTGGAAAGAACACCTTTGGGAACAGGATCACCACGACGGCAACCCTCCGGAATTAGACAAATTAGAGACACTTACAGTTTAAGCTTAGGACTTGTGATTGTTATTGTATGGTTTCATTTCAAGTTTTGTTATTCCCCCCCATGCAGCACCCACGCGGCTTCCCTGGACAGCGCCATGTTGTCTTGCCCACTGAGCCAGCCCCGCCTCTGTCCTAATCCCATTGGTCGTCTCACCCGTCTCTCCCCAATCCCTGGGTTCCTATTGGGTTTTGATCCTCCCCTTTCTCCCATTGGCTAGCTGAGTACCTAAGCCCCCTCCTTCCCCTGAGCCTTTACCCAATCACATCCCACTTCCTGAGCCTTCCCCCAGAAGCCTTAAAAATCCTCTGTCTGTTTGAATAAAGGCTTTTCATCATCGGATCCTCAGTGTGTGAATATCGTGGGTTTTCCACCCGGCACAGTGGCTAGCGCCATCCGGCTCCGTCTCTGAGAGGCTGTGAGTGGGGAGCCGGTCCCTCGGTCAACACCTGTCAGATAGTCAGAACACTGGTTAGGTTTTTGAAACACCTTTGATGGGTATTTTAAAAACTACTAGAGCAAAAAGTAAAGTATAGTATAGCTTGACAAATAGCTAAAATAAGAAAACAAATGGAAGAATGAAATGGGCAAGCTTTCCCATAGCAAAATTTTAGCTGAGGAGAACATTTCCCCCCCGTGTTATATACGCAAAGGATAAGCGTGAATTATATACATACAATATATGTCATTACATACATACTGTATACTACCTTACGCTGGGTTCCCTTTCAGAGGAAGCTGAAACAGGCACAATTTAGCTATTTAGAAGGTTATTTAAGGGTGAGATGCATGTCACCCATCCTAATTAGCAATGACTAATTATTTCCATCGAATGTACATGATTTTGCCCCAGGTAAACTTACAACTTATCTACACATAGGAATCAATCCACCATAGTTATTGCTATGTAACTACTCTCTCTTACAAGACAGAGGTAGGGTTGGTCAGAATGTATTTCTGCAGAGAGGGGTTTTTTCATGACGTGCAAGTACCCAACAAGTTTATTTTAGTATTATGTAAAAGGACCAAGTCTCAGGAGCAGCAAGTATGCTGTTGCTTAACTCTAGCAATGAGAAGCTATTTTCCTCAAGTCTAGGCCTGCCTACTGTAGTCATTTGGACCAAGGTTTGGTAGAGATAGTTGTGATCGTGTGTATAATGTGATATGGTATTTATTTGTACAGTCATTGTAATATATTCCCTTTCCCCCACTTTGAGTCTGGTGTGTTTTGTCTGGAAAAACCCATCTCACATTACGTTGAGATATGGGAGGGGGAATGGAGCTAGGGAACTAGATTTTTGGGCTATCTCAAACCATGACACCTACATAGATAGCATTAATCTTTCAGCCCAGTCCTAATGCTTGGCTAATCATCTGAAGGATGCTACTATTTCCAGAGACGAATTTCTGGGAATGGCAAAGCTGCTGCAGTGATTCCTCTACTTTCTCCCAGGACATGCAGCAGCACTCAGCATGTCAGAGAAAGGGTGGAAAGTTGCATCTGTCTCTGCTCACCATTCCCAGGCACCAGCTTTTCTGATCTGACCCGTCTTTTCCTAGGCAAGGTCAGCAGTTACAGCAGACCCACAAATGATCATTTGCGAAGAATCAGTTTCCCAGCAATTCCAGACAGATCAGCATGGATAATGAATGCATCAGTCACACCTAGTCCTTTGAAAATCTCCCTTAGGTCATAGGTGCCAGAAACAGAGGCTCTTGGAAAACGTGTCTCCTGTTGAATGCAATGGAAAATGAGGGTGAATCACCACATGTAGGTATCACCTGCATCTCTGCCAGGTGGCAGGTCTGTGAGAACCCAGGGAAGGGAAAACAGTTTGTTGATTCACTGCACATTCCTGTAGGTGAAAATGTCTGTGTCCCCAGGACAGGTGTCACTGGGAAATGCAAGGCTAAGCTGGAAATTTTGTGCAGTTTTGCAGAAAGGAGATCCATCAAGGGGAATTACACAGAAGAGAGTATGGAGCTCCTGGATGCTTTGAGATATGCAGTGGCTGGGACAGGAGGACTCTTGCTCCAGGAACCAGGGGACTCATAGAAAGGACTGACAAACATGCTTTTCCCATTTCCCTAATAATGGTCTATATGAAAGGAATTAAGGAATAATTTAATTATCTCTGTCCCTACTGTCTGCTCAGTTATGCAACGTCTTGGTTCCTCCTTGCAGGAGCAGTTTCATCCTATATCATTAACTTATTTCTGTTGCTGTTTGGTCATCAGATTATTGTGCTAGCTTTGCAAGTTATATTTCTGGGTATTCCAGGGCAAAGGATTTATGATTGCAAAAAGAAAATATCAGCAAGATAAGGATTGAGCAAGATGAATGTGTACTTTGCAGGATAAATCCTCATCCTATAAAGATCTATCATTCAACATATATCTGTGAAAAGTTCATCTAAATAAACTTATTGATACACATAAATCCAGTAAAATCAGGAGTTTGGTATAATCGCAAAATCGCTGTAACTAGAATAAAATCAAGTCCTCTCTGTATACTTATCTTTTTCTGTAAAAGGCATCCCACATGTGCTCTCCACGTCTTACAAATATTCATCCTTTCCTCCCCAAAAAATGAAAGTACTTCAGGCTCCCACTTCAAAAAGCAGCATGACTGACAGAAAGAAAAAATGCTGAAGAGTAAGCAAAAGTATGTGACAGAACTGGGAATAGTAGCTAGACCTTTTCTATTTTGTTTTCAGCTTCTTCCACCAATGCAATAGGAGTCCTTGAACCAAATTTTCATATAAACTCATAGTCTGCTAGATGTAAGTTTTATAAATAATCTATTTTATTTCTTCTGTGTTATGTCTCAGAAGGAAATAAGTTATTATCAGGGTGTGATTCCATTTCTCATAACAGACATTTTACCTCAGATGATACTTTCATCAGTGTTCAGAAAACAATATTTTATGTTTTCTGCTTTTTCTGTACCTAATCTCCTAGCATTGAAAGAAAAAGGATTCCCAAGAGTATATAAGCATTTAAGACCTGATGTGTATTGCATTGGAGTCAATCAAACAGCATTTTAGTGTTCAAGATGGTTAATCTGTCACTGACAGCTCATCTCAAATTCTACTAATGTATTTTCCATACTGTCTTCCCAGATGAAGATATTGGTGTTGTAGACCTACTTAACACTACCAAAGCTTTTCAAAATAGCTGTTATAAGTTTTATAAAAATCACTCAAATAAAATAGGGGAAAAAAAAAGTAATAGTAGGTAAACTGCGAGGCCAGAATTTTGCTCTCAAATTGAATCTTAACTTGAATTCCTTTTTCCATCAAACTCAAGTAGTTAAGACTGCAGACCAAACCCCTTAATTAAGTACAACAGTACAAGAACTTAGACATGGCACATGTAACTCCTAGAATTAAAATAAATGACAGAAAATGAAAAGTGGTGTGCCCTCCTGAGTGTCAGTGAGGTTAAAACCCAGCCCGTCCAGCACCTGAGCCTGGCTGGTGGCTTTGGAGACCAGGGCCAGCAGAGCAAAGGCAGCAGAGATTCTGACCAGGGAGAAGAAAACACTCTTGCCGGTTTCTTGGGCTGTCAGTGTGTGTTCCTGAGGACTTTACATTTGCAGGACCCAAAAGAATCTCCATTGTGTGTTTGCTGCTCCTGTGGTGCTTAGTTTTCTTACAGTGCTTGTGGCCACTGGACTGTTGACAGTCAGGGACAATGGGCTCACACGCAGCAAAGGAGCATTGCATGCAATTATGTATAAAGAAAAAGCAGAATCAATTCAAGGTTTCTTGATCTAATTGTAAGTAGATTTCATATCTGGGTACCATTCCAGAAACAACTCCTAAATTCATCCATCTGGCCCCTTGAGAACCTCTATAGCTTTATCAGGTTATAGGAACATTTGTCTTTCTGACTTGCCAGTAAAATAGCTTCTAAAAACTTTTAGCAATCAAAAAATATGAGTTTGCCTTTAGTCTGGCACTGTCTTTGAGGTTGAATTAATCACCTGGGATCTGGTTATATCTGTCTGACTCAGCACTAGTTTGGCAGTGGTATTACTGCAGCCATGGTCTGCTTTGTTTAACATCACTGTCAGATTTGAGGAGTGAGGAGCTTTGCATTTTATCACCTCCATCTCTGCCTGCCTCTGCACAGTTGGAAGGACAGCTGCGTGACATTGACTTTGGGTGCTGAGTCTTTCTCAACAAGGGGTCCACCTGCCAAGGGAGAATCTCCAACGGCCTTTTTCTGCCAGCTCATTCCAGTTTGAAGTGTAAGGCTGCACCCAGCAAGCAGCTAGGTCTCTGAACTAGTGACATACTTTCTGGATCATAACAAAAATCTTGGTTTCAGTATTTTTAAGGAGTGGATATAGATGATGGACAGTGTCCATACTTCCACAGTAAGTTCTATCACATTTTAAATAGCCTTTGAGTTCATTTATATTACAATGCAGTAGAATTAAACTTGTGCTTCATGATAGTTTCTATGTGCTCATTTGTGAAATGTTAAAGGTATCTGCATCATCAAAGCATTGCTGTATCATCTGAGGACCAGCATAAATTCCTAATGAGGAGCAGCCTTTTGAAAATAAGCATGCACAGTTACTGTGACAACAAATGCACAGGACTATTTAGAAGAAACCACCAAAACACATCTATGCTAAGTACATGGGAGTCTCACAATCTGTGCCTTACAGTAGTTTTGAAGGATGTTTCCTGAACTTCCTAATCTTATTCCACAGAAGGGCAAAGGGGCTCCAGTTCCCTCACTGTTCAGAAGTAGCTGGTGAAGGCCTATCAGTATGACCTGGAACTTAGTGTCATTCAAAAAATGCAGATCACCAGCAGAGTGGGAGCTTATAGGGCTAAGTGCCAGAGGGACACTTTCTGACTCCTCAGTTGTTCACTCTGGCTCCATTTGTCCCAGTACATTGAGCAGTTCTGGGGCCCAGACCTGGCCATCAGCCTGTAGTCACTCACATCCTTATATTTTTAGTACAGTTTCAGACACATGCCATCTATGATTCTTCCAAACAAGTGCTAAGCATGCTTTTGGAGTTAGCACAGGCCAGGGGGTATTTCCAATAAGCAGCTTGGATGACTTGCAGGGTTAGAGTTAAGCAATGTGGATATAAGCAGTGATGAGCCATTTGACCTCATGGTCAGAGAACAGATCTCGGAGCACTTTATTTACTAGCATAGATGTAAACTCTGGAAATATGATTAATCTCAATGTTTGTTTTATTCCTTCCAGGTATTCATACTCTACTGCTTCTGAACTTCTGTTTAGAGAAACTTCTATTTACAAGAAATACGTGATCAAGTCTATAACACAATTTTAGTAACACTTTTTGTGTATTTAGCTGACTAAAGCATTCCCCAGCTCTAATTTAGCCACTGCTTCCACTTAGGATGTTTATGTAGCATTTCTTACTTAAAAGGGAACTCAAGGAAGCCAAGACATTGCGGGTGGATGCCATCAGCTGTGAATGTCATAAAGGGGAGTATAGCAAAAGACTTGACCTTCAAAGGAAGCGCCTAGGCATGGTCTGAAAGTGGCTGACTCTCCCAGTGTGTGGTTTGCAGCTATGCCTTCCTTTTACTGGAAACCCTACCAATGTCAGAAGCTATAGTTGCTTCAGCCATTACCTACTCAACAGTGTATTTTGCAGAGAATTCATTTGGATTTATCCACCAAACCCATTCTCCATCCATGGAAGGACAGGCCTGTACTTCCATCTTCTAGGCAAAAATCCTTGCCAGAATTTCAGGTCCAATGCTAGCTATCCTTTTGCAAGGGTTGGCCTGACCAGCCTGGAGTTTAGGATGTTGGAGGTGTGAGACTGTCTGCCTTCAGGAAAGGGGTACATCTGACCATGAATGTTCCTGAATATCCTGTACTCAAGGCAGATTCTTTAACTGCACAGACTGGTGTGGGTAGGTAACAGTTACCTTGGAGAGATTGAACTCTAGAGAGTAGCTCCTTCTTGGATACTAATTGCTCTATTATCAAATTGACCTCATGACACTATCGACTCAAATTTCTGATTAAATTCCTATTCACCTGTTTCATTATATTTAAAGAAATTGAATCAGGACCAACACACTGAGAAGGGTCTGGTTTTTTAACCTCAGTCCATGTTGCTATACCCCTGAGCAGTATTAAATATGTTTATCGCTCTTAAGCATCTGCGTTTGATCCCACAGGATGGAACAGGGAGGGAGCCAAGCTGACATCACACCAGACTGGCTCTGTTTCTGTCAGCATCCATCTCTTGTCTTGCTCAATATCTTCTCAAGTGCCAAGTCTTGGATTTGGATTTTGACACTGCCTTGGATTCATAAGGCTGCGTTAGGAAAGGTGTGTCAAATTGACACAGACATCCTCAGAGAGGGGAGAAATCATTTTCTCATGGAAATAGAACATGACTTTTTTCATCAATAACATTCACATGGAAGAGAAGAACTAAAATATTCCTGAGTGGACTACATTTGTATTTTAAATTTCCACATCAGCCCTTCAGCACCAGGGCCTGGTGAGAACCAGCAGCAGCTGGAGCAAACCTCAGCACTTTCTTTCCTTCCTACCCACAAATCAGACATGGCCTCTTAACTTGTACTTTATTTATTTACAGTGTTTTAAACTGATTGTCTCAGCTGGATATTACCTTGCTTTTCAAACATGGCACTTATCACTAAAAGGCTGATTTACAAAATTCTTCATAATTCACTAACAGGTGTATGTCAGTTGTTACTTTCAACTGAAGGAGAAAGCAAGAACAGTGTTTTTAAGACACACTCTTACCTGACTTCTTTGGAAAAAGAAAATTGTTAGTAGCTGTTTTGATATAATTTTAAACATAAGAAATGATAATTTTATAAAATACAATTCAAATCAATAAGACCAGTCACTGACCAGTCATTTTTCAGTTGGATTTACAATTTTTCCCATGAAGAGGATGCTCTGAGTATATTGATCAACAATCAACAGCAAAAATGGATGGTCGAACTTAACAATAGGAGGAACAGAATGAGGAAGAAAATCTATGCCAGTGACTGCCGCAGCCTCTGTGCCATTCTCATGAATCTTCAACAGGGCCTTGTGAGCAGCCTACAATAAAATACAGCAAGAATTAATGTATTTGAATCACTGTGAAATGATTCAAAGTTAAACACTAAGTTAATTCAACTACAACCTTTGACAAAAACTGCTGGTAGGCCAGGAACCAGGAAGAAGGGCACTACAGCTCATGGTTGGTTTTTTAGCAATGGTGTCTCAATAAGCAAGTATTCTCACATTCAGTGTTCCTCACCCCAAGTGCATCCCATACAGACCTTACCCACTGCACGTCTTTTGGAATTAACTGAATATTCAAGCAAATTCACAAGGAATGACAGTTTCAAAGGGAAAGGAAGCCAGGCTCCAGAACTGCTCTATATGTATTCCTAACAGCACATGCATTACAATTTAGCCAGTAGACTACAACCTTGAAACCAAATTTTTTATTAAATTATTTTTGGGCATTTTTAATATTTTTCTTTTACTAGCCCCAAGATGTTAGAAAATTGTAAGTGCTGCTTTCAGAATGCCTGTAAGAATACTAATCTTTGTCTTCACATTATTTTCAGTAAGTGGGATGTTTTCCTCAAGTCTGGTCCATCTTACATGATTAGCACTCATCAGAGCCTTCGATAATAACATCAGTTTTTAAATTCTTTAAAATTATACAATGCATCTTGGAAAAAGGCTGCTTTTTCTGGTAGATATGCTGATGCAAGACATCCCCAACAGTTATCCATGGACACTTCTTTCACATGCGGAAAATGCGCTGTGTTCAGTTTCCGGTAAAGTGCTAAACCCACCTCTCCACCCACCCACCACCTTTGCCTGTCAGACAAAAGGCAGATCTTATCTCCAGATCCTGGAGAAGTCTGAGAGAGTTTACAGTGACTTTATCAGCTAAATGTTCTATTTCAGAGTATCAGCCAGCCCTAGCAATAAGTAAAATTTCACATCTTAGCTTAGGGTAAGGCACTCAGGTGTTAAGGAATCCACAGACCATTGTTTCTGCTGACAAACTTACTTTTGAAACCTTCACATCAAGGTTTCCTGTGATTCCAGACAGATCAGCCTGATCAGAAAACACATCAGTTACACCCAGGTTCATTAAGATCTTCTTTAAGTCATAGGTGCCCGAAACTGATAGTTTTGGAATATGCACTTCTATCCTCCTGTTAATTCAAAAGAAAATTATGGTAGTTATTGCAATCAAAGCATGCCTTCGACTGAAGATTCCCAACTTGCTGGTGGTTCTTCTGTGCTAAAATGTTAGTCTTTTAATCTAAACGAGATGACAAGAAAAAGAAGATGGGAAGATGATAGTCTGGAGGATAAGGAAAGTATGGAAGGAGAAAAATATCAGTTGGGCTTTCTTGTATGATTCTGCAACACAGTCACTTGGTAAGACAACAAGCAGTAGTGCCGCCAGCATTTTTGGAACAAAATTTGCATTCCTTTTCTAACCTTGATGGCTTTTCTTTTGGAATTCACACCCCATTCCCTCTGAGGGATCTGACTGCTCTGCATTATGTTAATGTGCTTAAGACAAGAGAAATGGAGACACTTAATATCAACTAGAAAATATATGGGGAAAAAAATTTAATTTTCCACCTCACAGACCTCTTCCCTTACCACAAGGCAATGCTGATTCTAATTTTCTGCTGAAAGTATCAAATCATCAAAACACTTGGTCTGACCCTTTACACTTATTCCATTGCTTAAACCTCCCATCAACATCACAGGCTTGTAACTGTAAAACCTGATCATAGTATTCAGACTTTGGATTCTGACTACCTTGAATCATCAAATCAAAGTTCTATATTTACCGTCTTTGAAGTGATTTTTCCCATTTAGACACTGTGTCTTTTGTCAGGCCACGTTCCAACTGTTTCATTTTTCCTTCATTAGGCAGGATAAACAGTGCTGCAACATCTCCCTTGTAAGGAATCTGCACCACCTTGCAAGACAACTTCCTGTCAGAGTATGCTTTATAAAATCCATCTCGAGTCATCATCTTCACTTCAACTGAGGTCTTCGCATTCACATGGAAATAATCCTTGTGGGTCCCTCTAATACTGAAAGGATTTTCCCAGTAGGCTTAAAACCAAAAGAGAAATAATGCAATTGAATACTTACTTCAAGGAGGATATCTTAATATAGTCTAGACTAATGTACACTAGATAAACCCATATCTGAAGATTTACTTGAAGATAAAAGGTGTTATGAGTTTACTAAAGGTCTTGTTCCCTGTCATCTTTGCTCTACTGCATTCAGCAACAACTAAATATCTCAGGTTAAATTTTGTAGGGACTTGTACAACACCTTTCTAAGTCAGATAAATTACATGAAGTAACTTCCTTATATTACCTTATGTTTTATTTGAAGCAAATGAAAGCTGACCAGGATCCAGTGACTTACTCTCTGTTTTCAGAATATTGCTTGTAAAGCAAGTTTCACAGCAGAAGTCTGCCCTTTAAAAGGTAACATGTTAAGCTCCTTACATGCTTTTTCGTGTTCTTCATGTTGTAGCACTAAGGAAAAGCTTACATGCCAGAGCAACCCGAACTTTTGGTCCTGAACATAACTGCTTTATGGTAAATGGAACAGGGCTTCCAGGTCTTTGATCTTCAAAGTGGTTTTCTCTTGATGTTTATTGAACTGAATTTTCTATGATATTTTATTTTGTATTGAAACAGGTCACTCACAAAACAAATAGGGCTTACAGCTTGCCATTCTGTAAGTATGTTCTTTTTTAATATTGACTAGAAATAAACTAAATTTGAAAAATAAATAATGGAATGTGAACTCCACACTATTCTGATTGCTTTATAACCTTTCCTCCTTGCCCTCCAGAAAAGAAATATATTCTGGTACGGTACTCAGACTAGGCACCTGAGACTAGGGCATCCAAATTTAATTTAAGAACTTGAAATAAAATCTGTTTTGCTGAAAGTTCATCTATTTCTGAACATTCATTTCTGAGTGGAAATTCTATGTGTGTCCTGCATACTGCTACAAATAGATATAACCTCTAAGAAGTTAATCATTGCCAAAGTAATACATTCACTAATACCTCTTGGGATATGTATAATGTGGTGACAAGTTGTAGAACATTTAGACTTCAACTCCAGAGGTACCTACCCATTTTAGACATGGACTGTAAATAAATTAAAATTTTTGGTAATTTCTGTTAATCAGCATTTCTAGAATTTAGTTTTCTACTCCGTACAGCTTGTGAAAAGATTTTAATTTTAAAAATAATAAGTAGATGAAGTCTGATGGAAAAATTTAACTATGCATGAATCTGTTGTGCTCTGGCAATTCCCTATACTTGAAGATTGCAAATAAATGGACTTTTATTCTTAGAAGTCTAGACATATGCTAGAAAAACTTAGACATGGAAGACATTTCAAAGTGTGAGAACTTTCAATATTTTTCATGATAGCCTCCTCCAAACACTTGCCTTTTTTAAAAAAATTATTCAAAAATAACTTAGCATATTTGTTTTAGTGCAGGTGAAGCAGGTGCTGCAGTAAGTAGCATCTATGTAACTTACCTTTGAAATAAATATAATTAACAATTACCATTAGGGTGTTTGGATCAAGTTCTTTAAGTATTTGCTTTATATTCCCATGAGTTTCATTCTTTACATGATCATTGATCTCTTTTTTAGCTTCAGTGGAATTCTGGAAGTTACTAGAAACAACATTTCCTCTGTACAGTTTTTTGATGTCCTTCAGAAATGTTTTCAGTGGCTTCAGGTGATTGTCCATGAACAGGGTGTTCCCCATACTCAGCTGCACCTGGTTGCCAGGGCGGTTCAGCAAGAGGAGGAGATGACGAAAGCCATCATGTATCTCCTCCTCCCGAGTGTTGGTGAGGTTAAAGGCCAGTCCTTCCAGCACCTGAGCCTGGCTGGTGGCTCTGGAGCCCAGGGCCAGAAGGGCAAAGGCAGCAGAGATGCTGACTGGGGAAAAGAAAATGTTCTTGCCAGGTTCTTGGGTGGTTGCTTGCCTGTAAAACCGAAAGGCAAAGTCTGTGTTGCTGGGGACTATCCGCTGGCAGGACTCAAGAGGATCTCCCTCGTGGGAATGTTGCTCCTGGGGTTCAGTTGCATTGGGCTGGTCACTGTGGTGGTCAGTCTGGGTCAGGCTGTGAACATTGAGGTGAAGCAAGGCCACCAGAAAGCACAGTGAGAGGGTGGCCTTCATCTTTCTTCACAGCTACTGCATGGACAAAGAACAAAATGGTCTTGGATGCTGGAGGTCAGCTGTATTGACATCTCATCTTTTGTTTCTATCTGCTACTGCCTTCAACTGGTAATCGCTGTTATCTCCTGACCTGCTCCTTTGCTATGGAAGTGTTTTTTTTAAATCATTTGCTTCTGAGTTTATCTGTAATTCCTGTCCATTCTGTTGCTGCCTACTTCAGTTCTGCTTTACTCCAGCTACAGAAGTTCCTTGTTGCTGGAGAAAGAAACGTGGAGAAAGAAAGAAACAAGTGAGTATTAAAGGAAAATAAGAGTCAGAGAGGGAGAACAAGAGAAAAGGCTTTTTTTTTCTTTTGTCTCTATGTAAATCTATTTTAAAGCAAGGCAGCACAACAGAAGCATTGTGATTAATTCTTTTATGTTCATCTCTTAAGAACTCTTGGGATTATTATGTTATTTGGGATTGAATGAGGCTTACGTTGAATGACAGTGCAATGTCAATGGAAAACAATATGAGATTGCAGCATTCAAAAGTGATATTTTCTCTTTTTCCTGACTCATGTTAGCATACAAACTGACTAATCATGAGAGCTGGTAAAATTTTTCTGCTTCAATACCTGATTTAGGTTAAAATATGTTTGTTTACTTTAAATGACCACTCATGTAACGTGTTCCAGATGGGGGATACACACAGGAAGGAACACATCCTGTCATGGGAGGGTGAGGTCACTGGTGTGGGCTTGGCCTCTCCTGTCTTTCCAAACTTGGTATCAGCAGGAAGGTCTCCTTTTGTAAGGTAAATGGGCCTATAGCCAGAGTAGCGCTCAGCAGTGAGAGGGGATCATGGCATCTTGGACATTTGGAGTGACTGGGCCTGATTTTTTGTTTGTTTGCTTACTGCTTTCTCTTTTACTAGTTAGACCCAGAACATGCTGGGATGATTCGTAATGTCTAAGATGCTTAACCTGTCAGAAAACAGGTAAGAGCTATTCCCATTAAAAAGATTGTACCAATGACAAGAAAAGTAAGTCCAAATAGCCTTCACCTTATGTCCTACTTGAAATGGAACAGCTGCAGGGCAGATGATCATGAGTTACCTGCTCACCCCCCAATCAGTGGTAAAGGCACTCAGCAGAGCAGATGAGAACTTTACTGGTACTTTCCCCACCCTGTGTCAGCACTCTGACCACTAAAATTCGAGTGAAAAGGAGCCAGCTTGTCCTTCTGCAGCTTTGCTCTATGTGATCTGAGTAAATTGGGACTTACAGGGGAAGTTGGCATAGCGAAATCAATTTGTGAATTCTGTCTGGACCATTGTGGTGCAAGTCATTTACTCATTCACTTCAGTTTTGGTTATCTGGTTGTAGAATAAAGGTCTCTATGTAACCTTTCTTGATCTCACCAAGGCTTTTGATACTGTGAGCAGAAAAGGTCTGTGGCAGATTTTGGAACATTTAGGATGTCCCCCCAAGTTCCTTAAAATGATCATCTCACTTCATGAGGATCAACGCGGCCAAGTCAGATATGGCGATGCTCTTTCTGAGCCCTTTCTAATTACCAATGGTGTGAAACAAGGCTGCATTCTTGCACCAACTCTATTCACAATCTTTTTCAGCATGATGCTCCAAAGGGCCACAGCAGACCTCGATGATCAGGATGGTATCTACATTCGATACCGTACTGATGGAAGCCTTTTCAACCTGAGCTGACTGAAGACCCACACTAAGACCTTAAACCATCTTGTCTGGGAGCTCCTTTATGCTGATGATGCTGCCCTTATGGCCCACACAGAAGCAGCTCTGCAGCGTTTAACATCCTGTTTTGCAGATGCTGCTGAGCTCTTTGGGCTGGAAGTCAGCTTAAAGAAGACAGAAGTTCTCTATCAACCTGTACCTCTAGAAATCTTCCATCATCCCCATATCACCATTGGCCAATCAGAGCTCAAATCAGTCCAGTAGTTTAATTACCTAGGCAGCCTCATCTCCTCGGATGGTAAGATTGACGGAGAGAGAGACAACAGGTTAGCAAAGGCATATAGTGCTTTCGGAAAACTCCATAAAAGAGTATGGTGTAATAAACATTTGAAGAAAAGTACCAAGATCAGTGTTTACAAAGCCATTGTACTGTCTACTCTTTTATATGGTTCCGAATCATGGGTCATCTACCGCCACCACCTGCATCTCTTAGAACGCTTCCATCAACGCTGCCTCCATACAATACTTAACATCCACTGGTCAGATTATGTGACCAATACATCTGTTCTAGAACAAGCAGCAGTCACAAGTATTGAGGCCATGTTGCTGAGAACACAGCTGCGATGGGCAGGGCATGTCTCCAGGATGAAGGACCACCACCTCCCTAAGATCTTGCTTTACGGTGAACTTGCCACTGGCTGCCGCAAGAGAGGAGCCCCAAAGAGGAGATACAAGGACTCCCTGAAACAACATCTCAGCCTCGGCCATATTGATCATCTTAACTGGTCTATTCTGGCCTCAAATCGGGAGGCCTGGAGACACACCATCTATAACGCTGCTGTTTCCTTTGAGAGTGCAGGCAGGATCACTCTTGAGGAGAAAAGACAATGCAGAAAGAATTGTGCCTTGCAGAATATACCATCTAAGGAGTCTTTCTGCTGTGCCTTTTGCAATCGGACATGTCTATCTCGCATTGGCCTCATTAGCCACCAGTGCGCTTGTAACAAATGTGGATAGAGCCTTTCCCAAATCTTCGTTCGCGAAGCCCAGCCATGATGACTATTCAATATTTCTCGAAATCAAGTTCACCTGTCATTTGAGTGCTTAGAAACCAGGTTTCATCCTTGAAAGCAGATGTGCTTTATGACTCACTTAGCTAAAGGCCAGATAGCTGTATCAAAATCATTAAGTTAAAGATAACTGGGTACTTACATTACATTCAGAAGGCTCTTGCTCTCATATGGGTTGTGCTGTTTCCTGCTGCTTTAGTCATACTGCTGTTTTCCTCTGTTAAACATTACGTGGCTTCAAATACATATTACCTAGAAGCACAAAGGTGAATGCTGATGAAGCTAGTTTTCTTGGATGTTATATGCACCTGTCCACATTTCCTCACTCCAAACAGAGAGCAAAGACCATGGGGCCTGGCTGGTCAGTAGAGTGGAGTGTTATCCAAAGGAGTAAGCAAATATTTATTGGAAATGAAATTTTGGTGCCAAGAGCAGCTACTTTGCCCTATATGCTACCTGAGATGGATATAACTGTTCATCTGGAGACACAATTTTGCCCAGCACTAAATTTTGAAGACCAGGGTGAGGGAGCTGCAAGGAGCACCACTTGTGCTCAGCCATGCTACCCAAACTACTGGACTGCACTTATGTGTCAACATGTCTTTTATTTCTACGCAGTAGAGACTCCAGTGGTCACTATTCAGAAGCCAGTGAGTTGTCTTGGCCTCATAAACATTTACACTTCTGTTAAACATTACATGCATCAAAAAAAGTTATCTGAAGACACAGATAAATACTGATGTAGACATGCAGAGAAGGTAGAAGTCAGTGATCGCAGGGCCAGCTGGCTTTTATGTTTGCTGTCCCCAACATGCATAATTGCCACCTGCAAACACACTTTGAAGAGGAGAGGGCCATGGCCATGGGTAGTTGTACTACCACATACACCTTTCTAGCTTATTGCCAGCTGGTGACACAAATGCTAAAACATCTCGTGAGGTGTGTTATGGCCTGCACTGGGGCTTTAGTTTTTTGATCATGCAGCTTGGGGATCTGTTACAACATGCTAAAGCAAGCTAACTTCTTTTATGGAAAGAGCAGAAAAAGGTAATTGATGTGAAACTTGTTTTTTCTCCCCAAATGAACTTGGCAGCAGTTCAGAAACAGTCCCACACTCTGAGGCTTTCTTTGAACCTTGGTTTAGTCACAACAGAAGAGGAAGCCTGGGCAGTGGAGTCCACTGTGCAGCTGCAGGGCCAGCTGAAGCAGAAAGTAACAGGAGAGAGACTCAGTGCTATAAAGAATTACATGCAAGAGTTGGGGCTGATTCTGGATTCCCTGCATGCTTCAATACGGTGAGAAAACTGTCAGATACACAAACACAAATGTTTTTGCTGTTCAGACATTCATCTGTATTAGTCTCTTGTTGAAAGTCAACATGGATCGATTCTGAAACTCTTTAAAATCTGTCTCTCTTTGCTTCATTTATCCTTTTTCTCAAGAGGTGGTGGCTTGAAGAAGAGGTTCATTGTCCTATCAGGGAGGTCAGCAGAGGTTCTACAAGCCAACAGCTGGTCCACCACGGGGCCTATTTCTGGAGAGAGTAACCTGCAAAAGGTGCTTAGCAGTGTACTTTGTTTTACACCCTAGTTCCTTCCTAAACATGTGACTGTACTGGTGCTATTTGACTCCAGTGCTTCTGTTGCAAGCTGCCTAGCTCCTTTCTTCTGCAAATGCTCAGCACACCTTGCAGGCAGCCCTGGCCATGCCCCCTGAATGCAATGTATGCTCTAAGCATCATTCTGTAGAAACATTTTCTAGGACTGTTACAAAGTTCCTCTTGTTTTGGACACTGAAAGAAAAGCAGTGGCACTGTCTCAAAGTAGCAAAATGTCAGTCTTGGCTGGGGAAGGACCTGGACCAAGTGTTTGCAGAGCAGTCACAGCCACCCTGCTCCAGATCTATAACATCGACATTATAAAACATATTTCTAGTACAGATGTATTGGCTGCCCCAAAGCTGTCTTCATGTTCCATCCAAAAAGATGGTATATGTATTGCCAAAATTCACCACTGCTTACTCTGGCACCAAACTCTAGCTGAGAGGATGCAGTCATTGTTGGGGAGCTGGGGGGTGGTGGCTCTGGAGCAGACTCAGTGTTAGGTTGAAGAACTTACCTAAAGTATATCTTGAAGACATACATGGTCACAGTAAGATTTTGCCATTAATTTCCGTTCTTACAACAGGACTGAAAGGTCTGCCTGCCCCTGGCCTTCAATTCAGCAAGGGAAGGAAAATACATGGAAGGTAAGCCGTGGTCAGTCTGGTAGTGGTTCACATAAGAATTTTCCCTGCATTTATTTTCCTAAAAATACCTTTTTTAGCTCTCTTATACCATTTGACAGAGCTCACTGCTCATTTATACTGCAGATGGAGATTAATGAGGAGCTTGTTACTCTAATGAGTTTTTAATAATATGCATACTATGAGAGGTAAACATATCCATTTCAAGCAATGGTAATAGAAGCTGCAGATGATGAATGGTATTGCCAAATTATTCAGAAGAAACATAGATCTATGATTCCCATTTAATCTGTGGAAAACTGGGATTCACACGTCAGTCAAACATAATATAGCAGAAGTTCAGTGTTTGACTGCCACTAAAATCATTACTTCAGGATAAAAAAATTGGTATTTCATAATTTGAAAATGTATTCAAGATTTTCCGTAGTTTTCTTTTAATAGTTACCTATGTAAAGACACTCCCAACTAGAGGAGTGCAGTGAGAAACACAACTTGGTTATAAAGAGGTGTTCAAAATAATTGTGTTACCATTTCCATATTACTAAGCCTTGGAAATAATAGCTCAGCTCTAAAGCCTCAGGAAAGAAAGGAAATATTTCCTTTCCATGTATTGTATTTATTGATATCAAGGAAAACTGTAGAATTTATGTACTAAATACATAGTTTTCTGTATCATGTGGAAAGTGAACTTCTCAAACCAGAATGGCTGGAAACAGATTTTCTAATTCCATGTTTATAAACCAAACCAAAAATGTCTTAGTAATCATCTGTACTTCATGACTACATTTCGCAGATGTTTGAAAGAAATGTTAAGGTGCTTGTTATTTGCTGGCCAAGTTATGTTTTTATGCAGGAGCCCAGCTGTTACTAAAAGAGTGTAATTTTAAAACTCTAACTTTGAAAACCCTAGTTATGCTAGCAGAAAGTTTGTCCATGAAAAAGTGTTACTGATCCTAAGCAGTTGTTATTTAATCTATTTTTTTGTTTTAAAGTAGGAATGATTGGTTTAAAAGAGGCTTTTTAAAAACAGCAACCTAAAATCTTACGTAAGACATGCGCGCACAGGCTCTGGATGCACTAAATGTCTCTCACTGGCTTGTTTCATTTTTCTCTAAAGGAATACAATTTTGCTCTTAGCTCTAATATAAACACAGTTCATGTGCAAGGTAATTGTGATCTGGTGTATTGTGTTTATACTTCCAAGGCAGAAAACCATGTGGATTTTTGTAATCGATATTAAAGAAAACTCTAGCCTCATGTTTTCACTTGGTTAGGACTGTAAGCATTTCTGATTTCTGTAAGCAGTTACACAGTGGCTATTTAATGAGCCATGCCTAACAAAGTAATAAGGTTTAATTAGCCCAGCTTAATCTGACAGCATGCTGCTGGCACACTATTTGTTTGTACAGCTGGCTAGTGATGCATGTATGCACATAAAATAAAGATCACTCCTTGAAGTTTTTCTTTGCTTTTCAGATATTGTGTAGTTGAATTTCATGTTGTCTTCATACAGACTCTGCTTCCTCCATGCAATGTAAAATCAGATCTCAGTTAATAAGATTAACATATTCTTCATTTTGAGTTTTGATAGAGGCTACTTTCAATGCCTATACAAATTTCATACTTCTGTTTTTTAATAATGGCAAAAATTTGGGTCACACGAGAAACCAAAACCTGTGTGGACAAGATCCTAATCTTGTATTATCTTCAACATGTACCATTGTTTCAGGGGGCAAAAGCTCCAAGTAAAGCACATAGATAGGCTGCTTAAGGCAGGATTAGATCTACACAGAGATAGTAATTGATTAATGTTTATAGCATCTTCCTTTATACTTTAAAAATAAGATTATTGTTTTGTTCACGTTGATGTCCACCATGCCTTACATGGATTTTCAAACCTGAAACTCTGAGCCAAGGTTTCCTTTTTTTCTGTTGTTTGTTTGTTTGTTTGTTTGTTTGTTTGTTTTGCTACGGGGAGTCTAACCTACAGTTGCAATCAATGATAACCACTGAATAGTGAGAGGACAAGAATTAAATCTATATTCAGCAGCCCTGGCTAGTGCACTCTCTGTGTTCTTCCCAGCAAAATTCAGCAGGTCTTTGTGAAAGTCCCATAAAGAAAGTGGGGGAGTTTCATAGGAACAGAGACTGGATTGGCAGAAGTGTAAAGGGAAGTCCCTGACGCAGTGACTCCTGGGAGCAATTGCATCTGAGGAAACCCAGATCAGTGACTCTCAATCTACCTAGTGGAGAGCAGAGCACTGGAAATGCCAGAAAGAGGCTGAAGTGGAAAAGCAAGAGAGAGGTAGTCTGTGCTTCTCTAACAAAACACATGCATCCACTCAATAATAAAATCTTGTTCAACTTCTGTCCAGCCACATTGTCTAATGGTTTCTTGAAGCAACCTTATAATCAATATGGCAGAGAAACATTAAAACTTCGGGATCATAATCAGTCATTAAAACATTGTATTTCTAAATACTGTCCCTCTATACAACGTATTTTGCTTTTCAGGAGAACATAACCAACAAGTGTGCCAGTATGTTTTCCCCACAGGTTTGAACTGCATGGCTGCTTTCCAGGAGATGTGTAGGTAATTTACAGCTCTCAAACTGTTCTATTTAGTGGAGTGTCCAGTTAGTATGTAGGAGTGAAACCTAATCACACAATGGACTTGTTATTTGCTGGCTGTCATTTACAAGAAAGTGAGGAATTGAACTGACATCTGAGTGAGAAAGCATCATGAAAATCCCCCGTCTCTGCACAGAAAGCCATCAATATTTGTCACAGAGGTTAATTTTATGCTAGTTCGGATCTATTAACTCGAAATCCAGTGTGAACACAATGAGGAAAAAAGGGGTTTTAATCAATGTCTTTGAAGTAGTTTCTAAAGAAAGACTGGAACACCCCTAAAATCCACAGAGTGCCAAAAATAACTCCTCATTTTTGCCCACAGAAATGAGATACAAGGCTTAGGTCTCAGTGGTTAGTTCAGTGTTGCCAAACTCCATGAATACTGAAGTGTTTAGAGAGGCTGTTTTCCCTTTAAACTTCTTCTGACCTTTCATCATCTTCCCCCGCCCAAATTCCATCTCCGTCCAAAGCACACATATCACATCCAACTGGAGTGCCTTGGAAAGAAAACGGAGTTGGATTTCTTGGGGGATCAGGGGAAGAACATTTTGGGGAATCAGTCAGTAAAAAAGAAACTAGATAAACATAGTCTTTACTGTTAAAAAATAGAAGTAGAGGACTTATCTGACCACTTTTACTGCCTCTAAACAAATTTGTTCATTCATTTTCCTGTGTTAAATTAAATTAAGATGTATATCTGTAGTGCCTCCATCTGTACAGCAATACAACCATTGAAAGATACTTTTTTTAAAGAAGCAAGTACTAAAACTACCTGTGTTTACCCCAGCTGTGCTTTCGTCCTCTGTCTTTTTTCTTAATTTCTTTTTTTTAGTAAAGAAAGTGAATTATTTAAGGAACTGCCACGTTATATTATCCAAAAACTGGCCAAAAAGTGAGTCATCTTAGATTGGAATAGCTCTGAGTTTCATTTATGATTCATAGGACTGTATTGAATGAGTTGGATGCCTGAACTAAACATTGGGTTTAAATCGAGCACACCAGATCTACATAACCAAAAAGAGAGAGCTAATCATCATCTCAGTGAGCTTGGAAGGGAGCAGTCTTTGAGCAGACACTGGAGTGGAAATTAGAACAGATGTAAATATGTCTCTAGAAAGAAACTCGTTTTGCTGTGATGCTCTACAATTTCTACATGCCTTGGTGCAGAGAGAGCCTCTCCTACTCCCGAAATAAGGAAGAAGGAGCAAGAAGTGATTTGTCACATCAGTTGTCATGTCCTACACATGAGCCTGACTTGGGGAAGAAAGATCACAAGCCAATCCCAAAGACTCAAGGACGTGCAAGAGTCAAAATCTTGAAGATCACTCAAAATTTCTTTTTATGGTAACCACTGTGCACTGCTGGTGCAGGTTCTCCATGTTGGCCTTGCCTGTGCACATCTAAAGCCTTTGAAGCATATCTGTTTTTGACCTTGGATGATGGAGAGTGGACATTGGATTGGAGCCCTGCTTTTCTGGGTTATCAGGATCCAAGGCGCCTCAAGCTCAGTGGTATCCATTATAGGTGTATGGTTCTAAAGCCATGTTATCTATCTCTGTTTCAGCCCCTCTGATAGTGATACTGATTGATACTGGCTCTTGAAATCCATCCACCTGCCACAACAGGTCATCAACCTGTGCACGCTTTGTGCAGATAGCCTTTTCTCCAGTGGAAGTATCTGGACATCCACTGCAAGCTACCACCTGTACTGAATCTCCTTCCTTACCAGTTCCATCTGGGTGGAAGCAACAGCCTTTTCAGAGGCTGTATAAGTAGACACACTGGTTTTTGCTCTGAGGTGAGTGCCCACCGTTATGGCAGAGACCTGGAGCACTTAGCACTTACCTGAGCTGTGGGTCTACTCGAAGATTTCAGCATCCTCTCTGCACACCTTGCCTTCACCAACTGCAGCACCACATGCTTCTGATGGCTCCCTAGAGCCATTTAAATCTCCTGTGGATGCTCCTGACAATGCCCCCTCCTTGCCAGATTGGCTTGATAGAGGTTCCAGGTCCTGATGGGGCTCTGTCCCTGGGCACAGGTGATTATGCTGCTGGTAACTCATTCTGACATGCCTGGAGAATACATGTGATATTTGGGGTTACCAATACTCTTTGAAGGTTGCAGGAGAGCACTACCTTGAGGAATATGTCTCACGAGGACTTGCTGAGCCTAGAGGTTATTGTGATTTGCCATAGATGGATGTTGGCTGTGCAGATCTTGACCATGGCACCTTCATAGCTGCCAAGTTCCTAGTGACAATAGTAGTCAGGTTATCAGCCCTCATTAATCACCAAGTTCTTTCAGAGCTGAGAAATTAGCTTAGTGTTGCCAAGGAATATCTGTTAATTACTAATTGTTTGACAATTGCTAGACTATTGGAAAACAAAATTAAATATATTACATCATAAAATCACAGAATGGTTTGGGTTAAAAGGGATGTTAAAGATCATCTAATTCAAACCTGTGCCATGGGCAGGGACACCTTCCACTACACCAGCTTTTCTCAAGCCCCTCCAGGCTGGCCTTGTACACTTTCAGGAATGGGGCATCCACAACTTCTCTGGGCAACAAGTTCCAGTGCCTCAGCACCCTCAGAGTAAGGAACTTCTTTCTAATATCTAATCTAACCTGTCCTCTTTCAGTTTGGAGCCATTGCCCCTTGTCCTGTCACTACATGCTCTTGTAAATAGTCTCTATCTTTCTTATAGGCTCTCTTCAGGTACTACAAGGCCGCAATTAGGTCACCACAAAGCCTTCTTTTCTCCAGGCTGAACCACTCCAATTCTCTCCATCCTTATTTTGTGCATTTAACAGAGCATTAGTAGGTATTTCTTCAAGTGTTTATTACGCCATACTCTTTTATGGAGTTTTAAAAATATGGAACGCTTCATGAATTTGCGTGTCATCCTTGCACAGGGCCATAATGTTCTTATATGGTTCCAAATCATGGGTCATCTACCGCCACCACCTGCATCTCCTAGAACGCTTCCATCAATGCTGTCTCCGTTCAATCCTAAACATCCGCTGGTCAGATTATGTGACCAATACATCTGTTCTAGAACAAGCAGCAGTCACAAGTATTGAGGCCATGTTACTGAGAACTCAGCTGCGCTGGGCAGGGCACGTCTCCAGGATGAAGGACCACCACCTCCCTAAGATCCTGCTTTATGGTGAACTTGCCTCTGGCTGCCGCATGAGAGGAGCCCCGAAGAGAAGATACAAGGACTCCCTGAAACAACATCTCAGCCTTGGCCACATTGATCATCTTAACTGGTCTACTCTGGCCTCCAATCGGGAGGCCTGGAGACACACCATCTATAACGCAGCTGTCTCCTTTGAGAACACACGCAGGATCACTCTCGAGGAGAAAAGACAGTGCAGAAAGAATCGTATCCTGCTGAATATACCATCTAAGGAGTCTTTCTGCTGTGCCTTTTGCAATCGGATATGTCTATCTCGTATTGGCCTCATAAGCCACCAGCGTGCCTGTAACAAACGTGGATAGAACCTTCCTAAATCTTCGTTCGTGAAGCCTAGCCATGAGAAAAAAAAAAAAAGTAGGTATTTCCAGAAGAATATGCAATTTGCTTTTCAGACCATGACCTTAAGGATGTTTCTGCTATGTGCCTTTAGTTTCTTCCTAGTGGATGCTGCACAATACTGGGAACAATGACAGACCTGTGCACTGGCTCTAATCAGTGGCTGTTTGAAATGTTATTTTCTTTGATTTACTTCAAGCATGCTATTTCCCTCTCTTCCCCAATACTTGTTCCTTCTTTATGGTCTTAAACACTACTCAAAGTTGCTGCTGGTTTTCTTCTAGTGACTGTTGAACTTCACATAGTTTGTAAATGACAATTAAATCTACCTCCACCGTGGATTAATCTGGGTTTCAGAGCTTCTCATTTGTGTTTTTAGCCTTTTTTCCACTTCTAGTTCCTAGTTACGACAACGAATACAGTTTGCTGCTATTTCTGCACTGCTTGTTTTCCTTTTCTCCTTATTTCAGAGAGCTGCTCAGTGTGTGCTGTTCCAAAGCTTCTGCCATGTTGGCAATTCTTCTTTTCTGGCTGTTAACCTAAAACAACCTTCACAGAAGATTTCAGCCCTACATAACAGATTTCCCTTAGTGTCCACATAGGTTGCATCTCCTGCATGTGTATGGTTGCATGCACTGCCATATCAGATTTGTGTGTAGACACCAGTGCAAGCTGGGTTAGAAGATGTCCTTTGCACTTTATCCCTCATGTGGTTCATCAGACCAGCTCCATCCTCAGCAATGTTACTGCTCTGAAGTGGCCCATTGAAGTACTTGCATGCAACAGCAGCAACTCTTGACGAGCTAGGATGAAAGCCCTTCCTTGGCTGCCCTGAGGCTTCTTGGTTACAAAATTCACAGTAGAGAGCCAACCAAGAAACAAAAATCCAGGAAAGAAGAGACAAAAAACCAGCAAATTGAAAGAAGAAACACTGTCTTGAGCAAACCATGACTGCAATGGATTTGTGACAACCTTAATGCTGACAATTTGGGGGGGTTGTGCAATCCTTCTGTGCTTACTATAAAAATTTGTTGCATTTTTCCAGTGAGGGGCATGACCTGATTTTTACCAAATTAGAAAGAAAACCAAGGCAATTCATGTATGGTTCCCACTCCCATCTGAAGATGATTCCCTACCATGATATTTTTCAATTGTCCAGTTCTTAAATCATCTTGATTTTTCTCTACCCACTTTCACATGCGTTAAGCAACAAGGTTACCTCTCAAAGTGAGATGTGGTTGGTAAAATACCATCTGGATATTTTTTTCCTACTAACAAACGGAGACTATTGATCTGAGGTCCGTGAGGAACAACAAACATAGTCTCTTGATATTTGCCTACAGAATCATTTGTCATTGCAAAGTTGGACTTTGGAAATTCGTCCTGAGTTAACCCTGTGACTTGCAAAGAACTTTTAGATTATCATCTTTAGAATCAGTTTATCTGTATTAAACCAAGTCCTGATACGTCCAGAGGTATAAAGCTAACTGTTTGTTACTAAATACTGAATATACTAAACATATTTATGAGTAAGAAACTTTTGTTATTGGTTTATGTGATTCTGAGGAGGACTTTCAATTTCAAGTGTAACATGTCTGCAGATAGACATGGAATGTTTTTTCTATTACTTATTGGTATTCTTACAGCAACAATTAACTCATATTGATAGCATTAACTTAATGTCAAAGAAAATAAAGATCCCCAAACAAAACAAAAAAATGTATTTTAGGAATATTCACCATAATTTTTAAGTTATATTTTTCACAAACATCTTAAGAAACTAAGATCTAAAAAGTTGCCATTTATATTTTTTCCACCAGTTTGAGTTATATAAAAAAAGACTTAATCAATCTATAATCTAAATACTTTTACTGCCTTTCTATATGTTACTAAGATGTGCTAAGGATGTTGACTAAAAAACTAAAAAGCAATAATAAAATAATTTTAAATATTTACTGCTTTGTGTTTCTTTCCTTTCATAACCATGTAACTGTCTAGTGTAGTTGGACTCAGGAAACCTTAAGTGGAAAGGTACAAATATCAATTCACAATCTGTTTTTACTCTATAATAATAATCCACTGCTAACATTTAGGAAAGTGACTTCTCAAATATTTTCTGAATTTTTTATGTGTGTTTATGATAGCTTAAAGCAGGTTAACAGTCCCTAGGCTACCACTGAGGAGGAGACAGAAGAAGGCAAGCTAAAACAGCTACATTCATCAACTCTTTACAATGGTGTGTCCTCCAGTGCCCCAGTCAATGATCCCACAGTTTCATGCCATACTTCTTTACAAAACCTAAAGAAATTAATGAAAATTCACTCCGATATTAAGGGGACCTATATTTAAGAATAATCATCAAAGGTTAGTGGGTTAAACAGACAGGTCTTACACCTTGTACCTTCTTTTCCCTCTTTTCCTTCTCCTCTCACAGGCACAAACTGTGATTGTACAGCAACAGCTACATCATCTGGAGACTTTGAAAAATCTGAATATCCTACAGGAGCATGTCAGAAAAGACATCCTACAAGTGAAAAGTGACTTGTATTTCATTAACACTACAAGCTATACTCAGCTGTAGGCTGGGCAAATACTAGTGACTTTTGGAGAAGAAAAAATTGTTTTTATGTTTTAAGGGGTGATTATGTTTATAAGGGTAATGGTTGAAAGATGAGCACTACTACGTAGTGGTATGCATACATAAGTGTTTCACAGGATCACAGGAATTTAGCCAGCGATGTGCTGAAGTCTTGTCAATCAGTCATTTTTCTGAGGGTTTACGATTTTCCCAATGAAGAGGACAGTGTGGGTGAATTTATCCAGAATCACCAGGAGAAAGGGCCTGTTGAATCTGACTCGAGGCGGACGAGGAAAATCACCAGATCTCCAGGTAACCTCCTTCACTGTGACCCCTGTTGCTTCAGTGCCATTCTCATGAACATTCAGCACAGCTTTGTGAATCACCTGCAAGGAACAAAGCAAAAGAGCCTCCAGCTGACAACCCAGCCAGAAGAGAGCAGTCTGCCACCCTCTTCACTCTTGGCAAAGGGAACCCTGCCTGGAGCGAGATCCAGCAGCAGCCTCTGGGAAGGTCATCACCAGTTGCTCCCCTTCCCACTGCAGTGCCAACAGCCATCACTGCATGTGCAGAGAGTAACCCTCAAACTGCGGGCAGCCAAGGAGCAGTCAAGATGACTGATGGCAAGAAACCCTGGAAGGAAAGAAACCTGGTAATTTAGCCTAGACTCAATTTTGTCTTTGGCAGCTTCATGTATTATTGTGAATTTACCCTGTCATCTAGCTGAAAAAAATAACTTTTTGAGAACACTAGAAGGAGAGGAATAACAGCCTTTTGCCCTCTGTAGGAGGAATTAGAGGAAATTTTACCAGAGCTAATGTGCTACATTTAGATAATTTTGTTTGGTAGCCAAAAGAACATTTAATTATATGTATGTCTTCTTCCTCGTCCTGGAACCATGCATTTCTTGTACCTCTTGTACGCGTGCTTGGCTCCAGGTTTATGGATGATAGGGCTTGCTTTGCCTCCAGACTGGCAGCTGATGATGATTGAGCGATGCTTCAGAGAGACTGAGATAAGCTTTTCATGGAATATTAACATCAGGTTCCTCAGAACAGACAAATATTGTGGTTGCTTTCACATGCTTACTTACTTTTGAAACCTTCAGTCCAGGCTCCTCAGTAATCCCAGATAGATCAGCTTGGTCAGTGAACAGATCGATCATACCCATTTGTTTGACTATCCTTTTCACATCATAGGTACCAGATATAGAAAATTTTGGAATGTGCAGATGTATTTTTCTGTAACAAACAACACAAATAGGGACAAATTGTCATCTAGGTAACAATCCTCAATGCTTCAGTAGATTGACACTTCACATTTGTTTTTCTAACTGTAAATAGTCTTCTCTCAGGGTCCGGATATCATTTACGATCAGGTTAGCTACTTAATGTGGAGGGTTGGAACACAATGAGGCTATTAACCCCTGCCTCCACAGTGGGGTTCAAGGAGTGAGGGGGAAGACATAGCTATGCCAACTCAATGACAGACAGAGCTACTACTGCCAGATAGGAGTGTTTTTTCAAAAGATCATAACTAGCTACCCTAAGGCTGTTCAAATATATGACAGGCCTGGGCCACCACAGAAATAGCTGCAGTAATGGTGAATTAGTCTGCTTTTACTTACAATGCCCACAACACACTAACACGCAACAGGTTCTCTATCAGTTTCCCAATGCTTGTATGAAACAAGCTTCTGTTAACTTCATCATGTTGCTAAGTAACTTTTGGTTGAACCAGGAACTTAACCCAAGATGGATCCCAGTACCCTATTTTTTCCCTAGTCATAGCTCTTTTTCACTTTCCAACTAAGAAAAGGGAACTCCACACAGAGGAACAGTAAATGTATAGAGTTCAGTAGAATAACCTGGCCTTTATCGTTTTGTCTTGGTGAGATAAACGCTACTAATCTGTGGCGTGGTCACCTCTTACCTTAACAAAGAAATCTTACCTGTCTTGGAGGAACTTTTCCCATTTAGATACAGTCTTTTTCAAGAGAGCATCTTCCACCTGCTTCATCTTCCCTTCGTCAGGCAAAACAAATAATGCCGCAACATCTCCTTTGTAAGATATCTGAACCAGCCAACAGGACAGCTCTTCATCAAAGTAACTTCTGTAGTGACCCTTTCGATACATCATGTCAACTTTTACAGATGTTTTCTGATCCACAAAAAAATCCTCCTGTCTTGTATATAATGTACTGAAGGGTTTCTCCCAATGAGCTTATGACAAAAAGAAAATTTATTCAGTGGAATACAAAGAGGAATGGTCACAGTGAATATAACAGGATCCAGTTCCACAGCCTTCCTTCAATTAGAGCAATTTTTTGCATCCTCAGATGTTATAGCATTGTATTTTTTTAAGTGCTTAAAGACAATTACAGACAGATAATACTGAAAGCACTGTCTTTCACTAGAGCATGAGTCTGTGATCACATTAAAGAATTTACAAAACTCAAGAAAGATATTTGTATTAAAAATTCACTAAACCAGGTGAGGACACAGTTTTACTGTCAACAAATATACATGGGTTTATAGCAATACTTTCAAGATACTGAACATGATTTCCTCAATTTAAAATATTTAAACTCCAGTTTCTTTCTCTTAAGTTTTCATTCCCTGCAATAAGCATTAAATATCTAAGCTACGACCTTTGCACCCTTTGATATTTCTTACCTCTAAAGAAGACATAGTTAACGAGAACCATTGCAGTGAGAGGATCAAGATTTTCCACTAGCTTAACAATTTTCCCATTTGTCTTTTCCTCAATATAACTGTTGATCTGATTCTCAGCGCCAACAGAGTTGTTAAAGTCAGAAGAAAAGACTTCAGATTCATAAAAGCGTTTGACGTCATCCAAGAACTTCTGTACTGGTTTTAGAGTCTCTTCTATAAAAAGGGCATTTCCCAGGCTCAGCTGGAACTCGCTGTCTGAACGGTTCAGCATGTGGAGGAGTTGGCAAAAATTGTCATGTATTTCCAGCTCCTGAGTCTTTTTCAGGTTAAAGGCAAGCCCTTCCAGAATCTGTGTCAGTGTCACTGACTTGGCACCGAGTGCCAACATTGCAAAGGAAGCAGAGATGCTTATGGGTGAAAAGAAAATATTTTGATCCATTGCTTCGGATGCGACCAGCTTGTAAAACGAAAATGCAAAGTCAGTATTGCTGAAAATTAGTTTGACAAATGTTTTGTTCTTAACTGGATAAGCTCCTTCCCACTGAGAACTATGTCCTGGATAATATGTCCCTTTAGCATCATCCTGCTTACTGCGGTAGCGAGGGCGCTGATAACACTGGGCAACAGTACACAAAGCAGCCAGCAATAAACACAAGGAGAAGGTGGGCTTCATTTTCCTTTTAGCTGTTTCTGGAAAAGACATACAAAATATGGCATGGAAATTAATCTGTTCATGCTTCAGTAAAGTGAAATGACGGTCTCAGAACATACTTTGTTTTCCAAAATCCCACACACTTATAATTCACATTCCTGATGCATGTCAGTGTGTCCTAGAAAGAATATGACTGCTAATACACTATTTACATAGCCTAGTTCTCTCTCAAAAGAGGTAATTTTAAACTTCTAAAAGTTTATTAAATTTAATGTTAGCATATTAACAGTCCTAGGCTAAGACTGATTTTTTAAAAAAATTGCAAATAACTGGAAGCTTATGACATTTTCCCCAGAGTAACTGGTAGGAGTTGGTTTTGTACTCAGTACTGCAGGATGGTTACTGCAGCCCTGTCAGCCTTCCTCAATTCATCAAATAATTAGCAAATGAAATCTGTGTTAAACAAAAATGTGACAAACATAGATCATACTGTCTAGAATGAAAATTTCAAAATACTCTTACAGTTTCTTCAAAGATGAAACACTAGGTCAATGTGGTAAGAAATTCTATAGGCATCGGTATTGTTTCCACACCAAATTTTTATTTAATTATGTGAAGTGTCTTCTTCACTATCTGCTCTTTCTGGCCTTTGAAATGTTTCGACTTTTCCATAACAGTTATATCCCCTTCTTTAGATGTACAAAGGTGCCCTTCCCAGGCAACAATGTAACTCCCCAAAATAAAATGTCCAAATAATCCAAGGGAAAACTAGAAGGGTACTTACATTGCTACGAAAAAGATCTTGATGCATCCATCTAGTCTTGTCTGCTCCTTCTTCTCTTCAGTGCCATTGAACAGCATTACGCAGAGCACCCCCATTAATCATTAATTAGTTCAAACAAAAATTGCCAGTGAGGATGCCCAACAAGCAGTAATGACATGGATATTTTGGACAATTTGTCCAAACCAAACACATGCCAACAGTGCTGGGTGAGGGGACTACGGACAAGAGGGAACAGAGCAAGAACTGTATCTCCTGTTGCTTCCATCCTTGAGGATTGACAGGAGAAGCCTGCTGTTGTGGGTGTCTGGCAGGAGAGCCACAGCCATACCCTTCGTGGCTGCAGCTGAAAGCTGTGAAGACCACTCCTTGCCTGGGTCCAGCTGAGCCAGCACAGGTCACAAGGGAGTGCACTGTCCCTGCCAGAGTATCCACTCCACTTCATCCTGGGAACTGTAACCTCTCTGTCAGGATTTCAAAACAGGGTTTGGATTTAGAAAGCCCTTTTGCCTCACTGTATACCTCAGTCACAACCTTTGACACCTTGTTTAATGGTTTCAGGGCTTTTCTTATGGAGGGCAGACTGGTGATTGGCGAATGGTCTCTAGGTTTCTAACAAGAATAACGTGACATTACTAGTCTAGTAAGACATTTACAGTCAATACAGTTGTTTACTCATTGTTGTTGGTCTTCACCTGTGGCTGAGTATTTGGGGAATTGGTGTTTTCCCTTGGCTTTTTAGAAAATATACAACAAAACAACCACTGCTAAGAAACAGTATTTTTGGCGGCTCCAGGGACTGACTGCAAAGGGAAACGTGGTCAGTGAATACCTCGTTTCCTTGGGTTAGTATCAAATGCAACTGAAGTGGACATCAGGAGGACCCAAAACAGGCCAAGTCACCTTTCGTCCAGAAGGTCTTAAAAAAGACGTGCTGGCATCACTGGATGATATTCAGGGTTGAATATAATATACGGACAAATCACAGAATATTTACAAATCACAGAAGGAGAAACTAAGGTAGGAAATGAACTTTTTAAACCGATACGCACTCTCCTCCATTGAGTAGGATGGTTTTGGTGTTCCTCTTAGCACTTATAGTGTCATTCCAATCAGGTAGATGTAATATATGCAATATGCATCCCATTTATTCCACATTACCAGCAATCCAAAATGTTGATGGCCACCATCAGATTTTGAAGTGAGGTTAAGATCCATAATCCATAAATCACTGAACCATTGCCCAGTAATTATAACTCTATTATGAACTGTCAAAGTAGCTAGCAATGCATGTGGTCACTGGCCTATTATAGCTTACAAAACAGTGAATAAGATTTACAAGATGGAAAACAGGAACTTGAGTATTTCCAGTTTAGCAAGGTCTGCAAACATACCAATAATCCTTAATCTTCATTAACAGAGATCAACTTGTTTATTAGCAGTGAGGCAGAAAGTACATAAATGAAGGGATGGCCTGAAGGATGACTCCTTTTTGACTGGAGAGGCATGCAACACCCCACACTTGCAATGAAATGCTGTAGTATCTCTTCTCTTTAAAGAATAACAAAAGATGTACACAACCTCTGCTGGGAATACAAGTTCTTTCTACTTTTTTCATTAGTCCTTGTTATTTTCATCGTTTTATCAGCCTCAGGGATTCTGGAAGCAGTTCCATTTCAAGATACCTTCTGCTGCTATCTAAAACCACATAAAACAAGAAAAATTTATGTTGTTTGCAATAGCAAAAACATATTTTTTAAGGTCTATAGCTTTGAGAGCATCATGGAACTATGATTTACAGATTGACTACATCATGGAATAGCAATTCAGTGATGCCATATTGCCCAGCAAATAGCTTGTAAATACATTGAAAGGATTTAATTTTCCAGGTTCCACCTAATTCCTTCCTTATTCTCCAAGACAGACAACACTTATTCTTTTCTGTTTTCTGGGGTTTCTTCCATTATAGCTTTAAATTTTATTTCATTTTCTTACATAATATTCCACCTGGCTAAGATATTGGGGAGAATAAAAAAAAAAATTAAAATAAATTAAATTAACTAATTATAAATTACAACATGCCAAGAAGATGGAGGGTACCTTCTCAGCAATGTTAAACTGTTGGGTTTTAATAATGACAACTCTTCCAAATATTCCTAGAATTATACCAATTAACCATGTCGACAACAAGTTCCATCACACTTAACAGTAAGTTGGGAAGACAAATGTTATCATTCCAAACATTCTTCCCTCTTCTTCTTCCTTCAGATTTACATGCTGAGCACAATGGTATGAAATATATAGCATGAAGTGATATGAAATATGATTTGCAATATTCATTGGATCACTTGGAGTCATCTGTTCCAGCTGTGTCCCCTTCCAACTCCTTGGGCACCCCCAGCCCACTCACTGGCGGGGTGGGGTGAGAAGGAGACAAGGCTTTGGCTCTGTGTAAGTGCTGCTCAGCAAGAACTAAAACATCTCTGTATTATCAACACTGTTTTCAACACAAATCCAAAACATAGCCCCATTCCAGCTGCTATGAAGAAAATTAACTGTATTCCAGACAAAACTTAGAAGATGCTTCTCATTTTCCATTAACTCTAGACTCCAATTTAACCCAGAAATGCTCATCCTTTCATGAAGGTTTTGCTTCATTTCTTTTCAAGAAATTAATTCCTCATGTAAGATCTTGATAATTTAATTTTAAATATAAAAGTTGAAGTAAAGTGAACACAAGATATATTGTAAACCAAAAGGATTTTATTTTGTGGATGTGGGCTGCTCATGTGTTTGCATTGTTACTTACTGCTGAACCATATGCAGGAGAATGTCATCTGGCAAATGTGCTTATCAAATACAAACTTCAAAAGGAATACAGTGTAATTATGAAGATACTTTGTAAAAGACATAGATACATGTAAATACACACCCACACACCCACACTCACCCCCCCTACCTGTAAGTACCCGCGGTATTGGAAAAAGATCAACTAGTATGATGTGTTGATCTAACAATACGTGCATAAGCCTGGCAGACAGGAAACTTGGGTTGCCCTCTGAGGACAATTCAAGTAGAAGAAGAAACACAGGCCCTAGGAGTTGTTTTTTAGTATGATAACTGATTGCACAAGATGTGGAATTGTTAATAATTCTAGTCATATGAGCAGTGTGTGAATGGTTCCACTGAAGATAATCATTTAATCATTATCTTTGCTAAATCAGAACCTGTGGCAATAATAATTAATGCTTAGTGATTTGAACTGGAAAAAAAAAAAGGAAGAAATGCTATCTCAAATTAATTGTGGTACTTTGATAACAACAGTAACCTCAAAACATTTTTAACAGCTTTGAAGGATTGCAAATTTGTGGATTTTATATGCAATTGTTTTGAACCATTTTTTTACTAAAGGCTAGTAAAATGAGGATTTTTTTCCATTCTGAAATGAAGTAATGTAAAATAGCATATTCTATTCTGATATCAGATTCTCTGAAAGAGTTAATGTCTCTCAACCTTAGCGTTTACATTCTAATCAATTTATTTCTTTGACTTACTTTTAATATGCTGTTTTTTTCCTTTCGTTTGCACCTGATAGTGATTCTCAGGTGTAAAATATTTTTACATCACTTAATATCACACTGGAAAAAAATTCAAATCGCACTTGTTCCTCACACACAGAGAGCCCTTTCTGTGGAGAGTGCCAATGTAATGGAAGGACATAACACATTGCTTTCTGCAGCCTGTAATAGGGATTTTCTCATTTATCCTTCTGTTATTATAGGACCACATGTGGATGGTCCAGAGATTTAGACTGTGGCATGATGATTTGCTATTGATTTTCTCTTTTTTCTATCCCAGTAATTTTTAATATTTAATTTGACTCCTTCCCCACTACTGAGCTGATCTGCATACCTGCTACCCACCATGACACCAAACCCTCACTTCTGTGTGACAGCAGTCAGTTCAAGTGCAGCATTTCACCAAACCTACAGCTAAAACTTAACAAGAAAATCGAAGCTCCTACCAACAGAGTAATAACAAGCCAGAAAGCTGCTGTTCTTCCTGGTTTCAAAATGAGATAGAATTTGTCATGTCCATTCCTTTATTTTAACAGGAGATGGTGGCACAGGGCTCCTTTTCCTGTAATCCCCAGAACTCAAGGCTCCATGCTTAACAGTTCTACCTGCAGAAAATGGTGTAGGAGAATCACACTAAAAGCTTGGCTTCTTGCAAGAATCTTACCACTCATAACTGGTATATTGAAATAATAGCATTTTACTAGCAGAATTTGCCCCTTTTTCTCTTGGTGTAAAAGAACCCTTTCTATGCAAACAACATTTTGAGTGACAATTTCACCAGAGAATAAAAGTTCTCATTTTGAAATTAAGTTGTCTACCAGAGAAATCCCTTGGCATTACTAAATAAATTTAAATTGATGCCTTATATTCTTTATTTCTGTGACATAGATGTGGTCAATTGAGCACTAAGAAAATGCCTTCTGTAGATATTTTGGAATTATACTTGAAGTTTTTTGCTTCCAAAGCCAGATAGAAAGAATTAGGTCTAAATTTTGCAAGGTGTTATCATTTTCTACTGTTTGATAGATTAATATTTTTGGCCTCAGTGAAGAAGCAGAAGGACGATCAACTAGCCGAGTGAATATATTCAATAAAAGTAAATTTATTATATGATTCCATTGCTCATATCCATTTTCTTAAACAAGTCTTTGACACTGTGAGATTTTAGAATGTAAGATTTTGAGGATTCTGAGAGGTCACTGAGATGGTTTAATGCAGCAATTCTCTTCCCTGTTTCAATGGAGGCAAAAGAAGAGACTGTGTGGTTGCCCTTAGCCTCTGCAGATCATAATCTGGCAGGTCAGCACAATTCCATTTCCATCAACGACTTGCATTAACATGCCTCCACAGGACACTTTTGGATCTAGGCTGTACCTACATGAGCTTTCTCTCATGATTGCTGCACCATCTTTCACAACCTGACAATCTAGAAGTGTACAGAAGTATTAGAGCATATTTGCTTCTGTTTGATGCCTCTCTTTGGTCTCTCTTGACACAACTGTGAATGTCAGGGCTATGAAACACAGCACAATGACAGGCATGGGCATGAGGTAGTAATCTCTGCCCAGGGCAACTGAGACAGAAAATGCCTTAGAATTTCACCCACAGGATTTACCCAAGGGACATAGCTCAGACTTGAAAGATAGAGGAACAGAAAATAAATTCTAGTATCTGTCCCTTGAAGATGTAAGTTATGGTGTGGTTTTTCTAATGGTTAGAGAATCTGCATCTGTGAGAAGAGCAAACCTAACGGTATTCATATTCATTAGGACTTTTCATTACATCTTTCATCTCCTCTGTGCACAGATGTTTTCTCCTGCTCTGAAGTTGCTCCCTGGCTGCAACCAAAGTTCTTATGATGACTAGAACATTTAGGTTGGACTCAATGATCTTGGAGTTCTTTTCCAACCTGATTCTGTGATTGTTTTGTCTTATTCTATGTTGTTTTTTCCTTTCAAACATTTTTCTTGATCAGAGCATCTTCCATATAGTCTGTTTTTTCTGCATGGTAAAAAATATAGTAACTTTTCCACAGTAAGATAGTTGCCCAAGTCAGACAAAGTCTTCTTCAGACCTTCCATATGAGCATCATATTGCTGTTAACAGTTTTCCAACCTCAAATGATATGTTCTTGTTTAGTTATGTAATAAGAATTTTGTTTCCAGATGGCTTATGGAAAAGAAACTGAATGCAATATGCATAAGAGAAACAAAGGCTCATTTGCATAAATAAGATTAAAATTCATCTCTGGGGGTGGGATTGAACTGAAAAGGCACTTTCATGATAGAAATTCTTTTTTTCAAGAAGCCAGCGAAGTCATTTACAGCAGCATCAGTGTTTAGCTGACTTTGTGTAACCAGGATATTAATCATAATCAATGACATCTACATGAAATGGATGAATGATAGTTTTCTTTAAAACTGTTAGTCTGAGGAAAGCACAATTACCAAATTATTTAAAAATGGATTCAGTGTTATACCTGGGACTGGGAACTTAATGAAGGATACTTCCAGATCAGTCTTTGCTGGCTAACAGTTTAAAGGCAATGAATGATATTAAAAATATGCTCAGTTTAAATCTAATGAAAACAGCCCCATGCTGCTTTCATGGGGTAAGAGCAGATGTGCAGTATCCAACAAGGAATGCTGTACGGATGGGTAAGATATGGAGGGTGTGTTACAGGACTCAGAGATACATAGCCCGTGGCAGTCTTCATGCTCCTTTCCCTCTTGATAATTTGCACTTGCTCTAACTTCCACCGCAGTGCATATTTAGAGATTTCAGTGAAATATCTGCATTTTAGAATGTTCGTGTTTCTCTTGCTCTTTTTCTCTGCTTGGAAATCCTAGTACCTCTCTGTTTTGGGGGCAAGAATTGAATGCTGGATTAGGGATTAACACTGCTATGAGGGGTTTTTTTTGTACCACTAAAAGCTACCAAGACTCATGTCAAAGATAAGCAGCTGGGTTGTGAGGCACTGAGACTGCCTTGTATCAGCCTACGGGTACTCCCAGTTCCCAGAATACACATTCAAAAACCAACCTGCCTGGGAACTATCACAATCATCTGATTCTTAAGAGTTTAGTGATTCCCTGCCTGAAATGAGTGTGAGTAAAGAGAAAAAGCCTGCACCTTTTGTTGTGCTGAATCTATCAGCACAATCAGAAGAGGGTTGACTTACATCTAGGTGAAGTCCTATTTCGTTAAAGTAGTAGCAGCGATCAAGGGCTGAGCAGATGACACAGCTGTGGGGAGAGGACTGCTATGCCCATTCAAGGGTAAGTTCTTCAGATACCAAGGCTGAGACTCAAATTGCATAGCCAGGAATAAGAAAAGAAAGTCCAAAGTACTGGTAGCAGCTGAAAAACAGGGCTTATGTGAGCAATTGGTTCTTCTATAACTATTCAAATGCTTTATGCCTTTTGGCATTAAGTCAGCTCCTCTCCTTACTGATGAAAGGTAAAATGCATTGAACACATACTACATTAGCCCTGCCATCCTACTGCTTCATGTTTTGTAACACCATTCTACTTGGACTCTGTCACAGGGCAAAGCAAACAGAGAATTGCTGACAGAAGCTATCCCATCATCAAGAGTCCCAGTGGACCACAAACAAGGTCAGATAGAACAAACTTACAGTCTCCCACATGGCTCATAGGCTGCCAGGAGAAGTCTCTCCCTCAGGTCTGCTGGGGCACAGCTAGGCTGCCTTTCAGGGACCCCGCCTAACAGATCTGTTTTCATTCACAGAGCTTATCAGCTGAGATATGCTCTGTTTAGGTAAGTCTTTTTCCTCAGAGCTTCACATAAGCATGTCAGGTCAGGGCTAAAAGACCCACAGCAGGTCATTTCTCTTGGATGTTTATGGTAGGGTATACTTCACTGTAAGCTTTATTATCCCCTTCTGCTGACTGTCACTGCAGAAAGTAAAGTGGATTACACTTTTAGGTTATAAAAATGGTCTAACTCTCTTTCAGGGCTTAGTTTGGATCCTGCTGCCCTATAGGCTGAAAAAATGCATGAGTGAGAATCGTAGGGAAATATTGAAGAATGTTAATAAAATCACCTACAGATGAAGGAGAGACGCCATAAAATACATGGTTTTGCCACAGATAGAATGAATACACAGTCCATAAATGAAAATTAAACCATTTATGTCTACCACAATCCTTCCTTTCCTTCTCTACCATTAAGAATTCTAGTAGCATGAAGAGGAACTTTCCCTGTAACATAAAGACACACAACAGCTACACAGACAATTAATACAAGGCAGACTAAGACAGATTTCTTGGAACTAGGACAAAATACCCTATCTCCCTACAAAAACTTTGCAGAATTGTCCAGTTCCTAAAGAATATCATTAGAACAACGCTGAAAGTGACATCAGTGTCAGTCCAGGCTCTATAGATCTCTATACTGTGAACTATAGGCATTTTTCTGGTTTTGGTGTATGTATAACACAAGACTAACTAGTTTCCTGTTCCCTCGATATCCCTCCCTTCAAGAGAGATTTGGTGTGATCCCTCTTCCCACCACAGGTCCCTGCTACAACTCAGGCCAACCTGCTGGTCTGGAGCATGAAGTTGTCAACTGGAGGGCAACTGTGGTAATGCCCCAGATTGTGATAGATAACTCCCAAACCAGCATTCAAAGGTGTCTCATTTGATACTTTTGCCAGGAGCAGTCACTTTCCACAGTCCAGTGTGGAAACTCCCAATGCAGCTGTTGTCCTGCTGTTCCTTGCCTCTGCTCTCAAAAGTAAAGCCTGAGAGGTAGATGGGGCATGAAGTTGCTCCATGTGTTATTTCCTAAAGCCTTTGCTCTGTCCTAGCAACCATGGGTTTTTTAACTTCTTTCCCTTTAGCAGCAGGCCAAGAACCTGTTTTTCTGCCACTGCACCCTGATAAAAATCTCATTACTCAGATAAAAATCTCCCCATCCTACCTTCTAGTCAGTTCTGGTGCACAGATTTATTGGGATGGGATCTCGTGGGAACCGCTCCCAGCGCTTGTTGAGTTTGTATGGCCATCGCAGAGCAGGCTGCCTCACACCACAGCAAGTTATCATTGATCTGCAAAAGCCGCTGTTTTGCACAGAGGTATGGTCTCTCCCAGTCCGCTGAGTGATGGTATCTCATCCCAGGAGAAGCAATAGCTCAGGGCTTCCACTGAATTCTTGGAATGTGGTGCAAACGGATTCATACACAGCAGCAATCTCCAAGTCTCCCTCAGCCAGAAACATAGTCCTCCGTACATGAAACCCATGCTTCAAGCACTGATGGGCCTCAGTAAAGCACCTTTATGTAGGGTGGACCAAGTTTGGGAGAACAGGTCAGAAGGCCAGAGATGTGAGGGGAGAGCTTTGATTAGGGGTTTGCATTGCCTTTGCAGTGCTCAAAGCACATTGCCAGGATCACTGTGGAAATGAGCAAGTACATTCAGAAACATCACCTTCCTAGACACAGGGACTCAACTCCACTTGCAAAAAATGTATCCAGGATCAATATGCAATGGCATGAGTTAAAGCAGTGCAGTGAGAGAGCCGCTGTTGAAGTCAGCCGCTCCTTGAGGCAGCAGCTGTGTGATAAATGGTTTGTTATAGTTTAGCCCCAGTACTCCACTGCAGTAAGAGTGGTGATCTACAGACCCACAACAGAAAGGAAGTGTTCATGTATTTCTTGAAAACAGGTTTTACCCAAATAGGCACACAAAAAGAGAATGTAAAGAATCTCAATTTCCACATGAGAAAAGTTTTACTCCTCTAACAGATTTTAAAACATATTTTATAGACATAAAACATATTTTACAGACATCCTGATATGTTAATAAGAATGACTGAGGGCTTCTGTTGATTTTAAAAGCTTTAAAGAATGATAACAAGAGACTGGAGTAATTCCTTAAGTGATGGATTTTAATTGCAATGCTTAGTTTATTTATCAGCCATAACAATAATTCATGAATGACATTTGTCACAGGACAATTCTTTGACAGTTTATGCTATGCCTAATGTCACTGTCTCAAAGTTTTTTGCTGACCTTGTGGACTGCAAAGAGACACATTGAGAGCTACAGCAGAATAAGTCTATTGTTTCAGGGATTTTTCTCTTTTTTTTTTTGTCAATGATTTCTTAAGAGCTCCTAGGCAAAGAGTTGGAATATATGAGAAAGAATAGGTTGATTGAGGATAAACAGCCTAGGCAGCAAAGAGCAATGTAAAGAAGAAAAAACTCTGTAGGGACCAGCTCAGGTGAATACTGGTCATCATCATGTGCTGGAGAAGACGTAGTAGCATTACAAGACTTGTTACCTATTGGGATAAAGGTTTTGGTGAGTAGCAAAACTCCTTAGCAGAGAGAATTCACTTTGAAAAATAACAACATACTTTAAAAAAGTTATCTTTCAAGGAAAATTTGGAAAACATATTAATAACTTCAATTGTGTTTTGACCCTGGCTGGATGCCAAGTGCCCACCAAAGCCACTCTATCACTTCCTTCCTCAAGTGGACAGGGGAGAGAAAATATAATGAAAGTTTAATGAGTTGAAATAAGGAAAGGGAGAGATTACTGTCAAAGGCAAAACAGACTTGTGTTGGATTCCAAATTTTTGGATATGAGAAAAAGAAAACTACTAGGTTTAAACAAAAGCCTTGGGCTGACAGAGACTGGGAAAAAACCTCCATTTAGAGTCCAGACAAGGATCTATTGATGTCATGGGTTTGGAATGTCCTGCCCAAGCTTGGAGAAACCATGCCCTGATCTCATCATACCTGTGCAGAAAAACTTCTGTGTTTTATCTCTCCCTTTGTGTTATCTGCTCCCCCCATGTAATCCCCCTAAGATAAGATGGGTTTTCCCCTATGATGTAAGTGCTAAGACCCAAAAGTTGGTAATTTAGGATTTCCCCTTTACCTCATCCCTATAAAGTCCCTAATTGTAATAGTTCTGGCCCCTGATGAATATGTAAACCCCCCATTGAATATGTAGACCCTAAAGCCTTTAAATAAGAACTTGTAAGTCCAATAAAGCATTCCAGCTTCTTGCCTCCGCTGGGATCGTCTTAGCGTTATTGACCTCTGCAGACTTCACTTGTGGAAATTAAATTAATTTATTAGCAATCAAAAACACAGCAGGATAATGAGAAGTAAAACAAATCTTAAAAACACCTTCCCCCTACCCATCCCTCCTGCCCAGGCACTACCTTCTCCCCCACAGCAGTGCAAGGAGACAGGGAATGGGAGTTATGATCAGTTCATCACATGCTGTTTCTGCTGCTGCTCCCTCCTCAGGGAGTCCTACCCCTGTTCCAGTATGGGGTCCCTCCCATAGGTAATAGTCCTCCACAAACTTCTCCAGTGTGAGTCCTTTCCATGGACTACAGTTCTTCATGAATTGCTACAGGATGGGTCCCTTCCATGGGGTGCAGTCCTTCAGGAACAGGCTGTTCCATCCTAGGTCCCCCACAGGGTCACAAGTCCTGCCAGGAAACCTGCTCTAGCATGAGTTCCTCTCTCCATGGATTGACAGATCCTGCCAGGAACCTGCTCCAGTGTGGGTTTCCCATGTATCACAGTCTCCTTTGGACATCCACCTCCTACACAGACTGCAGATGGATCGCTGCATCCCTCCAGGGGTTGCGTAGGCACAGCTGCCTCACCAGGTTTTTCACCATGGGCTGCAGGGGAATCTCTGCTCTGGCACCTGGATCACCTCCTCCCTCTCATTCTGCGCTGACCTGGGTGTCTGCAGGGCTGTTTCTTTCACTTATTCTCACTCTGCTCTTCTCTGGCTGCAATTACTTCTGCAAAATAGCTTTTTTTCCCTTCTTAAATATGTTATTACAGAAGCATTACTATCATCTCTGATGGGCTTGGCATTGGCCAGTGCCAACTCCGTCCTGGAGCCGGCTGGCCTTGGCTCTGTTGGACGTGAGGGAAGCTTCTACCAGCTTCTCAGAGAAGCCACTCCTGTAGCCCCACCTGCTACCAAAACCTTGCCATGCAAACCCAATATAATTACTCAACTGGGGAAAATGTTACATTTAAAAAGCGTTACTTGATGAGATTTTTTTAATAATTTTTTGCTTATTAATTTGACGAGGAATTCCTCATTTACTTCTGAATATCCCTCAATCAGAGAGCAGTTAGTAGCACTAACTAGCCCATGAATGCGAACACTGTACCCATTACAACTCGTGCCCAACACCAATACGCCAAATAACTCAGCAATTACTTTTTAGTAGGATCAACAATTTTCCCCATGAAAAGTGTAGTGCCAGTTAGCTTGTCAGAGATCAAAATAAGGAAGGGCTTGTTGAATTTGATGGTAACAGAAGGATACAGAAGTCTGGTAGAGATTGCAGCAGTGGCTCCTGCAGCTTCAGATCCAGCCTCATCAACTTCCAGCAGGGCCTTGTGAATTGCCTGCAGAGAAAAGAAGAAAACACTGTGGTTTATATATGGGACAGGAAGAAGGAGGTAAAATAAATTCTCTTCTTATGGAATATTTAGGAGAAGAAAGGAGTGATAAATCCAGTGGATGAAACTTTATTTTATGGTAAATCTCCAGCGGTCTGAAACAGGAGTGTTTTCTATGTCAGGACTGAACAAGGAGAGCCAAAAATAAACAGGGACACACTGTAAGTACATTCTCACTAGTGCTGAGTAGAGAGAAATAATAACAGCACATGCACAAACTAGTTTATTTTCTTAGATGGTTAGGACTTCCAATAGGAACACTGTCTCTTATTCCAAGGTTAATGAAACGCTGCTATTTAAATGCTAATACAGGGCTAGTATTTGGCATCTTTAACATTAAATCATAGCTTAAACTGACATAGCGAAATTCTGCTTCTGCAAACTGGAAATCTCCTGGAAACTTTGAGAATATTAAAAAATTAGGTACTAATCAACACAAAGATCATAATATACTCCTCATTTAGAGTTTGACACAATATCATATAAAATATTATATTCCAGTGCCAAGAAATCATTTAAAGTTGTTCAACTTTTCCATGTACTTAATATCCAGCCTTTTAATAGCAATATTAAAGTAATACAAAAGTGATCCAGAAGATTCTTTCTGTAGAAAAGCAAAATTACTAAGCAAGCCCCTACGTTTCGTTGTGAGTTTTACTTATAACTTCAACAATAAAAGGAGGGGAAGAAAGTCTTTAAAAACCCTAGACACAATTGATCAAAACAACCAACCGCCACCCCATCACTAGCACTTACTTGTGAAACCTGGAGATTATGGCTGCCACTAATTCCAGACAGATCAGCATTACCTGAGAACACTTCAGTAATGCCCATTTTCTCAAACAGGCTTTTAACATCATAAGACCCACTAATAGAAAACTTCGGTAACTGCAGATTTAATCTCCTGTTGATCAAAGAAAACAAAACAACAGTGAGGCATTCCAGGCCTGTTTCAGCCAGCAGGATGGATAGTATGCAATTCAGTGACACTTGAAAGAATTCTTTTGATTGCAGACTTGTTTGATGGTAGCATTTGTGTTCCTTGAGCAATCTTGGCATCCAGAGAGATGCTCCATCTTCTTGTTTCTACATTCTCCATTTGATTTTTGTGAAAAGAAACGAATTTCTTCATTGCTATTCATTCATCCCAATGCCACATACAGACACCTAGCAGAGTTTTTTGGCTAGAGAGTTGCAGAGAATAAGCAGACTGACTGTGGAAAGCCTAAAATAAGGGAAAAGGAGGAAAAATATATCATGACAAAATTCATGGTGAAGAAAATGAATTGTGTTGGCACCATGAAAGAGGAGGTACAGTAGTCAAAAGGCAGCCAAGCAAGTCTTGAGGCAATTGTTACAATGCTGTGACCCCTTCTGTCTGGTCAGAGAGCCTGCAGTTTCTTAGCAGTTATGCTCTTCTCTGACTCACTTGGGGAATTGCTTATTTATGAAATCAGGACATTATACCCAGCAGGAGATGATCCGAACTTAGCACTTCCTTTTAAAAACAGTGAATTGTTCTCAAATATAGTAATCCATCTACCTAGAGTTACCTGGGCATAAGTTTGTTATTCCATTTACAAAGAGTTTCCTTGGAGAGAGCATCTTCCACTTGCTTCATCTTTCCATCATCAGGCAGAATGAGCAATGCTCGTGCAGTGCCCTGGTAAGGCAGCTCTATCACCTCGCAGGAGAGATCCTGGTCGTAGTAACTGTTAGTGGTATTGTCATGCTGCATCATGTTGACTCTAACAGATGCATTTGTGTTCACAAAAAAATCATCCTCATATGTACGCAAAGGATCAAAAGACTTTTCCCAGGCAGCTAATGGGGGAAAAGATAAGATATGGTAGTCAAATGTGGTAATCATAAGAAATGGCTCTTCTAAATTAGACCAACTTAAATGTAGGACAATGGAGGGCTATTTATGGGAGAATATGATCACTGAATAATTTCAACCTCCTGCATAACACACAATAAAGCAATTTTAGCTGTGCAGTAAGCCCAGCATAGTAAGTGTAAGTAAGTCCTGTCTTGCTGAAAAACAACAAAAGGCTGATGAGGACCAATTGAGAGTCCTTCTACTGTAGCCATATGTAATGCCTTTTATGCCATTTAAATACAATGGCTTAAACATTCAGCCACAGGACCTTCTTCTCATACCTTTTCTATTAGGCTATGCCCCTACAAAAGCTGACTGTACTCAACCTGGTGAGGAATTCATCAGCAGAATAAAGGGTCTTAACATTTGCTCAAGCCTCCAGAGACACAGGCCCTCAAAATGCTCTACCCCAAATTTTAATGCAATGCATCTAGTGGATCTACCATAGAACTGGGGACCCTATGCGAGAGTATCGGTCCACCAAGTTTGACTGGCATGTGCAGTCAGCATAGAGATCTTGGAAACATCTTTAGTCATTGTGCTCTCAGACCGGTGCGACTATGTGCAGTGGATCCCTGTCTATGAGAGGTCCACTAGAGAGGGACTTCTCTGTCTACAGCTTTCAGGCAAACTGGGTCATGATTAAGAAATCAGTATTTCTCAACAATCAGATACCCTGCTCTTGGCCAGATCTAATCTCTACTTTGAAGGTTCTGCACAATTTAGTTCTTTCCTAAATAGTCACTCTGGTAACAAATCATCAGGAGTTCCCTAAAATTTTTATTTTGCATCAAAACCATCTATTGGAATATTATGTTAAATATCTTACCTTTAAAATAAATGTAGTTAGTTAGAACTAGTACAGTACTTGGTTCAAGATGACCAACTAATTCAGGAATTTTCCCCTTGGTTTTCTCCTCTATATATTTATTGATTTGCTTCTTAGTTTCTTCTGGTTTATGGAAATCGCTATTAAAAAAATCTGCATCATAAAATTGTTTGATATTTTGTAAAAATGACTCCTGTGGTTCATACCCAGTAGCTGTAAAAATGGCATTCCCTATATTTAATGTGATATTAGCATCAGCACAGTTCAGTATGGATAAAACTTTGTGAAAACTGTCATGTATTTCATGTATGCGAGCCTCAGTCAGATCGTCAAAGCCCAGTCCTCCAAAAATCTGAGACAGGGTGGTTGACTTAGCACCAACAGCCAGCATGGCAAATGCAGTGGAGATGCTCATGGGAGAAAAGAAAACGTTTTCATCAGCTTCCTTTGATACAGCCTGCTTGTAAAATCTAAATACAAAATCTGCATAGTTTGAGCCTTGCTTGTCACAGTTATGTGTTAATAAATTTTCAGTTCCATCTTGCAGATTAATATTGTTGACTTCATGGCAAATATCTTCATGGCGGCAATGGGTTACAGCACAAAGAACAGCAAGGAGTAAACACAGGCACAGGATACACTTCATCTTCTTTTGAAATTATTCTGTCACAAAATAAACAGTCATTAAATGAGCAGATGGTAATGATGTGCTTGGTAGTAAGGAATAATAAATAGTTTATTATCATAAATATTATGTAGTGCAACTGTAAATATCTAATATACACATGATATTTGAAGTTCTCATGGGTACAACGTCAAATTTAATTAATAAATTCAACCAAGTTGTAGATTAAAATGTCAGCATAATAAAACCATCATATTTCATTGTAACTGGCCTGAAAAGGCAATGCTTTTCTTCATTATAATACATTGGCTATGAAAACATAGAGCTAAAGTTCACAATAATCTCAATTAACAATTACATTATTTTCCTATGATCATTGTCTCCCATAGGGTACATCTAAACAAACAAGTTACCATGAGGGAAGACAGGGTGGGGGTTTCAAAGACATCAAATACTCCACAGCATCTGCCCAAAAGCAATTTGATAAATGTAAGGAAATGTGAGACATCTCGCTACTCACTGGAAGTGGGGTAAATTCCCTCACCTCCACCAAGGCAGCAGCACAGAGGCAGACAGCTATCACAGACTACTTCGTGCTTGTTAAATTCACACCTCTGTTTACCTCATGGCCCTGTTTACTTACTCACATGGCCAGTCATTGGCCACAGCTGGTGGTGGAAGAAAGGCATGAACTTCAACGCAAAATTCAAGGCAAAAGCCTGGAGCATCCTGTGACATGACAGCAGTGCACGCAGAAATGGGCACAAAGGCATGTGGGAAGCAGCAGGTTTGCATCAGAAAATGAGGTGCACGTTTGGAGTGAAGGAACCTTTCTTTTTTGGTGGCTGCAACAAGTGTTTGTAATTTGTTAAATGATGTTTTGCCCCTCACCAATGGGTTAACTTGCATGGGATATGGGAAAGACCTGGGTCCAAGAAGAAGAGGACCATTGATCCCATTTGGAAATCAAAAGACATAGATTAATTTCTTTGGAGATGACAAGTTTCTTTGTTATGCTTGTTCTCCTAATGCTGATGTAATATTCTTCATGTGAGTCCGTGCTCTCCACAGGAGCTGGGACAAGTCTCTGGTTTACTGAATTCAGTTCCCTGCTGTTCTGGAGGCATCTCATACAAACCCTCTTCAGAGCTGTAACAAGCTATCAATGAAAATAAGCTTTTTGTTCTTGTAGCTTCTGCATGAAAATATTTCTAGAACTTTTCTACTGTTATGGCTTCTCTTCTGGTTTCCAGCCAACGCAGCCTGTTTGTAGCCTTTTCTTCCAGGAACATATTTTCCCCTGTCCTGCCAAGGTAAAGTTGTCCTGGTCTTACATTCATTCCCAGATGTGAAAGATGATTGTATTTACTATCTAAACAACATTTAGATGGAGTTTCTGAGGGCAGCTCAAGTTCAAGGATTTTGTTTTATTTTTTTATTGATGATCTTCCTTGTTTTTATAGCAAACATATACACTAGCTGTGTGTTCTCATATTTGCTTAGATCTGAGTATGCTGAGTGTGCCTGAGAGAAGATAGGGTCCACTGCAGTGACCTGCGGTAAAAAGTGGTAACACTAAATTTGAATTTCCTTAAACCAAAAGATGGAATATGGCTCTAGATGGGAATATGATTCAGCTATTTGCAGCTCTTTTAAGCAGAACTCTCCCTATTCTTCGCAGCCAAAAAAACCCCCAAAACCAAAACCCAAAAAACCCCTATGTGGAAAAATGAAGTAATAATGTAGTACACAGGGTGTTCCAAAAATACTTGATGTTTAACATCTTGTAGGCTGTTTATCTCTAGGTATTTGAGATATTGCACACTCAGGTGAGAAGATAATTTTTATCTGTCCATGTTCACTTCCTGTGTCCATACAGAACTTAGCCTGAATTTCAAAGAATTTCTGAAGCAAAGAGTATGGTTTAGTTTTTTTTTTCTGCAGCAAGCTTATATTAGGCATGTCTCTGTTATAGCTTCTACTATAACAGATCAGTTATAAAACTTTTCTTAGTATCAGTGCTCTCTGTAGAAATCTGAAAGAAATGCTTCTACCAGAAGCTGGAAAACACTGAATATTGTCATCAAGTTTTCCTCCCATACTTTTCCCTTTAGAGATGAAATCACATTAATTTCAACATTTTGAGATTAGAAAATTTCACACACAAATATTTTTGTTAACAGTTCAAAGCTGAAGAAAGGCTTTACTAAATCTGGCAGTACTTTTTATGCAAATTGGAAATTCAGAAAATAATTCTCTTCCAGACCACATATTAGTTTGTCTATGGAAATAAAAGGGGCAATTAAATTTAAATTGTGGCCTTCCACACACCCCCCCCCCCATTACACTCACCCCTGTCTAATTAGAAAGCATGGCCTTAGCAATTCAATGATTGTTTTTTAAATTAAGTCACTGAAAGAATTTATAAATTGGACCTGGTTGTTCAGTCAATAGTGGGATTATACTAATTTTGAGTCACTGTGAAGACTGTTTCAACCTAAAAGGTGATTACATCAATATTCTGTTTTGACAACTACTTAATAAGTCCCCATGACTTCAAAGGTTATTTTAGTTTGATTTCAGACTAAGCATATTCCCCCAGAACAGCAGGTCCCACTGGTCCCTTACATGTCTGCTTGATTAATCTTCCATTGCAACATCTGCACAGAACCAAATCACAAGCAGACAAATGAAATTAACTTAATATTAAAATTCAACCAACCAGAGAAATCATCGTTTGCAAGTCTCCAAGAAAAGTGCATGTGTAGTACTTACGAAATCAGAAGCCTCGTTGCATTCAGCTGACCATGTTGTTCCCCACACTGTTACTTATACTAGTACACCATCTTCTGCTTAATTAGTGCTGTTAAACATTAAACAGATCTGATAAAAATTAGAGCCAACCAAAAAAAAGGAGGAAGCAAAGCAAATATTGGCGAAACAGGTTTGCGAGGGTCATCTCTATTATTCAGCCAAAGAAGCTGACAATCTTCAGCCATTTGAAGAGTAGCTGTGACATTCTCTCTGTTGCCTTTGGCCATGTGGAGCAGATGAGGGCAAACATTGTGTAATTAGGACCCTACTGGAAACCAGGAGATTGTGCCTGGAACCACTGGAAACAGGGCAAACATTGTGTAATTAGGACCCTACTGGAAACCAGGAGATTGTGCCTGGAACCACTGGAAACAGGGCAAACATTGTGTAATTAGGACCCTACTGGAAACCAGGAGGTTGCGCCTGGAACCACCGGAAACAGACAGTGACTCTTGGTGCCAGAAGTCAGACTCTCTGTGCTGTGATGAAGTACACATGGAGCCATGTATCACATCAGCTTGGTGCTCTTCCAAAGTCTATCCAGAGCAAAATCTTCTGGCTGATCCTCAGCCTGTATATGGATGACAAACTAATTGCCTGTACTTTCTCTCTCTGTCTGTAGCTGCATACCACTGAGAGGATATGTGACAGACATGTTTCCCTGATGGATTTCCTACTCTGGCTGATGTGGTCCCTTCATCTATCTCAGTGCTGCGTGGATCTCAGTTACTGCCTCAGGCAGGTGGCGGGAATACAAGAAGCAAGCTGTTTACTCCCACACGTGCACATACTGCATGTGAGCACTCACTTCTCATTCTCTTTGCCCTCTCACACACTTCTAAATTGTTTAAATGAAAACAAGTACTGCTTGTTTCTATTAACTTTTTTGAATAGGAATTAAGTGCTGATGAATCAAGCTGACTGATTTTTTCCAGTTAACAACAAAGACCATGATTGAGTGCTGACATGAAATAAGTTTCCCCATTTGGGACGACTCTTTCCTTTGTACTTGTTTACTCACATGTGTAATTTTGTCATTACAAACATAGATAAACATGGAGACAGAACATAGATAAACCTTGTCTGGACACTCCCCTTCTTTGTTTTCCTCTTTATTTCTTCACTCCGAAACCCCCACCCCCCAACTCCCCTCCCCTTTCCTTTTTACTTGTTCCTTCTAATTCTGCCTGTAAAGGTCACAAACACAGAGATTATGTTACTCATCAAAGCCTAGGTGACTGACAGATCACGGTGGTCAAGGACGAACTGGGTTACAAAATGGTTATAAGCCTCTTGTTTTCTCTTTCATTTGTGATGCCTTGTAATTATTGTTTTGTTCTTAATAATGCTAAGCTAAAATTTAACAAGGCATTTCCCTAGCATTTCATTATAGAAGCAGCAATAAGGTGCTACAGCAGCTTGAAACTAAAATGATGAGGACATGCACACATACCAGGTGTACCACGCACTGCCACAAGCCATTACAATCCCACCTGTCTACTGACCACAATCTCAGCTCTAAAACTAAGTCATGAAACCACGTTAACCAGCTTCGTACTGATCATTTATATACTGAACTAGATCTTTCACTCTATTATTTAGGAATAAAAGTACAGAATACTGAAATAACCAAACAGATGGGGTTTATTCCTTCTGATAATTAAAATCATGACAAAGTCTACATTGCCCAAGTCCATGTTACTGCTGCTCATTTCATGTAGGTCAGTTTCGATACCACACCCCAACTCATATTTTGACATCTTTAGAAGAAATAGACCCATATACAAGTTCATGCATTTGCTAACATCTTGCAAACATCTTCCTGACTATCGGTTTCGTTTTGAACAGACCATTCTGAAACAGGTTTAAAGAGTTCTTAATTAACCAATGACTGTTATATTTGATGGCAACAGAACCACTCAACTTGTCCAGTGTTCAAAGGAAATCAGAGATTTTTTGTCAATTTAGCAACAATAATAGCTGTTCTAGGATTACAGCTCACAGACACACAGGTTACTTCAAATATAAAAAAATCTTTATCCCTATTATAAGTTACACGAAGATTTGCAAGTGTAAGGTATACAGACCACAAGTATATTAACCTAGCAGCAATATGAAGGAAATGGAGTATAGAATTATGAAGAAAATGGACATTACCTTCCCTTTCATTCCCTCACTGATAGTTCTGAGTTATGCAGAAGTCTTTGGGAAGGATCAGGCAGTCGGAGTGCAGGGAGAATGTTGAGATTGAAGATGTATGCATGTCTGGTGAACTATGGTTTTTCTAGTCTGGATGACATATACAGTGAAGAATAAAGGTGCAATCTGCACACAGTGGTCATGCCATGCTCTCAATATTTATTGAAGAATCTCTTCCACTGTCCTGTCAGAAAGAAAAAATTCAGTGGCTTAGAAAGGGACTGTGAAATGAGGATGAAATATAGTCTATATACAGTGAAAAAAACCATTCAAGAAGAAGGAAATTCTGCTCACAGAACTTTTTTTTTCATCTGAATTAGTACCACTCATATGAACTAAGTAGAGAGCAGGGACAAGAATTTTTAAAAAAATTACTATACCAGTGGCAATCACCAATAGTGAACACTCATCATCATTTTTCAGTTTCAATGCCAGTTGCAAATTATACAGTAAATGTAGCAGGTGTGTTACATGTATGGTGCACCAATAACTGAATCTCCTACTGCTGCTTCAGTGTGTGCTGGTTAGCAGGCATGACACAAGACCTATAGAAGATTTGAGACCTCCTGTAAAAGGGGCAGGAGAGTAGACAGGTTGCTTTAGCATAAATACCCATTATGTAGGCCCCAGAATCTTTCAAAAGAAGGTCTGTTTTTCATTATTTCTACATGTAACATCTTTACCATGGACTTTCTTTTCAGACTTGAATGTTTCTGCAATACTAATATTAGTAACGAAAGAGCTTACTGAGATTTAATATCTCGATGATTTCCAGCAGGGGTACTGTGGAAAAAAAAATTTTATTCTGTTTTATTTTCCTCCTAACCCCCAAAATAGATGAAAAAATACTCTTATTGACTTTAAAGATCTCCAATATATTTTCCATTGCCCAAGTACGTTTCAAGATACTGAAATGATTTCAGGCTGGGATAGACCACCTGATGAGAGAACCACCGGACTGAAAATTAAGGATAGATGGCTATCTCTGTTGAGCAGCTCAGTTTTGACCTTGGGAACATCACTGATAGGCTTCAGTCTCCTCATCTGTAAAATAAAAATGACACATCAAACTTTGTCATTGAGATTAGATGGCATGAAAATAGAAAGTTACTTTCAATGGCCTTTAGCATCGTTTTAGTTCTTATTGAGGTTTATGAAGACAGGATAAGTTTTTATCAGTTTTATTCCAAGGCACCTCCCTTGGCAACAGTGACACATAACCTGAAAATCTGTGGTCTGCAGATGAAGCTTTATACAGCTTCAAAGTGAAAATGGAAATGTTCCTGAATTGCAAGCTTCCATAAACAGTCCTCTGCACTTTTCAGAAAGCATCTTCTTTCCTGATACGCTTATTTTATTCAAGAGGTGGCAGTTACCCAGGTACACTACAGCATGGGAAGAGGTGATTAAGCACACATAAATTGCAAGTATTAATAATCTGTATGCACCATACAACACTGCACAATCCAATCCTTTTACCACAAATTTTTCTTTCATGACTAGAAGATGCAAATACAAGAACTTTGTACAGAGAAATAGAGAAGGATAAGACCATTGTGCTAACTGAAATTTTTTTTTAACCTTTTGATTTGACCCAAGCATATGCCAGCAGGGGTCGCTTCACCTGAACCCCTTCATCTACTGCCCATCCAGTATTGTACTTTTAAAATCATATTATTTACCTATGATAAGGCCTGAATCCTGCTCTGACTGTGTAAGCTAAGAAATGAAGGATGATCAACCTTAGTGGGTAGGTATAAGCAGCAAAGAAGCTAAGTTTCTACAGAGTGAACCTGTGATTGAGCTGGGAAGGGAAGTAGAAACTCCCAAGTCCCAACCCAATGCTGTGTAACTACTGGCCTGTCCTTTCCTAATAATGTTCTTGCGTTAAAGAAATAAAGAAATTAATCAATTAATTATGGGTTTCCAACAGCAATATAGTACTTAAAATTTTAATAAATATGTGTCTATACAACATGAAAATGTAGTTAACAAGAACCATCCCAATGAGTAATTCAAGACTTAAGCAACTAACATTATTCTGAAAGCCTTCATTAAAAAGTTCTTCCTCACCTTCCCATTTGATCCACTGACCCTGCTATCTGGGACCATCTCATCTGAATTGCTTTCTTTTCCTCCTTTGTACTCCTGAGCGATACTTAATCAAGTGTCTACCTTTAATTGTACAGCTGATCAAATAAGGTTGATCAAAGTGGATTGAAGTAAACAATAATGACATTATTCTGTGACTCAGAAGCTCAGCTGCCCAAGCATACCATATGGATTTTGGCTAATGCTCAAAGAAAGGATCCAGAAATGGTCTTGCAAGCAAAAGAGTCAGTTTACCTTGTTTATTACACCTTGTCCGTCTCCCTACTCATACAGAACAGCTCTGTTGAAAATGAAGGTACAAACATAGGAATCCACCAGGGAACAAGAGCAGAAGGAAGGCAGGTTTCAATTTTATTTTGAATGGATATAGAGTAGATCAAATTTTGCTGTGGTCACTAGTTTTAATTACATTGGGAGAAGATTTAGCTCAACATCACATAACTTTTAAAAATCCTACTCTAGATCAATATTCAGACAAGTTCAACAAAGTCATTTTTCTCTGTAATCAACCATTATACAAACATCTTAAATCTGTTGGTTTTAACAGAAAATTTTTTGAATTGTAACTATTTCGATACAGATGAAGACTTCCCTACCCCAAACCTATTGATACTCTGTCTAATGTTGACTCCTACGTACTGTTATCTTCTCTGATATCCTTTTCCTGCCTTTCTTCACATCACCCACAGTCACTTGCAGACCACTATCATCTTGGCACACCATTCCTCTACTCCTGCTTCCTCCATCAGCTTTGAGAGCAATGACAAATAGAGCCTGTTGAAGAATCATGAAGGAAAGCATTCCCAAAGGAGTCACAGCAAGCCCCTTCAACAGAAGTCAACCTCTGGGGACCAGGGAAAGCCCAGATGGTTTTCACTAAATACCCAGGTGTCTTCTTCCATAGAGCAGCAGAGCATTAAGGCACTCCTAAGGCTGGGGTCAGCAAGAATGGGGCTCAGCTGTAGAGAGCAAAAAGGTTAATCAGGTCACAAGAACTTCTGGGTGACAATGTCCTACTCTCAGGTTCATTGATCAGCCAGTGAGAGTATTTTTTTTTCCCTGATGATGCAACGTTTTTAAATTAATGCCTTTGGTAGAACTTAGGTGGGTGGGGATTATGAAAACCAGTTTGAACTGGTCTCTGGCCTTTGTGAATGCTCCGGCTCTCATACTAATGGTGATTGAATTAATCTCTTAACAAACACGTTTGTTTTTCTAATTCGCCTCCACACACATAATTACTAAAGCTCCAAACCCAACACCCCAGTATTACAGCACAGATGACACTTCACATCCCCTGATCTTCAGAGATCTCTGAACTATTGGGATCCTTCCTGAAATAATTTCTGAAGCACAGGTCTCCTCACCAGAAACAGAATCCTGCAAGTCAGGACTATGTCTAAGAGGATTCGCTGCCTCTAAAGCAGGAAATTTTTTACCAGCTTGTTCTAAATATATTTTCCTTCATGGCTTAATGTAAAAGCAATTATTTTTACTACTGGTTCATAGGCATTCAGTGCTAAGAATGCCTAAATCAAAGCTAAGAAATCCTTAAATCCTTTGAGCTCGAGATCCCTACTTACCTTTGATCGTAGTAGGCTTATAACTGAGCTACAACTTCATTATTCTATTACTTACAACAGTGCTTCACAAATGCTCAATATTTTTCTTCATTTGAGAAACTTTCCCAGATTGCACAAATACCCAGATTCTTCCTGTGGCCCTTAATGTTCCCGTTTAAAATCCTTTCTCAGAAAAACTTCTTGGAAGTTATCTGAGAGAGTAAATTCCATGTAAGAAAGCAGAGTCAGAGAAATCAGAAAATTTTCATGAATATGTTTGCTTTGTTAACATTTTGAAAGAGAAATAATGAAAATGTTCCATGTTTATTTTTATTTTATAAGTTGCTATCAAGTGGTCAATTTTCCTATCATTTAACAATAAAATGGAAAAAAATTCAAAACCATTTTCAGGAAATTTGTTGAGATTTTAAGGTCATTTATTGGGTGTGAAGATAATACAAATAAGGAACTGTGGACATTATTTAGAGTCTTCTGTAGAAAAAGTCTGACTTGAGAGAAAATAATTGTTTACACAAAAGTTTGGATCAAGCATTCAATTCTTCAAGTCAGGATGGAAAAGACTTCTATATCGGCTGTAGATGATCTGAACAATGAGGAAGTAATTATTTTGCCACTCACAGTTTTATTCTCATTTGCCTTTTTTTGTGGAATAAAAATGGATCTATCATATACTCTAAGGTCATATATATAGAGGAAAACCAGTTTAGAACTGGTATACTGAGAGCTAATTCATATTAAAAAAATAGATTTTATTCGAAGAAGTTTGGTATGAATCTGATGGGGTAATGAGATATTCCCGTTCAAAAAATATACATGTATTTGGTAGAGAAATAAAAGAACAAAACCTAGAAACATTAAATAAGAGATATGATAGATCTTGTTAGAGTCTTTGTGAAGGTATGTTGGTAAATAGCAAAGCATTCATGTGATTGTAAAAAGTATAATCAATGGTTGTTAAAAGACCAAAACTGCAAATGAGCAGGCAAATGCAAATTCACCTACTTCAATCATTCAAAGAAGTGATAAAAAGACCCTTGTAATCTCTCAAAAAAACCACACTGTTTTTTAGAATGAATGCTCCTAAACTACTGAGTCAGGTAAATTCACTTAGATTTTTAGTTATTTCCTACTGAACCATTGAGCCGATCAACTGTTGCTGTTAACTGAGGAAATAAAAATGCCCTTAAATGCCAGCCCTAAACTGTTGTCTTAGACACCCTCAGTCACAGGAAAAGGAAACAAACACTTAGGCTTTGGTTCTGAATTGAGCCTGTAGATGCACAGTAGTATACATATATAGTATATATACAGATACCTCATCCTATAAGCCAAATAAAATGGGTACCCTTAGCTTAGATCAAAGACTCATCTAGTTCAGTATCCAGTGCTGCACATCACACACACAGTATAGACATATCACCGTACACTGAGCACACTGAGTTTCCCTTTCTCTTTTTTCCTTTTATCGTTATCTCACACTGCTTGGTTTAATTTTTCATCAGCACGGAGCACGGAGATGACAGATTCAGTGGCCTACCCAGGATCACTACAAAGTATCTATCCTGAGCGGCAATGACTAACCTGAGACCACCATGGTGAGTATAAACCAAGGTCTTATTTCCTTGTTAAAAAGAAAGGGAAAAGCCAGTTACCGATACCATCCAAGGAGTCTTTCTGCTGTGCCTTTTGCAACTGGACTTGTCTATCTCGCGTTGGCCTCTTTAGCCACCAGCACGCTTGTAGCAAATGTGGGTAGAGTCCTTCCCAAATCTTCATTCGCGAAGCCTAGCCATGATTTCCTTGGATTCTTTGCCTTATATTTCCTGGCAGTGATTTTCCTCTGACATTTTATCAGCCAGCCAATGTGTACTGCGAAATTATTCCCAATGAAAAAGGTGAAACCACTGGGAAAATGTGTCACCTCACAATTTATTAAAGTCCCACATCATCTTTGACTTCTCTGAATAATGCATGCCTGAACTCATTGCTTACTAAGGGTCTTCCTCCCCCACTAGCTTACAGGTTTTTTTTAGGTCCTTCCCCGGGGAATATTATATGTTTTCAGAAGTATGTGACATATATCAATCAAACCATTATAATACATGGACAGATCAACTCTTTAAAAGAATTCTTTGGCAAAGGATTTTGCCTCCTGCTGGAAAAGACAATAAAAATATTTCTGTAAATACATTAGCAATAAGAAGTAGCTAAGAGGAACCTCCATCCTTTACTACATGTGAGAGGGAACATTGTGACAATGGATGAGGAAAAGGCTGAGGCACTTTATGCCTTCTCTGCCTCAGTTATTGGTAGTAAGACCAGTTGTTCTCAGGCTACCCAGACCCCTGAGCCTCAAGACAGGGATGGGGAGCAGAACGAAGCCCCCATAACCAAAGGGAAGATAGTCAGCAACCTGCTACACCACTTAGAAACACACATGTCTATGGGGCTGGATGGAATCCACCTAGGGATACTGAGGGAGCTGGTGGAAGAGCTCACCAAACCCCTGTCAATCATTTATCAGCAGTTCTGGCTAACCAGGGAGGTTCCAGACAACTGAAGGTTGGCAAATGCAGTGCTCATCTGCAGGAAGGGTCAGAAGAAGGATCTGGGACAGTATGAGATAGTGAGCCTGACCTCAATGCTGGAGAATGTTATGGAGCAGATCAGTCCTGCGTGCTGTGACATAGCATGCAACTGGGTGATCAGGCCCAGCCAGCATGGGTTTATGAAAGGCGGATCCTGCTTGACCGACCTGACCTCTTTCTGTGACAAGGTGACCAGCTAAGTGAATGAGGGAATGGCTGTGGATATTGCCTACCTGGACTTTAGTAAAACCTTTGACGCTGTCTCCCTAAGTGTCAAGTCAAAACAACCGCATGCAGTGCTACAGACTTGGGGCAGAGTGGTTGGAAAGATGCCCAGTGGAAAACAACCTAGGATGCTGGCCGACACCCAGCTGAACATGAGTCAGCAGCGTGCCCAGGTGGCCAAGAAGGCCAATGGCATCCTGGCTTGTATCAGAAATAGTGTGGCCAGCAGGACCAGGGCAGTGATCCTGCCCCTGTACTTGGGACTGGCGAGGCCACACCTCAAATCCTGTGTTCATTTTTGGGCCCCTCATTACAAGACAGAAATTGAGGTGCTGCAACTTGTCCAGAGAAGGACACTGAAGCTGGCAAAGGGTCTAGAGAGTAAGTCAGATGAGGATAAGCTGAGGGACCTGGGGTTGTTTAGCCTGGGAAAAAGGAGGCTGAGAGGAGACCTTATTGCTCTCTACGACTACCTGAAAGGAGGAAAGAGTTTGTTGCAAGATGGGGTCAGTCTCTTTCTGAAAGTAGCAAGCAATAGGACAAGAGGAAATGACCCCAAGTTGCTCCAGGGGAGGTTGAAATTGGATATTAGGAAACATTTCTACATTGAAAGGGTTGTCAAACACTGCAACAGACTGCCATGGGAAGCGATGGAGTCACCATCTCTGGCTATGTTTAAAAGATGTGTAGATGTGTCACATAGGAACATGGTTTAGTGGTGTACTTGACAGATCTGGGTTAAGGGTTGGAGTTGACCTTAAAGGTCTTCTCCAGCCTAAAATATTCTATGTTTCTATGATGGTCATGTGAGTTCTTCAATATTTTTTCATACTTATTCATAATACATAACTACAAATTCTGCATTTTCCCAAAAAGCGAACTTGAACTAACTGTTCTGCAACTCACTGCATGTTCACTTACATCTTTTTGAAAAAACTGTCACTTTTTATTACTCTGGTACAGAGACAGTTTAACTGTTGCATCAAAGTGAGATGTGCATCCTTTTGAGATGGCTAAGGTCTCTTGCATGCGTACTAAACAGTCTTGGCAATTTGTTGCTACCTGCTCTTTGATTACTTTTTTTTTCCCTGAAAACTCTTCTATTTTTAGTTCAACTTAGAATAGTGGTTCAGACTGCAAAGGAAGCACATGTGCAATGAATTGAGCTTTCCTGTTTTGCCAGTGCTCCCTTTGAGCACTTCTTCTACACTTTGAACATCCACTGGCCCCTCAGGCTCTCTGAAATGATGTCTTTGAAAAAGAATATATTATCATGTGACATGACTTTTGCAAGTTTCTTTCCCTCAAAGTTGCCCTTGTCCTTTCTTATTATAGTTTTAGATTTGACGTTGTGGGATTATTCTTTTTTCAAGGGGGCATTCACTGGTCGGATAATGGCTTCCATTTTGTGAAATCTTTCTTCTTAATTCTAATTTAGTTTTTTTGTGCAACTATGCCTTTTTTTTTTCTTTTTCAAGTTAGAGTTTCTTGGATTTACTTCAAAATGGATTGCTGTACATTTTTACAGGAAAGTAAGCTGCAAGATCTGGTTAAGTTAGAAAATTATTTGTGACCTAGCAAGATCTGCAGTGCCTCTGCATTGATGTAAATTGCAAATAACTGTAAGAACCTGTAGAAAAATACCCTCAGTCAAGGTTTGCTATGGATCCAGTGATGTAGGCAAATTTAGTACACTTAATTTTCAGTTTGGGAAACACTACATTTATTTTTTCTTATTGCCTTATTTGAATGCTACAGAAATGAGTTTATCTTCACTGTGATTTTAATTTGGAAGTGTTTTCCTTTACAGAAAGCTGACAGCTTCAAACACTTTTCTTTTTTCCCCTGTCATAATTTATTATAAAGAAGGTGTAATCTAGACAGCCTGTATTTTGTTTATGGAATAACAGGAAACACAGTTCAAAACACATGCCGAGACTGATAACATATCTATTACAGAATCACAGAATACACTGAGTTGGGAGGGACCCACAAGGATCATCGAGTCCAACTCCTGGCCCTGCACAGGACCATCCCCATGAATCACACCATGTGCCTGAGAGTATCGTCCAAATGCTTCTGGAACTCTGTCAGGCTTGTTGCTGTGACTACTTCCCTGGGGATCCTGTTCCACTGCCCAACCACCCTCTGGGTGAAGAACCTTTTTCTAACACCCAACCTTAACTTCCCTTGACACAAATTCAGGCCATTCCCTCGGTTTTGTCAAGGGAGTCAAGAGAGAACTATTTAGAAGAGAGATGAGAGACATACAGAAGCTACACACTTGATAGAGTAGAAACAGCATGCTCTCAATAGGCTTTGAAGTAAACATCTCTGCATCAAAGGAATGCCCAACCTTCCCAAAGTCTTCTGCCTAACGGAGATAACCTACTGCCCAGGCTAGAGACAGACGGCTTTTTGAAACTCATTACTGGCATTACTACTACTGTGCCGATCTAATGTATATGAACAGTAAACTAATAACTGGTTGTTGACATCTGTCAAAAAAAACAGCTTGAACCATACTTAAGTCTTCACTCTGAGCTACAAAAGTAAAATAGCAAAATTAGAAACTTTTTAATGTCATGTTTATTCATTGATGTTGTTCTACCATAGTACATTTGTCTGCATATTTCAAGGCTGTACAAAGACTGGTGTTAATGCTTAATACCTATTAACAGACTAACCCATTTTAGTCAATAATTTACCCCTCCTGCAACCAGAGATCAGATACATACCATGAACACGAGCAAAGAAATAAAATAATGATAGATGTTGTGAAAACCAGAAGAAAAAACATAGATAAGAAGGTAAACCAGGAGAAAAAAAAAGCATGTTCATTATGAATGTGACTTTGAGAATTGTGTATCTTAACAGTGAAAACAGCTCTTTATAATATTGTGACTATACTAACCACGAAGCAGATGAGAAAGAGAGTACCAATGTTGTACTACTGGACAGTCTGAGAACAGAAGGGGTTATATCAAGAGACACGGCAAGTGTCACTGATGGGATATAGGTGTTACTGGTAGGGTGCTTGATCCTACAAACAATACTGGAATGGCGCTTACTACCATGGGTAATCTCCCAGGTACAGACAGTAATGGTGCAGACACTGGCACCAGAAGGAGATGGCTTATGTTTCCTGCTGCTTGGGGGCTTCTAGAAGCTAGTTTAGGTGCAGGCGCAGGCTAGAAGTAGTCTTCTGACTGCTCTGAGCTGTATATCTGATTCATGAAAGTTGGCTCCTGGGGAATGAACTGCAGATTAGATCTACCTCTTCTTTTCTTAGACCAAGTTCTTAGAACCTCTAAAGTTTGCCCTGTAATGAGTCTGGACTGTACATTTCACAGAAACAGTGGGCAGGCCAGTATATATCTGCAGGGGGAAAAACACACCTTCTTTGAGACCCCTTAGCAGCAGCCAAGCTGGGACAACAGCTGAAAAGCAAGGATGTATTAGACTCATTGGACAACAATGGTACTATGCAAGGTAGTAAGCATTATGCATGTTAAGGTCTATGCTAGTTACAAACTTCGTGTTGGTAGGAGAAGGGACACAACTAATAAAGTGACATAGCTTGTACCCATTTGTCAGTCAACACAAAAAAAAATGTGAGAAGGCAGCCATGAGGGAAGAAGCAGACGTACACAACTCTCTCCACCCACATGCTCTTCAGCTTCCCTGCTAGAAGATGTATCTATGCTATCAGTATCACACAGGCCTACTTTATCCCAGACCTAATGAAAGTTCTGCCTGAATGTAACCTTCTTAAAAAAAAAAAGCAAGGCCCAAACAAACAAGCAACTATGACAACTTAAATTGATGAAGAGTCTCATCTACAAAAAACAATGAATAACGTCAGTTAAGAGGCAGAGAGCCCCTCTGCAGCCATGCCATACTCATCAGGTCAAATACTTGATTTAAGAGTGGTGATCACCACATACACAATATGTACATTAACTTAATCTCTTTTCAGAGGGTTCACAATTTTTCCCATGAAAAGTATATTGTTCTCCAAAGTTATGACGATTAGGAATGCCCTGTTGAGTTTAATGGTAACTGGAACGGACATAGGCACTATTTCCATGCCTGTGGCAGCTGCTGCTTCGGTGCCAGTCTCATCCACCTTTATCACAGCCTTATGAATAGCCTGTGAAGAAACAGACATGTACAAGTCAAGGGGGTACAAAAATAGTCACCTAAATAAGAATGTGACCTAAAAGTGCCTGAAGAAGTTATTGGTAAGAAACAAGCATCAGATTGACAGGTGTGAGTCCACTGCATAAAGACAGCAAAGCGGAAAAAGAATCACCAAGCTACATGCAGCATAGCTCTGGTCCCAGAGAGGAAACGTTTGTTTCCAGTGGAGATACATGTCCCCACTAGTGAAAACATTTGCTTTGTTTCTTTTCTTATTCCCTGCACCCACTCTTGAAGATCTGTACAGCTAGACCAAATGTTAAGAGAGCAAGACCATATTTAATTGTCTATAAAAAGTTCGTATACCTGAAAAAATAACATGCAGACTAGCACAATTGATAGAATTCTGAGAATATGTTTTCTATGTTCCTTCATGTCTTGGAAATAATGGTAGCAAAGGAGAAGGTCCAGAAATGGAGGGCTAGAGCAGAGAAACCTATAAGTTTTACCTTGCAAAGTCAAGACATTGACAGATCCTGGTTTACTAACATCCTCCTGAGGTCATGAGGGCAGTTGTTTTCTTCATATTAGACAATTAAAGCTGCACTGATTGTCAGTTTTAACTCTAGGTTCATTGAAGTATGACCTGTCTGTAGCTTTTACCTTGGCCTGACACTAATGAGAGTCATTGTTCATAGGCTTGAAGCCAAATGTTTATACTAACTGCATTTTCCTTTCCCCTAAACAGTTTAAAAGTAAGCGGTGTTTTTCCTCTCCCCTCCATAAAACACAAGTGGTGACACATCCTATAGTCCATACTTGCCCACAATCAGGCTAAAGAAGACAAATGCAAACAGAAGCAGCAACGTAGTGACTGTAACAGCACACTGCAGAAAGGTAGTGAGGTGTGGATAGACGGCAATTTGGTCATGTCTGTTTTATAAGGTTGCCCCCATGTAGATCGAAACAGCCTTCTAGATTAAAAAATTACAGACTTTTAACCTCCTCCAACCCAATTGCACTTACAGTGCATGGACAAAATACTCTGTATGCCAACAACTACCTTTTCATGTGAAGCCAAGCCTTTTTGCATGCGTTTTGCATCACAAATAGTTGTACAGAAAGTGATGCAAGTATCAGTAACGATAGGCACATAAAACAAAAAGCAGTATGACTTACCTGGGAAATTCTGTGCTGGGGCTGTCCAGTGATCCCAGAGAGGTCAGCCTTATCAGTGAACAGATCCATAATGCCCATTTTATATAAGATATTTTTTAGGTCATATGTCCCATAAAGAGTGAATTTCGGGAGATACAAATTTACTGAGCTGCCAGAAAAGAAGTACAAAAGTATAGTGAAACATTTGATCACATATCACAGAATAACATAGACTCACTAGGGAAACTGATTTTGCTTTCTCCCTCAAAACATTTTGCCTGCAGACTCTTTCAGCCCACAAAGGAGATGTACACTGACACTAATTTGAGGAGAAGAAAAGAAGATTTATGACAATTGGAAGGCTGATTGAGAGGATAAGGCTGTAGTTTGCTGGCTCCCAGTCTGCAGTAACCCAACACAAGAGCAGTGAAATTGACCCAGTGATTCAGCACAATACACCTGTACCTCCCTAAGGATCTTCCTCTAACATTTTCAGAAGTTAAGTGATCTTTTGTGCAATCTGCTGGAAACACCTTCATCATTACCCATTACTGAGGATGCAAAGGATTCACCTTGTGAAAAAGAGATTCCTTTAGGTGTCTCAGACTGAGCACAAAAAAAATCCAACACATGTGAGTTCACTGGTTACTTTTGGAAAAAAAACAAAACAAAACAAAACAAAAAAAACCCCATTGGCTGGCCTTGTGTATTTATCATATAAATCAGGGCAGAGAAAACAAAAATATATACCAAAGAAGCAGGACAATGATAAATAGTGATAGAATGGATGACAAAGTAAAAAAACAAAAGCACATTGACAGAATATAGATAGTCAATAGATAATCATTTTTCTATGTCAAGCCCAATGTTTGACACCAAATTTTAAGTGACTAGTTTGCTGTTTTCCATAAATAACCCAAAGCTCTATACTTCTGACTCATTTCTTCCTTACTTTTTCCATACAGATCTAACAATTACTTTTCAAGGGTTAAACACAACATTTACAGCCAGAAGCAGCATAATGAGACAGAGGTTAGAAATAGTGCTGACATTAGGTACTGTTTTCTGGTGAGAAACCAGGACAACTCTCCAGGGCTCTAGGTCAGGGAGATGTGAAACACTTAATGAAGCTAGCCAAAGAGCAAGACATCCAGTAGACAAGTGGAAAGGAAAGGGCCCATACCTGAAGTGTTGCACGGCATCTAATGCCAAGTCTGGCTGGTACCCAGAAATGAAAGTGCTACAGGATTGATAACTGATTGCTGATCTCTTAGTTCTCCCTAATTTCAGTCTGTGCTGATTGCTGTCCCAAATGATGATGCAATTATCACTGAATCATCTATCTTACTGTTGTGTAAAGACATTCCTTCACAAGCCCCTACTTTCTTTCAATATGGAGGAAAGAGAAAGCCACAGCAACAGTGCAACGAGGAAGGAAGCCCTGGGATGCACTTTTCAGAAGTGAAAGTGATGCTTTCTCCACAGTTCAGCCATTAAATAGATCTCAGCTACCTGTACTGGTGAAACTTTGACACTATCCCCTGTTTGGCAGCCAACAGTAATGAAAAATGCCCCTCACAACACTTCTGCAACTCATGTCAGTTTGCAGACACAGAAACAGGGACAAACATAGCTTGCCCACCGCCCTTGAATCATTCTATATACTACTTCAAGCCCATTTATTAAGACCTCCCAGAGACTCTGAATAAGAGCAGAGACAATCAATTGCTTTGAAAACCAGAGGTAAAAGGAGGAGTTCGTGTCATCAGTTTGCAGGAAAGAATGGTCATCATGAAAAATGAGGAGCAGCAGGAAACAAACTTGTTTTCGACAGTGATGCTTTTTTATATTATAAGATAGGAAATATAAATCCCCTCAACTTTATTTAGTGTCTTTCTTGGTAATTTTAAAGGCAATTGTGTTTCTTTGACAAAAATTATACATATGTATCTTGATTCTCCACCTTATTTGTCCTATAGTCACAAACTATGTAGCTGCTTCCAGAAGTTTCAAAACTGTTAAGATGCACAGAGAATTATTTTTTTTTTTTCCTGGTCCTTTTTTTTTTTTTCCAAATTAAAAAAAAATTTAGATTCTTTTGATGAGATTTAACAGTGAATCAGAGTTAGGAGCATGACACTGGTTTTGGGTTTCTGTATTAGGATGCAATTTTTCTTTTGAAAAGGGATCATCTAAAATAAGTTTTTCAAATGAGTATGTGTGAAGGTCACTAACTTGATGCATCAAATTCATAAGTGAGCACAAGGGCTTGATACTATAAACATGTTTTGCCTGTGCTTGAACAACACAGTTTGTCCCGTGAAAGGCTCGTACCATACAGGACACTAAATGTAAGGAGTATAAAATTATTTTTAGAAAGCAGATAACCTTTCTGCCTTCTAGGCTCAGAGTTACCTTGAAACAAGTGTAGCTTGTTCCAATTTTGCCTTCCTAAGACCTCAGAGAGCCTGAATATAGCGGCTCTGCAACATGCTTTGCCCTCATAATTGCCAAATGGAAGTTGTTATTTCAGCATTAACTGTGCAATTATTGTTAATTTTAATAGGTAGAAAAGAAGCAAGAGACAAGAAAAAAGGCTGAAGTGGTAGGAATTTACTTGTAAATAGAAGAAGGCAGAAGACCTCCCCTAAAAATATGAGTAGAGGTCTAAGTCCAAAAACAGGGGCCTATTGGGAGTTGGATATGGGAAAAAAATTGCAGAAATGGAAAAAGTTCTAAAGCTGTGAAGGTTTTCAGTGCATGCAGTACTGAATGTAAAAACACAGTGACACCAGAGAGCCAGATTCAACTTTGGTCAGTGGGAATACTTCTGCAGATAAAACAGAACTAAAAATGGTGTTCTGATTCTGTGTCATAGCCCAGCACATTTGTTTCCTTGCCTACCATCTGAACCAAGAACTTCAGAATTTTACCTTTTTGTGACTAATGACCTCCACCTTGACATATGTTCACAAGACAATCTTTTCTCCAGCTTCCTCATTCTTCCTTTATCGGGCAGAATAAAAAATGCTGAAGCGCCTCCTTTGTAATCCATTTGCACCACAGTGGAAGACAGCTGGTCATCATAGCCATGCTTGAACAGGCCCATTCCAAACATCATCGGGACTTCAACAGCCTTGTTCCCATCCACAAAGAATTTGCCCATTTTAGTGTATTGTGGATCAAAAGGTTTTTCCCATTCAGCTTGAAATAAAAGAGATTGAGTTAGAGGATATTTTGAGGACATGAAACCATAGGACATATCACCACAGGACACATTCTTAGATGACAGAAACTGGTACTGTTGGATCGGCTTCAAAGACAAACCAGTTTGCAACAATCACTTGATCTTACTGAATACTGGGAATAATTTAATAGCAACACACAGTAGGTAGAATGCGATGTAAAAAAACTCCCTCAGATTTTACAGTGGGCTGCAATATTCTTCATTTAGATGACATATCAAGGGTTCTAACTTCCACTTTTCTGCCATGACAACAGTTTTAAGGAGTCTGTAAAGCCCCCATGCTTTCTCTGAGCTCTGGAGAATATTCTCTCCTTTCCTTATTCCCAGATCAAAGTAGACTTGAAAAGGGTGACATGAGGGATGAATTCTCCAGAGAAATTGAGGAATTTGGTTACTTTCAGAGACAAGGTGTTTATATTTTGCATTAGCTGATAATGTATAGAGTCATGAGGAACTTAATTCTACCAGACTGCTGGGTTAAAAAGCAAAACAACAACAGAAACTTTTTCCACTGCATCCTCACAATATTAAATTTTCCAAGGCTCCTCACTTAGTCATGGTGAAACAAACTCTCTACATCGGAACTCTGAAAGATTTTTATCCTCAGTGGAGAAAAATTTCTAAGCCAAATTCCACGTATCCACATCATTCATTTCAGAGGCTGAGCAGATTTTAAAAAAGGGTGGGGGTTTTTGGAAAGGTTTATTTGTTGTTTTTATTTTTAAGGAGTGTTGTTGGTGTGCAGTAAACTTTGCCTTCTAGAGCAAAACTAACATTTTATCAAATTTATTAGGCAAAACTAGAGCTGTGATGCTTAGTAAAGTAACTGCCATCAAGAAAACAATGAAACAAGATGCAACCACTTTTGACTTCTATTTGAACATTGATTATTAGGCAGCTCGTTACAAATGAAATAATTATCTTCTGCTGTTTCCACCATCTGACATAGCCTGCACTTAGTATTTGGAAAAAGTGAAATGGGAATTTAGGGCATGTCTTGGGCTCTGAAAGTATAGATTGACAACTGGTAATACTCTGAAGAGGGAAAAGTTGCTACTTTTATGTTTCTTCATTAATAGTGACTTCTGTCATCAGGTATATAATAGGCAGGACTTCTACCTTATTATGCTTAAGGGAAAAAATAAAGCAGAATGAATAACAGAAACATGAATGACACAAGTCCTGAAACATTGAAACAACCTTTATCTAGTGCTCAACTCAGGGAAAACACCCACTGCTTTCACAAAGAACTTCGCTTGATTGAAAACTGAGTAGGATGTTAGGACTGCTAACTCTGGAATTCAGGAGAGCAGACTTTGGTCTCTTCAGCAATCTGCTTAGTAGAGTGCCGGGGGATAAAGTCATGGAGGGAAGAGAGGACCAAGAAAGCTGTATCACCAAACAACTCCATGCAGCACTACAGGCTGGGGGAAGAGTGGCTGGAAAATGGCCCAGAAGAAAAGGGCCTGGGGGTGCTGGTTGACAGCTGCTGAACATGAGCCAGAAGTGTGCCCAGGTGGCCAAGAAGGCCAGTGGCATCCTGGCCTGTATCATCAGTAGAGTGGTCAGCAGGACCAGGACAGTGATTGTTCTGCTGTACTCAGCACTGGTGAGGCTGCACCTCAAATCCTGTGTTCATTTTTTTGCCCCTCTCTGTACAAAGGACATCGAGGTGCTGGAGCATGTCCAGAGAAGGACAATGGAGTTTGTGAACAGTCTAGAGAGTAAGTCAGGTGAGGAACAGCTGAGGGAGCTAAACAGTTGCTTAGCCTGAAGGAGGCTGAGAGGGGACCTTATTGCTCTCTACAACTACCTGGAAGGAGGTTGAAGTGAAGTGAGAGTTGGCCTCTTCTCACGGCAACTAGCAATAGGACAAGAGGAAATGCCCTCAAGCTGTACCAGGGAAGGTTCGGGTTGGGCAGCAGGAAGAATTTCTTCACTGAAAGGGTTGTCAGAAATTTGAATTTGATGCCCAGAGACGTGGTGGAGTCGCCATCCCTGGAGGTGTTCAAGAAATGACTGGACGTGGCACTTAGCACTGTGGTTTAGTTGACATGGTGGTGTTCAATCAAACGTTGGACTCAGTGTTGTAGTTCTTTTCCAACCTTAGTGATTCTGTGATTCTATGATTCTATTAATATTCATATTAATATTCCACCAAGCACAGGAGTGATCTCTCCTAACAAAGAGAAAGTCAGGCAAAAACGCCAGGAGGACTGTGTGGATGAACAAGGAGCTACTGGGTGAAATCAAACACAAACAGGTGGCCTACAGAGGGTGGAAACAAGGACAGGTAACCTGGAAGGTATACAAAGAGATTTTCTGAGTATCCAGGAATTAGATTAAGAAAGTTAAAGGTGTGATAGAATTAAATCTGACCAGGGACATCAAGGGCAACAAGAAAAGCTTCTATAAGTATGATGATGACAAAAGGAAGACTAGGAAAAATGTGAACCCCCTTCAGAAGGAAAAAGGAAGCCTAGTTACCCGTAATGTGGAGAAGGCTGAGGTACTCAATGACATTTTTTGCCTCAGTCTTCACTGGCAAGTGCTGCAGCCACACCACCCAGGTCACAGAAGGCAAAAATAGAGACTGAGAGAATGAAGAACTGACTGCTATAGGAGAAGATGAGGTTCAAGACCATCTAAGGAACTGTTCATGCACACATTCATGGGACCTGATGAAATGCATCTGCAGATCCTGAGGGAACTGGTGGATGAGGTGGCTAAGACACTATCTGTCATATTTGAGAAGTTATGGCAGTCCAGTGAAATTCCCACTGACTGGAAAAGGGAAAAATAGCTCTCATTTTTAAAAAGTAAAAAAAAAAAAAAAAAGTGATTCAGGGAACTACAGTCTGTCTCACCTCTTTGTGTGGCAAGATCGCAGAGCAGATCCTTCTGGAATCTATGGTAAGATAGGTGGAAAATTAGGAGGTGACTAGTGTCAGACAACATGACTTCACTAAGGGCAAGCTGTGCTAAAGGAAGAGTAATTGATGTTATCTAACTGGAGCTGTGCAAAGCATTTGACACTGTTCCACGTGATATCCTATTCTCTAAACTGGAGATTTGGATTTGACAGATGGTCCATTTGGTGGATAAGCAATTGCCTGGATGGTTGCATTTGAAGGGTTGTGGTCAATGGCTTGTTCTCCAAGAGACCAGTCACAAATGGTGTTCCTCAGGGTTGGATTGGGACCAATGCTGTTCAACATCTTTGTTGGCAACACGAACAGTGGGATTGAGTGCAGCCTCAGTAAGTTTGCCAATGACACCAAGATGTGTGATGCAGTCAACATGCTGTAAGGAAGGGATGTCCTCCAGAGGGAAGGTATGCCATCCAAGGGGAGCATGACAGGCTTGAGAGGTGGCCCCATTGGAACCTGATGAAGCTCAACAAGGCTAAGTGCAAGGTCCTGTATGTGGGTTGGGGCAGTCCCAACCACAAATACAGGCGGGGCAGGGAATGGATCGAGTTGAAAGTGAACAACCTGAGGAGAAGGACTTGGGAGTGTTGGTTGATGAGAAGCTCAGCATGACTCAGTAATGTGCGCTTGAAACCCAGAAAGCCAACTGTGTCCTGGGCTATGTCAAAAGAAGTGTGGCCAGCAGGTCAAGAGATGGGATTTTCCCCTCTACTTCACTCTGGTGAGATCCCACCCAGAGTACTTCATTAAGCTCTGAGGTGTCCAACATAAGAAGGACATGGACTTGGAGCAAGTCCAGAGGAGGGGCCATGAAAACGATCAGATGGCAGGAACATCTCTCCTATGAAAACAGGCTGAGAGAGTTGGGGTTGTTTAGCCTGAGAGAGAGAGTTGGGGGAGAGAAGGCTCAGGGGAGACCTTAAAGCCCCTTCCAGTACCTAAAGGGGGCCTACAGACAAGGAACGACTTTTTACATGGGCAGATAGTGATAGGACACAGGGGACTGACTTTAAACTGAAAGAGAGCAGATTTAGATTTAGATTAGATATAAGGAAGAAATTCTTCACTGTGAGGGTGGTGAGACACAGGAACAGGTTGCCCAAAGAAATTGTGGATGCCCCATCTCTAGAAGTGTTCAAGGCCAGGTCTTTGAGCAACCTCATGTAGTGGAAGGGGGCTACAACCATGGCAGGAGGGTTGGAACTAGATGACCATTAAGGTTCCTTCTAACCCAAACTGTGGCTATCACTTAACACACAGGTTAGACAGAGATAATATTCACTAATACTTTCCTCCTGTTTCAAAGGAACATTTATTCTTATCCTCACCTCTATCTTAGGGGTCTACCTTCTAGGGATGACACCTTTGTCAAATGCTTCACAGTGTTCAAGTAGAAAAATGAACTTTGAGGTAGTCTTTGTGGTGATCAGCTCGACAAGGGCATGATAAGGGGCTGCTGTAATACAGTGGAATAATATACCCACTGGCTCAGAGACAGAAAAATATTGCCAGGCTTTTGTCCTTAGGGAGGGACTTCTGTACTACAGTACACCACAAAAAAAAGGGGAAAGAGAGTCACCAGTACTGTGCAAGGGTGGTTGCAATGCACAATGGAAAAGAGCCTAGAAATATGGACTGATTATAGAGCTAACTGGGCTTTAGGTCCTCTCCAGATTAATCCCAGCCTCTAGAACCTTAACCTACTCTTGATTTCAAGATAAAAAATGTTATATTATTGCTATTAATGCTATTCTTTAATCTATTTTCTTTAAAATCAGAGAGCTAAAACTGAAACTCCGTCATGTTTGGAGAAGGCAGGAAATCATTTCAGTAATAAAATTAACATCTAATTAAAAAAAACCTCACATTTTTAGAACATGTAAAAGTTAACTGTAATACAAAGTTATTTTTAATAAAAGTTTCTCAGGCTTTTGTCTCAATTGTACTACTAAATTTATTGCTTATTCTTCGAACACCTTTCAGTAAAAGAAAGGGGTTTTTGCCTGTTTTGAAAGATGTGCCTGTTGCTCAATAAAAGCCTAAGTGAAAACATTATTTGAGCCAAACAAGTATGTTTTCAAGAGAATTAAGAAACATCAGTCATCTATAATTCAATCAGCTCCATTTAACCGTGGGCAAATCTTCAGAGATTAATATAAGGAGCCGAGACACAGATGAAAAACAACAGAACCCCCCCCCCCCCCAAAAAATATAATTCTTAATTACTTGCAGGGGAACCCTCATATTGGAGTGTGCAAACATCCAGGTTAACAGTTTTAAAAGAATAGCTTTTCCTAGCTTTTCCTTTTAAAAAGAATCGCATTCCTATTATGTCATCTCCACTTCAATTAAAAAGCTTAATGGTAATTTTATCAGATAGATTATAGGATATTATTTTTCTGAGTACAATTGCTTTGTTTCAGTAAGAGAGAGAAGGTTGGAAAGAAGATGCAATATCTGTTATTAGACCACTGATTGAGCCTTACAGCCTTGATCCTCGTCTTCTCATTAGATCAGCAGTCTGAAAAGCTCTGGGAAGATCTGTTGACTGTATCTAAGCAGACTGCACAAGTTAATTAAGAAAAACAAGCTTATTGTCAATAGGCTTGTATCTGATACTGGTGGGTCCATCTTCACTGGAAAATATTAGAATCTGCAAATCAAAAAAAAAAGGGTGAAACCTATGCCTGTAGACACATCAGGACTACAGACATACGATCGGCAAAGGCATAGTTAGTAAAAAAATAGGGAGAACACGAGTGTGAAACCAAAGTTGTTGACTGTTTAGTTTTGGATACATGAACATACACAGTAACAGCAAAACTATGGAGTAAACATACTTCTATTTGGTAAGATGCTACATTTTACTTTAACAGCATTTTTTAAATTTAACTCCTAACTTACTGAACAAAACACCAACTGAAGTCCACAGAACTGGATTTCAAATTAATTCCTAGATAGCAAAGCATTTAAGAAAGTGCTTGAATCCCACTAGATTGTATAGGATTAGGAAAGCATCTAATCTTTCCTAACTAGAGGTGCCTTCCTCAGCATATATTTCACTAAATCTTCAGAAGGAAAGAAGTTTATATATTAAAAAATATGGGAAAATTTGCCATACATTTTGCTAGGAATTATCATCAGCGTCAGGCAGAACATAATTTTCAAAAGCTTTGTTTGTAACTAAGTGTAAGTGAGGACCAAAGGGAAAACAAGATATGGGTCCATCTGCAAAACCATATTGCAAAAAAAGGTGATGAAGTCCAAGACTGACCTGAGGAAATAAATTATGAAATAGAAGAATATGATATGTGTATCTTACCGTTAAAATAAATATAGCTAATGAGGAGAATTTCAGTAAGTGGATCAAGGTTATTTACAAGGTCCTTGATTTTTCCATTGGTTCTTTCTGCTACATATTTGTTGACTTTTTGCTGGGCTTGATCAGCCTTCTTGAAGTTCATAGGATAAGCTTCTCCTTCATAGAAGTTTCTGAGATCACTTAAAAATTTTTCTTGTGGCTTCAGTCGGTCAAGCACAAACAGAACATTTCCCATATTCAACTGTAAGCCCCCATTCTTTCTGTTTACCATTTGCATGAGTTGACGATAACCTTCATGTATGTCATTTTCAGAAATCTCACGTGGGTTAAAGCAAAGGACTCTAAGAATCTGTGTCAGGGTGTCTGATCTGGCACCCAGAGTCAGCATTGCAAAGGCAGTAGAGATGCTCAAAGGAGAGAAGAAAACATTCCGATTGTTTTCGTAAGAAGAAATCTCTTTGTAGAAACAACATGCAAATCGACAAACACTGTTCCTTACACTTTGCCATGGCATATATTGGTTTCCTTGGGCTCTTTGATTTTGGTTTCTTACCCCTTGGTGATTAGGCTCATAGCAATAACTGTTGGAATTAATTCCAACAAGTAAAAGACACAGGAGAAACAACTTCTTCATGTTTCTGTGACTCTGTAATAGAAGAAAATTTACAATTGGCTTACAAATCTTTTCACCTGGTGTTTAGCAACACATCAATTCCTTCACTATAAAAAGTTAGCTTAGCACCAGTGATTCCAAGACATTTGAACTGAGGGGTACCAGCTTTCTATTTCAAGGAAGTAGACTGTGGAAAATTACTCAACCTACTGAAGAGGTTATGAAATAATAAAAATCAAAGTTAAAGAGGGATGAGGTAATACCAAAGATGCCCTCATTAGAGTTAGTCTGCAATTCCTTTGAAACTGTTTTTTTCCAATGTTCTCTTTTCAATGTGGCTTTAAGTGATTAAGAGCTGTGAGTCAAAAGTACAGATCTATAGAGCAGAAAGTAAAAATTTACAGATGAAAAATCAAAGCAGAATTAAAACACAATATTCCTTCATTGTAAAAGTTAAAATATTATACATTTTTTAATAGGATCCATGTAAACCCACATGCAGGCACCAAAGAGAAAGTAAATGCACTTGTTAATGAGGAGCTGATGAACATTAACAGTGATTTCATAAAGGCTGAACAATTGAGCACCATTAAAAGAAGCCAATATCCACATAAATAACAAAAGAGAGAAACAGCAAGTAGGATGTTATCAAGACCATGGAAATACAGTGCTGTTTATTAAGGAAGGGAAAATGCATATGTACATAGAACAAACAGCAAATGGAAATAACCATGCCTGCAGAATGGAAACCATTCATCCCACATTTGTGGCAGTACTTTTCCCTCTAGAAATTAATACTGTATCACAAGTGGTTCAATATCTTGTGTCAACAGAGAGAAAGAAGTAAAGATGGGAAATATTTGGAAATCTAGAATATCCACTTGTGGTATGCGATCATTTCACCTACAGAATCTTTTATAAAACAAAGTACTCTTTAGGAGAAAAATACCTTAGGTTTCTGAATTGCACTGAGAAATGCAGACTGCCTTGTAAATTCCAATCAGCTCCCACCATGGCCCCACATTTGTGTTCTCCACTTTCCAGCATCTTGTTCTCTAAAACCCAGTGAACTAAGAATGCTGATCTCTGCTTTAATAATATATGCTCTAAATGTCCCTTAATTCACAGTCTTTGAATATCGTGGTCATAGAAATACTACTATCACTAGGAAGGGCCTGAATCCCACAACAAACCACTTTCAGGCAGTGCACTTTTGTATCTAGAACATATTTAAATTTAAGCTCCTTGATTTGTTTGTGACTTTTTCCACCATCACTCTTACTCTAATTCTTTTAGCCACAGTGTCTTTTATTTAGGAGCCTCTAGATGCTTTAGAGAGCAATCCTTAAGTCCACATTTCCATTTCATTTCATGCCTTACATTTGTTACTATCATCAATTTACTTCATTTAAAACACTTAGGAATGCAGTTTTTCTAAGAAGTTATGCCATATAAACACGCCTATCTAACAGAGGACTTATTTTTTTTATTTTAAAAAACCAAAATCATAGTAAAACAGTACAAGAAGCTTTAAACCAAAATACGACAATTTTTCAATTGATTATTCAAAAACTGTTGCCCTACTGTTACACAGAAAAAAAAAAAGCATTACTTACGGTAAAGTCAAAAGTGTCCTGTTGTATTCACCAGGTCTGCACAGGTCCTTGCTCAGTTGTTTGTGCTGCCGCACACAAAGCAGGGTATCCTCTAGTAAAGGTTAAGATCATCTAAGGGCTGTGACTCATGCATTATAATTTTAGAGATTAGTATGATGTCGAAACTAGTTTTACTGGACACTTAACTTTACTGAATGTGTTTCACACGTGGCTTTTTATTATTCATGACTATACAATCACCCTGTTAGATTCAAACCCATTTTCCTTCAACTGAACCCGCTGTTTCTTCACATCAAACATTCATACACTTCTCAGTTGCCCCAATGTATTTTATGAACAAGAGAGTCACAACGTGATTTCTAGTGACTATAGCATTGCTACCACTAAGGCCAAGGACAAGCCTTGGTGCACCAGGACAATTTGAATTTTTGTGACCTAGCTTGCTTTGTCTCCATGGCTGATGTTGATTTTCTGCAGTTGAAGCCAGTGATGATTCTAAGAGGTGCAGGGCTTAAAACACTGTTTTGATGTATTAGCAAGTGCTGCTGTATGTGTACCTGACTATCCACTCCCAGACGGGGAATCCACTGGCAGCAAGAGCTGTGATATCAACTCCTGGGCTACTCACATGGCCCTGTGCCCAGGGAAGAAGAATGCAGCTGGGATGCCATTGAATGCAGGTGATCCCAGTTACAAGCATGGCCTGGGGACAGGGGGTGGAAGCCTAGGAACAAGGGTGTTAAATAGAGCAAGTCTTTAGATCAGCTTACTATCTTGTGATCTGGGATGTGGGGAGCAGTCCCCTCTGATCCTGTGCCAAGTTCAGCTGGGTCAAACCAGACAGCAGACATCCTGTGCTCAGGTGTGCATCCTGGGTGCAGAATGACAGAGGCATTGAAGAAGGGAACTCCGAAGACCACATAGTTCAACCCCATGCTCAAAGCAGGGTCATTTTAAGTCAGTTGCTCAGGACAGTGTCCAGCTGGGTTTTGCCTTCCTTGTTTGAGAACATTGACACTGAAACAGGTTTTCTCTGGATTTAAATAGAACTTCGTTTATTTTAATTTGTGCTCACTGCCCCTTGTCCTGTCACTGGATCCCACTGAGCACAGGTTATCTCTTACTTTATTCGTCAAAAATCAAGTGTTTACACACACTGTTAAAATTTACACAGGCCTTTTATTATCTGGGCTAAACATTTCCAGCTCTCTCAGTCTCTTCTCGTATGTCAGATGCTGCAATTCTTCAGTCACCATTGTGGCAGTTTACTGAAGTCACTCCAGTATGTCCATGTCCTTCTTGCATTGTGGAGCCCAGCACTGGATGCAGGACTCCTGATCGGTACACTAGGAATGAATAGAGAGGAAGAATCACTTGCCTTGACCTGCTAGCAATGCACTTAATGCAGCTTAAGTACGTGGAATTACAGAATCATAGAATAATGGAATGATTTTAGTTGGTAAGAACCTTAAAGATCATCAAGTTTCAATCCTACTGCCATGGACAGGAACACCTTCCACTAAACCAGGTTACTGAAGGCCCCATCCAACCTGGCCTTGAACACTTCCAGGGATGGGGCATCCACAACTTGTCTGGGCAACCTGTTTCAGTGTCTGACTACCGTCATAGCGAAGAATTTCTTCCTTATATCTAATCTAAATCTACTCTCTTTCTGTTTAAAGCCTAGATATATCACTACATGCCCTTGTAAAAAGTCCCTCTCCTGGTCTCCTATAGGACCCTTTTAGGAACTAGAAGGCCACAATAAGGTCACCCCAGACCCTTCTCTTCCCCAGGCTGAAAAAATCCAGCTATTCTAAGATGTCTTCATAGGAGAGATGTCCCAGTCCTCTACTCATTTTTGTGGTCCTCTTCTTCACCTTTGTATTTGCTGGGCACCCCAGAGCTGGATGCAACACTCCAGGTGAGATCTCACAAGTGCAGAGTAGAGCGGATGAATCCCCTCCCTGAACCTGCTGGCCTCACTGCTTTTGATGCAGCCCAGGATAAATTGGCTTTCTGGGCTGCAAGTGCACTCTGCTGGCTCATGTTCAGCCTCTCATCCACTGCCTCTTATGTACCAGCATCCGCAAGTCCTTCTCAGCAGGGCTGCTCTCAGTCTGTTTATCCCCCAGCCTGGATTGATACCAGGGGTTGTCCTGACCCAGTGTACCACCTTGCAATTGGCCTTGTTGGACCTCATGAGTTTCCCATGGGCCCACTTCTCAAGCTTATCCAGTTCCTTTTGGATGGCATCTGTGCTTCAGGTGTGGCAACTGCACCACTCATCTTGGTGTCATTGTCTGCATTTCCTGCAAGATCTTACTGCTGGCTCAGAGTCAACTTGGTGTCCACCAGGAGCCTCAGATTCTCAAGCACAGCATCTCACTTTCTAAACCCAGGGTAATATTTTCTCTCATTTTCCCTTCAAAATGTAAACATTTTCTGGGAGGGACCAACCCTTACTATACACAAAATAGAGTGCTGTTTCTAAAGACAATTGAAACACTAACCACAACAATAACTCGGCAGCATTTTGTGTGAGGCAAAGATGCAACCAGTGAAAGTCGTTGGTGATTACAACCTACCAAGCAACTCAACAGATTGCAAAAAAAACCCCTCTTAAACAAGTTGCTTTTGAGGTAAAACTTGAGAAATAGAAGGCTTTGAGACAGGATACCAGACTTGCACATAGTACATTCTTCACACATACCACTCATCTGAAGGAATACTTGAGATACTCTTTTCACTGCTTCTTGTACAAATAAGAGCCGAGAATCTCACTTAGAGCTAACTTTTAATAATGGGCTGTAGTTTTCATGGTATATAAAAACTGATTTCTGATGAAGGAAGGAAGCCCAATTAAATACAGACGCCATGCTAATGACAAGGTGAAGGATGAATGACTAAGACAGATTTGAACACACCTAGACCACACCTCAGCACACTTGCAGGAGAAAGCCTGCTGCTGAACATGGAAAAGCCTGCCCTATGATTGGAAAGAAAGCAGAGAAAATCAATTTAGGATCAATTTCTATGAATAAAGTGAATCTCTGGAGACTAATATTAAAGAAAGTCAAAATTTTTCTTTCATGTGTTACCAGTATGAGAGAAAGGAAGGTGAAGGAAAGGGTAACAGGTCTAGAAACAGCTGTATAATTTCTGTATTTGATGAAAAATATTCAACAAGCATAAACAATGATTTATATCATAAGCAGAATACTGATTTACAAATAATTCAGCCATTTTGTTCAGTTTTGAAGATTGGGATATTCCAGAGCAATGTTGCATACGTTGAAGATATGATACGAGTAGTGAACAGAAAATTTCCTCACCTACACTGGGGACTTTTCTAAAAATTCCCACAGCTCTTACACATCTAGCACTGAATTGTTTATAGGTGTTTAAGCCTCAGCTGGCAAAATTTAATGTAAATGCATCTACTTTGAGCAAAGAGGTTGAAAGAGGTTTGTTGATACTGGGTTCCTCTCTTTGCTATATATAGTAACCACTGATGGCACAAGCAGGGAATTCTACAGCACAAACAAGGCCTCAGAGCCTCTCCTTTGCCTGTGCTAAACCACAGATACCAGGTGTGTATATACCTTCAAAGAGATGGAAGAATTTCTTAATTTGTTGCCCCATTGAAACTAAAGCACTTCCTCATAACCATAATTAAAAAGGGAGGCAACAGAGACTGAAAAACAAATTTATATTAAGTTGTTCTCTTCTGGACCTAGCAATACTTTCTCCTGAAAATATGATAGAGGAGAGTGTGCAACCTATGTAAACTGTAAGGTGTGATCCATCTGATTATGGAGCTTCTGTTTCCTTACACTAATTAAAATATGATCTTTTATAAATAGTTCAGATCTTGAAGAATTTCTCAAAAATTATTGCATAGTAAGTAGGGCACTGTTAGAGATGACCTATAGAGATAGTATGCACTCCAAGGCATCTCTGTTTAGTTATGGGACTTTTCTCAATTCCTTTAATCATAGGAATTCCTGCCAGTAAATCTATTACACTACACAACAAACAGGTTGAAGAATTCACTAAACTATCAAAGACTAGGATAGTTTGGAGTTGTCTAGCATGTCAATGGTTTCTGTTCCCAAAACTATTTGAAACATTCCTCCAGCTGAGAGCCTCACCCTGATAGCATTCGTTTGGGCTAGATTCTCACAAGCCTGCAATGTTTGAGTCCAGTGAAATGGACTTGCCTATTTTAAACTCCGTTAAAAAGAAATTATAGTGAAACAAAAACCAAACGAATGACAAACACCACCTCCCGCCCCCAAAAGGTTGAAACGTTCTCTTCCTTCAATGTCTCTTTTTTTTCCCCCAAAGATCTTTCTCAAGGTCTCAATCCTCTCTTTCATCAGTCAATGAAACAGACAATAACCCCTACATGTCCTCAGCATCCTGGTCAATGATTCCCCTAGCTTTCAATCTCCTTTTTCTCCACAGCCAGCAGATTAAAAGTCACATTTCACCTACATTCACTCTTCAAGGACCTGTGCTATACACAAACAAGTAAACACACTTTACTCTTAAACGTTTCCTGGATACACTTAGTGATACCCTACCTGTCACTGGAAAGGCATGGCTGTATGTAGAGAGATGCAACTCTCTTATAACACAACTACAAGATTTTCTTGAGTTAGGTCACTGTTAGCAAACCCAGCAGTGTTTTGTCAGAAAACAAAACACTTTATTTCAGGAGCAAGGCAGAAGTGGCTGTGGCTTGGCAACTCTTTTCCCTCCTGCCCAGCTTCCCAGCTTTTCTTCTGTGGGGAGGAAGTAGGGAGGGATCCCACACAACTTCTTCAGCCACCTCTTCTGCAGAGGATTCAACAGAGCTGTACAGTATAGAGTCATAGAATGGTTTGGGTTGGAAGGGACCTCAAAGATCATTTAGTCCAATCCCCATGCTATGGACCTTCCACCACACCAAGTTCCTCAAAGCCCCATCCAGTATGGTCTTGAACACTTCCAGGGATGAGGCATCTGCAATTTCTCTGGGCAATCTGTTCCACTGCCTCACCATTCTCACAACAAAGAACTTCTTCCTAATATCTAATCTAAACCTACTCTCTTTTAGTTTGAATCCATTACTCCTTGTCCTCTCACTTCATGCTCTTGCTCTGTCTTTCCTGTAGGTTCCCTTCAGGCACTTGAAGGCTGGAATTAGGTCACCCCAAAGCCTTCTCTTCTCCCATGTGAAGAGTCCCAATTCTCTCAGCCTTTCCTCATATGAAAGGAGCTCCATCCCTCTAATTGTCTTGGTGTCCCTCCTCTGGACTGGCTCCAACAGGCCGATATCCTTCCTGTGCAAGGGACCCAGAGATGAGTACAAAGTTTCCCCTTTTCTGGTCATGTGGGACTTCCCCTGACTGCCATGACTTTTCCAGTATTACAGAAAGTGGCTTGGCAACTACATCAGCCAATTCCCTCAGGAGTCACTGAGTCCTCTATTCCCTGAGTCCTTTATCCCCTTTTGGCTGTTTTTGCTCTCCTAGCCAGAAGTAAGGGTGCCAGGAAAGGAGGCAAGAGTAAGGAAGAAATGCTGGATAGAATAGGCCTCTTCTGTATAGTATCTCTCCTATCGAGTCAGAGACCAAATCTCACTTCCTTGCACACAGCCATCCCCTGAATGTCCTTCCAGTCTTCTCGTGCCCTTTAAATCCCCACCCAGTACTACAAGCCCTCCAAGCGCCAACCTCACTCCAGTCGCTACCTCCTCAAAAGACTCACCACCAAGTCTCCTTCAGCTCCACTGACACGTTTTGCCCTCACCTTCAGCTCCTCCTTTAGGATCAATGTTACACAAAGTGAAGAGTGAGAGGTGAGGACAAGATATAGGCAGCAGTTTGTTTCAAGAGAGCTGAAGAACCATCACATTGAAGAACTGGTATTGGTTTACTTGTCATTGCTTCTCCTCAAAGCTCATAGAACTATTTCTCCCATGAAATGAGCTCCCACCTCAGCACATCCTTCAGTTAAATATGACTTTCCTGCTAAAAAAAAAAAAAAATAAACCCAAAACCAACTCCTTTCCCTTTTCTCTTTGCAAGAGCTTTGTGAAACACTGTTCCACACTTCATTGGCAATTTTAACAGCTTGCTCTTGTAAATTTTCTTTGATCTGCCTTTGGTGAAATTTTACAACTTTTAAGTTTCTGTCTGCTGAGAAAAGTCACATAACACTGTTTTCCTCGTAGTTTCAAACAATCTCACTGTCCCAAAACACTAATACATTGATAGCAGATACTAAAGTAGGTGGTTTTTCACTTTCAGTCCTTATCACTAGCTCTTGACATTTTAAATAAGCAAAAACGCCACAGAGAAAATCCCCAAAACACACTACAGAGAAAATATTCAAAGTGAGATTCACAGCCAACCACAAAAAGTCTCAGTATTAAACTGATAATTGATAAACCATATATAGACAATTACCCCAAGAATATCTTGATTCCTTTTTCTTACTTCCTCTCTCCAGCTTTGACTTCCCTTCTGAATGGCTTTCTCAAAATGAACAAAACTAAAGAGTTTTGTGTCCTGCATGAATAGTCAGACTAGCAGCAATTTGAAGTGTAGTACTCTTTGATTACATTAGAAACATACTACTGGGAAAAAAGTGTTTACTCAGTCACTAGATACTAGCACATTTTTCACCAATAAATCTTGAGGCATTTCAGATAGAAGAAATTTCAACATGTTTTTTAAAGAACATGTAAAAAGCAGCTTACTCTGACAGCACAAACAGGAGAAACCAGGGAAAAGGACGACAGTCATAATAAGAGATTTTTTTTTTGACAAAATCAAGTTCTGAAAAAATTGGTTAATCATTGAGTGTCAACTATCTAAATACTTTGGAAACAGTTGTAAGAATTTAGTTACCAACTCTTGCCATGGGATGGAACCGTGAGAGATTAACCTGAACTGTAGCGTAATACTTTCTGGAACTAATTCTGCTAGACATGCAGAGACACCTCAGAGATTACAGACTGATGAGGGCAAGTAAGAAGCTGTGTCTCACAAAGAAAGAAGTACTGTTCTCCATGTAGGACTGAAACATGAAAGGAAGACTTTTCACTGTGGGAACAAAGGGAAAATAAAACTAAGAAAAGAGCTGTGAGAAAGTAGGGCTGAAATGTGAACTTTCCCACCTGGGGAATTAACCCTAGAGATTGCTATGCTGTGCAACATCACTTCATGATGCCAGAACTGAAAGGAAGACAACTGAGGCAGTGACATGATGCTGAAGTTGTGCAGGCCTCTAGACTTCAGGCTAATTGTGCTGATGTATCTGTGCTGCTACTCAAATGTGACAATTGAGCTGTACACAGCATGTTCCTTACCATATACTCACATGCCTTATTTGGAACAAACTTGGGTGTCTAGCACGACATCACATTGCACAAACTGTAGACAAACACCAACTCTCTCATCTCCAAAACCTTTCTGAATGGAGTTCGAGGCATAGAAAAGCTCAGGGAAAGAGATTTGTGAATGAACTGAGAGTAGCCCTAGGTAGACATTCCAATATTGCCCTAAGGGAGGTTGTATGGTCCAACACAACCTTAGATATGCATTGAGAATCCAGAGTAGTACCAGAATGGGAGCTCCAATCAGAAAGACATGTCCTGTGTCAGAGTGTCACACTTCACAACTTCACTGCTTTTGATACCTGACCTAGCTCATCCAGATCTCCCTTAGAAATCTCTACAAACAGCTGTTTTGCACAGAGTAGACATACTCTGGGAAGTAAGCAAATCTGGCAAGACTAGCTCATGATGCCTCCTATGACAACCAATCCAGGGCAATGCAGATGTTACATTATGAAGAAAAGCAAAAATGTAACTGATTATATAACTTCGGAAGAATTTATGAGGCACAGCAGTTGTATAGCATAGTAAGGTCCTTGTCCTTTCTGACTACTAATTCAAAGGATTTTTTCATAGAAGCACTAGACAATTCTGCACCAGGAGATGAATTACTGATAATTAGAAAATGAAGAGGTCATTGCTCATTGTAAATTGGATCCTGGTGCACAGACCCATGTGATGATTAAAAATCTAAAATCACAACTGAAAACTTTGGGGAGTAGAAATTACACAAGTGAAATTCAGAGTCTGCAGCCACAAACTAGTGAACAGGGAGGAAATGTGTGAACTACAGGTATGGATAAATAAACTGAGAGGGAAAAGCTTGCTCCTTCCTGAAAGCAGGGTCTGTAAAAGTATGTAATACTCCTTGCTCTCCAGTCTCAGGGCAATGAGCTCATTGGAAAGGGAAATGAACAAAACAACTGAGCAAAAACTTGAGCATGGATCATTGAGAAAGACTCTGTGGAATGTAGATTGTATCTGAGAGGTGACCTCTCAACAGGACATAATGTGGACTTAAAAGAACATACTTCTTAACAAGGCACACTTTTAACTTTGCAAGAAGTAACTTCTTCCCTTTCAGAAGGTTGCAGTTGAAGATTTATTCACACTGGTTGGAAAAATACTGTGGGGTTTTTTTCCAAAGTATTATTTTCACTTCTGTGAAATAGCCTTAGGGTGAAATATTGCAGCTACACATGCAGTTGTGCTACTGGTCCATTACACCAACTTTGTCAAGAGACATGCGGTTTCCATCTATACTGTTGCAACTATTTGCAGTTGTATTCAGAAAACTGAACTCCATTATATCAACTCTGACAGACTGAAATGTTGAATTCTGATCTGGACTTTACACTGTTTAGCAACAAGTAAGCAAATGAGCAAAATGGGATTTGTCAGGTGCAGATTTTTAATTTAGCAGAAAACAAACGATCTGAATGCCTTTAACATCTTTAAACCGTAGCCAAGGGAACTTTAGGCCTACACAATTGTAAAGAAATTAAATTGTTTATTTGGGATGCTGGGTGAATTCGTCACTTCATGACCATCATGAAAATCACACTTATAAAAGAAATTAATGGTCATAATGAGCACATGTTCAATGGTGTATGGAGATCATCATCCAAGGACAGACAAATGTGCTGAGGCAATGTTGACAATAGCAAAGAAAATGAGCTCTAGGACAATAAACAATGGGAATCAATAGTAATGATATTGGAAAGAGGGAACTTCTTGTCCAGAAGACAAAGGGCCTCAGAGATTCACTGAACTTGGTTAGGCAGGGGAACTAGTAAACTCATCCTGGGTGGCTGGATCTGTTTGCAGAATCACTGCATAGCTAATATGTCTGAGGTGGGGAAAAAAGGTCTGTAGGTACAATTGTACCTGTAATGGTTTAACTCAGTGGACACAGAAAATGTGGGGTGTATCACCAAACAAGTAATGTGAGTTGTAACTGTGGTACTAAATGAGAAGGGAATTGCCTCATCATTGCCATTGTACACACACTAGATGATACATGCTCCAAATGATTCAGCTCAATTATTCCCCAAATGTTTGGGGTTTTTTTGGCAACAATCTATGAAAATCTTCAAATATGTGGAAGCAGAGAGATCATAACTGCATTGACAGTGGGTGTAGAAAAGCTGATTGACTTAGGATGTTCTGTAGAGACATGATGGCAGATCAGCAGCACAGTACAGCTGCTGTGCTTACCACTGTACTGCTGGAAAGAGGATTCAGTATCCTTTCTCTGTGCTCCACAAACGGTATGCCCCTTTTCAGATCCTGTATGCATAGGCACCGCTGCATCTTGCTGCACCTTCCTCTGTCTGCCAGGAATGTGCCTGAGCAGAGCAGCAAGTGAACTCTCTGATGGAGTGGTGTTTGGGACAAACCCTCTTTCCACAGATAATATTAACATGTGGGGGTACCGGAAACGTGAATTCACTGGGAGAAATTCTGAAGTTTTAGAAGGGGAGAGACATACCTTCTAGAGGAAGAAAACAAAAAGAAAATCAAGTAACTTTTTTGTCAGACCATAACGACCAAAACCTACCAGAGACACACATCCCTTCTTCCCCTTCAATCAAGTACAAGCCAGTCATTGAAGGATGTATATATTATAGATTGATGTATATATGTATTTTAAAAGTTGCTTAATAATGGGTTGTGGCATGAAAGGAAAAAAAAAAGCAATGGTTTCTCAAGAGCTGTTAAGTGAAGACACTGCCACAGCTACTAAAGCAGGAGGCACTTTGGCAAGAGCAGAACAGAAAAAAAGATAAAAGAACTCAGATTTTGGACTTTCCTGCTGGTGGCTGCCGCTTCTTGGAGAGGTTTTCATCCAAGCAACCTAATGTCAACAGAAGCCCTCCCTCCTCCCTGATTTCAGCAGGGTCTGGATTGGGTCTCTGCTGCAGCTCCTGCTGCGCTCCACCAGGCTGCCCCACTGTCTGCAGGGCAAACTGTGGAATCACAATCAGTTCATGCAATGGCAAAATGGTGTCAAGACTACAATTTGCCTCAGTTTCTCATTGCCTGGTGCAATCTCAAGACATTATGTCATGATGTCCTGCAAGGCTGTGTCAGCCCACTTTTGCTGCTGAAGGACAAAAACTGAAGTCAGCAGCCAGAACACCAACTGTTACAGGATTTTCAAAGCTTTTCAAGGGAATCCAATTGCAATCTCTGGGAGTTTCCATCATATATCATAAGCTTTATTTACAGTTTTGACCATTGCAATAGTTTCCTGAGCCTATGGGAGTTAGAACAGGTTACTGCAAGATAAGCAAGGCAGGAAGTTTGTAGGCACCAGATACTCTCTGATAAGCTCCTGTATGTATGTCCAAGTCCTGCAGTAAAAATGCATTAATCTACTTTTCTTTCGTTTAGGAGCAGGTTCCCTTTCATTTATTGCAGGGTAACAGTGGTCACTCAGGTAAATATAAATATGACAATGTCTGGTGAGGTGGTTCTCACACTCCAGTACAGGCAATACAACACAGAAAAAAAGCAGACAGCAGCTCCTCCTTTTGTAGTGAGATCAGTTCCAAGATTACTTGCTTAGTTTTTACAAGCTCCTTGAGAAAACTGACTGTATATTACACATAAAAAGGTATGGCAGTGCTATTCTTCACATCAAGTCATGATTAATACAGATTTCTAAATAACTCCAAATACTAAAAGGCACATTTTGTTCTTGTCCTCTGCCAGTTTTAAAGTACTTATCCAATGGGTTTGGAAGCTTAGTGGGATTCCCTTCATAGTTCCTCTAAAAATACCCTTCAAAATTTTGCACTTTTCTAAAAGAAACCCTGGGCTTGCCAAAGTACATATTCTCCAGATAGAGCAACCATTGTCAGATGTCTCTGCAGTTTGGCTCAACAAGATTAATGTTGATGGGAAAGGCATAAGGTAATATTCTCAGAAATGCAATAATGTTTTTGGAGCCTATGTCCCATTTTCAAAAGTAAATGATGTTCTAAGGTTTTTCAAAGGTATTTAGTGTTTGAGGTATTTCGGTATTTGAGTTTTCATCAGCTCACATGCAGACTTGTAACTAATTTGAGCACTTTAGAAGCAAAGGGCAGTCTTTTTCATATTCATAAACATTTTCAAAACCCCAGTCCTTGAAAACCACCGTTCCAATGCTTTAAAAAAATTGGATTCACAAATATGAAAATATTTTAATTGTGATTTTTCTGTATTTTTTCAGAAGTAAAGGAGAACAAAAAAAAAGAGAAGGAAATCTAAATCTACAAATACAGTTCAATAATTAGATACCCACAGATCACAGGGTTTAATAACTAAGTGATAGTAACAGATATTTCAGCACTAACAACTACAGGTATGGATTTAATTGGATTTCTTTTACTATATTGTATAATTTCCGCTCTCCCGTTTGATTAACCAAACATTATTGGACAAGTGTTATAAATGTATGTTAAATGAAAACAAAGTGAAACCATTGAAAAGGTGAGTGGCAGCAAGTTAGAGTGAATAACAGAAAAACAAGGTAAAAGGTAGAAGGAGGGGAGACAAATAGAAAACAATGGGCTTTTGAAAAGTAAGTTAAATATGTTAGCCACTTCATACAGTTTTATATCTATACAAAATGACATAAAACTCATCATAATCCTGTTATTTTCTTTTTAAAATTCTATTGCAGAACTTGAAAAAGGAGAGAAAAAGATCATCCTCTGTTTTAGAGGCAGAAGTTTTTCCGAATCTCTCATTAATGCATGAAGTATAATATTATCTACGTTATTTGTCTTCTTACAATAACTGAATAAATCAACGTCTCTAACTTGTGTAGAAAAATATTCAGTAAAAAGTCAATATAACATACTATTTGGCTAAAATCTCTTCCTAAAATACTCCTGGTAGACATTTCACCGCACAAAGGAGTTTCATAATAACAAATACACAACACTATACACAAATACAAATATGCTTTTCCTCTTACTAAGACGATACTGAGTACGGGGTTGCAAAGTAATACCCTTCTAAGCTCCCTTTCTCTTTGTGTACAACCTTTTGCTATAGCAAATGCATACCACACAAACAAGTTCCTAAGAGATAATACAGATTGTGAAATTAAAGTACTTAGCAGCAACTTCTCTTGGATGCCCATGTAATCTTACTCCCATTGAGTATAATGTAGTTTGCACCTCAACGGATGTGTGGCAAAGACCTTACATGTGCCATAAAAGAAGCCATTGGGTGGAGTAGGTTACATGCTGTAAATCCACACCCTGACTTGCCTCATGGTACTTTGTTCATGAAGGTGTCCCTTGGGTTGCCTGGAGATGGATATGCTTTCCCTCTTCAAAGAAAACAAGGAAACTGTACCTTATGAAATACAAAACAAAATGTTTATAGAAAGTGGAAGACACTTCACTTGCAAATAACTGAAAAGTTAAATGTGAAAATTTAGCTCTAGGCAGACAGTTACTTATAACTCACTTATAACAATATATTCTCTTCCTTTTTTTGTGAAATTGAAAACCAATTTTAATTTCTTCTAATAAAAATCCACAGTCTGATTTTCAAAAGTAAACGTTTTATTTCGAAATGGTTGTGGACTGAAAAGTTACTTCTGTGAAAACAGCCTGACATATATGATGTCCATGACACTGACTCCCCAAAAAATGAAACAAAATTATACCGTGAATGACCAAGGACTAACTTCGGTAGTAAACCCAGCTTATGATACTGGCACTCTGTTAACTACACAAACTATAAAATTTTTCATTCTTCTTATGTTTTATACACATATCTATCACATAAATGAATCAAAGACTCATACTGAGAGGGTATTTTTCATTTGCTTGGGATTTGGGGAATTGTTTATGTTTTTTTACCAAACTCCATGGTTCTAAAAAAGGCTCTGTTTTCCAAACATAGTTTTATTTGTAAGTGAAAGATTACCAAATTAACACTGTTAATGTTAACACAGCATAGATGTTCATGCATCTGTGTTGAACTTACCTGCAGCCATGTTTTGTTGATACACACAGTTTAAGTTATATTTGGTTCATACTTAGTTATAAAAGCATATCAGAATAAAAGATCAAAATCCAGTGGCCAACTTTTCGACATGTGACCCTTTAGATAGCTTTTACCCTTGGGACAGCAACTACCTCATCTCAGTAAGTGCTGGAGGAATCATCTTAAATTTTAAAGCGTATTTTTAGGTAGAAATAAGAGTAGAATCACAGAAAGAAACCACTTTAAATGGTTTTGGACTGCTGCGCTACTATGTTTTACCTACTCTTCTTACACAATAGATATATATATCTCAGATCAAAGACATACCCTGTAGAGTATTACACCAATTAGTAGCTAACAGGAGGAGGAAGTCAGAGGGAAAAAAAAATTAAGAGGGAGCAGAGAGAGATTAGCAGAAAAGTAAAAGAGTGTTTATTTGAATGCCTGAATCTTCCAGCCCACATGGTTTTAAACTGGCTGACTAACTACATCACTACCTTCACTTGCTAACTTGAATTTTTTTCCATGCAAATTAGTTCTGTATGTTCCAAGAACTCTCTCATTTTGTGTTGGAATTTTGTGGCTTGAAAAGTGAACAAATGTCCAGTCATTCAGGAAACTTCATGATACAACAAGGTAGAGCACAATAACCACTTTGAACTACATGGAGATCCGCAGTATGGAAGGCCAAAGAGAACAATACCTGCTGTGACCTCAGCAATCATCCACTTTGTGTCAATGCAAGGGCATAAAGCAACAAGCACAGAGCCAAGTTCAAGATCTACAGTTAGACAGGCAATCCCTACATATAGGGCTTGGCTCTAACTCCCTCCCAATGCCAGAGTGATAGACACACCCACATCAACGAGTAGAGAGAGATTTACTTGAGGCATGCAGGGCCAGTACAGCAGGATAGAACACAGTGCCATACAAAATACACCCCGCCATACAGAACTCTGTAACTATTTGAAGAAGTTCCTATTAACCTCTTGCTTCATCCTCAGTACCACCCTGAAGGAATGTGTTTATGGCAGAAGTTAACAGGCCTGCCTACACCCTTGTCATGGGGGAAGGCACAGCCCAAAGAGCATGAAAAGAGGTCAAGCCACAAGATAAAGCCCACAACAGAAATAAATGGCTAAAATACATGCCAATGCCAACTTCAAAGGAGTTAAAGCAATGTAAGGCACAAACAACATGAGGCCCAAAGATAACATCTGATGTAGCGAATGCCCATAACTTGACTGTTGGCATTATGGTGACAGAAGTACACCATATGCTTCTTAACATGCAAAGGACTGCACAATTCTCACTGATTACTCCAGTGACAACTCCAGATCAATAGGGCTTGGGTGAAGACTGATATATACCTGGACAGCTGGAAAGCAGTGCTTCCTCTTCCTGTGTGCTCCAACCTCCACCTGCTTTTATAGCATGATTTGTCTTGATCTCCATCATATACTTCCTCATCACTTCCCTTTTACAATGTGTAACTTCTCACTCTCCCTAAGATTATTCCCTCACTTGAGCTTCCTTTGACCACTCCCATTATAAAAGCATCCCACTTGAGCCAATTTACTCCATCTTCTTTTCAATCTGGAACTCTTTAAATACAACCTTTATTGTTTCTACCTGGGGTTTCTCTCCTTGTGTGGTTCTTTCTTTTTGCAACTGAAGCTGTTTTTACCAGAATATTTAATAATTCTTCTGTAGCCCAAGAGGTACATCAGTAACCTGTGATTTATGAGAAAGGAAGGAAGGAGTCTGCGTACGACATATACATTCTAGTTGATGTTACACAGTTGTTATAAAACTCTTGAATCATGGAAGACCTCATTATATGGGGAATCCACCATTTGTTTACAAAGGCTTCATCACATCTCTCTCAAACAAAGCACAATAATGGGTTGTTATAACTTTAATGATAACCTGTTCAAAGAGCTCTGGCACAATTAGTTGGATGAAGTCTAAAGAAATCAGCTGAATAACTACTCTGCATGAAATGCAGATCAGAACAAAGGAAACCAGGCCTTGAAGGAAGGAAATCAGATTCAGAGGCTGGATAGAGTGACATTTGTAATGAACAGGAAGCTTGGGCAGGAGTGATGTGTTCTGCATAGCCGCAGGAACTTAGACCTAAATTAATACAAACTAAACAAAATATAAGGAACAGGGCATCCAAAGGCTTGAGGGCAAAAGGCAATCTTGTTCTTCTTGGACTTCTAGGACTTCCTCTAGTTTGTTTCTGACCTCCTTATTTATTCCTTCAATACATCCCTCAAAGACAACATCCTGCAACGAAGTCTAGTTGAACATCTGGTTTTAGGCTACTGACTGAAGTGACATCTGAAGTCACAAACACTTGGTCCTTCACAAAACAAATCCTTGAGGAATCTAGTCAATGCATCACCCTTCCACTTTAAAATCTTCAGTTAAACTTATGCAATACAGGTAGTCTCCATAGTTCATCAGCCTGTTGAACTCCAAGGTTCAACATCTACAATGTCTTCCAGATGACTCAGTGTTCTAAAATCTTTTCCTACAGCATGTTTAAGTAAATTTGTTTTGGACAATTGCTCTCTTAAGAAACCAGTTCTCCTTCAGAGGGTCTCTTTCATTGTACATAACGTCTGTTGATATTAACTCTGTCTAACCATCCTCTGTTATTCTCTTTGTGTCATTACCTTTAAGAATTTCAGCCCCATAGGAATCCAGGGACATCACAAGAAGAATATGATCACCACTAAGCTGAAAATAGAGCTTTTAATCTCAGTTATAGGGAGTTCATGATGTAACCCTTATCTTAAAGAACTTGTCTGGGACCTTATATAATCACTCCTTCAATTTCTGATGGGGATTTTAAAGAATATTGGCTTTGGTCTCTTTCTCATCTGTGCCTCATTCTGGGGTATTTCATCCACAAACAAAGGCAGCTACACTATTACTGAATCTCATGTCTGCCCCTTTTAGCTAAGCTGAAATGTTAGCCTGTCTCTCTGTCATCTCTTCATTGCCTAGTGTCCACATTGAGTTCAGTACAGCAAGATAAAAACTCTTAAATATTCCTCAAAAGGAATTTTCACTACTGCCTACTATGCTTGCATCAGAGAGGGCGCAGCTTTAGTTGGAAATGTCTGCACAGCCATGAGGACTTGACACTACTGGGAGACAGGGAAGAGCACACCACATCAGCTAAAACTAGCACAGAGTTTAAAACTGGAAACTCCCAGGAAACCCAGGAAACATGTGCCTGGATTCATAACCTACTTCTTTTCCTCACATCTCCTTAACTAGACACAACCAGTCTAGTTCAAGGCCTGCAGATTTTTTTTATGTAACCTGCCTACATACTTACACTGTTGTCCATGCACACAAAAAATTTACCCAAGTATACTACCAAACCCTTTCCTGTTCCTGACAAATGTACTTCTTCAAGGGTTTTTTAAAAATATCACACTGCCCTTCCCCACACATCTCTTAACTCTCTCATCCTTTTAATTATATCAAATATAAACTCTTTATCTTCTTTTCAGAGTCTTGTCTAGTCTTTCTACTCCCTAAATCTCTTATTCAGTGCCTAAGGACAACTCTTGCCCTATTATTCCCACATTACACCTTCAAAAAAGCGCTTTAATGTATTCTCCCATCTTGACACCAATGTTTTGAGAAAGTTCCCTGTAATTATTGACACAACCATTTAGCCATAAAGAAAATAAAAATGATTCCATAAATAAATTAGCAATGGAGGGCTAAGGAGAACCTCCATTCTTTATCGGATGTGGGGGAAAACAGGAATAAGGAAAAGGCTGAGGCACTCAGTGCTTTCTTTGCCTCAGTTGTTGATAGTAAGACCAGTTTTTCTCAGGCTACCCAAACCTCTGGGCTGCAAGACAGGGATGGGGAGCAGAACGAAGCCCCCATAACCAAAGGGAAAACGGTCAGCAACCTGCTACACCACTTAGAAACACACATATCTATGGGGCCAGATGGAATCCACCCAAGGATACTGAGGGAGCTGGTGGAAGAACTCACCAACCCCCTTTCAATCATTTATCAGCAGTTCTGGCTAACCAGGGAGGTCTCAGACAACGGGAGATTGGTAAATGCGATGCCCATCTGCAAGAAGGGTCAGAAGAAGGATCTGGGACAGTACAGGATAGTCAGCCTGACCTCAGTGCCAGGGAAGGTTATGGAGCAGATCATCATGTGTGTCATGACACAGCATGCAGAGGACAACTGAGTGATTGGGCCCAGCCAGCATGGGTTTATGAAAGGCAGGTCCTGCTTGACTGACCTGACCTCCTTTTCTGACATGATGACCAGCTAAGTGAATAAGGGAATGGCTGTGGATTTTGTCTACCTGGACTTTAGTAAAACCTTTGACACTGTCTCCCAGAGCACTGTCCTGGACAAACAGGGTGCTTGTGGTTTGAATGGGCATACTCTTCACTTGTTGAGAAACTATCTGGATGGCTGACCTCAAAGAATTGTGGTGGTGAATAGAGTTAAATCCAGCTGATGGTCAGTTACAAGTGGCATTCCCCAGGGCTGAGTGTTGGGGCCAGTATATTCCTCAATGATTTGGACAAGGGAATCTAGGGCACCCTCAGTCAGTTTGCAGATGACACCAGGTTGGGCATGAGTGTTGATCATCTGGAGGAAAGGAAGGCTCTGCAGAGGGATCTGGAGAGACTGGATTGATGGACCAAGACCAATGGTTTGAGGTTCAACAAGGCCAAGTGCTGAGTCACAACAATCCCCTGCAGTGCTACAGGCTGGAGGAGAGTGACTGAAAAGCTGCCTGAAGGAAAAGGACCTGGGGGTGCTGGTTGACTGAAGCTGAACATGAGCCAGAATAGGCCAGGAAGGCCAATGGCATCCTGGCCTGTATCAGAAATATTGTGGCCAGCAGAACCAGGGCAGTGACTGAAATACTCTGCAGTGGTGTGGCCACATCTCAAATCCTGTGTTCAGTTTTTGGTCCCTCATTACAGGAAAGATATTGAGGCACTGGAGCATGTCCAGAGAAGGGCAATGAAGCTGGTGAAGGGTCTGGAGCACAAGTCTTCCGAGGAGTGGCTGAGGGAGATGGGGATGTTTAGCCTGGAGAGAAGGAGGCTGAGTGGGGACTTTATTGCTCTCTACAACTACCTGAAGGGTAGTGGTGGGGGTCATTCTTCTCTCCCAAATAACAAGCAATATGTCAAGAGGAAATGGCCTCAAGTTGCACCAGGGGAGATTTAGATTGGATATTAGGAAAAATTTCTTCACTGAAAGGATTGTCAAGCATTGGAACAGGCTGTCCAGCAAAGTGGTGGCATTACCATCTCTGGAGGTATTTAAAAGATGTGCAGATGTGGCATTTACCGACGTGGTTTAGTGGTGTACTTGGCAATGTTAGGTTAATGGTTCGGCTTGATGATCTTAAGGGTCTTTTCCAACTTCAAAAATTCTATTACTTAGTTGTTCTTTTTTAGATCTTCCTTATACTTTCCTTTGTTATAATGCTACTATGGTAGAAAAGAGAGATTATGCTGTTCATATATTTGCAATGATCACTCTGTGAGAATGGTGCCAATCACACTAGTCAGCAGAGTCTCATTGCTGCTGCTGCTGATCAGTCTACCAATGTTCATCTTTCCTCTTTTCTCTACTAAAACTGGAAGTTCCTAGGCACAGTTTTTTGTGTGTATTGGTGATTAGCAAAGTCAGAACCAAGAAATGATGAGATACCATTACACAGTACAAGATGCAGGCCCTGAGGAACAACTAATTTGAGCAAGTGTGCTAAACACATATGGCACAAGAACCATACCTGATTTCACTGAAGATAGAAAGGGAAATTACTGATACCAATATTGCAAGATGGCATCCTTAAGCACTCGAAAGTAGTAACAACATCCAGATGAGCAAGCATCTTTGTGATTCATTCCTACCTGCTTGTTGATAAAGAATATTACAGGCCGCTATTGTGATTATCACCTTCTCTGCCAAAGGTCAGTAAGAATTCCATCCTCACTAAAGCTTGACGGTGAGTGAAGAACAGTCAAAAGAAACAAATGTGACAAATTCTTTCACTGCTGCAGTTGACCACCAAAATGACCCTGACTTCTCCGCACGTTCTCCTCCTCTGTGGTTTGCTAAATGTTTTGTTCTTTCGTGTATTATACTTTTACTTGTTTCTACATGAATGTACATGGGATGTCACAATACCCTTGTCCAACAGAGTACTATCTTCTCAGATCTTTCCTAAGGCCCCACATTTTCCATCTACACATGACAATGCTTGCTTAATACATGGTCTTATTATATTGAGCTTCGTGTTTGCATTCCTTTCAGTTTTTGTTTTTCTAATTCATTTGAGAACCTGCCTGATAGAAGATTACAAATTCACTGGGTCACGAATTTTGCACCTCATTTGCCAGGTGCTTTGTTCAAATTCTATGCAAATGGTAAGCAGGTACCACCACCATAATACTCATAAATGCAAATTAAATGCTGTTCTAGGAGCTATTCCCTCAGAATAGTAAGCTAACATTTATGTAGTACTTCCATTCCATCCTATAAACTGCAAATACATTAGTTAATTAATCGAGGCCAAAAGAGAATGCCCTAATTAGCCAAGCCCAGGTTGCTCTTAATGGTGATGGGGCTACCAACAAAATGAAGGCATTTGTGATTCCAAGAATGCACCCATTTCTGTTTCACTGGATGGAAGGAAAATATTGTTTACGCACAGAATGATTGGTCTTACGGCAGCACTAACTTCACAGAGAATTGGAAAGAAGACAGGAAATTAACAGAATGAGCTTGCATCTTCGTTCAGCAGCTGGCAGCCACTACATGTGATCTATAGAAACAGTGTCTGAACAACATGGCCAAGTTCAGTTGTTTTAGTCTTTCATAAACAGAAGAGACCAACTATTGCATGTGGCACACATCGTATACAGATACTGAGTTGCAGTCATTAAGGAACCATACATCCTTCAGGATATACACTAATCCTATTGTATGCTTGGAAACTTACAGAAAACAGAGTAATTGGTTCTGTTGACCATGGCCTAGCGATGACCATCTATGCCTTTATTTTTCAGGTACCTTTTCTCTTAGTCAGTTAAGAGGCTGAACAGCCAACAAGCTAATGAGTCTTATCACTTTTAAGAAACCAGGCTCTTTACTTACAAAGCTGATTGCATCAAATCAGCTATATATAGCTAATTGGACTATATACTATATCAAATACAAATCAAATTAATCATCTGCTTCGAGCACCACAGTCTCTGTAAGCAATATCCTCCATGGCAACTATGTGTCTCTGTCACTGTGCTACCTCCTGAAGTGAGTCTAGGCCAATCTTATGTGGGATGTAACAACCGAAAATAAGGAATACTGCAAAAGATCAGAAAGAACAGGAGTGATTCAGTTCCAAATTTCTCACCAAAACAAATGATACAGTTCGCATTAGAGAATAATACTTCCAATTGTGCTGTCATCACTTTATACACTATCTTCATGTTTGGTATATGCACAGTTACACAGGTAACAAGGAAGGTCATGCTACATATTACCTACATTTGATCTTCTTTCTGGTCTTTCAAATAGCAAAAGTATTCAGAGATTTAAGAAAAAAAATCCAAGTCTTGCTGTCACTGGCTTCCAAAATTTTAAACTTTTCTGCTTAGTACTATAACAATGTGTCATGATATGGGGGAAAAAAAACAATAAATGTTCTTAAGAAGAAGGAATCTTATTTTCATGTAGGTTGAAATTTTGCACCACATACATCAGGCAATACCATCTGAGAAACTTGCAATTCTCAGCATCTCCATTGCTGATATTATCATCAAAAGTCATGGGACAAATCAAGTCTGGTGGTAAGAGCTATTCCTGTCGCTAGTGAAGCACCATGTAGTTATCAAAACACCAAATCACTGCCATCACCAACTGATGTTTATCCTGGGCACACGAAAATTTTTTAAGCAAACAGACCCTCTGAGCTAGCCACTATGCACAAAATTAAGCTATATGTTTTGCATGCATCTACTGAAAAGAAAATAATCTACTGAATACTCCCTGTCTATCAAAGATGATGAACTGACTGAATATAAAGTCTATGCACCAGAGGTTCATTTGTGCATAAAAACAATTGAATATTAATCTATCTGCAGTTTGTAAAGTATTCTCCTCTCTCTATGCTACTTCACCCTATTTATCATAATGTTTCACCACTTCTCTCTCTGTAGGGATAGTAGAAACTCAGTATATCTTGGTGACAGTCTGTGAGAGAGAGCTATATTGGGAAACAACAGAAAGAGAGATGATCTGTTAGGTAGTTTCAATGGAAGCATTTTCCTTTTTCCTTGCTCTCAGTTCTTTCCTTCAGTAGGAGAAGATTTTGGGCCACTTTGCCAACATCTTAGCATGTTCTGAAGGTCACTTTTGCTTCCCAGAGGACAAAAGGAGATGCAACTACTCCCAGCCACTATCAGGTGAAAGGATGATACTCAGCTCCAGCACTGGCAGTGGAGAATGCTGTAAGAACAGAGCTACATCAGTCTTCATTAATGAAAAAGAGGTTTCCCATAATCATTTGATGCATGAACATGAAACTATGGGTGATAAAGGTGACTCACTGCATAAGCTGACCTGAACAAAGAGAAAATCAGCAAGAAATCCCAGCAAAAAGTAGACTTTTAAAGATATGCTGGAGGATAAGAAGTTCACTCTTCTCTCACCACTCATTCCACTCACAGACTTTTGTAAAACCTGTATCTGATTTGGCAAGAGAGTTTAAACCACAATAGAATTGCAGAGACGAGAACAAAGGTGCTGATCATACACGTGTAGTTTGACTGCCATTTGGGTAACCACACTGTCAAATATGAATGAATTAATAAGAGCTGGGCTGTATATGAGGTATCCTGCTTGTCACCAACAGATCTCTCAGTTTGCTCCTAACAGCCTACTGGGATTTAGTAACATGTGGTACCATTGCCAGATTGCTTGCACTTCTGCTGTTTTTGAAGTCCAGGAGAGAAGGGATACACAGGGCACTGTAGAACGTCTATGCAGCTCTTATCAGCGCAATATCTTGCCTTATGATGCTCACAGGGAAAACTATGTTCTGGATACTCTGCTCTCCTACATCTTGCAACAAATGCTTATACTTAGGCACACCCATATTACCTACTGTTGCTCAGTTTTGCTTAAGATCTCCCAGCATCTGCCATATAGTATGTAGGTATGTGAGTGTACCTGCATACACACACACAAGGCACACATACATGCATACTTCCTACGAGTTCTGCTGAGTATTTTTGTGACATTCCCCTTCTTACTCCCTTTTGCATACAGCACAGAAGGGACTTGCGGATATCCTGTTCAACAGGAACCTCCGGGTGGAGCAACACTGTCGGCAGCAGTACGTCCTGTTTTCTCTCCTCCTTTAGGCGTAGTCCCATCTCTGATTATCTACAAGACTTTATCGCTGCAACTCCTAAACTCTGGCATTGCTCATCTGCAGGTGACTTACATACCTGCAGCTGTTGGCTCCTCACTGTCCTGCTGCCCAACTTTCTAGCCAGAAGGCCAAGCACTGTTTGACCTTACTTCACCACTCAAGGAGCACTCAGAATCAGAGCATTGCTCCCTTGCTTCCTAGATATATTCGCTGGGGGAAGGACATCTCTAGGGAGGGGCCAGCTCCTGAGATAGAGAAACTGTCCATCTGATGGCACAGTCATAGGCATGGTTGTTGGTGGTACCAAGAGACTGTGGTGATCAAAAAATCTCAAGAGTGCTTTCTGCATGTCTGATTTGGCACGTTCTTCCTCTCCAGGACTGCCTGTTAGTATAATGTTCTCCATGTCTCAGACTTGCTCAACAAACCCTCCTTCCACCCGCATACACTTTTCCTCTACTCTGAATCACAAAATGGTTGAGGCTGGAAGGGACTTCTGGAGGTCACCATGTCCAATCTCCTTGTTCAAAAAGGGCCACCTACAGAAGCTTGTCCAGGACTATGTCCAAATAGCTTTTGAGTATCTCCAAATTATCTCCAATATCTTCTTTACAACTACCTTTTGACAAGATCCTCCTCAGAGCCAGGTCTTCTGCAGACTCAAGAATCGCAGCTCCCTCGACCTCTCCTTATATGGGAGATGATCTGCTTCCTCAGTCATCTTCATGGCCATTTGCTGGACACTCTTCAACAGCTCCATGTCTCCCTTGTACTAGGGAACCCAGAACTGGACACTGTTCTCCAGGTGTGACCTCTTCAGTTCCGAGTAGAGGGGTAGGATAACCTTCCTTGACCTGCTGCTTCTTCCTCTCTGTCCTTCCTTGCTCCACACGCTCTCTCTTATATGATCCCTCTTTTCTCATTACCTTTTTAAGGACATTTGTAGAACTAGCATGCTGTCAAATGGTTACCTTGCTTTTTGAAGGACAGTAAATTCTTCACAAAACATGAGAATTTCATATGCAACAAGTGATTGGATCTCAAGTAACATATTTTTCTTGATGCTAGGGAGTAAAAAGCTAACACAGTGTTTACTATGACTGTCCATCACAACAATTAATAAAATCAACCAGGAGCAAGATCACACTCCCAACAGAATTCTTCACATGAACAACTTCTTCTTCTTTTTCTATATTTTAAATTCTTCACTGGCTTTATCAAACAAACAAAGAGGTAACAATAATGATGCAATCTAATCTCTTTAGCAAACAATTGAATTTTTTTCTCAAAGATACAGACAGATAGAGTTCAGCATGAGAACAGCTATGTTTTTGGTAATGTTGTCTCCAGAACACTGAGTTATGCATTACAGACATCCACTTCCACAAATGATGACTAGAATTAACAGCATTTGACTGATTTCTAATGAATTTTTGGAGGTAATATAGATATTAGTTCCAAATAATTGTACACTCTAGTTATTACTGTGCTACCACTGCAATAGCACCTAGGAGGGTCCTTATGCCAAATACAGGCGTTGAAAAAGTAGCAGAAGTTGGTATGGGGTTACCTTGGTGTGGGGGTTGGACTGGATGATCTCCAGAGGTCCCTTCCAACCCTAACTATTCTGTCGTTCTGTGAAAAAGCTTAGAAACAAGACTATGGGAGATGACAAGGTGAGAAGACAAAGTAATAAGATGACATGTCAGCAGTGCTGTTCTTAGTACTAGGCAAAGTATATCAATTCCTTAGTTTTAGCACATATTTTTGGACTGGTAGATTATCTTAAAGCACCATATACTACTTTTCTTTATGTATAAATACCTTTTACATATAAAATTAATTAAAAAGTATTGTACATTGAAAGAATGATATTATTAATCTCAGTTTGTTAAGTATAGTGACATTTAAGCATAAGCACATAGTATGTGTAGCCACAGTCACTACAGTATGCATGGCAGTTTTCCACCCTAATTAATCCACAAGCTTTACCAAGAAAGACTATAAGAAACAGAGTTTTAAAATAATATATAGAAAAGGGGGGGTTAAAGGAAATAAAATATAATTTAAGATTAAATAGATTAAGATTAGATCATAATTAGACAAAATTGTTTATGGAGATTATACATCAATAACAGAGCAGGTGTGTACCTAACAGCTAAGCTATGCAGAAGCATTTTGTGTGCTCACACCATGGGAACATTCAGAGCATGTCTAACACAAGATTTATTTCACAACACAAACTTGTGTAGTTTTAAACATACCAGTAGAACTTTAGGTCAGGCACAATTGTGTAAGAGGTTGTCAGATGAAGTACATTTTTGTGCTGCTGTAAGCAACTTCTGAATTGGAATCTACCATTACAAATTTCATCATTTCTTATTTTAAATTGTTACTAGCATAGCCCAAAGAATACTATTTATAGATTATACCTTAGAGCAATAGAGATATAAATAAAGAAACTAAATGTTTAAAATTAAAAATTCAAGAAAATACTGCGTATGTGAAACCAGTTCACTTTCACCACGGTCATCAGATTTCTTTCAGAAAGATTGTAGATTTTTTGTTTTTTTCTCTGTACCCTTTATTTCTTTTTGCTCCCTGAATGTAACAAATGAGTTTTGGGGATTTGTCCTTTTTTTCCTCTTTTTAGGCAAATTAAATTTTTGAATATTTTCTCATTTTGGAAGCATTAAAAAAACCCACAAAAATTAAGATAATAGAGAAAACAGAGAAAGTAAAAACTAATTTTAAAGGTATAAGAACTGCAAGATTTGCAGAACAAGTGTTATAAAGTTACTACTCCCCCTTACCACCCTGAAGCCTTTCCTAAATCAGAAAAGCTTTTAAAGAATTCTTAAACATTTTACAAAGTTCCAGAAGAATAAAACTAAAGTGAAGAAAGGAACTGAGAAAAAAAATGGTGGCAGGGAAAAAGAGAAAGAATGGAAAATAAGCTCACATACTTTTGACAAGACTTGCCTTATTATGCTAAGTGATGAAAAGGAGAATATGAAGGAAACAAGATACCAAAATGCAGAAAATTCTAAATATTTGGAAAAATGTTTTGTGAAACAAACTTACAGTCTATTATCTTACATTTTAAAAGAGAAACATCTTCAAAATTTATATTTTCTTTTCTCCTCCAACATTATGATCACACATATAAATACCTTCTGCCAGCATCTGAAAACTTTGCTTCTTGTGTTCCCTCTCTCTTCTTTCCAGGTAAGTGGACATAATCCTTTGCTAACTGCCAGTTCCATATAAACCTCTTGGTTTTATCCAGATGAAACAAAGAAAACATAGAAAACAGTACTTTTGTGCAACAGGCCTTGGTAAAGCTTGGGTTTGAAACAATTATGATCAGATAACCAGTATCTTGATCCCTAAAGGATCTTTACTAAGGTGTCATTTACAACTACCATAAACCTGACCCAAAAGCATGCAGACAGCCTTGAGCTACAAATCTAGCAGTGCTATAAGATATCCTGCTTCTCCAGATTTGCCCTGTGGCAGACGCCTGGACAGCAGGTACACAGAGGCATTAAAGTACAGCTGAGACAGCATTACCTGAAGAGGAAAACTCTTTGGTTACTCCTAAGAGTTTTCTAAATGGTATTTGGACTCTCAGGAGGCTCCCTTTTTTAATCCTTTCTTTTGACTAAAGTGTCAAAGTGAAACCTCCCTAAGGGGTATCTTAGTACCAATCTCACACCACCCTCCAAAACTGGTTGCCATAGCAGTTTCTGGGAAAGACCAGGGCTAAGTTCATCATCACTGTAACTCCATACACTCCTTTAAATATATATCCTTGTAATAAATCGACTGCTAGTATCTGTATTAACCCCATGAACATAAATAATACTGCAAAAATGGTGCTGTGAGCATAATGCTTGAGCCAAGGGTGCCATGAGCACCAAGAGTTCCCCTTCCATGTGTAGGGTGTGCATATGCACCATTAGCTTATAAAAATAATGTGAATGCTCTGCAGAAGATTTAAAATGAAATTAGTATCCAGTCTGGATAGCCCAGTTTGCATTTTCAGACATGTGGAAAGAGAAGAAGGTGGTAGTTCTAGATACAGCCAGAAATTTTAAAAGCAATATTCACACTCCATAGCAAAGATTAGATGAGTGTGCCTTTGCCTGGAAACCAGTAGAGGCAAGAGAGAATCTTCCAGACCCTGCACAAGTCCATCCCTGCCTACACTCTTGCTCTTAATTCCTCCTATTCTTCATTTCCATTATTATGCCAGTGCCTCTGGCACCACTGCTTCCTCGGAAACTCCCTCTGCCTCCACTTCCCATCAGCTCCTTGTACACCAAACTCCTTCTACCTCACAGACAGGGAAAGGCAGACAGAAACTCTCTTTTCATCTTAATCCCTTCTAAAGTGCGCACCGCCTTTTACTGAGCTTGCCAGTGCAATCAGAAATGGTGCTGCACAACTAATAAAAATAATTATCAGGCTTTGATGATCATCCAGGATGTTTTTTATGTGTTTTCTCTCTCCGTTTGCACAGTGAGTCTCATGAGACTGAATTTAATTTTCTCTGTTTGCTGTGAGCATTTAAAAAATAGTCTCATCCATAAAAATATCCAAAGCCTTGCACTGAAGGCCTGTTCTCATGTTTAAGCCCAGTTTCGCCCATGCAGGATTTTGTGCTGTGCAGTGTCACAGCAGTAATTAAATTTGCACAAAATCCTTCATCCTCAAAGAAACACAAAGTGCCTTTAAAGTTTAAAAGCACTGAAATAGAAGCTCCTGTTTACATGGATGGAAAGTTGTTCTTCCATCCTTAAAACCCCACCACAAAAGCAGGGATGAGGGTGGAAGTCAGTCTCAGGAGATGTGAAGTCACTGTCCATCACATTGTGCTGTCAGAACGAGCCAGACAGGAGTCCACAAGAACCCTGCCTGCCAGATGCTCACCCCCTCTGCCACATGAACGTGTGCTAGTGCCATCTACCAGCCACCCAGGACACCACATCACCAAAGACAAGTGATTTTTTTGCCTCCCTGCTTTGTAGCTCCTGAAACAAAACCCTTCTTCAAGTTCCAATCCTCCACACCTGAATGAAGTCAGAATCACCTTCCAAGAGCTGTGAAACAACTCATCAGCTGAGGGATGTTGTCATTAGTAGCATCTTCACCTCTGTGTTGTCTTTTGGGGGGATTTTTGAGTTACCTGGGGACAAACATAGCTCCTGAGCATCTTCCCTTTGGCACCTAAGTTCCTCCAGGACAGTGTTCCCAGTGACATACACTGTGGTAGAGCTCCTAACACAGCCCCTTCAAATATTTAAAAATAAAAGAGCATTCAAGCTAGAATATAACTCAAACCCAACTTTCACATGCTTTTGGCTAAATCCTGCTTTCTCCACTGACCTCCTTGGCCAAAGTGTAATATATTCACTATATACAGAGAAATTAAAGGAACGGGAAAAAGGCAATATTTTGCCTTTTTTTTTTTATTATACAACATGATGTGCTATTTTCCCTGGTAAGAAAATGTCCTCATTTAAATGTTCATAACTGGATAAATGTCTGTCCAAGTAATATTGACTCACTCCACTTCAAAGGAGCTTTTTTGTAATTTTATTTATGAGGGAAGAAGTTGGCTGAGAGGTTTTATTTACCCCAAAAATAATTAGCTATTTATTAGCCCTTCAGTAAATAAAATATAAAATTGTTTCAAGATCCTGTGTTATTGTTCCAAGCTCTCCTAACAAAACACCTTTTTTTTGTCCAATTACTGACGGCCTTTTACAAAATGTCTACACTGAACTGGAATTCCCTTCGTGCTGGATAACAGAATCAAATTAATCGTCACGATGACAAAACCTACTTTCAAAGACAGCCAATTAAGATATTCAATTTTTGTCTTCTTAGCATTTGCTCCCATTACAAGAAACATCTTCAGCTACGTAACCCATACATAGACTACAGTCTTGTATGGAAAAATCAATTTCAAAGAAAATGTGCTGTGATGTTGCCTGAAAGGAACCTGCAGTGACAAGACCTGGTAGAAGCAAAAAGAGGGACAGAGACAGAGGGAAAATGGGCCATGATTCTCTGGTTGTTATCAGGGTGGAGGCAACACCTGAGAGGACAGGGAGGTAGCTGCCTGATCTCGGACTACCCCCTTGCTCCCTAATATGGCCCTGTTTTGCAAAGTAAGGAGCCAATCTGTCCAGTCACCAGGGCTGGGATTCCCCGTGAAAAACTTGGCCACAAGGTTGGCAAGGGAGGGGTGGAGAATGAGGCAAGAGTTCTGTCAGAATCACTCCTCCACAGCTCAGTGTGGGATGTGCCTTCCAAGATACAGAGCCATTCTCCAAAGTATCAAATGCCCTGAGCTAAAATCAGCCCAATTAAAAAGAGCTTGCAATTTAATGGATGAAACTCTTCACCAACTGGTATTTAAGCAGCTGAAATGAAAGATTTAGTGTGAGAGTGTATTCCCTCTTGCAAGAAAAAACAAACCACCCTACCAATGAAATAAATGAACACATATCTGCTCTCTGTGCAAGGCAAAGTGCCTAGAGAGAACAAGAAGATTTACACTCATGAAATCAGGACCAGATCCAAACCCACTGATTGCCTTGGCATTTCTGCTTGGGTCTGAATAGCCCAAAATCAGGTCAAAATCCCTTAAGACACATTGGCAGATAAATTATTTTAACCAAAAATCCCACTAGCACAATATAACACAATATATGAATACTATTTTCCCGTTCATAATTTTTGCTGTCATCTAGTTACCGTAAATAAAGGAATTTTATTATTTTTTCAATTAATCATTTATTCAGTGTACTCTTTATACGTGTTCTGAAACCAAACCAAGCTGATTTGTGCCATCTACTGGTAAAGCAAGGATTTCCAACTCCTAAACACTTTACTACAGAGCTAGTTTATTTTAAATTTGTTTCTTTTTATTATTCACTCTACACAAATGTGTTACTTCTTTGCAAGCAATCTCATATATCCTTATCTGATAAAGAAGATTCTGTTCACATTGTCTGAATGTGATCAATATCATCATGTAGGACAAATTAATTCATTGACAGCTTTAATTAGAGTTATATTATTGTGATTTTATTGAAAAATCTCAAAGGTACATTTTTAAGCTAAAACCTTCATCCATTAAGGCTGGATACAGGCTAAGATCTATTTCTTAGCTTGCGGTGTCTTTCTGCTTATGAATTGCAGTGTTCATGTTGTGACAACTGCAGGTATGCTCTTTCACATCTGAGTTACAAGTGTGAACCACTGTTCTGAACTGAGGTGTCCTCAGCAGAATTGAGGTGGGATGTCCCTTTTGTACAAGGAACTGGTAAGATCTCACACTGCCATACTGTGGTTAAATCTTGCTATTCGTCAAAAAAACTGAACTCAAACTGTGACCAGCTTGCTTGGAGAAGGGCATCCCTGGAGAATGGAGATGTCTTTATGGGAGAAAAACCCCAAAAGACCTAACTTGAATAGTGCAGTAGAATGAATAAATGAGACATGCCATCTCCCGTACCAAAGGATTGAAGTGAAGGAGAGAGAAGAGTTTTTTTCAGTTTCAGGACAGTGTTGGCGAAAGAAGAAATGGGCGTCAGCTGACCATGAATATATTTAGGTTGGAAATTAGAAGGCTTCTAACCATCAGAAGAAAAAGGTTCTGTGACAGCCAGCCAAGGGGAGCGGTGGGGGCAAACAATCTAACTAGTTTTAAGATAGGCCTTGGTAACTTAATGAAAGGGATTATGAAACATGGATGTCTAGAACATTAGAAAACTGGACTTGATGACCCGGACAATCCCTTCTAGTCCTCTGTTCCCACATTTCCCAGAATGTTCCTCTGCTTTGACTTCAACATGGTGCCCAAATTCTGACAGCAATAGATTTAGTTGCCTGTCAGGAGACTCCAAATTACGGAAGAGTTCTGTTGATCCCAAACCCTCTCATTAGTTGGGATATGATTTGGTAGGAGCGGCCAATTGCCTTTTGTCTCTAAATCCTATGGTGCATTTGTCAGATCTGCCTTCTAAAGCTTTTAAACACAGTTTATATTCATTTTTATTGTAGGCTGCAGGCAACTGGTGAATTAAAGGTGAATTAAGCAAAACCAGCCATTTTTAAGTACAATAGCCAAGGGATCAACTAAGATGTAATTATCTGTCATGTTTAGCAAAAATCACTGTGATAGAAAAAAAAGAGGTGGGAAAGTCACTGGAAGTACTGTTTACAATATAAGTAACTTGGTAAAAGATAATTATTTATTTCTAAATGACCTCATGTTGCTTCTAATTTGGAGTATGCTTTAATATAAATTGGACTCTAAAAATGGGTCAGAAACATGACCCAGTATCTGCCCAAATTGGATACTTGCTTTAAATAAAAGTGGTGTGCTGTTTTAAAAGGGGGAGACTTGGCTGAGCCCCCAAAATTCCAGCTGTAATGCACAGAACCAGCAAACACTGGTTGACCTTGGAATAAAAGAAAAATGCCTGAAGTCTCTCAAACTGAGCACTCAAAATTATATGTCTCTTTTGAAAATTCAGTTCTGAAGTAAACATGCAATTAAGTCCATCAGCTGATACTGTTAAGAACAATCCTCTGCCTTTCTCTCTCTGGTTGCCATTTCACCCTCTCCAGCTGCTACAGAGACAATTTGAGTATAATAAAGTAGCAGGTCTGTGCTCAGGAAGTGATATGGATGTGAGTTTACCTGTGAGTCTGTGCACACAGAGCGGAGGAAACACAACACGTGCAGCTCCCCCGGGCATCTTGCTGGAATTCTGCATCTCCTGATGTCTGTGACTAACTGACACAGTGAAAGGTTTTTATGAGGATCCTCTGAGAATCATTTCATTTTGTTTCTCTTAAGTAGGAAAATGTCAACATTCCTGAACTACTTCATTCAGACGTCCAAGTGAATCATATTTAAATCGGAAATATGGAAATACAAGAAAGACAGCCTAATACACTTTCAAATTATATTTAGCTGATCTCCCTCTTTTTGGAAGGATTTGCTGTTTGGAAACACTTAGTCTGGCTGGACTCTGTTCGACAGCCAGAACATATAGGAAGAACAATCAATCAGGCATCTCATGAAAACATTCCTCCAATGTGTCCAGCTGTACTTTTCCATACAGAGTGGAATCATTTGGGATAGAAGAAAACCGGATCTAGATGAGGTCCTCTGTCACTAACTCTCACATGGGTATGTAAACTTAATGCTTACCTGAGTAAAGTGAGTAGTGTCAAGAAAGTCCCACTGAGTTTAGTGGTAAAATTAGTACAAGCAGAACTTGGATCATAACACTACCTTCTTCCCCAAGGGTGAACGCTGTCACCACAGCTGCCTCAGGGCAATAAAAGGAAGGAACACATTAATACCAGCCTGGTCTTAGCCTCTGGAGAACTTTGGGAAACAATGCAGGTATGTCTTTCTCTTTTTGATGAATTAATTCTTCCCTCCATTACACAAACTGCAAAAAGCTTCAAACTCCCAGCATTCCTTCCTTCTAGGTTTGTACTTCCAGCCCTTCAGACTTAACAAAAGAACTGCTGCTGGGAAATATAATGTAGGCAACAACCAGATTGTAAGAATCCTCCCAAATAAGTTTTCAAAAAGGTTCTGCAGCTCTGTTTTCCTCCATCAGTGGAGGGGTACAGTATGCTATTACCATATAGCCATTGATTATATATGGTATGCCCTGAAGGAAGATCTACACTTTTCACATTGGGCTATTTAATTTTCTAAATGACAGATAAAAGTTTCCACTGATGTTCTGCTTCTTCAGATGCACCCCCCCTCCCCGCCCTGAAAAAATCAGAATCTACTACTGTTAGTGTGGATTGCTGATGGATATTTTAGATGGCATAAATCTGAACTGATGCTTGCTTGCTTGATTTTTTTTAGATGATGTCATGGATCACCTTCTGTAAAGCATCAACAGGATCTTAAAAAAACCCTAAACAGCATTATTTAGGAATTAATAAAATCTTTATTCCACCTTGCTCCCTACTTCTCATCCTTAAAAAATAAGCAAAAGACAATCAAGTGAGGAAATGAGACCACACTGCAGCATGCTCAAATATAAATACAAACACCTGTGAAACTACTTCAAGACTGAGCCTAATAAGCCATAATGATAAGATTCTGGTTTTCCTGATGGCAGCAGGAGCTATGCCTCTCCCTTAAAAATGTTCATCATTCAAGCATAAGATGTCTGATACCCATCACTACACACTGAACCTTTTCCCACTTGATTTATAGCTGATTTTTCTCTTTTTCCTCTTTTGGGAATTGTTTCTTTCTCTACTAAGCATTCTGTAGCATGATTTTTTAATTGAAAATATGTTTGGCAATGAAATTCTGAAAAATACTTCTTCCATTTAACAGTACTTTTCATATCGGACTTTGTGACATTAGCATCCAAACACTTTATGATGTCATTCTCATCTTCATTTGATTTTTCTTCCACAGCTTAGATGTTGCTGACACTGTGTGGTTTTCTTGGTCTTTAGTACAACAGTGACCTAGAAGACTGATCTTGCTACTTGCGTAATGGGTTGTGGCAGAGATGTTTGCATGTACCTAGATCTTATGATTTGCAAAATTAATGAAAGAAACATAGAGCTGTGATCTCCCTATAGTTTGAATGTAATAATTTTAACTTAAGCCAGGGTAATTGCTACTTAATAAACCATTAGTTTCATTCCCACGCTATGACCACAGTAACAGCAGCTTCCTACTTCATTGTTTGCTTGCTTTTTTTACTTCCATGAAATTGCAAAAACTGGCAAATGTGCATGTTGGGTTTTTTTCTTTATTGGTTCTGAAGGAAACTCAAAATTTTCATTTTACAGATAGTTTTCTGACATCTTAGATGTTAACTTTGAATTTCTTTATTCCACTACTAAATAAGGTTTTATCACTAATTCAATAACATTGCTTTTCACTTCAGATATTAAGACCCTGTAATCTTGGGGCACAGGCAAAGGATCAAAAACAGTGGGGTTATTCCAGTTAAACACCTTACCACTCAGCTACCCTACCTGATCTTGTGCTTCTAACCTTTTGCCTACGAGAGGGAACAGCATGGTAGCTTGAATCTCATCAACAGAAATCCTGGATGTTTGCTTTTGCAGCTCTTTGTCTCGAAAGAAAATCACAGGTTCTGGAAAATTACAAAACGAGAAGATAGACTATAAAGAGAATGCTGCAATGATAAAAACAGGTCAAACTGTTCAGCAGCATAAACACAGTGGGGTATGCCTACAGAGAGCATGCCTACAGAGAGCATCCACCTCTTTCCAGGAGACACAAAGTTATTAATATAAGGGAAGCACCCTTCCACATGATACACATTCTGCCCCTTTGCCACCCTAGTTGTTGAGTGCATTTGCAGTCTTGTTTCAGAAAAAAACTCAACACATTTTGGAGCACAATATAGATGCTAATGTACATAAAAGCATTATGAAATATTCATTGCATAATGTCAGTACTCCCCATGGGACTAGGGTATTTTGGAGATAGCTTCACGGGCAAACCTCTCTTTTCACACTTACTTAATCTAGACAACATCAGAAGCATTTCTGCATGCAGAAAGGAAAACACTCTCAATAGTAGCTCCATAGATGCCAGATAAAAAACTTCCTTGAACATATTCCATCTAAGAGAAACAGTCTGTACTTTTAAGTATATAAAGGAGCTGGTTTATATCTACATGAAGCAACAGTGACTGTGAATGAGTGGAAGTCAATGGATTTCTGTCAGTGAGTGGTTTACTTGATGGCACCTTCTATGCCTTTAATATGGACCTGAAAGTTAATGAAATTCATTAGCCTTACATGTTCTCAAGACATGATTTAAGCCATGGACAGAAACCAAGATGAAGTGTGAAAGTGTGCTGAGGCTGTTCATCACATGGAGCAGCAGAGTGCCACTTCTAAATCCATGGTGAATCAAAAAAATGCATTGGGTTGGATGGACCTACTGAAGAGCTGAGTCAAAACTTCCAGATCAGGCTCCAGATAATTAATTTCCAGTAATTTGGCTTGGCAGGCATTGTTGGTCTCCAGCCAAATGCATGAGTAACAGCAATTCATTGAAGGGGAGAGGGGGAGAATGTTAAGATTCCTAATTACTTGGAGAAAGTGTTTTTATGTTGTGATTGCAGATTTACATAGTGTTCAGCCAGCAACAAAGCAGAAAGCATTGGTACTGTAGTGCACTATTTAGAACAATCTGATGAGCTGCAGCCACCTCCCCCTGCAGCCACTGTAGCTACACAGTGTTTGCAACCACCAGTTCAAAGCACTTCCATCTAGACAGGCTGCAAAACCAGATACAGCAATGACTGGGTTCTCTTCAGTGCATTTCGCCACAGTAAAAATTTTGATGCTTCACACTTCTGTTGCCTCTTAAGGAATAAAAATTCACACCTCACAAAAGCATACTCAATTTGAGTCAAAATACTTCAGTGATAATATTGGTATCTTCACTCAGGCCAGTGGCGAGAAAGATAAAATGGTAATCCTAAGCTTACCGGGGAGTCTACCTGCTCCAAATGGAGGAATTTTATTGACAGCATCACTTAAAACAACATCACATTACACAATGACTTCCTTGAACTTATACGCTGAGTGAATGGACAATATGACAGATCTGCTTTCTACCTGCAACATGTCTAAAACACATGAAAAGTCAATGTGGAACTGTCTTTGTTTCTGCACATGAAAAGTCAACAGCAGGAATATATAAACTGTAAAAATGCTGGCATGGCATTATTTGCCTTCACTCACCTTGAAATCCACGTTTGAAAGCTGCTGTGATTTCTATCCAACCCCCCATTTTTAAGGAAACCTGGAGGGTTTTTTCCATTTATTTCCCATTTTCTCCCATAAGTACATGCATTTTGACACCAGACGTAGTCCCTTTTTCCAGCATATGGACCAAATTAAAAGAAGGTAGAAATGCTTCCAAATATTGCTATTGATATGTTAAATCTGGCAGTACTTGATGGGACTTCGGGGAAAAATTCCATTCACAGTTTCACCCAAGAAGCTACTTTTACCTTTGGAGACATTATGGAAGTTTAACTCAAACTTTGGGAACAAGTTAACAGTGAAAAATCTACTTGGGGGCATCCTTTTCTTGTCATTCAAGACTTCTTAGGGTTTCAGGAAGATCTTGTACGATATAGTAGTTAGCCAAATGACACAAAAAGTATCTGCCATGATGGAAGACACAGGATAGTAGGTTTTTTATGAGGGTGTTTGTCAGTATGCTATCGTTAACAGAAACTATGCAAAATTTGTTACCCGTCATCCTCATTTTCTTCATTCTTAAGAATCCAGTGCCAGAAAACACAAGGGATACTGCTGTGTTGTGGAACTTCTGTCTAATTCAGATTTTGTGCCTCCACAGCATTTCCACCTTCCCTTGTATATAACTTAGGGCTATTTCCATTAGGTCAAGTGTTTTGAGGTCTAATTTACATGTGTTTCTAAGGAGCAGACAGCCATGGAATGACTGTTTTGTGTAATGACAAGTAACAGCACAGAGCGGGGAGCAGTGGTTGCCAGCAGGAAATGCAAGTTGACAGGCTTGTACAAATGGCAGCACTTAAAAGGGATGGGCAGTTAGCTTCGCATTTGCGTTCCCTGTGCCAAGAAGGGGAAGGCAAAGTGTTTCCTGAGTAGTGTATGAAACACAACCGTTCGCCTCTTGCTAGACAGGTGTAGTGCCATCAGGCTCAATTCTGTCAGTACTGGCCAGACAGAAAGAATCTCTCTTGGCATGCCTAGTGTACCTCCTGCAGTCATGGCTAGCTATGCTAATAGTCGTGGGGAACATCTGGCTTGCCACTGCAGAAGTAAGAGAAAAGGTGAAGGACCATACTGAGATCTCAAGCCAGCATCTACCCCATCAGTGTCATATATCCTAACCAAGCAAGTAAGGGGCACAGGACATAAATTTTGGAGAATACAGAGCTTTTACAGATGCACAAAGAAAATATGGTGCACAAGTGAAAAATGGAAAGACAAAGGGCATCCTGGATTTCTGGCACATAAAATTTTTCTTTCAACTGCAAGTGGATCTATATTCTTTGAGAGACTTATGTGGGATTTGGAACCAAATAGATAAATATAAAGCAAATGAGCATATGAAGAAATGAAAGGTATGTCAAAAGAAATTGCTTTCAGAGAAATATGTAGATCAGAAGCCCATCAGCAGCCTTCCTGCATTAGAGATCCAGAGGCCACTTAGTAGCTGCCAACAAAATGGTTGGTGGGAGTTTGCCAAAGAGAGCCACATGCTGTTGCTGGAAAACATCTTTCACAACTGAATTTGGCATATATGTCTGGGACTGCCAGAGAGCAAGAGAGACTAGCTAAACTGCACACTTTTCATTGACCGCAATTAGTATGAATATACTTAAAATCAGGAATGTGAGTGCAAGCTACTAGCAGCCCTGCACTTCCTCTTTATGCACCTTTGTCTGCAGTTTAAGCACTATGAAGGTAACACCCAAGGAAATGAACTGAGATACAGACAGCATACTAAACTCAGGCCAACAAGCCAGGTGACAGAACAATGCCAGATCATCATCCTCCCTCTTTCGAGAAACATGTGTTTCAGCTGGGAACCACCAAACAGTGATAAGAACATGCAATTGTTGCTGTGTGAGATCAGAACATTTTCACTGCCAGTATCAAAAGAGGATGTCAACTGATAACTCAGACTTGAAGCCTCTGGTCATCATGGATTTCCAGAGACAGACATGTTTTCAGACATGTTAAGGGGCAGCCAGAGTACAGATGTCAACACAGGTTCTAAGCACGGACTGTGCATGAACTGTGCAATAGTTTGAAATAACCCAATTTTAAATGTCTGAAATACCAAGAATGTTTTACATTCCTCACTTTTATTCCTTTGGTATATGAAAGAACGGTCTCCACAGTTGGTATTTCTGTACACAGGTGGTATTTCTGTAGCAGCTGCTATTTTCAAATTCCCTAACATGGGTGGAAATAAGCATATCCAAAATACTTTTCAAATAAGCAACACAATAGTTTCAATTATAATGAAGACTTGTAACATGCTGCCTGAACACAGAGGTTTGTTGAGAATCCCATTACATAGATATTGCTCTAGATTTAAAATCCTTGAAATACACATAGTCAATCCTAGATTATTTAAGCAGAAGAACAGAAGACTGTAGATTAGGTCATTAGGGGGAAAATAAAACAAAGACCACCTATCTGAAGTGTATATACAATATTTTTAAAAGAACTTAATAGGAAAAATCTTTCTGGCTCTGTCTCACACCAAAGTAAATTGAAAATGTAACAGGATATTCCATTTCTTACACTTGTCATGATGCTTTGCATGCTGACACAGTAGAATATGGTAATTTCTCTGCCTAAACAGAACAACTTCCACTATTTCTGACAGTAAACAGTCATTTCAGATTACCATCTCAAGAACATCAATCTCCAAAACAAGTATTCATGCATGACATTCAATCAGCATTACTCATTTTTCTTGCAGAATGTTCCAGACATGACTTTCAGGTCCCAGCTCTTCTTGTTGGAAAAAGCTGAAGTTTCTTTTACCTTCTGAAAAGAAATTGCTCCAGTATAGATTTGTAGGTTCTGGAAATCATCTTAAAAGAGTCTTGAATGTACTTTACTGGTTCTTTAAACTGTACTCACAAGGAGTGCCAAGTCCTTGCTCAGAAATTGCAAAAAAATGCACTCAAAGAAGGCTATAAGCAACTGTTCCAGGAACCATACACATCCAAGTACACTGTAATACTTCCAAATTACAAAATTATTGTCATGCAGTTTTACTCATGTTCTCACTTAACGGCCAGCTTAACAATCAAGATTCAGGGGGTTCCTGGCCTTAAGATTGCCTTTAAAAGTCTTTAAAAACTAACTTCATTTCAGATGATTTCTATTATCAGTTGTTTTAAATGATTACCATGAAATGAGGTGCCACATGGATACCAGAGGGTGCTTTAGTACAATTACATACCTAATAATCCATATGTTTTGCTAAGCTTGCTGAAGGTCGGAAAGTAGATATCAAAATGAGCCCATATTTTTCCTTTAAAAGTTTCCAGGGCATTTTTTCTTCTAACTGTGCAGATATTGCCACTAAAATATTTCTGCTGTAATATTTGATATAAAGGAGGACAGATATACAAGAAACAGTGGAATTTGGTTAAAACCACAAATGGTAAAGGCCAGTCACAGTACAACAGTCAATGACTTTCAGTTATCACACTGCTGAAGGAAACACTCACACTGATGATCTCGGTCTGAGTTAAAATACCCAGATCTATAAAATGCAATTTGCATTCTGTTAAGCATGCTGTTCTCATCTGGACTTTCTAGGTTAGCTTAGTTGCCTGGCTGAGGAATTCGGTGTGATATTTCCCAGACCCATGCTAAGGGACTTTCTACCCCGTAAGCACTTCTATGGCTGAATTGCAAAAATTGAGCAGAGACCCTTCGTCAGCCAAGCGCTCACATACGTGCTCTAGTGTTACCAATACAAGTAGAACCTAACTTTCTGTTTGCACTATGCCTTAGGTTTAAACTAGAAAAAAGATTTGGAAGTAAGAACTTAGAAAAGAAAATCTTTGCATCAGTGATTAAAGATCTTTAAATCCTTAAAAAGCAAAAAAAAATAAGAATGGTAATAACTGCATTTTTTGTCTTTAAAGCATGTCATAATGCCAACATTTTTAGCTGCTGAAACAGCAGGTGTAGAAGACAAATAAATAATATCGCTGATATTTAAAACTTAGTGTAGAATCACAGAATCGGAGAATATGCTGAATTGGATGGGACCCACAAGAACAGGGAGCTGAAAGTAATTTCAGTCAGTAAGTTACTTTGGCAAATCATGACTAGAATTCAGAAGTTTCCACAAACTTATGTAGAACTTGTTAGTCTCCTCTGTTTTGGTGCTTGTTTGCAACATAGCTAATTAGAACAGCAGGAAAATTTACTAGACTTAAGCTGTGATAAATTTTCTTTCTAGACCAAGCAATGAATCCTACTTGGCACAACAGAAAAGAGAAGAAACTAATTAGGTGATGATTAGGAACAATTTCTCATATAAACTCTTAAGTTTCATTGATACTTGATATAACAATGTTTACCCAGACATTAAACTTTATTAAACAGAAGTAATAGGGGTAAAAGGGAGGGAAGTGAGATTCAAAACAAGATAGACTTAAGTATGGTGAGAGATGTACCTATCCGATAAAAACAAACCAACAGTATTATTTACAAATTGCAAGATTAATATTATAAAAGTATACTAAACTCTTCAAAGGAACTCTACAATTAAATCACCCACATAAAAAGGGAATTTGAACAGAATTTTTGTCGTTTACTAAGTGTATTACACGAATTGCTAAGCACACCATGGGCATAATAAAATGAAACTCTTAAATTGATCTGCCTGCAGGCTATTGCAGGTGGGCCAGTCTCATCCCTTTCTGCAGGTTCTATTGCAGTCCTGGCTCTTACTTTGTCTCATCCCTAGCAATTATTCAGTTTCAGTGCACATCAGATCATATCACTTATCTGATTTAAAACACTTCTTAATTTTCAGTTAAATTTGAGATGGATGAGCAACTTTTCTATAGCCTGATGACTGCCAGAACTGATGTAAAGGAAGAGGCAGAAGCATACAGCAAGGGCCAAGTTGGGCACACGTGTTGCTGGAAGCTTGGCCTTACATCAGCCCAAGCTATTTATGAACCTGTGAGTGTGTGAGAGCAAAGTGGCTACCATAAAAGGCCAGACAGATATGAAATCAGAAAGATCAATTCAAAATCAGTTTTAATTGTTCTTAATGACTTCTGAATAAATATATTTTATGCTATGCTACTGAAATACTGACAAGTGTTTACCTGTTACTGTATTACAGGAGTTTTGAGACTGAGTCAAGGTGTTCAAACACTCAACTGCTTTACACAAGAGCAGAGGCTTTGAAGTCCTGATGATGTCCTTACATAAGCCAGCTCTCCACTCTACCTGCCTGCTTTTCATTTCTTCATTTCTTCACACAGCCTTGCAAAATCATTAATAAACTACTACTTATTCACTGTGAAGAGGGAAATAGTTTCTAATGAGACATTCACAACAGAGAAGTAGACATCTACTGAAAACGGCTCTCAGATTGGAGACAAAGCTATTGCAATTTGAAACAGCTGGTTTTAAGAATATTGGTTTTAAGAACAGCTGGTTTTAAGAATATTAAGAATATTTAAGAATTTTTAAGAATATTGGGGTTTAATATGTAATTTAATATATATTACTTAAAGTTCATGTAAGACATGAACCACTAGTAGAAGACAACATAATTCTATGTATGTCAACGGAAAACAAATAACATAGAAAAGGATAAGCACTATTCTAAAGGGAAGGTTTTGGTAAATAACTAGACAAAAAGCCCAGAAAATTAAGATTAACTTCATGTACAACTCTGAACAAAAAGGGAAGCAAATTCAAAAGACAATCAGATAGGAAGAAAAAAAAATATTATCAATGGAAGACCTGCCAACAACAAAAAACATCTGAGTCATTAGCAACAGATCATCCACTGCAACTTTCATCACTGAGATCCAGCTAGATGACATTTCAAACTTTGTACTAACCAGTGATTGTCCACCCCACACAGGTAGGACAAACCATCTCCCAACACTATCTTCTCCACAAACATCACATTTGAAAAGATAGGTCCCTTATGTAAGACTAATACCACTGGATTAATACACTAAGCAATAGAAACAAATGAAATGTAAAGTCACGTGACATAAATAACCTAAAGTTGAGTCCAGTGGTACTTCAATAGGGATACTTATGAAAGATCTGTCATTCTGGGCAAGTTCAATACACATATTATCAAACACAGATGTCTAAACTGTGAATTCAACTCTCTCCCTCTTACGTTCTGAAGCCACCTCTAGTCCTGCTCACAGGGCCTATCACGTCTGTAGTTTTTGCCAGTGCTGTATCTCAAGTACAGGTTTTATAGGCTTTTAAAATACTAAGATGATAGAGACCAAGACACAAAAATGTTGGATGAGAAGGGAACACAAGAGATCTATTTTAACTCCTAGCTATGAAAAAGTAGTGTATCAATGTACATATATATGTATGTATCAACGTGTATAAAAATCTAAAAGGTGGGTGCCAAGAGGATGGAGCCAGGCTCTTCTCGGTGGTGCCACCCCATAGAACAAGAGGCAATGGGCAGAAACTGGTGCACAGGAAGTCCCACCTGAACATGAGGAAGAACTTTATTGCGCGAGAGACCACACACTGAAACAAATTGCCCAGAGAAGCTGAGGAGTCTCCCTCACTGGAGTTATTCATTCTGTGCTCAGGGATGACCCTGCTTGATCAGGGAGGTTGGACCAGATGACCCACTTCTCTTCCAACCTAAGCAATTCTGTGATTTTCTGAGTAAACTTAGACTTTCCCTGACACTCACGGGTCCTTAAAAATTCTAATTATGAAGATTCTACAATCCCACCAAATCTCACCTCTCCAACTGGTAAAGTATCCTGCAAAAAGACTTTTATACTATTTAAGACGGATCTATTTTGTCCATGTCAACTGATTACCTTTGGCCATATCTCAGCCTACACTGGTAACAGTTTACTGTTGGCCTTCTTGTCAAAAAGAAATTTAAAAATTACAACATCTTTCATAATGGTTCTCTTTCCTAGGGTAGCATAGGGTAAGATTTTAGAGTAGATCTTTAATTTCTTTTATTTTCACCTCTGGGCAACCCAAAATTTTTCTAATAATTGTCAAAGAATAGTGTTCCACACTGGACAGTAATTCAGATGAGGTTTCCTGAATGCCAAATTAGGAAAATAACTATTTCCTACTCCTATACCAACCGGAGTTGGTTTTGGTCCTTTTTCAAAGACATCACTTAGTTGATGTAAATATAAACTGGGAACCAATAAACTCAAGATCCCCCTCAAGGTCTCTCATGTTCTACTGTGGCCTTTCCTGTTAGGCTTCCCATTAAATCTCTGTGTTGGATTTTCACTGTCCTAAATGTAAGATTCTGTACTGTTCTCACTCAGGTTCAGCATATCCCTTTCGAGCTGTTTCTTTAAACGATGAGAACTACTTGTCCTTAGGATATTGCTTTCTCCTGGTTTTCTTGACTGTGGGTCAGTTTCATTCATGGTGAAATCCAAACCCATAAAATCTGGTTTTCCTCACTGTTCTTGGGAGTGACTGCATTAATAGATGGCACTGAGGAAGCAATTCTTGTCTAGCAAGAAACATTCAACAGCCTAATTCAGATAAATATTTATGGACTCTGTCACTTTGTAAAACTCATTTCAAGGAAACCAACACACTACAGACATGACAAAGAGTGCAGGAAACTCATTCTTAACTCAGTTTAAAGGACAGAAATATAGAATACACACAGCAAAGAGCTGATGATTTGGTGAATTATTATTATTATTGTGTATTAACTACATCTCCTCATCACCCACGAAGGTGCCTGTCAGCTGAAGACCAACCCTTATATCAAGTGCTAATGGGAGAGAACAAGAGCTAAACCGGACAAAATAAAATACAATTCCTCAAAATGTATAATTTAATTTGCAGCACAAGCCAAGGAAAATGTCCCATCAGACTCCAAAGAAGCTGTTAAGCACTCTGTCTATGGCACTCACAAGCAGATATGTACCTAATGGATTGCAATTGTTTATGCAGTTGAATGTAGTAGTATGAAGAAGTCTTGAGGCAAGCACTGTGAATCCAACCCATCTCTTTCCTTACCTATTATACCAAAGTAACAAGTCTGATGGCAATCAGGTCTTGAAACATCCAACATGCCTGTCAGAAAAGACTTTCATCCTTCAAATGCACAATAGCAAAAGAAAAGCATTCCTTGATATGACACAGAAGAAAGCATTCCTTGATATGACGGTCCAAACCTTTCATTAATGAGCAAGCTTTTAGGAAAGGTAGCTCTAGACCATATTCAGAGTCTCTTAAGTGAGATTAAATTTCATAGAGCACAATCTGAATCCAAGGCCAGGAGTTGTAAATTACGTTTTAGTGAAAATGTGGTTTTATCTCTTCCTATAAAAGTACCCAGGATTCAGTACATATAGCTCAGTCTAAAATGCTGCTCGAAGACCTGGGAAAGACTGGCAGTCCAGGTAGTCCTCTTAGAGTGAATGGAATTCTTCAGTTTGAAGATATCTAATGATAAATATCAATAAACAGCAATCACTTCCAAGATCATATGGGCTGCTTGTCTTTCCAGATTTCTGTACTTGCTGTGAAACTATAGGTTTATTTACAAGTTCAACTACACAAAATGCTACAGGACACTCCATGAACAGCAAAATTTATCATAAAAAACATCTCGACCATCCTCCTTTCTCTTCACTGGCCTCTTCTAGTTTGCTTCATCAAAATCCAAAGTGTTCATCTTTTACCTTGAAAATACTCAATGAAATAGATAATCTATACAGGAAAGTACAGCAAGGTCACATCCTACATAGGTTGAACACTTGACTCAAAGGATCCTGCAGAACAGACAGGTGAAAAGGAAAAGGACAGAGAGACACAGTCCTGAAAATTTAAAAGAAGAGGGCAAAGAAGATGAGCAATAAGCTTGGGTCTGGAAAACCTATGAAAGGAACTAGTGTAAACTGAGATTGCTTCATCTTCAAAAGGAGATGAACAAGCAAAAACACAATAAAGTATCGCATTTTCAAGATCTTCATGTCATGTTTTGTAACACAAGAAAAATATTTCAATAAAATAAAAAAAAATTTAAAAAATTATTAAACCCAATATGAATAATTTTTTTTTTAAATGGGATATTCAAATGCAGTAAAAAGAAATGTCTGTGTATGACATTTGGGAATGACTGAAGGATGACTAATTTGGGAACTCTTTCCTACAGAAGAATAATGAGACTGAGAAGTTAGATGAAAAAGCAACTATGTATTTATGCAGGTAGCAACAGTTCCCTAACACAACAAAAACTGTGTGAAGAGCTTATCAGACAATGTGCATCAGGCCCTAAACAATCTCTTAACTACTAGCAGATAAAGTCTAGTGACAGCAAAAACAGTGCCATTTCTGCCCACTGCAGGGCGTTCCCCTTATTCTCTGAAACATCTGGAACGCAGTGCTCTCGGATCCATCCCCCTGGACCTAAAAATCTGCATCAGTATGGCAACTCCTAATATCATGAAAATACAGATTCATAAAAATGTAACACCAAGTTACAAACACAATTAACTGAGCTTTGCAGAAAATCTCAAGAAGATTTTACTTGTAAAGAGTAGCTGTGCTTCCTTCTGGCCATGTTCAGAGAGAATCCTCCTACATATTTCTTTCCAATATTTTAACTCTTGAAAGATCCATTCCATCCAACTCAAGGGGATTTTCTGTTATTGTAGATAGTCATCCAAACACTGAGATACATTTATACTAGAAAAAGACCTTAAGTGAGAGTCAAAACATTGAGTTTCCCAAATTCATTATAATATAATCCTATCTATTCAATTCAAAGGCAACTTGCCCCAAAAAGACTTTACAACAAAACAAGCAGCTCTTGATTAATTTTGATTGTAATTTTGATGGAAAAAGCTATTGGAAGAGGGAGGGGGAAATGTACTGTTATTAAAATTTAGTAAATTAATAATACACATTCTGTTTATTAAAAAATAATTATAGGGCTTGTTGTACAAAAAAAAAAGGTGATGTGGGATATTGCATGTATAGTTTACAATTCATTCTTATCCATATGAAGTTCATTTCCAAATTCACTTTGATACTATGTCTGAACTAGAAAGAGCAGAGGTTAAATAGGAATGAAACAGGAAATGGAACAACAAATAAAAGCTCTGAAACAAAACCCAATATTTTCTGTAATCTGGTCACTAATGGCTTTATGCAGCAGGAACACTACACATAGAAGGAGGGATATGGAAAGCAGCAGACTGTTGTGTATCCAAATCCTGCCAACCTACTCAGCAGAAAGCTGGCTGGTGTCCAAAGGTCTAACTAGGAAATACAAAAACACAGTTCTAAGAAACCAACCCTTTCAAGATCCCTGATCCACATTGCTGAGTTCTTCTTTTGGACTTTTTTTTTTTTTTTTTTTGAAGAAACAGCTGCAGAAACATACTTTTTTAATAATTCAGAAGTTTACCCCAAAACTGGATTAGAAATGACATATCTGCTTAATCTTGGCCCAGAAAGCTTAGGGCAGATTCTTTATAGACATTTCTGGCTACAACTCATGCCCCCACAAACACACAGTGCTCATGCACGGTCTCTTGGCTGCCTTTACATATAACCATCTGTTAGGCAGAGTCGCCCATTCACAAGCAGTTCCAGCCTGTTTCACAATCGTTTCAAACCCGAGTGAATGCTGGCTCAGATACACAATTGTGCTGTTGCCACTCACAGGAAATATCTTTTGCCTGACTGTAATGTCAATCACACTGATCTCACATATTTCTGTAGATTTTATCGCATATAACAGAACTTAGAGCCAAAATGAGCACTGAGTGGCTAATGGGAAACTGCTTTGTAGGCACTTGTAGCTCTGATGTTTTATAGTAGAAGCTGCTTAGTAATTTAAGGAAATTAGACAAAGAAGTGGCTCCAAGAGTTGCTGACTGACGGGCAATGACACTCATCTAATCCCACCTTTAGCAACATTAGATTTTAAGCTTAAATAATTTGATCTCACGTGGCTATAAGCAACCTGAGAACAAGACATGAGCTGTGTGATTGTTGACATAAGAGCCTAAAACACAAGTTGTGTGCACATCTTGTTAACGGAGGTTTAGGAAATACAAATCGAAACTGAAAGACCCAAGTGAGACCTACAACAATATTTCAGTCAAACTTGATGGCAAATCTGTGAATGAGACCAGTGTTTCCTATTCTTTCAAAGACAGGCAGATGTTGCACCAAATTTGACAGTGATGCTAAAAAACACCTCATAGTTAACATTTATGTTTTCGCTAAACTTTCTCCTCTAAGTTGTTTTTTATACAAGAGAGGACAGATGTCTGATAAACATAAAACAGATACTTCCACAGGATAAAAAGTGAAAGATTTTTTATCATTTCTCTGGGACAGATCATTCTTCCCTATTTTTGGTAACGCAAGACTTGCAGTGTAAGTTAATACTTTAACTAGACCAAGCGGCATAGCTGGAAAAAATGGATATGTTTTCAGTACAACTGCTGACTACTTTTGTGATCTGTCTGTAGCACATGCCAATAGTCACCAGCTGAGGTTACACTAGCTCGTTTTTATGCCTCTGATTTTGGAGGCTCACTGTTGCCAGGGCTTGCCCAAACTTGGAAAAGTATTTGGGCATATGTCTGAAAACTCAGAGCACATTATGCATGAAAGTCCTACTATCTTAAAATGAAAAAGAAAACAGTTAAGCAGATGTTCAAGGTGGCGATTTCACTCAGATAACTCTGGCAGAAGCCAGAGACCCAAAATGCTCCATCAGTCTATTTCATTCTTACAGCAGTCCCAGCTGCCTGTAAATCCTATCTGTCTTCACAGTAAGCAATGGTAGAATCTTTCTGTGGGACATCTCATCCATTACTTTGTCCTACCCACTCTCTAGGACAACCTGCCTGCTCAACACTGCTCTCTAATGTCTTTGCAAATCCAGACAGGAAACACAGAGGACAAACTTGAGTTTGTCTTCCCAGTTGTCTCCAAGCCTGACTTCAGTACGTTCCTATCAGTGAAAAGTGGGGGTGTTCAGTGAATTTGGCCTCAAGCCCTGCCTTCAGACTACTCTTAAAAGTAGCTGAAGACATAGCCACCACATTTTGCTGGATTGGGGCCAAATCACTCAGTACTTTGCAGGAATATCCAGACCCTGAATCAATTCGGAAAATTACCTTGAACTCAAAAAACAGACTGCTTAATGCATCTTGAAATATGGACCATTCTTTAGGTTATTTGGTGACATGGAAGTCAATACTGTCATGTGTGATGTCAGAACAGTCATAAGTCATGCCAGTTAAACAGTAGAAGCCTACAGTGCCCCAGCTGCCAAAACTCAGATTATTTTTTTTATTGAAAACAACTTCACATCTTTCAGTTAAACATACTAATAAGCATCCACTCCAATCCATTAGAAAAATGTAAGGTTCCTAATTGCACACATCAGTTTGACATTAATTTTTACTGGAGTTTTTCTGCATCTACAATATAGTCAGTCTATTCATCCAAAAGAACTGCACATTTTGGAGTTTGTCATCTGACTTCTTGTAAACTTCTCATTTGGCACTAAATGCAATGACCATGTTGATTAGACCAACTGTATGACATGGGGGTGGAGTTGCTGTCAACTCATTACAAAAATATATAAGGCCTCACTTTTAATTACTCACTTAGTAACAGATTAGTTCTTATTGCCTGCCAACAGCATGACCTCTCTCTCTTTCAAGGTCAACATAAATCAAAAGAAATCAGATGAGCTTGAACTTGTCGTTTATTCACTTCTAACCCTTTCGTAAGAAAATCTGTTTAACCAAAAAAAAAAACAAAAGAGCAAGTCTCCGTTCAATAAAGAGACCATTATTAGGGCTAAAGAGCCAAGTTTCCTGTTATGTTGTGTTTTGGTTTTTTTTTTTTCTGAATAGCCTCAAGTAATATTCCAGGAAAAAGGCCTTGATACTGTTTTCTTTGTGGAATAAAAAGAAATCAGCATTAGAAACATGAGATTGCTTGCAGGTTTCAAATACCAGTACGAATAAGGGTTTCCTGGTTCCATGCTTTAAGGATTAACTGTATTAAGCACTACAAAATGACATTTGTCATGTTTACTTTAGCTGTCTTGATCTGACAAACCTCTGCAAGCCTTATAAGTATGGGTTGAATGTGACTTTCCTGAGATTGCTGTTGAATAATTAAAAAATATTCAAAATGCATCATTTCACTTTCAAGGGAAATCCTAAATAAATAAAAAATTTTAAATACAATGAAATGGTACTGCTTTGATTATTAGTTATGATTTATGAATATGAAAGACTCAGCTGCACCTGCCTGTGTCAATAAAAATTCCTTCAAGGTTTTGCTGTCACTTTGATATTCTAGCACCTAGATTTTGATTAATTATAAAATTATCTTTGTGGACCTTCTGGCCACAAAGAATGTGCTTTACCAGCCATATGCCACAGACTGTTTTTGCAAAGAACTGTGTGTTAATGCAAGTGCCCAGTCAGTTCAGATGGAGGGCAGGTGCCCAAAGGCCTGAACCTCATGACTTTTTTGTATTGCCATAAATATTTTCATTAGTTTTGTCTATTTTTTTTTTATACAGAAATGCTTACTTTGCCATATTCCATAACATATACACATTCCACACTCTGCTAAAGTTATGCCTTACACTGTTCCAGTTTATTTCCAGTCCCTGTAAAGGAAAAAGCCACATCAACAGAAGTAAAGGCACACAAGCATCCAGCACTCTTTACATGCCCCAAGTCTGGAAACACATTTGATTAACATGCACAGTTCAGTCCTTACTCACAGGACTCAGATTGTTGGGCCAGTGGATGTCCATGAATCTACAAGGAGAAACCAGAGCCATTTCTCAAGCCTTAGTACCATTCTTCATCCACAAGACTGTGAAGGAAAAGTCTACCTCTGTCTTACAAAGAACATTTTTAAGACAAGTAACATTGGATGATATAGTTTAAATGTTAGAGTTGATGTAAAGTTACATAATTAACTAATTATAATAATAAGTAAAGAATAGAGATGATATGCAAAAAACATTAAGGGATACACTCATATTTATCTTCTGAGATATGCTGACAATTACTAAGGGGCAATACTTTCCAAACACAGACATCTTCAACTCTCATGTTCACATGTCAAACTATCAGTAAGATACCTGACTAATTCAGTCGTTCCCATATTTCTGCAGCATGATTTGCAGGTTAATTGTAGCAGGAAAATTATAATGACAAATATATAGACAAAGCACTATACATTATTCATTATGCAATAAAAACACCAAATGCATTGCCATGACTTATTGCAGTGCAATGTGTATGGCCTTTTTGGCCAGATGAGACACCAGATGTTTCCTTTCCTTTAGATTTGAAAGTTTGTGTGCAGCAGAAGTCCGGTCCTGAGAGCAGGGGTGAGGTTCAGTGCTTAAAGTTAAATGTGCAAATGTTAGAAAATATAACATAAGAAAATATTAGAGCTGTATAAATAATTTTCTGCTTAAATCTTATTTTTTCCTGTTCACCCTCTTAGAAGAATGTGCCAACTGCTGAGGAAGACTGTACGGAAAGACTTGATTAGAGTTTTGTCATTTACTACTCTCTCCTCACTTTTCCTATGTTAAAATAAATTGTATTTAATTTTTAAAGCATAATAAGATAAATCACATCTGAATTAACCATAGAGTGCATTACAAGTAAGATTATACTGCTTTTATATAGACATTGCTTTTATTAAAAAAAGAGAGGGGAGGGCGAAGATGAAACACTTTATTTTAAAATATCAAAGACATATCTGCTCTCTAAATGCATTTTTCACATGAACAGAGAAGTATGAGCAAGGTATTACGTAGAAACAAACCTGTCCTTTAAGCTCCTGGGTCTTTCTCTGTATCTCCAAATGACATGTAAAAAGAATGTGGGCTCAGATCTAGGCAGAAATAGCTGCAAGAACAAGGTGTCAGTGCAGAAAGTACAAATAAGTTGTGAAGGAGTTTACTGCCAGCAGAGTGGACAATGCACTCAAATCATCACTGAACCACAAGACATGGCAAGAACATTGCCGAAGCTTTCACTGGAAATAAAACACATTCTCCCTTTTATTTACTTCCTCTGAAATAGGTGGCCAGACTCCAACGAGGTGGCAGCTTTTGACTGGTCCATTCCCACATTTCAACAAAATTGGCAGTAGCCATCAGTCCTCCCACTAGCTCCACACTTTTCACTGAAAATTTAGCAATACTCAAGGGCAACCTCCAACCCTGGGCCAGCCCCAGCAAGTGCAGACGGACTATAAAACTCTGTAACATGTATGGATCTCACCTTTCCTTCCTGCAAAATCTGCCAATCTCTCAGGAAAGAGTCAGAACAAATTTTACACGATCCAAGATTTTACAGTTCTGGAGGGGGTCAAGGGGGTATAAATGCAGCTAGACCCTGGTGCATTGTTTAAATTTTAAAGAGATAGTTCAGCAGGATTTGCTGTGTCTTGCAAGTGCCTACATACACGCAACCCCAAAGGTTTGGATCTAGACATGGGGAGCAGAAGAGGCTGGTTGGGTTTTATTTTCTTTTTGATTCCATTTACCTATCCTGAACTATAACAACATTAAAGGCTGGAAACAGAACAGACCATAGTAGAAACTGTATTAATACTGCACTCTGCTGTATGTTATCTGCTATACATCCTTTTTATAGTTGCTCTCTGCAACTCTGTTTAATCTCATGGAGTAGTTTGAACTGTCTTTTGTATCATACCTGTTATACACAAAAAAAGTCACTGTGCTTGCTTCTTTAGGTATCCAGAAAGTTTCTTTGTTCACCAAATGGATGTCAATAGATATTAAAGAATTCTGCAAAGCAAACAACAAACAAAGCCTGACTCGTCAGAGTAAGAGAATAACAATCTAGGGATTGTCCCCTATTAACCACACTCTCATCTGTAAAAAGGTGTCTTTGAGCTTCTTCCTACACGGAGACTATCCCTTCATTGTCTGTATCACAGGTTTTCTGCAGAAAATATTCAGATGAAGTGGTATTTTTCAAATTAAGATAAAGGGTTGATTTTTATTTTCATTGCCTTTTCATGGGAAAGAGAACCTTAAAAAGAAGGAAGAAAAAATACAAATAATAATTTAAAAAAAGTTAACGCACTCAAAAGCAAAGCAGCACCTGTAAGCACTAGGTGGCAGCACAGCAAATGGTATCTCTTCCAGTAATGTAAATCGTTGAAAAACAGAGGGATTTCAGAATCAAAGTACTGTTCTAAAATCATATTATAAAAATTTGGAAATAAATGGACTAATAATACAAAAGGAGAGAAGAAGAAACAACATCAGTTTTCCCTTCTCTTAAGAGTGATGCTTTACAGCCTACCTCTTCCCAAAACTGCATGGCAGCACTATGGCTCAACTACAAAGCTCCAAAATATACCCTGGGCACATATCTACTTTCCTCAGAGACCATACATCACCTCCAGATAATGTCTGCCCCAGGCTGCTTTTAGACTGATCTGGACAACGTGGATGTCTATAGTCTATCAGCTCTGCCTTCATCAGAAGAAGTTGTTCCATACACAAGATAATACAAGGACACTGGGAGGAAGTTGGTGGGCATCTACAGACTTAGGCGTGAAGACATAAACTGCACAAATCATCTGTGACTGGACCACAAGGAGCTTCTTTTTTTACTTATTTATTACGTAACCCCCAGCCTTGCAATTCCTTTTCTTTTCCTCCCCTGACCATTCAATATATTTCTTGTGATCTCATGTACTCAAGTAATATGCCAGGATTTTTCAGAAACATGTTGAGTGTTTATCCCTAAGAGCATGACATGTCAGTCCTGGCCCTGACTTAAAAACAGACTCCTTTGAAAGCAATCCTGAACTTCAGCCTCATCCTTTGAGAAGTCCATGAGCACACACACACATGCATTCAGACACACACGCATAATCTTTTGGCTGGCCTTCAGTTTATCAAATTAATTCCTCTATTCCTGACCTCATTGTGACTCTTGCTTGGTGTTGCAGAGGGTCACAGAGCAAATGTAACTGCAAAAGAATCTTATGAAACTGAATGTCTGAGCAACTGAACAGTGAATGTAACTCCATGTCAGTAAGTGCAGTGCAGGTGGCGAGGAGGGAACAGCTACTTACAGATTCTTAAATATGGACACAAGCCTGTGGTAAAAGGTTCTCTGAAATCATTCGCATCCTGCTTAGCAACAGTCAAAACACCAAAGGGAACAGGAAAAGAAAACAAAATAAAAAAGGAAAATAATAGAAAAATATTAGTAAACATCATCATGAGCAATCCATCCATCCAATGACAACAGAAGATACAGCAAAATCAGAAAGTGTACAATGTTTACAGTGATGAGCAAGTATAAGAAACTGTTTCCATTTGTTGAAAGATCATTTAGACTATGGAAAGGTGACAACTGGGAGAAGACAGAATAAACAGCTTTAAAATCATGACTGATATAGAGCATAAAAATAGAAATTGATTATTCTGCATTTCTCATCATCTTGGAATCAGTGGAAATCTATGTATTTACCAAGTATCAGGCTTAAAGTGAATAAACATATATACTTTTTCTCACAGTAATCAGCTCCAGTGTGGAATTCATTGCCATAGAACATGATGAGAAATCAGAAAAGGATTTTAAAAGGATTAGACAACTTCATGGAAGACAAATTCAGCCATGACTGTGTAACATGATGGCCCAGATATATGATGGGCCATGACATGAAGTTTATAAATCATCAGTTACCAGATGCAAGGAATGTCTACTAAGAAAGGACTACTCCAAAAGTCCCACTGTTAATAGTTTCCTTAAGTAACAAGAACGAGATCCTGACCCAGACAGACTGATGGTTCCACTCAACAAAGCGGTCCTTGAATCCTATGCTAGAGAAAACTCTGCTTCTATTGCATATAAATTCTACAAATTAAAGATTATAAATGTGTGTCCAAAAAAAAAAAAGAAACAACAACAAAAAAACCCCACAAAACCAACCAATCAACAATAACAACAAAAAGCCAGCAAACCAAAACACTGAGATTTGCACTAACTCATTTTCCTTCTCTTTCGTGAACACCTGAGTCGGTCTAAAGATATCACTATTAGACATGAACATCCAGAAACTTAGTCAGGGGCTGATGAAAGCCTTCAGTCAAATACTGGTCTTAATTAAGCCACTGGATGTTTTTATATATATATATATATTCAGTATGATTTTGAGGCCAAAACAAAAATTTTTTAGTTCCTAAAAGCCACAATTACAACACATATTTTTCCCAATCACTAAGGAAAAATTCACCTTTATTCACTATTCTATAGGCTCTTTGCTCCCTTTTGATTTGGTTTATTTCTCCAATTTGAATTCCAATTGGGAACTTCCTCCAGAGCATTCAAAGCTCTTTGAAAATTAAAACATCTGAAAGAAACACAGCAGGTTTTTTGGCTGAATCCTTGCAGATCCAGATGGTACACTGGAGGTTGAGTGGGATATTTTATCAAAGTCGCTAAAAATTCAGGCAAACATCAAATGACTAGTTTCACAGTTTATTGTCCCTGTGCCACCACAATTAACAATTATCAGGGAAACTGCTTTCTTTTGCAGGCTGTTTCCATCAGCAAACAAGGCTTACAGGTTTATATTCTTCCTATGTGTCCCACTCTTGCAAATTTCATGAAGAATGGTGCCAGGACAGAGACAGAAAACATTTGATTAATGTTTTCACAAACAGAGAGGATGCAGAATGAGTGGAAACATAATCTTAAATGCCAGAGAATCATATACAGGATCACTGTAAGAAACCTGCTCACAGAACTCCCTGTTCTTGCAGTGCACTCACCATGCAGAGAATTTTGAAGTAAGAGAGTTAATACACAGGAGATTAGCTGTGTTTCAGGGAGGAGACAAGCTGTGGTACACCATTAATTGTTCTGAAGACTAGAAGAGACTACAGTGATAATCAGGATAATCCCCTGTACACAAAAGGGAAGCAGCCTTTCCTGGATTAACTCATGCCTTTGAGTCCAACTTCTACAGCTGAGTGACAAACATGGTTTTAAGAAAAGAATACGAATTTTATTTTCAGATTTTCAATAGTGAGGAACTTGTTAGGCTGTTCCAACATTTAATTGACACTAAATATGTCCATGTTGCTACACTGTTATCAGACAGACAGAAAAAGGAGTTTAGACCCCCATTTGGATCTTCTTGTATGTTTTTAAGTATACTTAATTTCTTGTTTAATGAAAACTGTAGGCTGAACTTGTTTTCTGAGTCGAAAACCTAACTCCCAACCCTTCCAATAATCCTTGTAGATTCTCTTTGAACTCTGTCTATTTTTTTCTTTTTTTTTTTTCAGTTGAAGATGTCAAAATTTGACCTCACAATCCTCATGTGATACAGCAGGTACCAAATACGGTACCAAATAGCTTCCACACAGTTGTTTAATATCCTCCACTCTGTATAGAGTTCTTCTTGTTAGGAGTTACTCTATCCATAGGCAAACTAAGCAGTTTCCAGACTGCTGGAGGAGACAAAAAACAGTAACCTTACAAATTTTACTCAATAAGGCCTTGAAGAATCATTTATGTTACTTCTAGAACTGCCAAAGAAGGAATCATAGGTGTTATGTGGCAAGAACAGCTGGAACAATGGCAGCCTCCAGCAGCTACTGCTGCCATACCTCCCTTACTTTCTTCACCCCTCCCCTCTTTCCCCCTCCTCCCTGTTTAAGGTAGCAAGAAAGGCAGCACATCTCAACACTTCCAGCTAACTCTGTATCTCATATTCACTTTCTCCACATCTTTCCTGCTTTGCTCTCACTGGCTTTAACTCAAGTTTGGCCTAACCTTGAATCCCTGGATTGCCATTGTTCATTCTGCTGTCCTTTCTGATTCTGGGCCCTTTGGCTCCCCAGATACTCACATACAGCTAAATTTGCACCTGGGCTATCAGGATAAAATCCACATTACGTAGATGTGGCTGACATGCCCTTTTCCTAGACAGCTGAGCCTGCAATTTGCAAAAAGTAAACTTGTTTGCCTGTACCCAGGACTGAAAGCATCAAGACTGCAGCTAAATAATGGGGAACTGATACATGATGAAAAAGACAGAATGATATTTACTAATAATAAATGCATCTCGTCTTCAAAATCAATTAGAAAAGTATGAAGTAATATATGTTTAAATTATTAAGATGCAAAGACACTAAGGTATGTATAGTAAGTTACAACAATTTATCCAGTGAAGTAGAAACCTGTGATGAAATAAAGAAGTACTCCAGGGTAGTTCTGCTTATGGGGAGGAAAAGACAAAGAAGAATAAGAAAAAAATAAAACATTTGGAAATCAGACACCACCATCTAGTAAACAGTTAAAAAATATTTTCTAAAGATAATCTAATGCAGGTATCTACATATCAAGAAATATTTCCTTGGAAGATGCAGCTGAACCAGTGGTAGGAGGAGGGAGTTTTGGTGCTGCACCACTGCTTTGGGTATGACACTGTCCATGCAGCACCGAACATGGGTGGAAAACACTGCAGTCGGCTTAGCAGCCGCTCCACCCAGAAAATCTACCTGGATTCACTGAAGAGGAGCATTTTCCCTCAACAATGTTGCTATATGTTCAGTGAATCTCATTGCAACCTAAAGCAGAGAAACATGATCTTGTAGGGATCTGAATCCAGGGCCCCACTGCCCACAAGGATGCAAAGAGTTTTATGCCGAATGTTCTGGTTTTGGATTAACTCTGATTTCAAATGTAAGTACATCTAATGCACCTCATGTGACTCAGTGCATAAGGGTTCCTCCCAGTTTTGACCCAATTGTTATTGGAGAACTAGTTTTTCAAGCTGTGAAATCCACTTTATAGCAAGGCCTTAAAACCTTGGCAATGCCTTTGAATGACAAATGCAGGCCTCCTCTGAAATACATTTCAGCTATGTGACCCTGATTTAAGTTAAAATTCATAGACTGTTAATTAGCATGTGGAACAGGAAGTTTCTAAATAGCTCACCAGGTATGTATTTGGCAGGCAGTACACCAACACTTGAAGTGTGGTTAAAAAAACCCACTCTTTTTACATCACTGAAAGTTTAATAAATATTTATTTCTTCAGGGACCTCCTATGTTAATGAAACCTGTCTGCTCTTGCTTGAATCTTTAAAACTCATGTGTTAAATAGTAACGCTGAGGTAGTGTCTCTGAAATTGCACCACTAACAGCACAGCAAATACAGAACATAAGTGTTTTTCTGTCTATTTAACAGTTTTTATGTGTCTGTTAAGTGCTTGTTTTCTGTTTTGTTAATCATTCCAGCTCCCATAATAATTAGACGAAAGAGGAAATCGCAATTTGAAATGCTACCGTTCCTCTGGTTCTCTGGATCTAAAAGGAGGAAGCAGGATTAGATGGCTTTCTCAAATGCTTTTTTCTTTTCCTAATCATGTCAAAATCACATTTCTGTGCACATTAAATAGTCAAATAGCCCATCAAAATACTATGTTATTTGTTTAGCATCAGGAAGCAATTCCATTTACTATATAAGATAATAGTCAATGGCCTGAACTAATTTTTTTTTATCAATGCCATCATTTTCCAAGACCTTTTGCCCTATTCTCAAAACTTGTTCAACTACTGGTTGCACAGCTTACAGTTCCGTAGGTTAGCTTTCCAGCCCTGGAACGACACACTGCATGGCAGTACTGCCAGGCAGCCTGATGCCACACATACCAAAGTGCCTTTGGTGACAAGTGTCACATGCCGAGAAAGAGAAAACTCACTAAGACTTATTCTGAAACTCTCTTTACAGCAGACTTACTCTCTGTCTAACTCACTCCCAACTTCAATTCATGCTTTAACTGGATTATGAATTTGTGCTTCCATGTTTCGAGTCACTGCCTACGTGTTTTATGTCACTGATTAAGCTAGATAACCTCCTGAGGCCCCTTCTCAGCTGCCCCATGGGTGCTTCTGAAAGAAAGCCTGCAGAAGCTTGGCACTGTGGTCATTCCATGTGGTTCATGATCAATTATATTTGTTCCTGTCATTGTGAGAGCATGGAGATACATTCATTAGTACATAGAAAATGGAGAAGCCTGCTCCCATATAAAACTGACCCAGTGAGAGGTGACATGGCTGGGCTCAGGGGAGTTAAAATACTATTTTACTTTCATTCCTAGTCTCAGCTTTGTGCTACACTACTGCAGTTTTATTGCTTCTTTGAACAAAGCTTTCATGCAGCAGTGGATTCCAGGAGATCTGGAAATCCAGCCTTTGCAAAGCCATATTGACTACAAAATAACTCAAATTCCTATAGTCCTTTGAGGGATTTAAAATACTGGAGATGCAGCTTCATTTATATGGCCTTCTCTCCAAATGAAACCTGGAAGAAATACTCAACACTTACTCCCTGCTCCATAAGAAATATTTCACCTGCAGTTGTAAGGCTCTTGAGGCAGCTAAAGTGACAGTGCAAGACATTCTGGGAGTGCCAACAGAGAATAAGAGACTGAAAATAGCCATTAATGGGAGTTTTTGTACTAAAGTCATACAATCCTGATTCTTGGCTACATCAGCTTCAGGGGTGGTGGTACCTCACATTCTCTGAGCAGAGAACTGCACTTTTAGTCTGGACAAACGCATGAGCCTGGAGGGCAAGGGAGGTGGTGGTGATGGTGATGTTAAGGTTGCTGGAAACCCAGGTTCTCAATGCTTATCATGTACTGATATTGCTACTGAAATGCTGCATTCTATTATATCTAGAAGTATGCTGTCTGTGTAAAGTTTCAGCTGAAAGCTTCGCTGTCTGTTTTTTACTGAATTTTCAGCTTCATATCCTAAGAGCATGTCTCTTAATTTGTCCAGGCTAGAAGTACATCTGTTCAGTATTTGGCATATGAAATATTAGGAAGTATGCACTGTAGAATTATCCAGAAAAAGCTATCAACCTACATACGAAAAAGAATTTAATTGAAATTAAAGAACTACTTTCACCTCTCTGATCTATCTGGCAGATCTTTTCACTGTTACTCTCTTGTCCAGTACATACATTCCCATGACGCCAAATAGGCTTTTATGTACAAAAAGGCAGTAAAAAGAGAGTGGTGAGATCCACCCAGGAAACACAGTGTTGATGCCAATGATCAGTTGGCACAGAATGAAAGAGAAGGAAAATAAAATACTTTTATGAGGTTCACCATGCAGATGGAAGAAAACACCTTAGCACACCTCTCAAAAAAGGACAAAGTAGAGTATCTAATTCTGCATTATAACATACAAATTTCCATTTCTTATAATGATTTTTCTTTTATAATGAAAAAAACATCTAAATCTTGCAATCCATTTTCATTGCTACATTTCCACTAAAAATTGGCTGATATATGGTTGTGCTATAGAGTCACTTTTTAAGAGGACCACCAGTTCTTCCTTATCAAAAGCCTCTAGTCATTGACTTACAAACATAAGACTTTTTTCCTGAATTAACAGGTGAGCTGAAACCTCTATCTGTAATACTATTTGAAGATTGATAGTATTACTACAGAAACTAGAATTAGCTGCAAACAGCTTGAATGCTAAGCAGCAAGACCTTTTTTTATTGAATATGCATTTCTGTGTATGTATTTCTAATCACTGTTTTCATCTTTGGTATTTTCCTGAGTGAGGGATAAAATGTATATCTCATATAAGAATCTTTTTGAACTTCAGAAAGATGCACTAAGTTCTGAACTTCTACATGTAAGCCTACTTTTATGTTTTACTGTGGAGTCAGAACCATCAAAGAGCAGAAGCTTGTTGTCTTAATTCTTTATTTGTCTGATTCAAAAGAAATCTCTGAAGAGTAACTGAATTTATAAGATTTTATGATTCAAAATCTTGGTGAAATCTCACAAAGTTTTTCCAGAATTTTTGTACCAGCAAGCATAATCTCAAAATTTAGTCTATGTCCTGTGTCTAAAAATTTTGGCTAATAAAGCACAGTCATTAGGTTTTCAATGGGATATAAAAGATAATGTGATCAGCCACCCTATATTTACTTAAGAGATGCTGGTATGATCTAAGTACTAGAAGAGTGTTTTATTAGTTTTTTTTATCTATTTCCTTGACAGTAAATAGCAGCTTTGGTTGCCTTGCAGCATAAAGAACCTAAATGGGTATAAGAACTATTCTCTGATTTCCCTTTATACATGTATTAACACCCTTCAGAGCAAACTGCTGGCATCCAGGGAAAGCGGATGCACTCTATAAGACAAATGGAAAGCAAAGACCATGAAAGAGATGCAGCCATAACTGCAGTTCACACTGCGATCAGGAGCTGTAGGTGCGTACAAATAGAATAAATCCAGTTCTGAAAATTATGTGAAGTACTTCGACTCCCATTTACCTCATAGCAGAAGTACATCACTTACCATACTTTTGGTTCAACAAGTTCTATTGAGTCACCATGGAAAGGGTTGACATAGAATGTGTCCTTTTTAGGTTTCACTTAGGGTGCAGAGCAGTGGTCCACAGCCTGAAGAGGACACCACCATCTCAGATTCATCACAGAATCACAGAATATGCTGAATTGGAAGGGACCCCCATAAGGATCATTGAGTCAAACTCTTAAGTGAGACACACCATGTGCCCAAGAGCATTGTCCAAATGCTTCTTGAGCTGTCAGGCTTAGTGCTGTGCCCACTTCCCTGGGGAGCCTGTTTCAGTGCCCAACCACCCTCTGGGTGAAGAACCTTTTTCTAACATCCAACCTAAACCTTCCCTGACACAACTTCAGCCATTCCCTGGGGTCCTGTCACTGGTCACCACAGAGGAGATCAGCACCTGCCCTTCTTCTTCCACTCACAAGGAAGCTGTAGACTGCAATGAGGTCTCCCTTCAGTCTCCTCTTCTCCAGGTTGAACAGACCAAGTGACCTCAGCTGCTCCTCACACAGCTTCCCCTCGAGGCCCTTCGCCATCTTCGTTGCCCTCCTTTGGACACTCTCCAATGGCTTAATATCTTTCTTATATTGTGGTGCCCAAAACTGCACACAATATTCAAGGTGAGGCTGCACCAGTGCAGAGCAGAGCGGGACAATCCCCTCCCTTGACTGGCTGGTGATGCTGTGCCTGATGCCCCCCAGGACATGGTTGACCCTCCTGGCTGCCAGGGCACTGCTGACTCATATTCAACTTGCCATCAACCAGGACCCCCAGGTCCCTTTCCACGGCACTGCTTTCCAGCATCTCATTCCCCAGTCTGTACAAACATCTGGGGTTTCCCAATCCCAGGTACAGAATCCGGTGCTTTCCCTTGCTGAACTTCATATGTTTGGTGATTTCCCAGTCCTGTAATTTGTCAAGATCTCTCTGCGGGGCCTCCCTGCCTTTGAGGGAGTCAACAGCTCCTACAAGTTTTTTATCATATGCAGACTTGCTTAGTATCCCTTCCAGTCCTGCATCCAAGTCATTTATGAAGATGTTGAAGAGCGCAGGGCCCAAGATGGAGCCCTGTCGGACTCCACTAGTGACAGGTTGCCAGTCTGATGTTCCCCCATTCACTGTTACCCTCTATGCTCAACCCATGAACCAACTGCTCACCCGCTGCATGATGTGTTTATCCATCTGTGTGCTGGATATTTTGTCCAGAAGGGTGCTGTGAGAGACAGTATCAAAAGCTTTACTGAAATCCAAAAAGATTATATCATCTGTCTTCCCTTGATCAACTAGGTGGGTCACCTTGTAATATTATAACACACATTTTAGATTTTTCACTGTAGCACATTTTGTGACTAAAATGTGATCCACAGCAAGTCCTAGAGCTGTAGAAATGAAGAATTCTCTGAGACTTAGAGTGAAGTAGGAAGACCAAGGGAATCTCTGAAATCAAGTAAACATGGACTTTTAAAGATGACCTTCAACTCTTGTCACTATAGGGGCACACAGTATAGGAAGAAGAGTTGCCAAAGACTCCAAGGACACTACAGACAGTGAGACAGCTCTGCATAATATCTCCATGTGCTCACTCATCTGCACTGACATCATACACAAGACAAAATTAGGACTGCAGCTTTCCTCTCCTTCATATTGTACGAAAGGTTATGCAGACACCTGAGAAAGTAACCAATCTTGCAAATCGTAAAGACGAAGAATTCCATCTGTTCTCTGGTTCCTGTATTCAGTCCTAATGATTTCATTTAGATTTTAAACAAGTACAAATGTCTGTTTGGGCAGAGATCTTTGCAAACAGGTATCTAACAGTAAGAGCAGGGACCATGTAGGTCTGTAATACTAAATGAAAAGGTTGGTATCAATAAAAGGGACAATATGGCTATACATTCTAACTACGACTACCATCAGTATCTAAATGGCATCTGACTAATTTTCTTTCTGTGATTTTAATAAATAAACCATTCTGATTCCTGAATGTTCTGTGAGGTAAATATCTGGGTATAGTGTTTTTAATTATGTGTTTTAAGAATGAATCAACCTGACACACCTCTCTGAAATGGATGCTTTTCAAACTGAATGGGAAAATGGCAACCATCAATGCTGACATTTGAAAAAATGAATATACAAATAAGTGAAGGGAAAAGAGGCAGTGAGCCTTTTAAATTTCAGAGCCTTCAAAAATCACCTATGTGTCTGCACAGTAGATCACATTATATCCTCAATTTTCAATCAAAATCCCTTTTGACAACACAATGTAGCTTTTAGATTGATCTATTATTTGAGTAAGCAAATGACCACCAGTTATAATGGTAAAGATGACAGAGATCATGCCTTCAAAACACCATCCCCATTAGGAAAATGAGTCTTAACATATAGTGAGCCTTACACATGCTGCCTGGAGAGAGGCAGACAGAAAAATAAATTTGTAACTGTTCCAGTGAGAAAAACATAGACTGGGCTCAGATCTCACCTCTATTCTACTCCTCAAATATGTACATCGCAGCCCAGTGTTTCTTCAACAGACACAGCTCGTCTGAGCTCCCTGGCAGCAAATTGTCTTTGATGCAATATCCCCAGGAGTGTCTTTTCCACCACTTCTCTTGACTGTTCCAGCAAAGAAAAGGAACATAATACTTAGCATAACTTACAATGTGTCCCTCTCACAATACCTTCCTCTTCCCACATATGCCTTTCTAGCTTCAAGTACAGTTCATTCTGAGTGGATGATGCAGAGACGGCTGAGCTCACTGACTGCTTCCCATTCTGACTACAGGCAGGATCAGACCCTCTTCATTCAGGACATCAGTCCAGCTTGGTAAGCTGTCGGTGTCATCATTCAGCACACTACAGGTGTGGCCCTGAGAGGACAGCACAGCATAGCATTGTACTTGATGCAATGTCACCACCCTTACAAGAGGTATTCAGAGCCTCATAGGAATATAGCTTCTATTACACTGAATGTTAACCAGAGCATAATTCATCAGTTTTTTAAAGGTAAGTTTTGCAAACATCCTTAATAGCAAAAATCAACACATAATCAAAAGTAAACAGAACTGAAATCACATTATTTCAGTAAAGCACTGGAGCTGCTGGCATGTAAGAATACAGTTACAAGCACTGAAGAAAGATGCCAAGGTTAAGGAATAAAAAGAGTAAGAGTCACCTTTCCTGGCTATGCAGTGATCAGATGGGGAGCTACACAACACCTGAGAAGTCCAGTGGAATTTCCATATTTCTGTCGGCAGCACCACCACAGTGACTCGGGCTTCACTAGACACGGGATATCTTCTCCCAGGTTCATTTTGTCAGAACCCAAATTTCTGATATTGACCTATCTGCTGAACAATCTAACTTAGCGGCAAAGACTTTAGACATGCAGAGATGCAAATGCAGGCTTGTTCTCTCTTCAGGCCTGTGATGAGCAACAAACTGTTAAGGCAGAAGAAAATTCAACCTTTACTCACAACACTGAGGACCTACAAAACCTTAAGTACAAAAAAAAAGTCTTAAAACTTTAAATCATTACTGGCAATATGAACTGTCTTCATCATATTGGTAAATCAATCAAAATAATAGCAGTTACTCAGCATTTTGGAAAATATCAAACCACTTATTTGGGTGCCTAAATTTGATTTGTTCACAAATGATTGGTCTAATGGACAAGAACTAATGGGACAAGCCAGAACTCAAATCATTACCAAAGCCTGCTCCAGTTCTCATCTCTCAATTCTTTTTGTCACTTAATATAATTGTCTGAAATGCATGTAATAAGAAGGCAAAATAATTAGTAATGTTCAGCAGTGTTTCACCTAAGCACAATGTACGTTGTTGGATTGCATAGTTGTTTTAATGAAGAACTTCATGTCAAAACCCTTCCCCACTGCAAGACACAGTATCAGTTGATATAAATCTTCAAAGTTCCACTCATTATATGGATTACTTAATACAGATGACTGATAACTGTTTGAAATTCCCTTGTTTACTAGTCTATGCAAGCCTTAATTCACATCTAAATGTATCCCTATTAAGGAAAAGTACTTAAGCATGTATTTAATTCTCTAAGTCCCAGGCTCAAATGCTTTCCGCAGTAGAGCTGTTGTAACTGTGATCGTCTAAAGAGGCTGCTTTCCAGAACAGAGGTGTTTTTTCTGAATGAAGGCCATGGCTCATTTTAGAAATATGTGCCTGTCTTAACTGCAATAAATGGTGCACTGTTATACTCCCATACCTGGGTGAACCGACTACTACTTCAGCAGAGCATTTTACCTACTGTGCTAATTTCTTGCAGCAGGAGCTGTGAGAAGGGATTGCTAGTAAATTAAAAATCTGACTTTTTTTCTGGTCATCTGTAGTCTTAACTGCACAATTCAAAATGTGGGGGGAAAAAAAGTTAATGTTTGGTAGCTCTCAGACCTCTATGAATTTCATGATTCTTGGAAGACGTACAATTTTATGAAGCTTCACTAGTCACTGTCACTCTGAAATGAATACAAAAGTATGTTTTAGAAATAAATTTTCTTTTTCAGAACAAGTGTTGCATCACTTTTTAACCATAGTTTATATGATTCCAGATTGCAGTTTGGGGACTTAGAAGCCAACTTTTTTTTTAACTTACAGTAAAAATTTCTGCATTAACAGCATAGTTTCTATTCGTCAACATTCTTATTTTCATTGGGTTTTTTTTTGGTTTTCAACTCTATAAATCCTAAATGTGCCTTTCATTTAATTTTTCCACACTTTAAGTACATCTGTTCAACATTTGGTTCATGAAATACTAGGAAGTATGCTCTGAAAAAATATTCACTTTACTTTTGAGCCTACAAAGAAAATTCAACAAATCTGTACTAAAGTTTTTCTTTTCAGTAGCTCACACTTAACCAGCTAACTCCCACACTTACTGAAAACACATCTGTGATTTAACTGACGTGAGGATAACTCTATGCTGAAAATATTTACCAAAATATCACAGAATTACAGGCTGGCTGAGGTGGAAGGGCCCACTGGAGGTCATGTAGTCTAACCTCCCTGCACAAACATTGTCCCCTAGAGCACGTTACTCAGGACTGTGTCCAGATGGCTTTTGAATATCTCCTGGGAAGGCAACTCCACATCTCTGGACAATCTGTTCCAGTGCATAGTCACCCACGCAGTAAAGAAGTTCTTCCCCATATTCAGGTGGAACTTCCTGTGTTCCAGTTTCTGCCCATTGCCTCTTGTCCTAATGTTTGGTGCCACTGAGAAGATCCATACTCTTGACAATCCACCTTCAAATACTTATAGACGTGGATAAGATTGCATCTCAGTCTTCAATTCCGAACCAGAATATAGATTCCAGTTGCTAACTCAGAATCATAAAAAGCATTATAACAGTATTACAATGTCTTTATCTTATGGCAAATCATGTCTGGTTAGAATTTATTTTAGCAGAAACTAATCTCTTTCACTACCTCTCTCATTAGCTGCCTCTTACTTTTTACAACATCCGTAAACAACCTCTATACTGGGAGGATGGTGTTCCCATCTATTTAAAAAAGATCTCACACTTTTTTAAATTAAAAGAAAAAACCAAAAACATGAAATCACAGCATATGCTGAGTTGGATGGGACCCACAAGGATCATCAAGTCCAACTCCCAGCCCTGAACACAACCATTCCCATGTGCCTCACAGTATTGTCCAAACACTTCTTGAACTCACTCAGGCCTGGTGCTGTGACCACTTCCCTGGGGAGCCTGTTCCAGCACCCAATCACCCTCTGGGTGAGAACCTTTTTCTTGTATCCGCCCTAAACTTCCCCTGACACAACTTCAGCCATTCTCTCAGGTCCTGTCACTGGTCACCACAGAGTGGACAATGGCTGTCCTTCTTCCTCTCACGAAGAAGTTGTGATGTCTGTCTTTTACATAGTGCTAAAGAAACATTAAACATACAGTTAAACTTATCACTGTCATTCTTTTCTCTTAAAACCCAGAAAATAGCAGAGCAGATGTGGTAAATGCTGGTGGAAGCCTTACTAATTTGGATGAAGAAAGCAAATTAGCAATACATATGTTGTGCACTTCATGATGTAAATCATGTCAGGTCCTGAGTCTTCTACTCCAAGTTGCACCAGAAAAAAAAAAAAAAAAAAACCTGTACTGATCTATGTTTTAAATTCCAGTGAGTGTGACATGAGTATAAATTTTAGTGGAGTTGCTTCTCCAGTTATGTGATGGAATAGCCTGTACAAGGCACTGACTTTTTATGGGTTGATACAAAAATACATAAGGGTACAAAAACTGCACACCACAACTTTGCACACCACCCAGGCCAATAATACCTGATGACCAACAGAATACAGACTGATACAGATTACAAACTGGCTTCTTTGACACAATGACAATGACTCCAAACGAAATCTGCCTGCTGCTGGAAGAGCCACTGAAGTTCTCAGATAACTGCTACTTGTAGAGACCGAAACAAACCCAAGTGCAAGTCTCCTCAGCCAACCATTTCTTCCTCTAAGCATAGCATCTTCTGGTCCCAAGCTGATTGACTACATCCAAGGGCCTCAGAAAAGTTAAGCTGAGGCGAATGTGGAACAGTGTATATCTACTTGAAGCCTCGTGCAGGGACTGCACTTGCCCGGTTGCCAGACCCGTGCCTAAGATGACAAGTTTTGTCATGAGAAAAGTCAGACTAAGACTGCAAGGTACTAGAGGAAGCTAGAGTACCTACACTTAAAATAACACAGAAATCCCATGTTCTCTCGAGGAACAACTATAGCCTGAAGCTGCCAGCACTTGATGTTCTGCAGTCTGAAGGTACAGATCCCACTGGTGAAAAGCTTTATAGCCCTTTTGTGTGAAGCCTCTCTCCTGGATCATTGTTCTCCTGGATAGTGTTCCATTTGTGGTGGACTGCCAGTGGTAGAAAACAGGGAACTATGGATTAGAAATTTTATCAAGTAATTCCATTACACTTTGCTTTGGTACAACTGGATTCATTCCCTTTAGAGTCTTCTGAGGAAAAAAGTCTAGTCTCTCTCTTTTCAGTTACCCCTGTGCAAGTGGCCAAGGAAAGGCTGATTATTGCAAACAAATAAGAGAGCATGGGATCTCATCAAGCTTGCAGTAATTTTGTCTTAGCTCTTTTAATGATGAGTGTCTTATTTCCTGGGGCTCCCTGCTGCAAGAAATGATTGGATTCCTTCTGAAAGACAGAATGCACAGAACGAATTCTGTTCTCCTTTCTGATCTGATAGATTAAGTGTTATCCAGTGAAATGGTTCTGTTACTAAGGTCTAAGATATGTTCTCTGGTTATATCATTTACCACTAGACACTGCTGCTTTCTTGCTGGAAAACATGAACTTCAGCAAAAAGCTGAAAAGAATGACTGTATGAGTACTTAGGGAAACACCATTCCCATATTTAACAGTCCTGTATGTACTTTTCTTGAAAGGAAAAAAAAAACCCAAACCCAAACACTTTCAGTTTTGCCATTCTAATACCCTATAAAAGCATTTCATTTTTCCCTCCTGGATGCAAAGCTATGGTAACTGATATTTTTTTATTATTATTTTGTTGTGCATATATAACTGCTTGGCTTAGTAACAGTGCATACTTCAAACCTGTTAGTTAAAACTGCTGCTTCCAGCATGTATCAGAAGTGGAAAGCACCAAACTGAACTTGAGCAACTACTGCAGAAGGATTACTCAGAATTCCATCAAACTGTGACTGTTGTGCAAAAGGTGGCATCAAGATTCATTTTCTTCTTTGGATTTGGCAACATCATACCCTCAACAGACTGATAATTTTCCCTGATCTCCTTCTCCATTTTTTTTGGCTTTCGAAGGTCCCTTATTAAAAGTACTCTATCCATTTATTAACTGGTAAAAAACAGGATTGTTTTTGCATAGAACTGGTAAAAAGTGCTGGAAGGCTGGTAATCTGAACTCCTCAAGTGAAATAAAATTTGCAGACAGATATTGCTATTATGGGAGATAATAAAGAGAATGGTTTAGATATGAAGTTATTTTTATTTTCATAATATGCCACCAAGTGCTGGATGCTTGGTATCATGAGGTACTCTGTTACTGAACTTACCCTTGGGAAGTAATGATGAAGAAAAAGATTCAAACAAATTGTTCTGGAGGCATTCTACAAAACCTCAGGACTATGTGTCTGCCTCCTATTTGAAATATCTTTTTATTCTATCCCCAAAAGGTAACACTATGGGCACTCAAATAACTCATCCACTCAGCTACTTTATAAGCACAACTGGCCTTATATGCCTTAAAGCCTAGAGGAAAAGTTTTCTCTGTATTTTCTCATCACATCTTCTAAGCATCTACTTGGACTCCTATGGATGTCCTTGCTTCCTATAGTAAACCATCAACAATCAGCCTATTTATATTCTTAATAAATCCCAGAACTCTTTGTGCTGGCTGATGTGCCACATTGTAGAAGAACCCCCTCCCTTCCCTTTCAGAAAAAATACCATCAACCAAATTTGAGGATAACTCAGATCCATGGTTGCCTGTTTGGATGAGGCCCTGTAGAAATACTGACTTGCTTCTAAAAAAGGGACCCATATGGGCAAACACACTGCAGTCTGGAAGCCACGTAGGACTGCTCTTCTGACTGTTCTCAGAAGAAATGTTTCTGGATGGTACATTGTCCTAAGCAGCTCCTGTTGAACCCCCATCTTATGATGTTTTTGCCCCGGAGTTCTTCTTCCTTTATCCATTCCTTCCTGGTGCCACCTACAGAAGTAAGGTCACCTAGGTGGGAGGTCCATTTAATTCATTATTTAAGCACTTAGAAATGTACAGGTTCAGCTTAGATATTTGGTGAGCCAACAGTCACACTGCTTTATTTGAAGTAAAAACATTTTAATAGTCAATATTTAGCCCCACAAAATGTAATCCCAGTAATTTTTCAGTGTTCCTTGTTGCTTAATTTTCTGTTACCATTTAGCCAACAATACTAAAGGTTTCTGGATTACAAATTACCTGAAAACCACAACATTTAATGACATTAGATTAAACTTACTAATTTTTTTCCCTTACAAAGCTAAACATAGTAAAAATTCTTTTAAAAAATTTTATTGCACATTTTATGCTTTGAGAAGCACTGAAAGTACATGGTTTCCACCAAGCACACGTGACTCAAAGGAATAAAAACTGCAGTTAGGCTTGTAAAAAGTATATTATTTTTAAAGCCCTAACCCAATGTAGCGGAAAAGCCTTGTATGTCTTTACCTCTTTTATAGGCAAATATTAAGTGCAACCCCAACCCTTTATAACAATGTATCATCTGTTTCAAATTGGAAGGAAATCAACTCTCTAATATGGTAAAATAACATATAAGTTAATTTTCTAATTGAACTCTCTGGTCTTGGACTGCCTGCAATAAGCCTTGACAATCTGAGACCCAGGAAAGCTCTGGTATTTTGGAGAGTGGGTTGAATGTTACTGATTATATATAGTTGACTATTTCCATCAGTATAAGGGAAGACCAGTCGCCTGCATACTCAACATTCAGTGCAAAAAACCCACACTATTATCCTTGAGAACCGAAACCACAATATTCAGGAAATTCTGAGCCTTCTTCTCATAGTAATTGCAGCTCAGCAGCATCGTCCCATGCAGTGTTAAGAACCAACTAAAATCTCACCATTAGCATATGCATAGGACAGGGCTTTTCAGACTCTCGTAGCCTTTGGGGTTTTTTCCCCCCAGACTGTGTTAATGACAAACCACAGTGGAATTCAAGAGCCTCTGATACAGCAAGATTTTGAATGACATCCTGGAAAGGAAAAATTTCACAACACTAGTTTTAGTTCTAGTGTTATACCTGTTCAAAGCCCATTCTCCTGAGCAATGAGGACATGCATTTCCCTGTACCTGACTGCTATCTACAAATTATTATTATGAAGTATGTGCACTGCACAAAGTATGCACAAACACTAGACAGCACACAGTTTAGGAAGCTTGAAGTCCTATTTTGGAGACGTTGAGGCACAATGATAAAGGTTGCAGGCACTCAGTGTATCTAACAAATAGGACTGTGCTGTTCAAGGTATACAACAAGGAAGAAAATTATATTCCTTGTTGAAAGACCATTCTGTCTCCACTCAGTGGCCACACAAGGTGTAAACCACATGACCTCACCTGATGCTCTCCTCTGTGCACTGGAACATCTCTTCAAGAGAGAGCTGCCAGCAGAAACAAACCCAACAAGCCATATCATGGAGGTCACATGGAACTAAACCTGTTGTTAAGTTATCAAACATATGTAAAAATCAAGTTCAGTTAGGAGGAGGGGAACCACACTGAAATGGTTACAGAGAAAAAGTAATACAGGAATGCATGTGTGCAAGTTACTTTCTTATGTAGAGCTGAAATAGAAAAAAAAAGAAATAAAGAACAAAAAAGATATTTTTCCTCTAAAGGAAAGACCTCTACTCTGATAGACAGCAGCCAAGTACACTGTTACCACTTATAAGTCCCCCAGTTAGCAGGAAAGGTCTCATTAATATTGTGTATATATGTATTGGCTCACAGTGGGCTTACCATAGCCCAAATTTAGAAGAGAAGATTTTTTTTTTCCCTGAGATCAGTGATCTTTGGTTACATCATGGCCAAAGCTTATTTCCAGTTTCCGTTCCAGCATCAGTCTAACAAATCCAGACTTCAATGGTGGGTTTAAACAAGCTTCAAGCATGAGAAGAATGCCTTTATTAAAACTTTATTAAAATATGAATATGTAGGCTTGTACTCTGTGCAACTCGGTTTTCCAAAATAAAGTTTACTTCTTTTCTATAAGAATGAGAGTCTCAGAATCAGTCAAAAAAAAAAATAAAAAGGTTTTTTTAATACAGCTAATAATCTGCTCCAGTCTTCTGAAGTGCCATTTGTGGTGCAAAACTATTACCTACATTTTGCAAAATATGTAGACAAAATTTATTTCTTCATCCAAATAAGTAAAAAAAAAGTTGTTTTGGTTTGTTTTGGTTTGGTTTTTTTGGTTTTTTTTTTTTTTTTTTTTTTTTTTTTTTTGCACTGAAAAATAAAGTCTTCTTGCTAAGTTCTCTTCTTGGAACAGTTCTTCTGAATCCATCCTAATTTCTTACATAGCTGTGTAATAATAAAGTATGGCTTTAGTTGGACAGGCAAGTAGAAATATCCTTTCAAAGTTCACAGACTCACATATTCTGAGTTGGAAGGGACCCACAAGGATCATTGAGTCCAACTCTTTAGTGAATGGCCAATATTCTAAAAGAAATTGAGCCTTTCTTATCACATTATCATGCTGAACTCAACTAACCCATAAGTTTACAAAGTAGACAGAAAAACTGATAGTCAAGACAGTCCAGACTAAGGCTAAAAATGTATGGAAGACAATTAATCCACCGTGGCAGTTTCAGAAACAAAGTGCGTGAGACAGACTTGGACGCAGGACTGAAGGGATACTAAGTAAATTTCAGATGACACAAAACTGGGAGGAGCTGTTGACTCCTCCGAAAACAGGGAGGCTCTGCACAGAGACCTCGACAAATTAGAGGACTGGGCAATGACAACCATGGGAAGTTTAACAAGGCAAAGTTCCAGATTCTGCACCTGGGATGGGGCAACCCTGGATGTACGTACAGACTGGGGAATGAGATGCTGGAAAGCGGTGCCGTGGAAAGGGACCTGGGGGTCCTGGTCAACAACAACCTGAATATGAGTCAGCAGTGCCCTGGCAGCCAGGAGGGCCAAATGTACTATTGTTGCTGTCTTTACTAAAAAGATCAGGGAAATGTAGAAAATTACTAGCAATCCAGTATTCTCAGCAACCAGCACAAGCAGCACCCCTATTTTTCAGAACAGTGAAGAAGACTGGGCTCGGGATGCTCAAAAAGAAGGATCTTCTTTCCAAAGCCAGAAATTTCTACAAGTTACACAGGAACCACCATGGAAACACCTGTTCTAATCTCCACTATAAAGAGGCACGTAAGGAAACCTCATTTTTATTGTTATAAAGGTAATTTTGTAATCTAATACCCCACCTTGAGCATCACAAGAATCAGATGTGCCCATGAAATTGTTACACTTCTCTTTAGCTTCCCTCTGAGAGGAGTAGTAGATACTGCAGAACAATACATTGTCAAGTTATTCATCTTCAAGCAACAACACGGGATTACGAGTCTGCTAAATTAATGACCCTTTTGCATCTAGCAGTCATCCATACACCCCCAAGAAAGCTGTAGAACTAAATTTATCAGAAACAAGAATTATACGAAGATAGGGAACTTCTGTAGAAATGTCTAGTTGGAAGAAGGAAGAAAGGGAATTGTTCTATGGCTTAATGTACTGACCAGTTGGCAAACAAATTTCTTTCTAATTAATCATTCTAATCTGGGAGGTCATTTATCTCTGCATGAAGTTTAGTTTTTTTTCTTTTTAATGGAAGAAACCAAATCTGATCCTGTAAAACTCATGGCTGCAAATGAATATAAAGTTGGGTTATGCCAAACTGTAAGGACAAAACAATCTAGGTGCAGAGCCAACTGTAATGCACACCAGTCACGACCTTCAGCAGAGAAATGCTGCAGTTCAAGAGATCAACTAGAGTTTAAAATTTTATTGCATGAGATTTTCTTTAAAAGCCCTGTTTGACTTTATGATTCCTCTTCAGTGACAAGCTTAATATCTATACTAAGACTGCTGTAGCAAAAACCATATACAGAAAAGTGAATTTTGAATGTGCTTTCAATGAAAAGCAATTTACAAGGCATCTTGGGGCGAATCTTCAGTGAGCTGTACAGGGTATTAGCCACCTGACTTGCATTAGCATCAATAAGAAAGGGCAGTTAAATCTCTGCACACTGAGCTAAAAATCTCTCTGCTTGTATTGAATCATCACATTTTAAATATGACTTCATAACAGAAAAAAAATGCTGTTACTGGAAATATGAAATTGTACAGTGGTTGCAAGTGATCTGAACTGAGAGGATCTTGTAGCTACTTTGTGTATTAGATATGTATGGATAAAGAGGTGTGCTTAGATTAATGCACAACAGTGACAGGCCCAAATATCTGTCAGCAGTAACCTCCACCGTTTGCATGCTCTGTGAGAATATTCATATAAATAATTTTTGACCATGCAGTAGACCCCAGACATGGCTAAAACTGCCCCTGGTTGTTGCTGCTGGTATTTTGCAGTGACACCTCATTTATTCTAGAAGAGCATGACTGCACTGTCTGCAACCCAAAGCCATGTTCAGGCTACTCTCTTAAAAGTTGCACTATGCACAGTATTTGCAAGTGACAGGTATTTAAAAATAAATAAATAAATAAATAAAATGTGGAGAGCTCACATCTCCTGACATGGCTATTTTTTTTGTCACATTTTAATAGACAAGTAGAATTTATAAAATCAATATTTAAAAGCCCATCTGTAACCAAAACTTTAGAGTGAGAACCACTGCACTGATTTTTCTGTAGAAAGTTGGGTTCGACTTTCAGTAACTAGAGGAAGTGGGCAAATATATTACTCCAACATCATATGTTTCCTCCTGGATTAGGAGCCAAGATGTTCAAATGGACAGGCTTTAACTTCTGTACGTATATTTACCACTGAACTCACTCCAACTCCCCACTCAAGTAAAACACAGGACTAATGATTCTCCCTTTTTAACAGTGTTGGATATATGCAAAATATTGAGGTTAGGTCATTTGAAGCAGTTTATGACTTCCTGAATCGATAGATCACCTCACTCATGGCTAGGATATTTTGGACTGAAATCAAATCAGTATATTGAAGGAACTGTTAGCATGCTATTCATGGTAAGGAAGCCAGGTTTTTAAAATACCCTCAGTTAGTAACCTCCATTATCAAAAATATCTTTGTGTCTTTCTGTCACAGCCTCTAACTGTTTGCCTAGACTTCAAAGGACAAAGATGTACAACAGAATCAAAGAGAATAAAATTACTGTTAAGTTTAGATTTTTCATGTGTTTTCTGTTTACTTGTCTTTTTCGTTTGGAATAGGAAATGGATTCTGAACATCTTTGTGGTCAGTTCACATAATTACTGCTCATTTGTAGGGAGGAATGGGACAGGTCTGGAATATCCCTGTCAAGGGTAAAAGAGGATGGAAAAGGTTTGATAAAAATGTATAATGAGAGTATACGGAGAAGAACAACTCTGCTGACTGCAAAGCGCAGTTGATAGAGTTGATACAAGACAAAATGCTTAGGAAAACTGGAACCAGCTCATGAGAAAACTGTTCTTCTATCACTCTCCATGTCACAGCCATTCTACAACCTGACTAATCTGCCTACCTGTAATAAGGAATTAATCAAATTTCTACTTCCTTCTAATAATGTATGTTGCATACAGTTATAAATTGGAGGAAAAAAAAACCTCCCTACTTGTGCTATTCAAAGAGCCAAAGTAGTTCTTCCATATCTTCTGTTGCATATTCATATTTTGATAAATATGTGAACATTTATGCATACTATAGCAATGTAGTGCCCTCATCGTCTTGCTTCTCACCACTTTAAAATGAAAAATATCCTCTGTAGGCTGAGAGATGTGGTACCCTGCTGAGATTAATTGAACCCAATAAAGGGCCAAGGTAGAGGCACATGGAACAGTCTTCATACACTGCCTGTTATTCAATGCTAACTTAAAATAAACATTTTTTCCTCCTTTCAGTGCTGTGAGAGGGAATGAGGAGATTCTTCAAACAAAACAAGGCAAAGGTGAAGAGAAGTGAAAGGACACTTGTTTTATCCAATGTGCTGGTTTTGGCTGGGGTAGAGAATTTCCTTCCCAGTGGCTAGTATGGGGCTATGTTTTGACATTGTGCTGAAAACAGTGTTGAAAATATTAGGAAGTCCAACATGTAGCTCCCAAATTATTTTACTAACTCAAAGCCCTGACAATCTTGCTCTCTTCAGCAGTTTTTGATGTTCAGCAGCTCTTTTAAAGTCTCCTGAGCTTTGAGTACAGCACCCCACAGTGGATAGCTGCAATGGAATCAGGTGGCGAACTGAAGATACAGTCTATTTTCCACTCAGTGTTGCTTCTTGCATCTACACTGTGCCCCCGAGTAGATAAAAAGCTTTTCTGGTTATATTTTATTTCTGTTAAAATGTGACAGCCATGCATCATGTGACTTCTGTACCTCTCAATACAGGGAAGTTTAAATAACCTGCTTCTGCTCTGATCATGCTGAGGGCCTAGAGGTCAGAGTGAAACAAGAACTTGGAGGGACTGTGCACCTTCTGCCTGAAAAACAGCTTCACAAGTGGATAATGCAGCTTGCTCAGTACTAAGAAATGTCAACTCACCACCTTGTAACACTGAACATATGTATATAAATAAATCATTAAAAGGGGCTATCTAAACAATGACATCATATTAACTATATTCTGCTTCCATTAATTTGATGAAGATTATAAATTAATCATCACTGCACAGTATTATTACATTTAACATGTTACCCAAGTGGCCACTTATTACTGAATATATGTTTATTTTGTTTGACTGAACATGTATACCTGTTTCTCATATCAAGACATTCAGCTGGTGAGTAATTAAAATTAACAACCAATTATCAGAATTATTTTTAGGAACACCACAACTATACCTTTGTAATGGTTTTAATGAAAGCAACAGCTGCTTTTATAGGTCTTTCTGGCTCCATGTCACACAGAGATTGCTGCAGTACAGCTAGAACCAAGTGTGATGTCGTATCCCAGTCAAGCCCCCAAGATGTAAAATGTTACAATCAACTAAAAATAAAGTGACTCTAAATAATCACCTAGTAAATAACTGTGAAGTCCCAGCGCAACCTTTACTGCAATATACCAGATCTGGCATATCAGACTTCAAATGGTAATAATTTTAGGGAAACAAAAGCACTTTATTACTTCTTGTAGATGTGGAGATTTTTCCTCTTCCCTATGGCTTTAAGTTAACTTAAGTCCCTTGCACAACAAAAATAAGTCCTTGTATTATGCATTCTATTAAAATAAATAACAGCTAATTAAGTGACAGGCAAGACATAGTACTAAATTCCTGCTGTGAATGAACATCCCATACGGCATCAGGCTTTTTGTCAAGCTCGAGTAAAGCTAGATGTGACAGAAAGCTTCTGCATAGCACAGCTGTTAGCACCCTGAAAGAGCAGTTCATGCAGATCAAGAATGCCAAGTGGCAGCCCAGTGATGAGAGGTAGCCCACAACCTCAACGTATCCAGGCTCAACCAGGCCAGACACATGGCAAGCCTGGTTTCTTGTTGCTATTTGGAGAGGGATAGGAAAGGGAAAGAGGATGTAGATGGAGTCTGGAAGGTTTCTAAAAATCAAGTGCATAAACGTGGCTGTATCTGGTCTGCCCAGAATACCTCCTTGGGAATACAGTGGCCCCTACACAAAGCTGGTTATCCCTGCTGTACGGGGATGGGTCAGCCAAAAGGCTGTGGGATTTGTGGCAGTATACCAGAAGTTTTCAGGACTCTACAAGACCAATTGTAGTGTGCTCCGTTACTCCCTTGTGGCCAATCCAAAGGGGTTTGGGTGTAGAAAATTCCAGTCTAAATTTGGGGATGTGGGAATTCACCCACCATTACTTAGCTGTCTGCACAAACGCTCTGCAAAAAATAACAATCCTCAAACTTTGTTAAAAAGTGTCTCAGGGCTTACTACAGGAAAAACTCTATGCACCATTAGCAGGCCCAACCCAACATGCATTTCTACACTTCACAAAAGCCAGTTAAGTAGATGACTATCAGACTAAAAGTCAGCAGTCTGCTGGCAGAGGGGAGCAGGTTACCGCTTTATATGGTGTTTGCCGAGCCAAAACCAAATCCTCCAGGGAACAGGGATTGGGACTAGGGTCGATGGGTTAGGTAAAGTGCTTATTTTAACCAAATATAAGCTAGTGTGCTAACAGAAACCACCTAAATTTCCCTACAAGGATGGGAAAAGCACATATGTTATTTATTTTCAAGTTCCATGCTGTAATAATCATTTATCTTCCCGATTTATGTGCACATATAAATTCATATGCAGATTTAAGGTATCTAATATTTAAGGATGAAGACGGAAAGGCAGGGAGGTTAAGGAAGAAATACATTACAGCTTAGGTATATGAAACACAAGGTCAGGAGGGTCTACAAGAGCTGAGATGGCAAGAAGCCAGTAGTTAGGACACAGCAGAGTAGTGGTAACCAGAATATGAACAAGAAGGTACAGTAACCAAAAAAAAAATCACACACCAAGTAACAGAACTGTGCAGACAAAAGGAGAGAAATGGAAATACAAAGGGAAATGCAAACTACCTGCCAGGGTTCCTTTACATATTCAAAGTGGGGGCTACCACTTAGGGGTTATTCCTCAGCCAGGCCCCACCTCCTCATCATTATGACTGGGTTCTCTAGAATCCAGACTGTTAATGAATAATGGGAAAGACCCATAATATTGCTTAATAAAACAGGCAAAGCGTCCACAATGTCTTCTTTGACATGATGTCAGAATTATAACAGGCAGCAGATTCTTAATTGAGCAGGGGATTTTTTTCTTCTGTTTTTAGCTAGCAGAAATATTATGAAGCAATCCAAAACAATGTTTAATTTAGGCATTCTCAGCTGATAAAAGAGCCAAATTAATGACACTGAAAATGTCAAAGCGTCAAGTCCTAATCATGACAACTAAGTCTGGTACTTTTTCAGCTAATTTTGAAGCAAGTGCATATGCTGAAACACTGTACTCTGATTTGGCTATTAATTTTTGTGACATGGACTTGCAGTTTCTTTTGCAATCTCATTAAATATGCCCTTTTTTATGAATTTTTATGATACTTTTTTATGTCTCTGCTTGACAGTGCACAACACCTCTACTGTTTACACTCTCTGTCCCAAGAAGATGAAAGTGTCACCAGTTTGATGCTGTGTTAGCTTACTTTTTTAATCACACGCACATCAGAAATGTCAATAAGCAATACGTAACGAAGATGCAGTTAAAAACTACCATGAAAAACAAGTACACCACAAATAAATTAGCGTCTATTATTTTCCTGTTTAGAGAGCATACTTCACATTTACTTAAAATCATGAAAGACTTGTATCTGCATTGTAAGGGAAACCCTATAATCTGCCCACTGGGCCAATCCTGTCTGATTTCGATTTTTAGCAAAGACAGTAAGCAGAAATCCTTCATCTCATGTGGTCAGTCCTGTTGAAATCAATGAGACAATCAGCATGGACAAGAGCTGCCCAGGGTTGGCCCCACTGTGACTTGTCTGAGATGGTGATACATATGGAGTGTTAGCTAGCTCACTAATACATTTTGTGAGATAAAGATTATTAAAACTCACATCTGAGGTTTTTCAATATTCTTTGTGGGTTTCAGCCCCTATTTACACCAGTGAAAACCAGATTAACGCCAATTTATAGACATGAAAATATTCAACTCCTATATGTGAAAGAACTACAGTGTGATAAAAAAGGTCAAAGTGATAATCCTCTGTAGAAAAGAAGAATGCAAACAAATATCAACTAATCAAGGAACACATGCTGTTTTTCAAAATGCTAATATAAAGATTAATAGCTCTTCTTTGACATCCAAGAACTTTTGGAAACTCTTCATGTTAAAACACTTTGTAAATCACTTGTAGAGAAAGAGCATTCAGGGAGCTCCATTTAATCAAATTAACTACAAGGGAACCTTGATAACATTAAATAAAACTTTATGTGTTTAGAATTCTCATCACTGTTCCTAGGATATGCAATTGTTTATGTTGCTTTACACCATTTTGTGTTTCTGTGGAGCCTTGAGAAGGAATTAGAAATGGTCAAGAAGACCGTTCATTCCCCTTGTGCATGCTCATCTTGGACCCAGTCCTGGTCACAGCGAAGTCAAGTGATTCCCAATGCATCCCTGGCAAAACTCCCAGACACAGTACTAGGAGTAAGAACAGACACATAAAGCCTGATCCAAACCCCACTGAAATTGATGTAGGACTTTAATTTCTTTCTAATAGGCTTTGGATCAGGCCCCATCCACAAAAACTTGTTTAGAGCTGCCATTTTAAACAAGGCGTGAGGAGGCACAGGGCAGATTTCAGTCCTATTTTGTGTTATGGACAGACAGAGGTTTCAGGGGAGGTCAGGTCACCCACTACAAACTGTAGGTGCAGCCTGAGTGCCTGGCTGAGTTGGGGAGCCATGAATGATGTTCTTGTCTAAAACCAAACATACAAACAGCAAGTGCAGGGCAGCACAATATGGAAGCGAGCTAAACCCAGATGTGGCACAGGGTAAAACCCAGAGCCCACAAAGGGAGGGCTGCCATTTTCTCCTCTCCTTTCTGCTACTCTGGGCATGTTCCAGCATCAGAAGCAATGCAAACAGATATAGGACCCTGTCCAAATTCCATCCCAACCTCTCTAGCACCATTTGCTGGAAGAGGCTCTCCCAACATTCTCCCAAGGTCTATGCAAGAGTTAGCCAGAGAAACCTCAGAAAAGGACCTGCTGGCTGCCTGCAGTCCCTGCTGCTGGGATGTGAATTATTCATCTCATAAGCAACTCAGTATCTCCTACAAACTACCTCTACTTTATTTCTCATCACTCCAAAATTCATTTTGTAAATGACATCAAAATTTAAACTGAGATCATATTTGAGAATATAGTTAACATAAAAAGGTTGCAAATTATTGAATCCCAGTTGTTTTTAAGAATCACAAAGCTGTGGAGTCCTGAGCTTCCATAAATTTTGCCACTGGCTTGTCGTGAAGTGTGAGTAGGTCTTTGCCCTCCCCATGGCTCTATTTTTCCAATTGTAAACCAGACATGTTATTACTGAACATATGGGGGAATTTTCAAGGTGTCCTGCATATCGTTTCAAGTATATAAAGCTCTACTTAATAATACTAGGTTTCATTCTTTTGACCTAGATCTGGACTGGGATTCTGAAGTCCTGGGACATGTTCATCTCTGGAGTTCTTTTTGGCTTTGGCCAGGACAGAAAGTTCAGGACACAGAATTAAAGTTCTAGGTTGTTGGCATCCTGCAAGAGTAGTACATGGAGAAACACAAACAGAAACTCAGAAGGGAGAAAGGTGACAACAATATTTTACCCCATCTGCAAATCCCACAACTGACATTAAAATATGCAGTGACATATTCTTTACCAGTAGACACATAATCATTTTGGGGTCTGATGTTTCTCCCACTGAAATACAAGAGAGAAATTATATATCATGCACAGTGAAGATTTTGACATTTGATTCCTCCCACATATTTGAATGGGAGGAAGGCATTAAATGCCAAAACCAAAAATGAGCATGCAGGACCTATCCTTCAAAACTGTAATTCATTCCAAGTCACAGCACTCACTTTACTCTTACACTGACCTCCATCCCACACAATACAAATCTAGTGGTTGTTTTTCAATTAAGAAGGCAATTTTTGCGATTTCTAATGGAGCACAGAAAACTGATGTTCTAGCACAGCTTCTACAAGTGCATATAGGTTAAAAAAAGATCCACTATTTTAATTTCCTTCCAACTCTAATAATTTCTTTTATAAGTAGAATTCCTCTTTTTAGGTTCCTATCACAGACAAGCTGAAATCACTGTAGAACCCTACATTAGAGATTAGCAGCTATTAACATGGACCTCTACCGTATCTCCAGCTACATGAGAACAAAATTGTGCATATGAGAGATTGTATGTATTTTATGCCCTGTGTCTGTATTATATAGGTAGAAATGTTCTTGTTTGCACTATGTAAATTCCCATCTTAAGCTAAAATCTGTCATGGCCCCTTTAGCAGTTACAGAAAAGTTCAAAGTAAAACAAAAATAATGCACTCCCAACATGCTTCTGTAATGAACTTGTGTGTTTGCTGAGGCTGGAAAAACAGCACTCTGAAAAGTAAGCACATGAACAGGAACAAGGAATTGATGACTTTGCCAGTTACAACTACCCTGTCTTATGGGATATTCCCCTTTTCTCCTCCATCTTTGGAATCATGTGGTCAATGCAGAACATGCAACATATCCATTTTGCTCTCATTGCATCAGCTCTCAAAAGCTACTCAAAACTGGCCCATCAAGATTTAATCAAGAGATCTCCAGGACCTGCAGAAAGTGACAACAACCATGCGGTAGAGGATATGTATTGTCAGAGCTGGGTCAGCTCTGATATATAACTGCTGCGACACTGTTTGAGTTTTAACAGTCTTGTCAACCAAACTTTATTCCCTATTAGCTCTTAAAAAACTCTCAAAACACACCATTATTGCAAATTCTGAGTATACAAATTGAGCACAACTGAATGCACCCATTCCAACAATAGTACCTTTGTCATTGAAAGCATCTTATGAAAGAAACAGTTTTGATGCACCAGCAACACCCACTGTCCTTTCTGAAGCTTGAGCAGAATCTGACTGAAAAGCCCACTGACAGGCACAGTGTAATGTCTTGATTTGATTTAATATATAGAAATGAAGGAGTTTTGAGTCCTGCTGACCTACACAGGAAATGTTCAGTACTTCTTAGACCAACTCAGGCTGACACTGTGACCTAACTATCAAATAAGATAATAAATCTAAGATCTAAGGTAACTGAATTTTCAAATTTAGCTAAAACTTAAAAAAAATGGTCTGTATTCACTCAGATGAAATATTTATTATTGTCCTTTTGAATTATCATTGGGACGATATATTGTTAAATTGTTTGCCTCACTTGAAATGCTGAGTTAAGGCACACAGCGCAATTTCCCTTAAATTGTCAAAAAATATTTGTGCTTGGACTGTTTGTCTTGCAAGTTAGAATTCTGTCCTCCGAGGAGCTTTTAAAATCCAACAAGGTTCTCAAGTACAGATGTTTACAAAGGGATCACCATACTAGAATATGTATTTATACAAACACATTTTGGCATTTGGCATTTAGCTTTGTCTGTTCCACATCACAAGTTGGTGAATTTCTCTACCACAGGAATAGAATATCTCTCATGAGTAAACTGAACCTCACTGAAGTGGTTTGGGACTGAAGAAATTAAATGAACAAGCACTGCTACAAGCATGCTCTTTTAAGTCAGATCATACCCATTTCTGGAGCTCCACTATCTGAAGAGAAAGATGTGGATTTGAACCATTGCAAAATCGGGAAGAATCTCTCAGAACAGGAGTTGAGTTTTGTAACCACAACCAACATCCTTTAAACTTGTTTTTAGGAGCAACTACTGGAGATGTCCCACTAAGAGAATGTGTTCTTGTCTGAAACCAGTATTGGATTTCCAGTACATGCAATGTGCATGTACGTGCAACAATAAAATGCAGTTATAGAAAGTCATGTCAATAAATTAGTGTATGAGCAACAATTCTGAGCATGCACATATGCAGATCAATTCTTAAAGGAGGTAAAGTTTGCCATTATTAATTCTGTCCTTTCACTTTCAACTGTCAGGATATAAGAAAAGTTCAAACAATGGCTAGTCTGACCAGATATATGCATCCTAAATCACTTTTTTTTTTTTTGTTTGAAGCTCTCCTCTTCTCTTGCCAGATTTACAGAACAAAACTTTATAAGCTGATTTAGAGCAAAGAGGTAGAGTTGAGGAAACAAACAGGGGGGGAAATTTTTAAAAAAGCACTGTAAAGCTCTACAGGCAGCAAAAAGTAAAGACATGCAGCAAATCTGTGACATTGCTGGAAATGTAAACAGACTAAAGGGCTACAAACTGAAAACGAACTGAAACATGACACAGTGCTAACATCCAACTGCATTTGTATGGTACTAGTAATGAAAGCACAAAGCACTCCAGATATTCCCATTTTTCCTCTTTCTTGATGAAAGGTGATATAGGCATTCTGCCTTCCACCAGGAGATACTTGGCATGGAGACATTAGGATTTTTTTTTTCCAGAGCACCCTTGATTCCCCCCTTCCCCAATCACTTTCCCATAGCTCAGGTATAAAACTGCTGGCAGCAGAAATAAAACATTCAATACACAGATATGTTCAAATCAAATTCTATAAAATACATTCTATAAATGCACAAGAGTATTCTTCATCAGATTGAAGCTATCCTTCTGTCCACCACAAGACACAGAAATTCAAAGAATAGATTACTATTTCTGCTGACATTAATCATGTATACGAGACTTTGTGAGAGAAGACATGATCAAGAGATGCTGCAAGCCCACACCTGAGGCACCTCAATTACCACATGAGGGGAACACATACAGTTCTGTCAGGCACTGAGTCCGTAAAGAACAGCAGCATTTAAAAAATAAATTTCTTCGTTGTGTTTAATCTGTAAGAAATTTAGATCACTTGATAAAGTTAAATAACAATAATAATTACTAGTTATTTTTACCAGTTGACTTAATCTAGACATGTATTTGTGTTTTCCTGCATAAACAACTTAGGTTTACAATTCTCATGTTTAACGTTTCCAATGTTTATAACTTATCTTCTCAAGACCTAGGAATAAAATGTTAACCAAGTAATCTCCTTACTTTTATAGAGAAAATCAACAATATTCTACCCACTTTTTAATCATGAGTTACAAAGTTACTCTGAAGCTTGCTGCAGTTTAATTGCTGCAGTTTAATTACTTCCTGAGGGATTTCTCTGGCATGAGGAAGTCCCCCAGTGGAATGGGGTAGATCTCCTGCTATTACTGCACAGGACAAAGTAATGGCATGAGCAAGGTCAGCAAGCTGCAACACTTGGCCAAATCCCAACTGCTGTGTCTCCTGCCTGGATCAAGAACCCAGCTGTTCCGGAGCACAGCTTACAGCCAGCCTTGCAAGATCCTGTCCATTTCACAGAGTTGCCCTGTAGTCAGCCCAGAGGGGTTATCCCATTTACAACCCTTTTGCTCTTAGCTGTTGTTTTCTCTGTGAGGAAAGAGGGGATGGGGAAAATTTTGGTCAACAATGTTGGTCAATGTTGGTCAACTACATCACAAGTCCTCTTATTTAGACAATATACACTTGATTTTGGGGCAAAGCCTCTGCACTGTTCCAAGTATTAATAGATTAAAACCCAGCATTACAAATAGTTACTTTGAGGTTCCCATAATTTTCAGCTCAACTCAACACCTGCCATGAAGTGGTTATCCAATTCCCACAGTGGAGCACTACAACCTTGTAACTTATTTTGATAGGGAGCAAGCGACAAGATAAAACAGATTCTATCAAATTAATGAAATTACAATGTGTAATAATCTCATTTAACGTGCTGTTAGTGATTACAAGCACATTTGATAACTATGCACTAGAAGACCTCTCAATGGTATGATGACAATACTGAAAGAAAAATTATCTTCCTTGCAAATGCAAATATAAGCATATGCACTGTAAGAATGCACAGTAAAAATGTCACACCCAGATAGAGATCATGAAGTTGCCAAACTCACTGTTTTTTGCATTGCCAGGCTAGGACAGATCAATCTTCTGTCTCCACTCCAGGTGATAAATCCTCTAGATACAGTCCATTTCTTAAACGACTCTTTGGAAACAGTTCAAAAAAGAAACTGGTGCAAGTTCTCACTGTGAAAAAAACATGGATTTATATGGTTCTGTTCCTCCTTTACTTTTCCAATCTCTTCTAGAGCCTGTACACTGTCCCTCCCCTAGAAGTGCAAAATATATGGCAGAGGGCCAACTAATTCATTCCTTGTCATCTCACACCTGCTCAGGTGCTTCCTTGGTAAAATCTAAAGTTGTTTTACCCCTTCTTCAGGAAGGATTTTAAATAAGATGTCAGAGGGGAAAGGGACCTCTAATTTACGAAACCATCAGTCTACTGCTGGTGAGGTAACTGAGGTTTAATCAGGTTTTGCAGGATTTTAATTCTCAAGAACCCCTTGGATACAGTATAAAAAATCCCTCTGAATATTTTTATTTTCCAAGGTAAAACATGTCTCTATTTGCAATGAATAGAGGAAAACACTCAGAAGACACCATGATGGAGAAATAGTATCTAGAACTTGGTATCTATGGATATCATACTGAATGATTTCTATTTTACGGAAGAAAACATATCTGGCCCAGCTGAGATGGTAGGCTTTTAAAGTTTCTAATAACAGAACTATGGACAAATTATCTTCTGTTACTTCCATACTAGTTTCCTACCCACTGTACTACTCATTCTCAGTTTGTGACAAAAATACTACCAATGTTTTTCATGTAAAAGTCTCTAGCTAACCTATCTTGATGAGTCTTCAGTCTGGAACACTCCTTTGGGCCTTACGAGTATTTTGAATACTTCATTGTTGCTAGTAGGTTCCACTTTGTATAACCAGGTATGGGTTCAACCCTGCTGAAATGGGTGAAGAAGGACTTAGTCCTTGCAAGTACAATCTGTAAATTAAGTATCATTAGCCACAGCATGACCTTCCATAGATTTTTTTCTGCACAAAAGACACTTTCATATCAAAGATGATTGTCTTACCTGGAACTCCACCATTTAAATGTCTCATATGCACAACCATGAGCTATCAGAAAGAACTAGGGTTTCTAAAATGGGTCGGAAGGATTTTGTTATTTACAAGTGTAAATTCCTGTCTTCACAACTTATGCTGCAACAAAAGTGGAAATACTGCCAGTAAGAGGTTGTAAAAATAAATAAAAACGTGATGGCATACAAAAAACAATGCTTTCTCAATTTTTTTTTCCAAAAATAAACTCAAAATGTATCTCGTTCTATTTAAAAAACGTCTTAGAATGTCAGTTGTACAAACATAATTTTAATCCAGCCTCAGATGGTTTTAATCCTTAGCTAGAATGCTCAATAGCTGTCATTGGTTTTATTTGTGGGCCAATTCCTCTTGCTAAGAGGTGCACCTGTGCACTCATAGGTGCATTGAGTTTACATCTAATGTTGACTCGGAAAGATGGGGAGATATCTCTTGCCTGTTCTTCTCGATCCAGGGCCAAGAGTCACTTGGCAATGCAGATTGGAAAAGTATTACTTCCAATTCACATGATCTACTTGCAAAGATGAAGATCAGACTATAATCCCAAGACCTTCTTTCTCCAAAAATGTTCTCAGATATTTTTCTATGTCAGCTGTGTTTCTACTTTGTGCTGATCCAAAAGTGATTTTAAAAAAGCAAATTAAATTTATTGGGATCAATATACTGGTTCTAAACTAGTACCCAGATATTATTTAAATGTCCAGTGGTTTTTAAGACCACTTAGACTGGAGACTGAGAAAAGAACAGCAAAAATATGCAGAAATAGGAAAGATGCAAATTAATAGACTTAATAGATTTAACCTTTTTTTTCATTTTTTTGTTTTAATTTCATAGTCATCTGACATCCATCTAGCCAATACCAAAATTTTCAGCATGCAACCAAAAAAGACTGTGAAGCTGAAATGGAAACTGCTTCTATTCCTAAGACAGCTACTTCAAAGAGACTGATATTAGAAAGAATGACTCCAGAGCACCTAATATCCCAGCTCTTTGCGCTCAACATGAATTCTACTTATTCCTTAACTACAATGTGTCTGGTGACTGAACAGTTTTCCCAGTGATCAGTCAGCCAAAGCATTAAACCGTCATAAGCAATATGGCCATAATCAGTCCCTATTTGTGTTTTTTTCTGATGTCAGAATAATTTAGATGCCCGGATATCTGAAGCAGCTGTGCCAATGAATACGTGAGCAGAGAAAAACACAGCTCCTTTCCAATTCAAGAACAGTGTTCTGGGTTTTCTTAAACATCTGGTATATCAGATGTTCTTTTAAGGCCAAGTGTGATAGGTATCAATAAACTTTTCTCTTGCCTTTATGCTGGTGGAGATAAGCTCCACACAACTGAGAGAACCTAATGTTGACCCTAGCCAAGCCTCGTTGTATGGAGAACACCTAATTCCATGTCAAGGATGCACTTGCAAAGAATATTATTGCTCATTTAAAAACTGTTGTACTCATGTAATTATTTCAGTGTAGAAGCACAGCTTTTACCTGAGCAGACATGCCATCAAAAATTTTAACATTAACACAGATATATCGTTTAAACTTATTCCATCAACAACCATACTAACTGTAGTGATTTCAGTAGTACAAACACCTTTCTATCAATACAAGTGTACCTGTACAAGATGGGAAGGACCACTTTAGCTAAACAAGTCAGAGCAGGACAGTTAGAGAATTTTAAGGAGAGAAAGCTCCCCTGGGATCACTAATGATCGCCTCCTATGTGATTCTGTCCCATAATCACTAGCCCTTTCAACCAGGGATTAATGCCCTATCTTTACTTATCAGCTTGCAAAATAACCCCATCTGTTTATGTAAGTAGGAAATATTACCAGATCTAGCAGAAAGTTTCTCATTAATTCACAAAGGTTTTGGGTCAGGCCTCTGCATCATCTTTGGAACCAGGCTAAAGGAGCCTCAAGTGAGTAAGTTTCATTGTGAAGAGGCTGTCACTATAGCATTAGGGCCAACTGAAGGAAAAATACAGTATGTTCTAAAATGTACATGATAAACACAGTATAAAACCTATCAAAAAGTAATATTAAACAAATAAGACCTAATAACTGATGTAAATAATGCCTGAGACTTTCAACACAATGACAGGAAGCTCCAAATAAAGGGTGCTGGGTTCATGCCCTTCTAAATCATTACAGTTTCCACAAAAAAATATCAACCTCCTTGAGGTTCTTAGTTTAGGGAGATTTATAGTGATAACAATAGTAGTAGTTTATTTGAGACAGTTAATCAAAATTCTAGCACTTATAAGCCCTCTGTGAACACTACAGATTTAAGAAGCTGAGTAAGTGTTCAAAAGTAAGCTTGCAATCTACACAAGTACAGTAAATTTCAGTTACGTGTTTCATTATACTGGTGCCTTACAGTTTTTAAGGGGTTTACAACTTGGCTGTAATTATACACTATGGGGTAAATTTTGGCATAAAAAGAACTCTTTTCCATTTCTGTTTCCATAGAAAGTTACTTGCTCTCTGCTGGTACCGCATTCCTTGCACATGTAACACTCAGCAAGAGTTTTTGGGTGTGCAAGCAAAGCAGCTTAGGGCTCTCATTTTATGGCTTTTAAAAATATGGCCTTCAGACACCCAAACCATATTGTCCCTTCCTTCATTTATCTTCCATTAATTTATCCTTCAATTTAGGTTCACTCGTATGGCAAAAATACATGTAATATTTTACAAACCAAGTGAAATTATACATAAAAATACATAAACAGTGAAGGTCTTATTTTCACCAGAAAAGTCAAATTTCCATCAGGATAACAGCAAAACATGATGGCATTAAAATCCATAAGTGGAAAAATGTCATCACTTCTGCTTCCCCATACTATGCCAAGAACTTCTTGTGTGTCCCCCATGAGGAAGAGGTAGCTAAGCATTTACAACAGCAAAATGAAGTAGCAGTAGTTCCTCACCTCGGGATCACTCTGAAAATTCACAGCTAAGTTCTTTGACAGTTTGCCAAAAGCCTCAAATAAAGGAAATAAATACAGTTATATTCAGGCTTTACATTCCTAACACCTTCGAGTCAAGAGGGATGCCAGCTTCAGAGGTTCTCATCCTTGTTCTCAGCTGCTCATTCCAGCGCTGTAGTTTGCAGCACAGATCCAATGGTTTGTGATCCTTCCCTACAAACCAGATCACTAATACCACCAGAATCTGGCTTCCAATTCTTTGTTTTTTTTCCCTAGGAAAAGAATGTGTTAAGTCTTCCCTGTCCACAGGTCCACCCCTTTAGACGGTAAGAGAAGGACCCTTGCAGGCAGCCTTTTGGAGGAGATGGTTCAACACCGAGGAAGGGGTCTCCAGTTCACCAAAATCATCCCTTTTGCCATGGTGTAGTCAAGGTGAAAACACAACACATTGTTAACAAAGCACTCTGCAGGCACTGTGTAGCAAACATTGATAAATTCCCTCAAAGACAGAAAGGCATACAGATTTATTGTACATCATTGTTGTACTTACATAAATAAATATAGAGGAACTCTGGTGGGATGCTTAGAGTTTTGGGAGAAGGCTCTTTTCCTGGATATAATGCAAAATGATAATTATAACTTTCAGGCTTGCACGTGTATTCAACAGGTTTTGGGGTGTAAGCTCCAAATCACCAAGGTAAACATGCGTCTTTGTCTGGACAAGGATTAGAAAATAAATGCAAACATCAATATTCAAACATCATTTAGAAGGCAGACGAGAAGCAATTTTCAGCTTTCAACTGCATAGGTACTTCTATGCTATACGAAGTTTCCTGGCCTTTCTCCTGCTCTGTTGTTCCATTCTGTCGTGCCTTAAGTTTTGCTTTATGTCCTGAGGGATATAATCTCAGTCTGTAGACATCTATTCTATCCTGAATACAAAACTGAAAGAAGTCTGATTCCTTTTTCAAACTTTAAATTTGAATTGTCCAGCTTTGGGTCATTTCAATACAAATCAGAATACTGTAGCACAGGTTTCTGTATTTAAAATTGTCATATACTTTACAGAGATAAGTCACATTAAAGTTTGCATTAGTTGCTTACAATCGAACATATTGCAGATATAATTGTTACCTTTGTATAACAGGCTCTAATCAAATCAGGGCAAGTGACAACCCCAGAAAAACAGAGTAATTTGACTAAACTTCTCTGTCTAGGTTTAGTCAAGGCTTACCACGTCTCCAAAGTAGGAAAGCATAATGAATAAATGGAATGAAACCCTAAGGGGGTAAAATACAACCCAAAAACTGTTTAGGTTTTTGTTCATTTATGCTCCACAGCGTTTAACCCCAGAGAACCAATAAATGCAGATGGAGCACAAAAAAATATGAACTCACCTTAATGTTGCATTTTTTTTATAACTTCCATTAATCCAAATATTTGCTTCACAAGTCACATGTAAGAAACAGTTTGCATGGTTTATATTCCCAGGATCCCATATAGTAAAGCTCAAAACCAGTTCACTCAAGTATTAGTAAAATCAAAAGGGAAAAAAAAGGCCAGATTCTCAGCTGATAATAAATCACTTTATGTCAAGCAAAAAAAAAAAATTCTGACCTCTGCTTTCCAGCATTACTTATTAAAACAAGACTACAGAAATAAGTATGGTGAATAGAATGCTAACCAGAAAAATACATTTTTGCCATCTAAATGCAGATGGTACAACGGAGATAGCACATCAGATTGCTAAATCTACCTCTATAAGGTAGAAAACTTCTGCATTGGACCCTTTCTACACATTGTTTCCCCAGCTTTCCCTTGCAACAGAATTTTGTAATCTAAGCCAGCTTGTGTCAGGGAGATTTATTTGATGTATGCTCCTTTTGTGTAATTATTCAATTATTACTCGTATAACGCACAGCATTATCTGGAATAAGTCTGCACTATGGCAGTGAACCTCCTAAGTAACTTACGCTTCTTCATATATCCCCTCCTCAACCTACCTTTCTTGTTAGATCTGAGAGGAATATTATTCATTCTACAGGCAGAAATTTAGAAGGAAAAAAGTCCAACAGATCATAGGAAATCAGTAAGACAGCAAGAAACTGAACTCATGTTGTAAAACCTAGGTAGTATACCAATGCCATGAACAATACACCATATTTGAGGACCATCCAGTCTTCTGAGAAGGGGTTTACCCAAGATACAAGGTTGTAAATTGCAGTAGAGGAGATACAGATGAAACCAAACCAAACAAACAAATTAAAAAAAAAAATCTCTTTTGGTGTTCTTTTAAGGCAAGTGTTAACAAACAAAACCACAACCAACTCTTTCAAAGCCCCTTTGTTAGAACTGAACCTGCTGGAACATAGTACATATCCAAGTCCCTCACTTTGCCTTGTTCCTACTGCACCAACAGAAAGAGAAAATAATGAAAGGTGCTACGTAGCATTTGCATTCTAGCATGTAGGAATTCTCCTAAAATAAAAATCCAGACAGGCATCTAGAGATGGAATATGCCAACCAAATAGCACAAGTGAACAAGAGATCTTCTTATTACAATCACCCTCATATTTTCAATAATTAATTTAGTTTCTTGATCCTTTCCATGCAATATTCTTGCTACTTTTCCATTATCAGACTCTTCCATACTGCACAGGATCGATTTCGTAGTACAAGAAAGGTAGAACGAAGCCTTTAGGTTTTCAACAACAACTGGTGAGAAAAAGAATGAGACAGCTACTCCTACTGTCTAATGGTATAAATACCATTTTTAGTTAGTAAGGTAAAGCTTTTAGGTCAAGATTGAAATTGCTTTTCAATTAGATTTTAAAGTGGTATTATTAACTCTCATAGGTCTACACCACATGTAGTAAGAACAGTAGGTATCTATGACTGTGGGATCAAGCTTATGGTAATCAAGAGTTTACAGGAAACTCAAAAATTAACCCAGACTAAGGTACAATGTAATTTTAAAGCAATTGATGATGGCTTCATCACAATTCCATGCACAGAAAGCGTGTTTTGGAATACAAAGTTTTGATTCTTACATCATATCCCATGCTTCCACAGAACAAAAAGTCTAAGAAGTCCACAACTTGGCATGTTCAATGACCTGAGCTTCCATGGATCTCAAGCACCTTGCTCCCATCGGAAAAGTATAAATATCTCTAAAGATATAGACTGCAGCTTTAAGTAACTACTATTGATAATCAAAAACATTTTTAAAGCCCACTTCTTACAAACCCAGATTCAGTTTAACTCCCACATTCAACTCTGCAAGCTAAAATCCTTAATAGTGACTTCCAAAATTACGATCATATACAAAAAAATGCAAAAGAAAACAAAACCCTACCAAGCTCCTGGTGTGGCAGTAAGGACATTTACACATGGGAAGTATGTAAGCACTTGCAAAATCCTGGGCAATGTTATCCTTAGACTTGGTTTTTATTTGCAAATTAAGTATGCACTTTAAAACCTAACAATGACTAAATACAGGGGTGATGACATTAAAAATCTGCCCAGTGAGACTTCCTGCACATAACATAAAAAAACCCACTTCTTTTCAAAACTAATTTTCAGTAATTTAAAAACTAATTTTTAGTGCTATTTGGTTGTAATTTAACACAATTTACAGAGATCAAATATGCATCCACATCTCCCAAATGCAGTAGCTCCACAGAACCAAACCATTATATGTATCCAAAAAGAAGAATCCATTTGCTTTTACTTTTCCTCCTCTGCGGCACTAAGGAACAAGAGGCTAAATTTCTCCTCTTCAAGAGGGCAGTAGCTATGAAACTCTTAGCCCCCTAAAGGACTGGCTCATACAAAACCACACTGAATTTCTTCTACAGCAGCTGTTCCTACATCTTGGTACAGTGAGAGATTGCTCAGAGAGAGATACCACATCTACGTGGAAACATGGGTACATTAAGAAATGTTATCTGAGCAGATAGGTACTAAGACTGGCTCTATCACACTAACACCTGCAATACTCACCGTTACAACACCCATAAAAGCCTGGATATATGAGGAAAGGGAGGAAAAAGCACAAAGACAAGCAACACAACAGTTGACCCTTTCTGGTGTCACTGGAAGCAATGGTGGGCACATTTGTACAAAACAATTTCTTGTCTACACTAATGAGCTGAATAGATACAGGTGAGTTTCGGCGTTGGCCATAATTAAGTAAAATCGGCTCAGTACTGCTTAACTTATGAATGAAAGGCGCAGCATGAAGTTTTCCAGCCAGAGATTATCTACATTGGCTTTACACCTTCAGGTCATTTGTTTTAAATTTATGAACAGTCTTTGTAGGCAAGGAGAGAGAAGGGTCTTTCTAAACAAGACACCATAGGGCAACCGCTGTGTTTCTGTTCTGATGAACTCTGAGCTGGGGAGTGACAGGAAAACAAGCAAAAGGAAAATGAGCATGTCTTTAGAGGGGGAATAGACGTCTCTTCTACGAGGCCCTCGTAGAGGAAAGAGTAAAATGAGACCGGGCTGTCACTGTTTTCGTAATTGCAAAGGTGCTGCCTCAAAGGGGAGAAAACTTCCATTAGGAACTTCCTCTGAAACACCCCCAAAAGCAGCACACGAGGGCTCGTACTCCCCTTACACGTAATTCATCTGATAATGGCTGAAATTTGTTAACAGCAACTTTAAACCCCGCTCTGGAGAGACGGCTTTTCTAAACGGAGGGCCAAGACAAGCGCTTTGAAAACTCAACAGGGCACAACTGCAGCGAGACGGGGGAAGGCGCGGGGAGACGGGACAGAGTAACAAGCGTTAGGCCGGATTTGCTTCGCCTGCGTTTCCCAAGGGCATCGCCGCCGGCACGGGCGGGGGGAGCCGCAGCGCTCCCCGAGGAAGAAGCGCTCGGGAGCGGGGCCGGGAGAATGGGCGGGCCGGGACCGGAGAGCCGGGAGGAGTAGCGAGGTTCTCTCCCGGCCGCCTCGGCCTCGTACCCAAGCCAGGCTGCCCCAGGCGCCGCCGTCGGGCTGGGACTGGCCTGGCCGGGCCTCCGCCGCTTCCCTTCGGGTGAGAGATCCGCCATCGCTCCTCGGCCCGCGGCGAGTGCGGCACAGCCGCCAGCGTTGCCCTCCACCGGCTTTCAAATTGTGCGATAAACTTTCACATTGCTTTCACACTGCACCGCTAAACAAGTCACTGCGCCGGCAAGGCCGGCCCTGGTCCCCGGGGAGCCGGGCACCATCGTTCCCTGCTCCCTTCTCCCTCTCCTTCCTCTCCCTCTCCCCGCGGCGCAGAGTGAACAAACGCCCCGCCGTCTACCTGTGCAACACCTCCGCAAACACATTTTTATTTACACGGAATCGACTCGGGGCATTATACATTATATACAGATATTTTCCCCCTCCAACAAGGCAGAGCTTGTGCAAGATTAGTAGCATCCTCTGGAGCATATCTGACAGTCCACGGGAAATGTCCCCCCTACTGAAATGCATCAGCTGTCGGAGTCCAAGTCACTTTTCCCGTCCTCTTGTCTCTTCTCCGGTGACGTTTTAGATGCTTTATTCCACTTTTGTGCGTTTTCTGACTCCTCCGAAGACGATCGCTTTTGCCTCCTCCACTTCGCTCGGCGGTTTTTGAACCAAACCTGTTACATTAAGAAATTAAATTTTTAGTGGGGAAAAAAAAAAAAAAGCAACCAAACAAAACTATCCAAACCCGCAGCCTGACCTCAGCCCCGCAGGAGGCCTGCCGGGTCCGGTGTGCGGCGGCCACCCTTGGACGGGAGGGAGGGAGGCGGGGGAAGCTGCCGCTCGGGTGGGACCGGCCGAGCGCCTTCAGGACGCACGGCCGCCTCCCGACAATATCTCTCACAGCCCCGTCACAAGCTCGGCCGGCCTCCCCAAGGAAGGACGCTTGGACATAATAATAAAAAACTTTCCGTCCAAAAAAGCCCCCGCAAAGCGATCGCTCTCCCTCCGCTGCCTGAGCCGGGCTGGAGCCGCACTGCGGTACCTCCGGTTCTAGCGCTTTTGAGTGCGAAAGGGAAAAGGTGGAAGAAGGAGAAAGAGAGCAAAGTACCTCCACTTTTTCCTCCCTTAAGTGCACCCTTCTGGCCAGCTGTTCCCTGGTGCCCACGTCTGGGTATTTCGTTTCCTGGAATAGGTTTTCCAGCGCTTCCAGCTGCTCGTCAGTGAAGATAGTCCTGTGCCGTCTTTTCCGCCTACAGTGCAGCTGGTTCAGTAACTGCAGCTCCGTCCGGGACAAAGTGCCCACGTTCATATAGGGCAACATCTGATGGGGAACAGGGGACATCAGGACTGACCCAGTGCCCTCGTAACCTACGAACAGACAGACGAGTCGACTACAGGCTTTGCATGAGATCCCTGCTTCCCCCTCGTCCCCCGTCCCCACCCGTCCCGACAAAGCACCCCTCCCGCCGCCCACCCGCGCTCCCGCGGGCAGCCACCTCCTCCGGCCCCGCGGCTGCGGGAACAAAGGAATCCCGTCTGCCCCGTCCCACGCGGGGCCGCCTTACCTGCGGGGGGGACGCAGGAGCACTGCTGGGCGCCCAGGGGCGGCACGGCCCCGCAGCACGAAGGGCCCACGGGGGACGCCGGCACATGCAGCTGCCCGTAGTAGTAGTTGTTGTAGCCGAGCCGAGATCCAGTGACGGCCGGCGGCAGCGCGGAGGCGGGAGCCACCGCCCGGGAGTAAAATCCGCCGTAGTCGGAGGCGCTGCCGTAGAGCGAGTCCCCGTGGAGGCTGGGGAAGACGACGGGCGCGGCGCTCGGGGGCAGCAGCACCGAGTCCTTGCAGCGAGGTCTGGCCGCCAGGATATTGTCGATGCTGAACATGCTCACAGGCATGCCCCAAACCGTGCGGGGCAGGGCGGCGGGGACCGGCCGGGGGAGGGAAGGAGGAGGGCGGGAGGGAGGGTAGGTGGTGGTTGGGGAAGGGGGGGGGGGAGAGGCTGGAAAGACACGAAATCGAAACTTTTCGGAGAAATTTTAAAAAGGGATCGGAGCGAAAAGAACAGAGCCTTTTCCGAGGGCAGCTTGCGGTCAGAGTGTGCGTGTGTGTCTGTGCGCGCGTGTGTGCGTGTGCGGTGTGTGTGTGCGTGCGCGCAGGATCCACCCCTGGAACTTTCCCCCCTCAACTCTCGCCTGTTTACTGATCTCAACCCAGAGGGCTGCTCGGAGTATAATCCATCTGAACCTCTTCCCTTTTTTATACCCAGGCGACGTCATCCTGGATTTAGTTCCTGGTAATATGCAGATGACAAACAAAACCAGATTTGATTTTTTTTTCTCCCCTTTTTTTGGTGGGGAAGAGGTGGGGGTTACACAAAGGAGTGAAAGCAGCCCGAGTCTGTGTATTCAGAATTAATGAAATTAACGTAATCCTTTCCATTAGTGGGCTTTTTTGAAAGGCCTCAGATTTAGGCTTGATCTCTGCTGCACCGGCTAATTGCCCAGGTTAATCTTATTAATGCCATTGTGCAGAAGTGGTTAGCAGCTCCTAGTCTTGTCTATTATGCACCTACTTTGGTCGTGTTAGTTCACATTAGTGGGTGCGATTTCCTCTGTCTGAAGCTCAAATTCATTATTTATGCTTCGAATTGGTTAAGAAGCACTTAAAAAAAATAAACTGCGATACAACCATGCAACGCCCTCCCTCCCCCCAACAAGTGTTTCTGTAGTAGGGTTTGAATCTTGCGTCCCCCAGCTCGGAGAACTGAAAGGGCATTGAGGAGTATGCGTTTCTCTGATTTAAGCTTTACGCAGTGAAGCAACAACATCTTCACTAAGTAATTTTTTTTGTTTTTAATTTTCCTAGATCACCTGGCGTAACAAGGACATGTGAATGCTGTAAACTTCTCTACCTCTTTTTTTTTTTTTTTTTTTTTTTTTTTTTTTTTTTTTTTTTTTTTTTTTTTTTTTTTTTAGTAGATTCAGATTCAGACAGGTATCACTTTTTATTTTTATAACAAGCCAGGAGATGGAAATATTAAAGACCAGTGCCACCTCGAATCCCCGGGTGTGGTAGGTGTTCCGATTTGCTTCTAATCTATTTTGGTACCCTTTTCTTTTTAATCTTCCATTTTCTAGCTTAGAAAATAAAACCTATAAAGTTACAATGATACAGAGAACTTTATATTTTGCATGTTGTGTGAATTTTAAAATGGAACAATTTTAAATCCCTAAAACTCTTCCTATTAAGTGGTTTGGCTCTCCTGGTAGCTGGCTCTTGTGATTTGCAGAATACTTCGTCTGTCACGACTGTCACTGGGAATCCACAGGAGGTGAACTGAATAAGATTAGACTATTTACCCCATCAACTCTCCATCAAAGAAGGTAGGAAATTGTACGCATGAAATGAAAACAAGCCATTAGGGTCCGTTTACGAGGAACACATTATTTTTCCTCAACAAAGAATATCCTCGTTAGCGCTTACTCGCACTTTATCCTTTCTTTCCTCGATATTCCAGGATTTAAAACTGCACCTGAGGATGATCTAAACCAAGATCTTATTTCTAACAAAAGACTCGTATAAACGTTAAAGTACCCCAGGACTAA